>NC_142132.1:48950340-49662840 GCF_024610735.1 Ursus americanus
GGTGCTCTGAAATGATCTGCCCAACTCTGTCATCTGTAACAACCAGTGATAACTCTCTTGTCTTGTAAAAAGGGTTTGTACATAACTTGTACATGGTTTCATTTTGTATTTTTCGCAGATTAAAAATTTATGTATTTGTGTTCTAAAACAACGAGTGTTCTTTGTGTCTCTGTAGCACCCATGTCTTTGGGGGATTTGTTTTGGGGGTGGTGGTGGTGATGGCAACGTCCCCGAGTTCCTGTCAGACAGCTTAGCTCTCTCGGATGAAGGCAAAGTTGTGGACCGGTAAGAGCCACGGGCTTGCCTTTCTATTGTCCTGCAAGCTCCGAGCGCAAACAGACCCCTGCAGGTCCAAGGCGACTGTCAGCAGGTGACAGCCCAAGGCTATTATGGACAGTGGGTGAGAAGGAGAGCCACTGTCACTTGATGTGATGCCCGAGAACCCTCCAGGGCCACACCATGGCCAGAGGGACCACGGGCTCCTGCAGAAGTCTCCTGCGGGCAAGCCTCTAAAGACAGAGAGGCAGCCTTCAGACAGGCCCTTGGAAAACTAGAACACTTCTCCCCTTAGCCACCTGCTCCCAAGCTGGCTACCCTTTCCTGACATCTGCACAGTGAAGCAACATTCCTCCCCCCCT
This sequence comes from Ursus americanus, assembly GCF_024610735.1. Taxonomy (NCBI): domain Eukaryota; kingdom Metazoa; phylum Chordata; class Mammalia; order Carnivora; family Ursidae; genus Ursus; species Ursus americanus. Next base: position 48,950,979 of record NC_142132.1, read on the forward strand.
GCATTTCGATGCTCAAAACCCAGGACAACCTACTTAAGTTTTGACTCACCTTGCCCGCCCTCACCCCCAACAGGGCAATAGATGAAACAAGCCAGAGAAGACCTCTTAAAAATGAGCACTGTGGTTTCAAGGCCATGATTTAAATCTTCTTCAGAATCCTGTGAGTTTGAACTCTTTGAGGGAGGCTGGACTCCAAGGTTAAGGTTGGTCTAGCCTGGAGGAAGGGAAGGAGCTGGAGAGTGGAGAAAAGTCATCCAAGTTCTGTGCACGTAATGTATATAATGTATGGGCACTTAATGTAGCCAAGGGATTACTTCATTGTTCATCAGCCAAATAGTTACTGAATTGCTAGTATGTTCATATTCCTCTACTGGGAGCTGGGGAGGCAACAGTGAGTAACATCATGATTCCCCTCTCCAGTCTGGGAAGGGATGGAATCAACAGATAAATAGGTAATAGTCATGTATTAAAAATTGATCCAGAGGGGTAAGCACGATATGCCATTGGGAACACAAGAGGCACTCAGCCATTTGAAGAAAACTTACCAATGGATTGATACTTTCAAACACCAATCCCTGTTCTACCTAAGCCAACACCTGCCCAAACCAGACCCCACTCACGGGGGTCAGCAAGAGCGGGTTTACCTGCAGGGATGTGCCAATTCCTGCCACTCTCTGCACTTCAGTTTCTCGACTTGCCTTCTCCAATATTTGCTAACAAATCTGACTGCTGTTGGGGAGAGTGTAATTGCGGAGCATATGGTCCCCATTAGTTAGGCAAACTCCACTGCCAAATCCAGCTCCGAGGAAGGAGTCTGCATAAAAGATGAAGTATTAGGAAAAGATCGACAGTGACAGAGAAAGCAAATAAAAGAGAAGAGACAGTGAGTCACAAAATAGCAGGCTCGGCATACACAGCACAATGAATGTGGAACATATTTTCCTATTTGTTGTGAAAACAATATATGTGAATTTGTGCTAAAATCTCCCTGTAGCAAAAATCAAAGTAGACCATTCACCAGAATCAATGTTAACTGCTTTGCAATGTCAGATAAGATAGATTCTGCCTGGGAGAAAAACTGGGGGGAACAGAATAGACAGTGTGCAAAAGAAATAAAGCATGAACGATATCAAAATGTAAATACTGGCATAGGCACTATTTTAAATGTTAATGGACAGGGCCTTTGAGGGAAGAAACAGAATCTCATGCTTACTAACCTTTCACAGTCAGAGAGTCTGAAAACGTAAGCTAAAAATCAGAGATAATAGGTCCCCCAAGACCTGGAAAAGACGGCTGGGCAAGGTGGGAGCATGGGGCGTCATTGGGCAGAAGGCAGTTCCCCTGCCCAGTCCAGCTTCTGCAAATTGCCGAGAAAGCAGGGCGGTGCCTGTGCCCGGATGCCCCCTGGGGGCAAGCCTGCTCTTTCCAAACTCCAAAGTGGGGCTTCTGCACCCACTGCCCGCCTCACGCTCCTTGGTTTTCTATCTGTTCCAGTTATTTCACCCATGCCTAATTTGACAGATTTTTTTAAAGCTATTTACTGTAATCTGTTCTTTTAAAAATAACCAACTTTGTATAGAATCAACACACTCTTAAGTGCTTCTGTTTCTTTGGTTAGCATACTATTTCGTTAAATTGCATACGACAGTAACAAGTACAGTGTTTAAACAAGCTTGGGACTGCCAGTCAGCTCAGCTGGTGGAAGCACAAGGAGCAGGCATAAAACGTCAGTGGGCCACGGAAAGCAGTAAGCATGTTCCCAGAGGGGTGGAGAGAGAGCGTCAGCTAACCCAGCTGGCTGACAAGTCGTGCTGGATTAAGAGGGCTCGTAACAGAAATGGTTGTAGGTACCTATCAATGAGGGATGAGTTAAGTGAACTGATTCATCCACTCAATGGAGTACTAGGCACAGTGAAAAGGAGGAGGTAGATTCACGTATACTGCGGTTGGCAAACTCGTCTCTGAGACCAAATGTAGCCTGCTGCTTGTATTGTAAATAAAGTTTTATTGAAACACAACTATGTCCATTCATTATGTATCATTTATAGCTGATTTCCTGCTGAAACAGCACAGATGAGTAATTACAAGAGACTGGATGGTATGTAAAGCCTAAAATATTTATTGTCTTACCTTTTACAGAAAAAGTTTGCTGACTTCCAGCCTATACTGCATACAAGGAAAAAAATATATAATGTATATTAGGATCCTGCTTCTGTTATATGAATAAGCATGTGTAAATTCATTAAAATTTGGAAGGAAATAGGTCAAGCCATAAAGGTGATTGTCAAGGTAGGGCCGGAGTGGAGGGGAAAAATTACAAGACGTGTGAGAGACTTTTGCTTTCACTTTACATTTCTCTTGTTTGGGTTTGAGTAGAGTAAGCATGCATAATTATCACTGGGAAAAGTGCTTAAGATACTTCTTCTTAGGAAAAATGAAGAAATAAGGACCTAAGGTCACAAAGGATATAAGTTGCTTTCCCAGAATAGGAATGAAGTTCTGCTCACTCCATAGACCATTGTAGGGCTCTGCCTCTCACTGTTCCCTATTTTCAAGTGTCCTGTGTACAGCGGGCAAGCCTGAGACACAGGGACATTTTCTCTACTGCTCTGAGTTTGTCGCAAGTGTTGAGCTCTTGACCTGCGTGGCTAGCAAGCATTGTTTCCTCCCACCTCAAACTGGTCTTCCTGTACTTGCACGCCTAGCACCAACACAGTGCCCTCTGCACACCCACAGGAGGAGCTGCGGGACCGAGTCACCGAAGTCCAGCTCCAAGGCTGCCCTTCTCCGTAGGTCTCAACTGGGCAACCCTGGTCTGGATCGTGGGCTTCTACTGTTTTGCAGTCTTTTTCAATCAAGGCATCTCCCCAAGAAAGCATATGCCTTTCAAGGATCTTTTATCCACTAATTAATGAAAATGAAAATGAACTCATGAATAATAATGGCATGTGCATACTAGTCACACACATTCTAAAGATAAGAGATCGGCAAACAGTGCGAGTAATCCTCTCCGCTGGTCTATCTTAGGCACCCAGCTCCCCTCCTTGCAGACAATCATACTTAACTACTGTTTCTTCTTTATCCTTCCAGAAATAGTTCACACATACACAAGCACAATCCGAGCACAGCCTGCTTTATACATACACTTTATATACATTCTGTATGGCTTTTTAAAGTCAATATAACATATAGATTGTTTTTTATCCATCCGTCAGTCTTTCTCGGGGCTCTGCAGTCGCCCATACAAGGAGTGATTTACTAAGCCTTTCTCCTACCCATGAGCATTTAGGGTGTTTTCAGCATCTTCTGTTTCCCCCACGGCTTCCGTGAACAGCCTGCCTACGTATCTTTGTGCACAGATGCAACAGTAGGATAAATTCCCGGAACTGGCATTGCCCTGCCATTTCCGAAAACGTTTTAATTGTATTTGATACTGCCGAGTGAGCCCCCACAGAGGGTGTCTGAAATAAAATTCTACCACCCATCACCGAGTCCCTGGTTTTCCACATCCTCTTCAACGTGGGATGTTACATATTAACCAGGATACTTTCGACTGCAAGTAACAGAATGACTACGACAGTACGTGGTTACCATCTGATAAAATGCAAAGTCCAGAGGAGAGTCCCAGGGTTGGTTGATGCAGGAACACGCTATTTTACTGAGACTCTGGCTGTTTTCCCTGTTGTGCGCTGCTGCCTGGGCCTGCTGGCTACCCTGCGCTCACGGTCAAACGGTGGCTGCGGTAATTTTAGCTGTGACCTGAAGATGTGACAATGTCCTGTGGTGAAGAGGGCATTTTCTCTGATGGGACTCTTCGTATTAACAGAGGAACCCTTTTCTAGAGGCACCTTGTACACGGTCCTTCAGGTCCCACTGGCCAGGATGGGACTGCGTGGTCACACCCAGAATAATAACCCGAAAAGGACTGATAGTTATGTATTTGGCTTAGAGTTTCGTGGCTGAATGGTCATGATTCATCTATGTTAGACTGGAGGGTGGGACCACCTGGGAGCAAACTGTCTTTGTGGCACACCAAGACCTGGCGCAGACAGTTTGCCTTAAAACAAAACAAAACAAAACAAAACAAAACAAAACAAAACAAAACAAAACAAAACAATTGTATAGTTTTTTTAGTTCTTCAGTGGAATCTTTGGAACAATATACCAGTTAGTGGTTACCAGAAGTAAATATACCATCTTTGTCTTTTGACAAATGGGTCTGTGATGTTGTACATGACATTTTATTTTTAATATGAATATTTTTAAGTGATTTAGTTACTTACAGGAATGCTTTAATTTATGCCTTTTGGATATTGTGTCAGTTAAAATACCTTCCCCAATCTGAGAACTACTTCTCACGCCTGGTATATTTTCTTCTATTACTTTTTCTTTTTAATCCTTCCTATTTACTTATATTTTATTACAATAAAAATACTTAATACGGGATCTACCCTCTTACCAGATTTTTAAGGGTACAACACAGTGTTGTTAACTGTAGGTACCTCTTTTTTTATCCTTATTATTGGTCATTTGTGTCTTGTTTTTAAGTCTCATATAAACACCTTTTAATTCTATTAGGAAGAATCTATTGGTGATGAACCCTCTTAGTGTTTCCTTGTCTGAAAAGATCTTTATTTTTCACTGGACTTTAAATGATCATTTAGTAAGGAATATAATTCTAGTCTAGTTTAGACAGCCTCAACAGTCTTTCCTTCTTAGGTAATCTGTCTCTTATTTCTCGATGCATACAAGATATTCTCTTTGTCTTCAGTGTTCTGTGATGTCACAATGAGTAGAATCTTTCTGTTTCTAGTAAAATTTCAAGATTTTTGAGGATGGATTTATTCATATGCTCTTATTTTCTTTTTAATATTTGGAAAATCTGAAGAGATGCCTTGTTTTTTTTTATTTCATTATTGGTAATTTGTGTGCCTTTTTAATATTAGATTAATGTTATTAGTTTATTAGTTTTTCCAAAGAATCCACTTTTGGCCTGGAATAAAGATAATGATCCCGAAAGGAAATTGTAAGATGCAGAAGGCAAATAAAGTAGTAAACAAATCTAAGTGAGTAAATTTAAGGAAATGATAATTGTAAAAAAGGAAAGCAATATAAGCTAAGAAAAAATAGGTTACAGCTATAAAAGGAATAGATACAGAGTGGCGATCAGAGTTAAAATGTTCACAATTATTCAAACTGTTCAGAAGCAGGGCAGAGATATTCCTCGCTCTTAGACATTATTAAGTTTAGTGTGTGATGGTAAAATTTAAGAGTAAGCATTTAACAGAAAAAAACAGAGAGTAAAACACCCAAGTCAGCAGAGAAGAAAATGCAACAAAAAATACATCAATCTGAAATCAGCCAGGAAAGATTTTTGAAAAAGAAACATAAAAAGGCAGCACAATTAAGGCGGTAGGAAGAAGTCAAAATAGATAAAGAGACATAAAATGAGCTGAACATATTTGTTTTTTCTTTTTTTTTTTAAGATTTTATTTATTTATTTATTTGACAGAGAGAGAGACAGCCAGTGAGAGAGGGATCACAAGGAGGGGAGTGGGAGAGGAAGAAGCAGGCTCCCATCGGAGGAGCCTGATGTGGGGCTTGATTCCAGGACCCTGGGATCAGGCCCTGAGCCAAAGGCGAATGCTTAACCACTGACCCACCCAGGCGCCCCCGATCATATTTGTTAAACATTATTTAAAACATTGTTAATGGGACTTCTAGAGGTAGCCAGGTAAACTTGGAATACTGTACCTCCCTGAGAAGTTATTTTTTTGATTTAATTTATTTTTTAAATTTAATTTTAATTTTAACCATTATTTATTTAAACATATTTTTGAATTATTCTCTCTCTCCTCTATCCAGTAGCTTTATTCGATATATGTTGGTGGGCTTCACATTTCTCTCAGATGCTGTTCACTTTTCTTCATTTTTCTCTCTCTTCTTTGTATTGCAAAATCTCTAACAATCTATCGTCACACCTGGTGTTTATTCTCTCCGTTCAAATACACTCTTGGGTCCTTCCGGTAAGTATTTCATTTCTGTCATTGTACTTATCCACTCCAAAATTTCCACATGGTTCTCTCTTCTTTTATACATAACTTCTTTATATTAATGAATATTCTCTATTTGTCAAGACATTGTCATCATACCTTCCCTTACTTCTTTAAGCACGGTTTCATTTAGTTCTTTGATTATTTTTTAAAGATTTACTTATTTATTTTTAGAGAGAGAGAGAGTGCACAAGTGGGGTAGGGGGAGGGGGGGAGAGAATCCCAAGCAGGCTCTACGTGGAGCCCGATGCAGGGCTTGATCTCAGGACCCTGACATCATGACCTGAGCCGAAATCAAGAGTCAGCTGCTTAACCAACTGAGCCACCCAGGTGCCCGTTTTTGAATTTTCAATAGCTGCTTTGAAGTCTTGGTCTGCCAAGTCCAACACTTTAGCCCTCTCACAGGTGGTTCTGTTGTATGGTTCACACATTTCTCTACCTTTTCATGTCTCATAATTTTTGTCGAAAACTGGACATCTTGAATAATATATTGTAGCAACTCTGAATACCAATTCTTCCTCCCAACAATACCTTGCTGTAACTATTACTTTATATAATTTTGTGTCTTATAAAGAAGCCAAAAGAAAGAAAAGGGAAAATATGTATTCATAGAGATTTTACACTCCAAACTTTATTAATATAGCCCCTTCTTAGACACCTTTTTTTGGTTGTTTGATTGTTAATTCGTTTACCGACTTGCACAGACTATTTCAGTAAACTTTGTTTCTCCCTGAAGTGTGAAGCTTCTGACATTGCTCATCAGGGGACTCAACCTACTGCATGCTGATGCCACCCTGGGATTATGGCAATTTCAGCAGGGCTTTCTGGCTGTCTCCTTCTCTCTTATCTCTTAAGCTGTCTCTCTTGGTATCACACCCAGCTGTTTAGGCTTCATGAATTGTACACTAATTGCTCTATTGTTTTTTTAATATACCCTAGAGCTTAAATTGCTCCATTGTTTGATCTAATTAAGTAAAAGCCTTTGATAGGAGTGGTTTTTGAAGCAAGTTGTTGAGGTTTATTTCAACCCCAGGGTAGCTCTACTTAGCTGTCTCTTTCCCTGGTTCTTTCTAGTGAACCAGCTGTCCTAGAGTTTAGCTGATGCTCTCCTGCAGACACCAGCCCCCTCTTAGTTGCTTACCATCAAGAGTACTCTAAGTCTTGAACTTTCCCAGGCTCCATTCCAAATAAGGTAAGTTCCTTTGGGGAGAGCTTTGGAGCTAGTTCTCTGTTGTTATGGCCTGCTTTCAACTGAGCAAAATTCCAAGGCCACTCCTGTGAGGCTGGGGATGGAGACAGTAGCTATGCTTCTCCCCAGTGACACTTCTGCCTAATGAGCATGGTGCTGGGTGGAGGCAGTAGCTCCTGGCATTTTCTTGGTTCCTCAAGCATGGAACTTTTGCTTTACAATCATGCTCAGGCAAGGGTGATCAAAGCAATCAGTATTCTTGTTCTAAAGCCTCTGCCCCACAAGTTGGGCCTGGTTGAAGGAAGGGAGCCCTCACATCTGGACCACACTCACTTGGAAATTGGTCTCTGCTACACAGAAGTAGAAGGGAGACGACAAAGCCTGGTGGCTTGCTTCTTTTGCAGAAATACAGTATTCCTTCACTGAGAACTGGTGGGAGAGGGAGCCTCATCTTCTCGACCAATCAGTACTGCTTCCATCATGTCCAGCTCAGAAAGGGGAGTGGGAAGAGAGTGTCATGCCTCCAGTTCCATAGATTCGTACTTTTCTTACCAAGACTTTGTAGATTTTCTGGAATAAATGTTTCTTCTTTTACTGTATGTCCTAGAACATATGTCTGGAAACTTTAAATGGTTGTTATTTGTTATCACATTTTGATAAAATTGTTATCACAATTTTTACCAGTTATAGTTATTTTACTCAGGAGAGAATCTGCGAGTCTTCTCAGACCTGCACTTAGGACACCGTCTTCATCAGGAAGGTCTTTTTCAAGATACAAAAAAATATAAAGCATAAGAGAAATAAAAAATATATTTAACTGCATTAAAATTAAGAAATTCTCTGAACTAAAGAGAGTACAGCAACAATAAAAAGATAGGTTACCTACGGGGAGAAGTTTTTTGAAATAATAAAGCCAACAAAGAATAGGTATGTAGAATATATAAAGAACTTCTTCAAATTAATAAGAAAGACCATAGTCCAATGGAACAAAATCAACAAAGATATGAATTGACAATTTATGGAAGAAGAAACCCAAATGGTAAAAACGCTCACAGAAACACTCAGCCTAAGTAATCATTTAGGTAGTAAAAATTAAAACCACAGTGAAGTTTTATACATTTATACTATTATATACACATCAGAAGAATAGGAATTAGAATATTTTATGAGGGGTGCCTGGGTGGCACAGCGGTTGAGCGTCTGCCTTCGGCTCAGGGCGTGATCCCAGTGTTATGGGATCGAGCCCCACGTCAGGCTCCTCTGCTGTGAGCCTGCTTCTTCCTCTCCCACTCCCCCTGCTTGTGTTCCCTCTCTCGCTGGCTGTCTCTATCTCTGTTGAATAAATAAATAAAATCTTAAAAAAAAAAAAAAAAGAATATTTTATGAACAGTCCTCAGTGCCCAGATTTCGGATTCCAAATACCATTTTGCCCTAAAAGAAACCAGAGCTCCTTGGGAGAAGTGGAGGATTCCAGGTCTGGACCAAGATAAATACAAGAGAACACATGGAATCTCCTGTCTTGGTAGATATCAAGAAAGATAATCAAAACTGTCAAAGGCACTCAGTATCCAATTCAAGAAGGCTCCATTAGCCAAAATTGAGAAATCTTGAGCATTGTGAAGAACAAGAAGTAGAATGCATTGAAATCCATCAAATATACTTGAATTCATGAGCTTTTATACATTTTTTATCATTATAAATAAAAGATAATGCAAAAATAAATTTACTAGTTGTCATTGAAGGATGGCTGTGAACCAAGTCATTTTTCAAGAATTGGTAAACGGTGCAATGAGGCATCTTTATCTCATCTTTACCAAATGAGCCCTATCACTAAGTAAGTTAACAGGAGAGGAAGGGATACTTTTATCAAAGTATTCCAGCTAGTCAATTAAGAAGGGATGAGAGAATCAGAACACAGTATGTTGTAACATCAAATGAATCAGTGAATCTAGAGATTGAGCATCAGCTGCTAAAATCAAAAAAAGTGAGACAACCAGACATTGTGTTGGAAAATACAATAGCAACCCTTTCGCCTGAAGACTGAACTGGTAATTTACAAGAACATGTCAAAGCGCATCATGGAGCTGCAATCAGTGAAAGCTAGTCTATGGGAACTTCTACAGGACCAACTACCTAATTTCCTAATAAAACAAACACAGAAGAGGAAACAAACAAACAAACAAATAAAATGGAAAGGGAATCTCTCACCTAAAAAAGAGGAAAGAGGTGTGTCAACCAATGGTGATATGCAGATTTTATTTGAAACCATTAAAAAATTTGGGGATGATTATGGCACCGTTGGAAATGTACTATTAAGAAAGTATTTTTTAAGGTGTGGTAATGCTATTGGGGTTATTATTTAAGATACTTCTTACAGTTCTAATATAATAAATATTTACAGATTAAATGACAGTGATACCTATGCCTGAGGTTTGCTTTAAAATGATATATGATAGAGATATATGGCGGATAAAAGTACAAATGAAGTAAGATCTGCTGTGAGATGATAAGTCTTGGAACTGCAATGGTGGACACACAAGGTCTATTACACTGTTCTGTCAATTTCTTGTATGTTTGCAATCCTCCCTTAAAAAAAGTAAATTTTTTCCAACAACACCAAATTTTAGTAAGGATTTGGACAACAAGTACACTTTCAGACTGCTAGTAAGAGGGGAAACTCTCTATGTTTGGTAGAAATATAGTAATTCTAGAATTTTAAAGATATTCATGATCTATAACCAACTAATTCCTCTCCTGCGTATATGCGATGCCGATAGCGTCACAGACGTGTGTGATGAGGCAGGCAAGATACCTTCAGAGCAGCACATTTTTGCATGTGAGAAAAACTGGGAGCAACCTAGCTGTCCATCAACAGGAAAATAGACAGATTGTGGTATATTTATCAAATGTATTTCAATAGAGCAGTAAAAGTTAATGAACTATAGCTACATAAATCACCTTTGATGACTCTCACAGACACAATCCTGGGGTGAAAAAAAGAAAAAGGACAAAAGCCAATTTTAGAAGAACCCATACATTTTACATAAAGTTTTAAACGTATTTAACAATGTTATACCCACATATATAAGAATAATTGGCGATGGTGTAAAATTATAATGAAATGCAAAAGAATGACAGGTGCCAGACTCCGGGCAGTAGGCACCTACAGAGGAGGGAGGTAATGTGTTTGAGGGAGCGTCTAAAATGGGCATCAAATATATTAGTAATGCATTAACTGGTACGCTTGCTTTTGCACGTTTTACACAAGCGTTTATTTTAATATTTTTCTATCATTTTGTAATGTCTGAAGTTTCACAATTTTTAAATGTCAAAATGCATGAAGGAACAAAATAGAGGTTAGGAGCATGACGGAGTCCAAGCACAAAAGAGGGAGCGTAGACCCAGCCTGGGCAGTTACAGGGAGCTCCATGGCAAGAGATGTTTGTGCTGAGTCTTGCAGGATGAAAATGAAATGACCTCTTTCTTTCTTCTGAGAGACAGAACCAGAAAGAACGTTCACAGTAAGATGTGTCATTTTTGTTGCTGTTGCTGGGTCTGCAGGCTAAACTGGGGGTGCTGATTTTTTTTCTTTCATTCCTTCTCTCCTTCCTTCTTCCTTCCTTCCTTCCCTCCCTTCTTCTCTTTCTCCCCACCCGCTTGCTTTTTGTTTTCTTTCTGCCATCCAGCTAAGAATGATTTTTATATTTTTTTAAAGGTTACATTTCAAATGGCTATATAAGACTCTACATGACATCCTCAGCCTGGTTTCTTGGTCCACAAAGCTTAAAATATTTACTATCTGGCACTTTCCAAAAGAGTTTGCTGATCCCTGGAACTTTAAATGTGTCCTAGTAAGTCTGGGTGATCCTGGTTCAGAAACAAACAAACAAAACCCACTTTTAGTTATGAAACTTCTTGGGGCATCAAGGGAGTTAATGCAGTTTTATATGAATTGCAAAGGACAGAATTATAACTAAAACTCCTTTCAAGCAAAAGGAGTAAAATATTGGCTTATGAGTCTGAAAGTCCAGGGTGAGGGCTTCAGGTGCAGCAGGATCCAGGTGTTAACGATATTGTAAGAGTTTTGCTCCCTGTGTCCCGAAACTCTGCTTTCTTCTGTGTTGACTTCATTCTCAGGCCAGCTCTCTCACTGTGGTGGAAGAGATGGCCCACAGCAGCTCCAGGCTTACACCCGGGCAGCTGTATAACCCCCCATTCGTGATTGGTTCAGGCAAAGTCTGAGAATACATATTCCCGTTCTTGGCTTGGATCAAGTGTCTACCCCTGAAACTGGGGGTGGGTATTACACCCCTTTGGAAAACAGGGCCCAAAAGTATTAAAAAAAAAATGCCCAGACTGTTCTACAGAAGAAAGGGTGAGTGTACATGTTCCCTAAACACTTGTGGACACTGTTTTTGTTTATGCAACAGCTATTTACCTTCGCTCCCACCTCCGCCTCAGGATCCCAAGGCTGATGTTAAGCTAACTGTCCCAGCACTTCGGGTATACTGCATTCTTCTATATGTTCTATTTAGTCTGCTCACTTCTTGGCATACCCCACGTCTGGATCACCGCTGTTTTGGTTTCAGGATGCAGCTTGGAATTGACATTTGCTGTCTTCTTGTAACTGAGTGACTTTTTTTTGCCCCAGTTTCTCAATAACACTTCTGAAAATTCAGCTCTTCAGATTGTTCTTTTCCTAGCCATAGTAGAAGTCAGTGGGAAGCATGGCACACATCACAACAATTAACTGACATTTGGAACTCCTACAAAACAAATAAACCTTGGCCTTATCATATTTGCAACATTATTCCAACGTCTTAGGGTGGTAATGTACCTCTTTCTCCAGATTTACCAAAGCCTGAGTAGGAATGGGGAAAGGGAAGAAGGAGGGGAAGAGGTCACAGTTCCCACCATATTTATTGTGCAAAGGTGGTGGAAAGCGCACCTCCTCCCTTCTAGATAACAGCCTTAGTTATTGCCATCAACGCACCATCGGATTAGACCACACAGTCTCTAAGTCATGCCGGGGAATCAGGCAGTGGCAAAACTTGCAGGTTTTGCTTAAGCAGAACTTGCACATCTTTGCTTAAAGTAGGAAGTCTACCTAAATAATAAATTTTGTGGGGGAACAAAAAGAAAAGGAAATGTACACAGATATGGACTACCCAGACAAGTTCCTTTAGAAACAGAGATGTCAGGATCTTAGAAAACTCTCCTCTTGGCACTGAGTCAGACTAGACCATCATTAGGCAGCCAAGTGCCAAGAATGTCTGCCAGAACCATCTTCCCAGACCTGACACAACCAGCCAACCCTCGGTCCATATTCCCCACGTTGCTAAGCACTCTCCAGTTGTGTAGTCTCACTTACACGAGGGTCACTACTCCATCACTGTCACTGAACTGCTCCATCAGTGGATGCTTCTAGTCCTTCCCACGCACAATGTTCTAACCAGTAGGTGGCTGTCCCAGTCCTGGCTGTAGCAGCCCCTAACCCAGTGGGTCCTGTGTGAGTAGAAGTCCCCATTCAAGCGGTCAGAGTCCTAGTGTTAGCACTTGAAGCAACTATCCTTCCAGAACAAGCACCGAGGGGCAAGTCTCAGTGCAAACCTCGGAAAGGTTTCCCTCCGTTCCCTCTAACCCCTGACTGTGCACACACCCCCTCTACCCCATCCGATGCCAGGCATATCGACCGCAGAGCACAGCACAGCCAGCCAGGCAGCTGGGGGATCTCTGCAGCCCAAATGCCTCGGTTTGCGTCTTCCTCTGCTGACGATTAGTTGTGTGGCCTCCGTTTCATCTCTGTTCCTCAGTTTCCCTGTTTGACAAACACGGGGATGATCATCTTCCTTGCTGCGAAGGCGGAGAGAGTTAATACGGGCAGCCGTGCTAAGGCGACGCGCGCAGACAGTGCTGTAAGCGATGGAAATCACCACCCATCAAATGCTCGGGCTTCTTCAGACACAGCTGTTCGGCTTCTAAGAAGTCACATCTGCATTTCCAAAACCGGGAAAGGAAAACTGTCAAAAGTAATGACAGGCTGAGAAGGAATTGAGCAAAAAGGAAAACCAGAAAGGACCAATCAAAAGGCCAATACCGCGCCAATTCTGCGAAACAGCCTCTAACGTGGGCTGGCTCCCATGAAGCCCGCACCGAAAACCTTGCCCCCACCCCCCGCTTCCGGCCGACTCCCCCTCCCAGAAACGGAGCCAGAGCCAACAGAGGAGAACGAAAAGCAAAAGAAGGTTCCAGCCAGCAAATTAACAAGCTTCTGTCCGTTCAAAAAAAAAAAAAAAAGAAAGAAAAGAAAAGAAAAGAAAAGAAAAGAAAAGAAAAGAAAAGAAAAGAAAAGGAAGGAAGGAAGGAAGGAAGGAAGGAAGGAAGGAAGGAATCAGGCAGAAGTCCCTAGCTGTAGCTGCCGAGATGCTTCCTGGAGGAAGGTGGCTGACTTTTTATCAGATGTGTCACCGGGTGAAATAATTGCCGGCAATAATGGTGCAAGAGCAGGCTGCCCGGAGTACTATTTATCCGTGTCTCTTCTATCTTTCAACTTCAAAGCTCCCACTGCTTCACAGAGCACATCACAATGACAGCACTGTTGTTAATGACCGCGGTCTAACGCAACACACAGAAGTCAAGCGATGCGTCTAGATCCGCAAAGGAAAAAACCCTCTCACGGAGCAGGGAGACTCATGCGCGCACATCCTGATGCTCCGTTTTAATTTGCAGGTGGGGGAGACCGAACTGCATTGCAGGTTCAGTCACCTTTCTGAGACCCTAGAATCCCAGGAAGGCGAGGGGAGAGGAGACAGAAGACCAGTCAAGAGGCTATAGAAAGAGGATTATTTCACCGGTTTTCCCAGTAATTTGTCCCTATGTTGCTGATGACGGGACCTCATTGCGATATCAGAAAAAGCATGGGATCAATTGTGAATAAGAGGAAAAAGCTTCCATGAATGGTTTTTTACTTCCCTTCCACTTCAGCAAGCTACCTGGACCACCCCATCCTTATCTGGCCGTCTCCCTCCACCTCGCCTGGCACGCCCTGGAGGAGAGTGACATTTAGACACCATGGCCTCTTCAGCTGTCTCCCCATCAGTTGTCTTCATCCTGGCGTTATTTCCACCCCGCCTGTGTGGTTAATGTGGCTTAATCAAATCAACTACAGTCTCTTACACTTCTCAGTTTCATCTTTTTCTTGACCTTGTGCTCATGTATCCTGCAATTTTCATGTCTTCTGGGTCAACACACCCATCCCTTCCCTTCGAATCTATCTCCGAGCTAGCCACCAAGAGTGCATGTTGAGAATCGGATAACCATGATGATGAGATATTTTACATACTTATGATTTCCAGTCTCACCTGAGCCTATATTTCTCCATAATCCATTTCCTCCTATCAGGTCATTGCTTTTCATATTTCAATAGCAGCCTTTCAGGAGCTTGAGCGTGCGTGATAGCCAATGGAGGGGATTACAAAACACATTTTTTTCTGGGCCCCATTTCAAGAGATTCTGATTCAGTCTATTTGGAAGGGGGAGCCTAAGTTCTAGCAAGCTTCTAGGTGATATTCGTGATGTTGGCCCATGGGTCACACTTTTGAGTGCACTAACATTCAGCTCCTGGCATATAGTCAATTTTCATCACATTATTGCTTTAAAAGATCTCAATCCTTTCCTTTCCCCACTTCAACAGACCTCTTCTACTTGGTAACAACCATAAAAATTATTCTCAAATTAAAAACTCTTTTAACTTACTTTTTCCCTTCTAAAGTTAGCTTATTACCCGACTCCAACTCCTACCTCCGTGTGCCAGAGGACGTAGTGGCTTCATCGCTAGCTTCTGGAAGTTGGTGGGTCAATGGGAGGTTCACAGACGAAGATCCAAGTCTGGTCTTCAGCTGACTTACTCCATCATCTGCCATCACCACCAATGGGAAATCAAAGCACAAAAGGTGAAGATCTCCTCCCGGACAAACCTCAAAACCTGACACAGCTGACCATTTTTCTCGACACTTGAAAATGGAAATGCACATTATGAACGGAGTAGTAGCAAGAGCAAGGATCTCGGAGCCAGGCAGACCTAAGCTTATTATCCAAGCTCCATCATTGTCTATCTGAGTGGCCTTTGGAAGTCACCTTAACCTTTTCTCCTCAATGCAGCTTTACTGATTATTGTAGATACGGATCTTTGACTGCAAATTCAGCAGTGCAAGAAATAGAACTTCCTTTATTTTTCTCTGATGTTTGGATCCCCCAATAGTCAATCTCAATCATTTCAAGGGTTTCCCTTCTCTTTTCCCTAGATTCTTGCTTTGTCTTGGGGACTCATGTAGTTCTAAGGTTTGAGTTGAGGATTTCTGATCCTGGATTAGTCAGGACCCACCCACACCGACATCTGTGAGATGCCCATTCCCATCTGGTCTTTTCTGTCTGTCCATGCAGGTTGCCCTGAGTCACATCTCAGTCCTGAACCCAAAGCCTCATCAGGATCACCCCTATCTGAGCTAGTTTCATGCCCTTTGTGAGTGGACAGGAGCCAGTCTGCTGCTCTCTGACTTTATTGGTCTGTAGGACACTTTATTGGTCTGTAAGACTCTTCCCCATTTCCCTGCCACTCTCAACTTGAATCTTTCCACTGCTCTTACAGCTTGCTGAGACACGAGGAACTCTTTGAGGCTGCCTCTGGCCCACCCTGCTTCACACACCTTGGCCTTCCCTCTTCCCTGGGCTCTCACTGTGAATCAGAGACATAACTCTCTCGCTTTTCAAATTCCCTAAAAGCTATTTATTTTTGAAAATCAAACTCCTAGGCTCTTTAAAATCAAAAGCCTTTTTCTCCTACTTTCTTTTGTAATAGTCATTCTATGAATTCATGGGCTCCACATGGGAAAAGACTGATAGGTACAAGGAGATTGCAGGAAAAATGTCAGTTGATATTTCAAAACATCTTAACCACATGTATAAGGTGGGATAAGATTATTTTTAGGTTTATATGAGGACTAAAAGCCATCACACAGGTTAAGTTCCTAGCAGTGTCTGATCTGAAACATACTAGCTGAATATGGGTTCCCTTCCCTTCGCTCCTCCTGGCTTTCTGACCATGTGTCTTTTCCTCCATGGCCTTTCTTCTCTTACCCTTCGCCTACCTTTGCTTGAAGATCTAGCACTTCTCCCTGGACAGCCGCAGACATTTCACATTCCTCTTGCCCAGAACTGCAGTTGGTGTTATCTCCCCACATTTCTCTTTCTTCTTGAATGTCTTAAGTCAGAAATAGCACAACATTCCCCCCCATGCCTAAGGGGGAATCCTTAGCACCAATCTCGATGTCTTCTTTCTGTGCCAACACCCGATATATCTAACCAGCTCCCAGCCAATGAGTATTTCTCCATTTTGACCCTCCCATCGATTCTCACAGCCACTGGCATAGCTGGAGTCCTCAAAATTTCATACCTCACATCTTATGCTCTGAACAGACCCCCCACCTTCCTGATTTAGGCTATCCTCTGATAATATTCTACTTCTAATACTTAGCTGTGATTATGTCACCACCGTCCCCCAAGCTTGAATACTGACAATGGTGTATCACTCTCAACAGGTAATGACGTTGAAAGGCCTCGAGTTTCTTGTGCAAATCTGCACGTCCATCTTGACTCCTCCCTTCTTTCCTTTCTCTTCTGGCCTTCACACACATCTCAAATCAGTGCTCAGCGGTGATCTTATAAAAGTAAACTTAGTTTACTAAGTAAGTAAGCTTAGTTGACATGGCACAAGAACTTAATTACTACTAAAAAATTTAGGTTTGTATAAATATATATAATTCTATAAATGTAATTATATAACTACATTAAATATATTATGTAAACATAACTATATATATATACTATATTATATACATAAGTTATGTTAGATATAATATAGTATATATAGACATAAGCTATGTATATAATATAGTGTATATATAGTACATATATTATGTATATGATATAATGCATATATAGCATATATATATAATTGCTTTTAAGAGACCTCAATCCTTTCATTTCCCCACTTGAGCAGACCTCTTCTACTTGGCAACAGAAATAAAAAATTACTATAAATACAAACTCTTAACTTATTTTCTTATAAGTTACTTTCTTATATATATAATATTATCTATAATATACTATATTGAATATATGTAATATAATTGGATAATATATATGATATATATGGTAAATTGTATAGCAGAGACTTTCTATCAGAGAGTCACGTTCATAGCAGATGAAAAAGAAGGAATAAAGAAAAACAAGGAAAAGCTAACCTCAATATCCTATCCATATCATCATGATTTTGATTGCATAGTTCAATCCTTGGGATAGAGAAGATCCTCAACAAAAATCAGTGTGCTCTTGGAGGCCGTGCTGCGGCTCTCCTCTCTGCCTTGCTGGGAGCCCCTACTGGCTGGAGATCACGTGACACCTCCCTTAAGCACACCGCTGCTGGGAATGTCCCTTTCCACCTGAGCCGCAGTGTTTTCCACCATAATGTTCATTTTTCAAGCTCAACTTAAATATCAACACCTCCTTTGTTGACATGATGGATCATTTCTCCCTTCCCAGGGAAATGAGTTGGTTTTTGTACTTCTACACCGTTCGGTGAGTGCAGTTTCCAAGTGCTTTAGCTCTACGGATTCGTTATTTGGTTTACGTATTATATCCTATTCTCTCATTACAAGGTGAGCCCCTCAAAAAGCCTATTTTCTTTTGATTCTAGCATCAGTATGCTTAGCAGATACTGAATTTTTGTTGGTTTCGTTGGATGGAGAACTCGAAGGCCTGAAGATTAAGAGCTGTTGACCTAACCAAACACATCGAGCAGGTGGGCCTGGGTTTTATTTTTAAGCAACAACACGATCTAGGATTTTAGAATCATCTTTACCTAGTAATACTTCCTTCCTCCTGTTGGCTCATCTGAAACAGACACAGAGAAAATCCAGGTCCTTGTTCCCCAGGAGTCTTGAGGGGACAGCAGGCTATAAATCCATGGATTTCTTGTCTCCAAAACTTCAAACACTCCAATGAACAAATATGCATTTGAAGATCCTCAGAACAAACCAAAGCAGTGTTATGGAGCAAGTAGCAGGACTACGGGAGATTAGTCACAGAAGGTCAAGGAAATCTTTTCCTCTTGGCACACAGAATTTTGGAACAGAGTGGAATATCCATTCTGCAACCCTTCCCAAACATACCCATTTGATTGCAGTGCATCTTTGAGACACATTTGCTCCTTTTTCCAATGAGTGATTGAAACATATGGTCCAATTTTTGAAGATAAATACATTTCCCTACCTGTTTGCACAGCGTTCAGCAAGGACAAAGACAAACTCTTCTCATTGGCAAATTTCCTACTTCTAGCTGGAGTTTATCTTGTTGCTTCACTGTAAACCTTTGGTTTCCATTTATGTCCCTCTAGCTGGAAAAAAAAGACACTCCAGAAATTTTGGGGATCAGTTTTTCAAGTAGTTTGCTCTGACTCAACTGAAAAATTATTTCCACATCCCTGAGGTATCCTAGCCCCCCAAAGCTCTATCCACAGTCCAGCTGGCCTTACTCCCCAAATGTGGAAGCTAATCATTGAAACCATATCCCCCCGATTTAATGTCTTTTAATGGACAGCTAAAAGCTCGGCCATCACATCACACCTGCCGTAGTGTCAATCAGTTGGAGGAAAAAAAAAACATTTTGATGTCAATCAAGAAATCCTTGGGGATGTTGTAACCTGTTATGATGCATTACCCTTTGACCCCTGTGACTCGAAGGCTCTAGCATCAAAGAGCACGTGGCAGAAATAATTAGAAGCTAATCTTAATTGTGCTCACATACAAATGAAGCATTTAGCTCTGGAGTGTTTATACTGTCTGGACATGAAGGCTGAGGGGGTCCATCTTCCTGGTGCCACCATCCGTATCGCCATTAATCAGAAGTAGTGGGTTGAAATTCAAAGCTATTGCCCTAACACTGCAGTTATTTAACACCAATGTGATTACTATTATCCTGTATTAATGTCCTGCCACAAGTGTTAACAAGGCCAGTAGAGCAAACTGACTAATTTTCAATGCCCCTAGCACCCTGCGGTGAAAGAGATGGATTTTCCAGGAAACGACCATTGTGGAAAACAGCGATATATAGGGCCGAGGCTGGCCTTACACATTTTAGTGGTTGCAAAAACGTCTCCCCCCACCCCTCGTGAGTTACAGCTCACAAAGGTACGACACTGAATCACCTTATCTCTCCCAGTAACTGCTCTGTTGTGCCTGGCTCAGGGGCATTCATCGGAATGACACCGACCTCAAAATCGGAATTTGGGCTCTAAATCTTGAGTGTGTGATATTTTTCTTTATGGGCCAGATTTCAGAGAGCCCGAAAGAAGAGAGAGAATCACCAGCACACACCTGACTTCCACTTGTTCACAACTCATCTTGGCCATTGCAGCATCCTGTCCTTAGAATGACCTTACAGGAAAGGAGAGCTAAAGGGAATAGCTAAGAGAATGAGAATGGCCGGGGAGTAAATAACACAACAGGGAGGCAGGCAGGGGCTGTGGTGCCCCGGCTGAACCAGAATAAAGCAAAGTCATTATCCTGTAAATTGCTCACGCTATACGGGAGCCTATTATGAGGAGTTTGTGAGAACTGGAGGAGGGGGTGGATTCCTACTATATCCAAGCTCATTGATCACTCTCAAATCCCCAGAGACAAAGAAATCTAGCTCCTGATGGATGGCTCGTGTTTGTAGAGGGAGAGTAGAGAGTAGGTAAATTAAGGTCCCTGATAACCCTAGTTATGGCGTGAAGAACATTACACGTCTTTCTGCTGCATTAGGGCTGTGAATGCTTGTAGGTAATTTGCCATCCTGAGGGCCCAGGACAGGGCCCGGCAGAGTGTCTCAGTGCTCAGTATATTTCTGTTGACTTCAAGAGGGTCATCACGAAGTGTTAAGGCACTTCGCACGTAGTAAGCACTCAGTAAATATTGGTGATTCAGTGACTACACAATCACCTCGTCCATTTAAGCGTCCTGCCCCTCCGTGGATGTATAATCCGATCCCAAGATGGCTGAGGCTTCTCATCCTCACATCGTTGCTTTAGTCATTCATTCATTCATTCATTCATTCATTCAGTGAATAATTGACAAAGGCTAGGTCTTACCAATCACATGTTCTGGAATGTGGTAAAAGCTTTGGCACCAGATGGATCTGTGTTCAAATCCTGACTCTGTGATATTGAGTAAGTTCCTTACTGTCTCTGAGCTTGTTTCTTCATCTTTAAAGTGAGTACAAAAATGGTGCTTCCCTTGGGTTATTGTGAGGATTAGAAGAGCCTGTGTAGTGAGATATTTAGGACGCAGCTGAACTCATAGTTAGCTCCTCAAATGTAGTGTCTTAAAGGCCCTGCCTAGCTCCAGGCATCCCTCTCACCCCCTACCCTGTCTTACACAGTTCTTGTTAATATCGTCTTCCCCTGAATGCAGTTAGTTCTCATTATCTGCTTTGTCAAGTTTAGCTCTTGACTTTTGCATTTACATGGTGGTCCTTCTTTGATGGCCTGTTATTCCGTGAATCCCTACCTTTGGCTTTTCCCATGGAGAAATATAATAGCAAAAGAGCCCAGGTTGTGACCAAGTCAGGAGCTGGGGCCTGAGAGCAGACAAAGGCCAATGCAGGGAAGAGCTCCCCCTCACACAGGTGAATGAAGAGCGTCCTTGCGGGGAAAAGCAGGCTGGGGCTCAGGAAGGACAGGGACTGATGAGCATCTGATGACTACCCAAAGAGAGTTGGGCATATTCTGTAGTGCAGGGACCGCCATAGAGCACGGGGATTCCACAGGGGGAAGTTGGGGAGGATAGTGGTCTGCAAGACCTGGATGAGGAAACAGAACATTTGCCATATGAACTATTGCTGGGGCCATCGGTAGTCATGTTTGCCCTATTTCTTCATCTCTAGCTTTTAATTTCAGTCCCACTGGCAGGAAGAGAGTGTCCTGAGCCCCTTGGCACCGTCCATTCATAGGATGGGATCCAAGAATATAATTCTTAAAAATAGACTGCTAAGTAACAAAGAGATGAGAAAGAGACTGTTACAGCCTCTGAATTTCAATGTTTCTACTTTTCAGGTGGAATTCTTCTCTCTCCAAAACTGTGAGCCAAGCTTTATGAATGTGTGCGTATGGGCATTGTTTTTCTCTGAGGAGAGGGTCATTAGATTTCATCCGATTCTCAAACAAGACTGCAAATTGTCCCTGCCCTGATTTGTTCGGAGGAATGAAGTGGGATGGTCTATGCCTCTTGGACGCCTATCGAACATTCTCATGTCTCCCCACTGGGGACAGCAGAAGGACAGAGAATACAGGGCCAGCCCCCCCCCTCACTTGTGTGAAAGCAATCTTTACTTATTTTTCATATAGAAATAGTTTTATTCTAAAAAAAAAGAAATAGTTTTATTCTATAAAAAATATGCAAAACTGGTCAGGGAAAATGAAGAGTAGGATTGTCTGGCTGAAGCGGGTCCTTCAGTTTTTGTATCCACTTTTGCATCCACGGTAGCCAGACATTACGCAAGTGGTGTGCGATATCTCCCCAGTGTCTGTAGCTTCAGCCCTGGACGGCCACCACACCACACACCTTATAATTTATTGATTTCTCAACTGATCACTTCTTTTCTCATTTTCCTGTTCCCATTCTTACTATATCCATTTTTTCCCATTTATTTAATTTCTGACAAGAGCCATCTTGACTCTTGTCAAGGGTGTTTCTCTACACCAGCTACATGGTCCCAGATCTCCTTAGGTAACACTTTTCCAATTTGGTCCAGCCCCCAATCTCTCCAGGCTTGACTCTTAGGAGAGGGTACTGGGCTCACTTGGGTGCTGGGTCCTATCTACCCATGTTTTAGAAAATATAGCCAGTGCATAGAAATAAGCCCTTACACTCCACACTCTTTCATCATGTCTTCTGCAACCCAGAGGATATTCAATTCAGTGTCATTCTAAACATTAACTCACCACCGCAGCCTATTACATTGCACAGCTGCCTGAAATGTTCAATTCCTCAAATCTGAATAATACAGAAATTGAAAAAGAAACTTATATTCACAACAAGAGAAAAATAGTCAAATATACTGTGGTATATCCACTCAATGTAATGGTACGTGGACAATCTAACTGATACTTATGAAAAACGTTTAATGACATATGAAAAATATTTATGATTAAACCCTAAGTGAGAAAAGTAAAACCCAATTATACAAAAGCTTTCTGATAAGTGATGAATAAAAGGCAAAGTATTTGAGATGTTGCAGGTCTTCATGATTCTTCTGGTTACTTCTGATGGTTACAAGGTGGCTGCTGTTGCTCTAGCCATCAAGTCTACATTACAGCAGAAACAAAGGGACAGGAATAAGGGGGAAAGGGTATTGCCTCAATCAACAAAGCAAAGCTTTCCTGGAAACCACATGACACAGTTCTGCTTGTGTCCCATTGGCCAGCACTTTCACCCATGACCAGTCCTGCCTGGCCAGTGGGATAAAAGAAAAGGAGGTTAGAAATGGGGATGAGGTCAGCCAGTCAACAAGTTCCCTGAATGGTAACTGAAGAGTCTCCCTGGCTACCTTCTGAGCTTGAAATAGTCTATCACAGTTACCACTGTGGCCAGAATATAAAGACAAATATCCTTTTTGTTCATTTGTTGTTCATTTGTTTGTTCATTTCTTCCTTCCTTCCTTCCTTCCTTCCTTCCTTCCTTCCTTCCTTCCTTCTTTTCTTCCTTCTTTCCTTCCTTCCCTCCATCCAAGCCTACCTGCCAGATACTTCTATAGACCCTGGCACCACAGCAGTGAGCAAGGTATACTTAGGCCTCACTCTCAGACAGCTTACCATCTAGTCAGAAAAATATTTGCTTGCATTGCATGTTTGCTTCTTCAGCTACTGGGTGGATTGCTGTGGGGGCACATGACAGGAACAACAAATCTAGAGTGGGGCGTGTGTATGGACCTACATCAGAGAAGTCTGGGGTTAGAGGGAGTGACCCAGGCAGAGAGACTTGAATGGCATGAGAGGGGATTTTTAAGTTCAGCCTGGCGGACGCTGAGGAGCTGAGAACATCATAGAGAGGGGTGGTACAAAAGAGCTGGCTGTAGGAAAAACTGGAGAGGGATGCAAAGGCCAAGTCTTAGAAGGTCTTCTCGGGAGAGTGAAGAAGTTCTGACTTTCAGGAGTCAGCATTGGGATGCTGCTTTCACAGGAACGCATGCATAGATGTTGCTTTTAGAAAGACCTTGATGGCTTCAGTGTAGAGAATGGGAGGCACCACGATGGAGACCTGAGGAAAATCAGGGACTGTGGCAGCTGTCAAAGCAGACGATCATGATTTGAACCAGCAGAGTGGCAAAGCATGGGGAGAAGTGGAGGGAGTATCTATGAAGTCATGGGCCAGTAGAGGGAGAGAGAAGTGTGTGGCTTCTAAGTGACTTCATACTCAAGAGGTTTGTCTCCACCGTCTTCATAAAGGGTAGGAAAGTAGAAGTTACCTGCGAACCTGGCATAGTGATTGCGTAGCTGTGAGTATATACATGCATATATGATAGTAATAAATACTAGTCCTTTATGGAAAGGGTTCAACAGCACATGGCACAAGTTATGTCAGAATTGTCTGCCTCTGCAAAGTAAAAGAAAATACAACTTCAGTGGCTTACACAACTTGGACCTATTTTCCTTACAGAGAGAGGTGGTTGGTTCAAAAATGTCAGAGCAGGTACCACTTTTGGAGTTGTCCTCATTGTCACAAGATGGCTGCTAAAGCTCCATCCATTATGCAGTCAAGGCAATGGAAAGATTAAGTGGGAAAAGCTGTGCCTTATATGAAGAAGGAAAAGCATTATGTGTCCTTATATGAAGAAAGGGAAATATTTCATGAAAGACATTTCCCAGAAGACTTTTGTTTATTCCTCATGGATGCTGTCTACCCCTAGGTGCGTGGAAAACTGGTTGGCAAATAATGGTCTTCAGGACACCATAGAAAGAGTAGGAAAGGAAAAAGGGCACTGGGAATGGCTGCTCAGCAGCCAATCAACAGTGATTTGCCACCAATGCGTTATAAGCCTGGGTTATAGGGGAAGCTGTGGAGGCAAGCTTGTAGCAGAGGTCAGTCACAGTCATGAATTTTATGAAAGGTTTGCTGGGAAGCTACATTTAAGAAAATATATATGGTGACTATGATTCCCCCGACAGCACAACTGAGTGATTTGCAATATACTTGCATTTCATGGCCATCGTTCCAAGTACTGTCACTTGCTTGCATGTCAGACACTCGAGTTGTTTCAAAATCACCAGGCTGGCCCGCTATTAAATTACACACACATGCACGCACACAGACCCTTTAGGAGCCCCCAGTGTATGATGAGAAGTGTGCTTGCTCTTTTGACGGCTGTGGCATCAACACTATTGATTTGTTGGGGTTGGAACTCCGAGGGGATTAAAACTACCCTCTGCCGCAGGTCTCTTGCCAGAGGTCTGGAGTCTAAATTCCTGTAAAGCAGTTTTGCACCTCTGGTATCGTTTGGTTCTCATGGCAATCTTGCAAAACAGGTTTTGCTCACTATTTTAGAGAGAACCGACGCCTCTGAAATGAAATGATTTGCTTATAACCTGCTGGTAGAGCATGGGGATCATTAGCCCTGCTTCAAAGGAAGACTTTCTGGGTTTAAATCTTCAGGCTTTATAAAGCTTGATGACTCAAAAGCGTTTCAGGGTAGCAGCAAAGGAGGACCACTGAGGAATGAAGGAAGACCAGCATTAATAGGCTGAACTATAATTGTAGTTTAGGAAAATCTGGGAAAATGTCCCATTTATGTCTGTGCTAACCAAACACCTGAAAACTTAGTCACATAAAACACCAACTATTTTGCTCACGGATTCTGTGGCAATCACAGAATGTGGAGGGATGATATCTAGAGCCTCAGAAAGGAAGAGTTAAATGTCTGTGAGTTAGTCCGTGGCCAGAGGCTGGATTCATGTGAGGACTCTCCACTCACATCGACGGCTCCTGGGCTGGGATGACTCCAAGACTAGGCTCCAATGGGACTATTAACTTAAAAACCTATCCATGGCTTCTCCATGCGGCTTGGGCTTCCTGACAACATGGCAGCTTCAGGGTAAACTGACTTTCTATATGACAGCTTGGAGTTCTAAGAGACTGTCTTCCAGTGAACAAAAGCTGAATGGCCCGTTATGGTCTAGCCTTGAAAGTCATCTAGTGTCACTTTCGTCAAATTCTATTGGTCAAAGCAGTCTCGAATCCCCCCAGCTTCAAGAGGAAGGGATCACTCTTGATGAGAAGCATGTCAGAGGATTTGCAGCCATCTTTGAAAACCAATGGAGAAGTCAATCCATATTGGTCACTTTTATTTTGAATTGATATTGAGTTGGAGATATATATTAAACTCTCTTCACAGAGCTTTTAATCTCTAAATGTATTTCTTCGGCCATAATACCAACACTAATGAGCTGTGTGACCATAGGAATCTTACTTAGTTTCTCTGAATCCCACTTCCCATGTCTTTAAAATACTTGTATCACCTCTCTGGGCTTCTGTGAGAAAAGAACGAGACAAAGTATGCGAAGTGCTAACCAGAGACTTATTCCACATTTACTCAACACGGACATCCAGCACTTTCTGTGTACCAAGCTCTGCTTTAAGTGTTTCACAAAGATTACCTCATTTAATTCTCATGTACCCCTATGACATGGACACTGTAATTATCTCCGTTTTAAGGATGAGAAAACTGAAGGGCAGAGAGGCATGACTTGTTCATGGTCACAAATCATGTAAGCGGCTGACCCGGACTTGAACCAAGTCATCTGGCTCTTGAGTCCGTACTCTCAACCGCTCCGATGTGCTGCCTTTCGGGAAATAATAAAGATGTGAATATGTACTTTCCTGTATAATTTCTTGAGCATCCACAAGTAGCAGTGTGAATTCCAGATTCTGACTGGTGCAAAGATCTGTTTATCTAGGTAGTGACTGTGGTCCAAATCCAGCCCCTCCCATTCATCGTGTGTTACCCAGGGTTGCTTTCCCACTATCGTAGCAGAAATGAATTGTTGTGACAGAGACTGCCTGGCCTGCAATGCTGAACATATTTATTATCTGGCCCTTTACAGAAAAGTTTGCCAAGCCCTGCTCTAGACGTCACCTGCAACAACTCTTTGTCCTCGATTTCTTGCAATTTCGCATGTGCTGAGCCTTTGTCCTGATTAATTCCTTCATTTAACAAGTTGTATTGAGTATCTAATGTATGGCAGCCATTGTGGTAGACCAGGGAGAACTTGGTGAATACTAAGAGAGATGGTCTTTGTCCCCAGAGAGTTTATGTTCTGGTTGAGGGAAGTAAAAAAATGAAACAGTACACAAAACCCCAAATGATTATAGATTATCATGATTGCTAAGGAAGAAATAAATGGGTAACAAGTAAATAAAGTTAGAGAGTAGATTTCTTATATATAGAAGTCATTTTAGTTGGCAACTCTATTACCGTGGCTCAAAGCATTCTAATAAGAAGGCATACGAAGAGGAGAAAGTATGAAACAGTCGTGTCTGAAAGAGGAATAGAAAGCTTTCTAGAAAATGTGGAAGAATGGCTGCTGGGTGCGGAACGCCCACCTCCGGATGTCATGGTGAATTGAAAGTGAACCTGGGCAGCCTTACGGGATGGTGTTTCCCTCTGCAATGTGAAGTAGCTTGGATGCAGACATGGGGAAAGCAGAGAGTGGGTTCAACAAAAATTGAGGTTTTAGAGGATAGCAATAAATGGAAATAAGGTGACAGACAAAAGGACACATTTAGCCTGGAGACCAATTTTTTTGGAGTTTGCTCATTGTATTAAAACGATGCATTTGAATGTTTCTAGATGGAGCACAATCCATTTGGTTCACCACATCCCTGCACATTCTTGCTGTGTTGTGTCTTGCCAGTTTCAATCATTAATGTTTCCTGCCTCACTGTGTAAGCTTTCGAGATCCCAAGCACTGAATTGTCACAGATGACAGATTCTTACCTGCATAAGGAGAGCGTGGAAATGGAACTAAGGGATTATGCGAGAGTGGTAGGATTAATTCACTGGAGACTGAAGTTTTGATGAGGTCAGATGAGAACTAAGGGACTATTAAAGTAAGAACTGGAGACAGGAAGTTTCCTTAAGAATGAAATATCAGAAATCAAGAATTTGAAGGTAGTAGACTAACGTTTGCAGGTTAGAGAGTGTGACACAAGTAGCTGATGTATGTATACGATAAAGCTGGTACCTCAAATCGACAGGGCCAAGATGGACTTTTAATAAATGGCACTGGGCTGCCCACTCTCGCCACTATTATTCAACATAGTACTAGAAGTCCTTGCAACAGCAATCAGACAACAAAAAGGGATCAAAGGTATTCAAATCGGCAAAGAAGAAGTCAAAATGTCTCTCTTCGCAGACGACATGATACTCTATATGGAAAACCCAAAAGAAGCCACTCCCAAACTATTAGAAGTTATAGAGCAATTCAGTAACGTGGCGGGATACAAAATCAATGCTCAGAAATCAGTTGCATTTCTGTACACGAATAACGAGAACGAAGAAAGAGAAATCAGGGAATCCATCCCATTTACAATAGCACCAAAAACCATACGTTACCTTGGAATTAACTTAACCAGAGATGTAAAGGACCTTTATTCTAGAAACTATAAATCACTCTTAAAAGACATTGAGGAAGACATAAAAAGATGGAAAGATATTCCATGCTCATGGATCGGAAGAATTAACATAGTTAAAATGTCCATGCTACCCAGAGCAATCTACACTTTCAATGCTATCCCGATCAAAATACCGAGAACGTTTTTCAAAGAACTGGAACAAATAGTCCTTAAATTTGTATGGAACCAGAAAAGACCCCGAATCTCCAAGGAACTGTTGAAAAGGAAAAACAAAGCTGGGGGCATCACAATGCCGGATTTCGAGCTGTACTACAAAGCTGTGATCACAAAGACAGCATGGTACTGGCACAAAAACAGACACATAGACCAATGGAACAGAATAGAGAGCCCAGAAATGGACCCTCAGCTCTTTGGGCAACTAATATTTGATAAAGCAGGAAAAAACATCCGGTGGGAAAAAGACAGTCTCTTCAATAAATGGTGCTGGGAAAATTGGACAGCTACGTGCAAAAGAATGAAACTTGACCACTATCTCACACCATACACAAAAATAAACTCCAAATGGATGAAAGACCTCGATGTGAGACAGGAATCCATCAAAATTCTAGAGGAGAACATAGGCAGCAACCTCTACGACATCAGCCTAAGCAACCTTTTTCATGACACATCCCCAAAGGCAAAAGAAACAAAAGATAAAATGAATTTATGGGACTTCATCAAGATTAAAAGTTTCTGCACATCCAAGGAAACAGTCAGAAAAACTAAGAGGCAGCCCACGGAATGGGAGAATATATTTGCAAATGACACTACAGATAAAGGACTGGTATCCAAGATCTACAAAGAACTTCTCAAACTCAATACACGAGAAACAAATAAACAAATCAAAAAATGGGCAGAAGATATGAACAGACACTTTTCCAATGAAGACATACAAATGGCTAACAGACACATGAAAAAATGTTCAAAATCATTAGCCATCAAGGAAATTCAAATCAAAACCACACTGAGATACCACCTTACGCCAGTTAGAATGGCAAAAATAGACAAGGCAAGAAACAACAATTGTTGGAGAGGATGTGGAGAAAGGGGATCCCTCCTACATTGTTGGTGGGAATGCAAGTTGGTACAGCCACTCTGGAAAACCGTGTGGAGGTCCCTTAAAAAGTTAAAAATTGAGCTACCCTATGATCCAGCCATTGCACTACTGGGTGTTTACCCCAAAGATACAGACGTAGTGAAGAGAAGGGCCATATGCACCCCAATGTTCATAGCAGCAATGTCCACAATAGCTAAATCGTGGAAGGAGCCGAGATGCCCTTCAACAGATGACTGGATTAAGAAGTTGTGGTCCATATATACAATGGAATATTACTCAGCAATCAGAAAGAATGAGTTCTCAACATTTGCTACAACATGGACGGCACTGGAGGAGATAATGCTTAGTGAAATAAGTCAAGCAGAGAAAGACAACTATCATATGATTTCTCTCATCTATGGAACATAAGAACTAGAATGATCAGTAGGGGAAGAAAGGGATAAAGAAAGGGGGGGTAATCAGAAGGGGGAATGAAACATGAGAGACTATGGACTATGAGAAACAAGCTGAGGGCTACAGAGGGGAGGGGGGTGGGGGAATGGGATAGACCGGTGATGGGTAGTAAGGAGGGCACATATTGCATGGTGCACTGGGTGTTATACACAACTAATGAATCATCGAGCCTTACATCAAAAACCGGGGATGTACTGTATGGTGACTAACATAATATAATAAAAAATCATTATTAATAAAAAAAATAAATAAATAAATAAATAAATAAATAAACCTTTAAAAAAAAAAAAAAAAAAAATAAATGGCACTGGGGCAGCTGGGTAGCCAACTAGAAAAAGGTCAAACTAGATCCATACCTTGCACCATTCACAAGAATGTTTAATACCCAACGAGTTTATTTGTATCAGAGATTTAGACCCAAAGAATTTCTATATTAGGTTAGCTTCTGTGTAAAATGTAAGAGAAAATAACAAAATATACACACGAAGCATGGGAAACTCGGAAAGAATAAATAAGAAACTTGTTGACAGCATAGAGAATAAAATAAGAATTCACTAGCCCATACTATTATTAATAGTTAATTGAATAAATTAAAAAATGGGACAGAAGGGGACATTTTTCCTTACGGTTGAATTCCAGGCAATAAACATAGAAAGAATGATGGAAATAGAAAATCACCACAATAATGATCATTCCAGGTAAGTATCATCAATGAATACTAAAACTGAGGTTGGGGACAAAGGTGGGATGATAAATGGATTTTTGAGCAGTCTTGAAGGAACTTCTCAGAAGACTAAAAAAAAAAAAAAAAAAAAAGGAAAAGAAAAAGAAAAAGAAAAAGAAAAAAGTGAGTTAACTGGTAACATCTCTTCAACAAAGTGATCCAAGGTAGTATTACCAGTTGTGGGACAAACTGACTGCTAAGAATTGGTAAAGAAGAGGTAAACCTTCTGAATTATGCACTGGGAAAGACACAATATCCTTTTTTTGTATTCTTGCCCAAAATACGTAACTTTAATTGAATAGAAGAAATATCAGACAAACCCAAATCAAAGGACTGTCTATAAAACAGCTGGCCAGTACTCTTTAAATGTGTCAAGTCATGAAAGACAAACACCGAGGAGCTGTTTCAGATTAATGGTTGTTAAGGAGACATAATAATTAAATGTAATGTGTGATGCTGGGTTGGATCCTGGACCAGAAAATGGACATTAGTGAGTCAATTGATGAAATTTTAATAAGATCTATAGTTTAGATAATAATATTGTATCAACATTAATTTCTTGATTATGATAATTATATTATTGACATTTTCAGAATCTGGATAAAGTTTGTACAGGAATTCTTTGCACTGTTTGTGCAACATTTGTGTAAGTTTGAAATGATTTTAAATTGAAAAATTAAAGAAAGAAAGAAATCTAATAATCTAATGTATTTTGTGTATAGTAGCATATGCTTATATACATATGCTTATATATGTGCATATATACAATAACATTTTTTCTTTTTCTTTATGTAATTATGCCAGGAACAGCCAGATCTAACCACTGGTTCCTTCATTGTTCTTTTGAAATGTAGCAGCGAGAAAAAAGAAATGAAAAGTACCCTTTGTACATTCAACTCCCTAAGCCGAATATCCTCATCTTACCCTCTATCCAGGAAAATTATTGGCCATTCATTGATTTCTGGTCCAATTTATTACTGAAATAAACATTACTCTTAATTGATGTTTCTTATAATAGTAATCTTGTTGATGTTCATTCGTCAGAAAGGAATTAGTAAAGGCTCAAGATATCACCAAAAAGCTTTTCTTAGTTTTTCGTGGGTTGAACAAGTCAAACACAGGGTTCCCTTTAAAAAGGGTTTTTCAAGCCTGTGGGAGCTTCTTCTTGACTCCTTTATCGGGGTAAATTGGAGGGTCACAATTAACCAAAGTATATCAAATGTTTCTTCTTGGACACAGGGAATAGCTTTTGTTACATAGTTGCAAGAGGCAAAGGAATCAGCTGATGGGCTGGACTGGAAATTTCAAAAGTGTGTTTATCACCTTCTTAAAGCGCCTGAGTCCTCTGAGCACTGGCTTTGCCCCTGCCGTAAATGATCCGCGCTGGAACATTCCAGCCCATCACCACAGCTTGATCGATAGTTGTGCTGCGTAAAAAGTTATGTCTTACAGGATGTCAATATTAACCTTTCAAGTGTGCATCTTTTATGATTTATTCATCAATAGTCCTACTAAATATATTTTATATCGGGCGAGCAGTTATTTTTTACCAGAAAGGAAACTGACATTTCAAAGCTGACTACCTTCCACGAAGACACTGTCTTCTGGAATCAGGGAGACATCTCACCTACCTGGGCTGGCACTGCCCGGCCCAGTACTGATCCACGGAAGCTGTAACACGGCTCCCCTGTAACCACTTTAAGGGTCAGTATTTTAAACCCTCCACAGCACCTAAGATTATCCTGAGCATCGAGTAAATGCTCAATAAACGCTTCCAACTTGACTTCAGTATGAATCCAGATGTCACCAATTTTGTCATCAACTATTTCACTATTAACTGGTCAATGGCTATGCTTTTCAAATCCGTTGCTACATGGCAGGCACCGGCTAAAAGGTTTTCAAATTTTAAATAACTTCAGTCCTCCGACAAATCTGGAAAGGTAGACAATGCTAGCCCCTTTTCTACAGGTAAGAATAGGTAGAGTAACATCCCTACAGTCGCCTGGCTAATAAAACAGAGAGAGCTGGTATTTGCCACCAGGAATAGCGCAGAAGGGATGCTTACTCTTCATGCCGTGTGTGCCAGCACCGCCCACGGGGGAGGAGAACTTAGAATTTCGGAGCCCTTCTAAGTACTTCATGCCTGTCCTGTACTTAGAAGCAGCGCGCGCTCTTAATCCAAATCTCCAAACCACCCAGTCTTCTGCGGGCACTGCGGGCCTGAGCAACAGGACGCAGAATCTGGAATTTTGCCTGAGGCACCAGACACCTGTACTAGTTTCCTGTTGAGACAGTAACAACCAATGACCGCGGTCTGGGGATGTGGACGTATTTGCGGGGCAATTATTCAGCCTACCACAATACCACATATGTAAAATTTCAAAGTGAGTAGATACACCAGAATGTGAATTTCCAAAGCAAATAACAGGGCTTGTTTCATGACTCTTGAAACCCCTCAACCACTCTGAGGGCATACAAGTGTGAAGAATGGATTATGAGCGGAGGATTTCTTTAGTGAGCCCTGGGCTGTGTATCCTTCCCAAGGGGAAAGGAGGGAAAGCACCTCCATCCGCACTTTATGAGTTACGGGAAACCACTTGGGGAGCTGATATGCCTCCGCTGGAGTCTGACGGTGGTCAGAGCGTGTCGGAGGATCTCAGAGCAAAGGGCTGTTGGCTGCTGACCTGAGCAGCGGGCCTGAGGGAGACAGAGGTCTGCATTTGAAAATAACCTTTGCACCCACCAACATAGGGTACTGAGTGTTTCCTGTGGACTTGAACGCAGGCCATGAAGGACAAAGAGAGGGAATCTGGGGCCATTTAGAAATTCTGCGATTGGCAGATGGTCACTACACATACTGTGTTGAGCATTCTGTGATGTGTATAATCATGGAATCACTGTGTTGTACGCCTGAAACCACTATAGTACATGTCGACTATACTTCAATTTAATTTTTTAACTATAAATAAATAAATGGAAATAGGTATCTCTTTAAAAAAGTACTGTACATATATATGAAATTCTGCCACTGAGTAGCACCTCGAGGGGTGATAGGATTCTAACGAATAGAGATCTGTGAGGAGTTCTCCAACAAACTAGGGCCAGAGGAAGGCCCAGGGGAAGATGTACATATCTCGCGTCACAGGATTACAGTCAGCAGAGCTCCAACAATAGGTGTAAGAGACATTATCACTTCAAATTCCACTCTACCTTCCCTGTGAGGGAAGAAGGACCTTCTTCAGAAAAAAGTTAGTATCAGCTCGCATCACTATGTTTTATTATATATTTATAAAATGAATACATTGTTAGAATGAATGAACATATAAGAAGATGCTTAATATCTTTAGCCATGCGAGAGATGCCAAATAAAACCATTACGAAATACGATTATATACCCATAAGAGTGGGGAATATTAGAACCGAGAGCGTCAGGTGTTGGAGAGGGGGTGGAACCACTAGAATAGCTTATACCTGGGGAGGCCCTGAAGGTCTGTGAGCGAGAGTCGGGCTGTACTTACACAGGGAAAGATTATTTGGAAAGCTTCCAAAGAACAGGTTCCGCTGAGATGAGAACAAAATATATGGTAAATTATTTGGAAATATAAAGCCAAAGCTCCATATACACTATTCTGTACCCAGTGGAAATGAGAGCTTCAATGTTTCAGAAATCATATACAAGAATAATCATAGCAACCATATTTCATACCCCCACGTGGGAACAACCTTTGTGTCCATCAAGATTAGAATGGTAAATAACATAGGGCAAATTCAGACAACGGAATAACACACACAGTGGGGGAAAACATGCTACTGGTCCACGGGACCACAGGGATGAACTTAAAGACATCATAAAGTGAATGATGTTAGACACAAAAGGGTACATAAAATATTACTTCATTTATATGAAGTTTAAAAACTGATCTGTGGACATCGAAACCAGAATAAATGGTTACCTCTAGGAACTAGTGACTGGGAGGAAATACAAGCAAGCCTCCCAGGATTCTGAAATAGTCTGTATCTTAATCTTGGTGATTTCTACTCTTATTATCCATATGTGATAATGCATCAAATTGTAAACTTAAGATTTTCCCACTTTTTAGGGTATGTGTTATACCTCAATTAAACAAAATAAAACACTACTAGTCACACAAAAAGACAGGACTATCTAACCAAAAACCTAAAAGAAAAATAATACAGAAAATAGAAACAGATCCATCGTGATTTGGGTGGCAAGGTCTTTAAAATAAATGCAATTAATTTGTTCAAGACAATAGAGATGAAGATGGGCAAAATGGATTAAGAGATGGAGAGTTTTGCTAGAGAATCAGAATCTATAAAAAAAAAGATCAAGTAAAATTTCTAGAATAAAAAAATACAGTATCTGGATTTAGCTTTTACCTATGACAGAGAAACTGTTACTGAACTAGCCCTCCCATTATTAATAAGTATAGAAGACACAAAGTTTATAAAGCTCTGGGCAATAGGGAGCCCAAACTGATTCCTGAAGAAGAAACATGAAGGATGCGGGCCCCATTTAAGGACAAGTGTTCTAGACGTGCGTGAGAACCACATTTAGGTCATGGTGCAGCAAGCTAAAGTCCAAGCAGAGTTCAGGGAACTTGGTGAAGTGAGGAGGTAGAGAACAGAGTTTGGGCTCACTGCAGAGTCTAAAGTCTGTTGATAGGACACGAGAAAGAAGGAAGTTGTGTAGCGATGAGGTCCCAGAAGTCAGTGTGGGAATCCCCTGGAAGTCTGTGACTAAACCCGGGCTGTACTGCCCAGGACAAGATAAACAGGATTTCCGAAGAGCAAGTTCACCAGAGATGCGAGTAGAACAGATAAACTAAAGGTCAAGCAGCTCTAAGGAACAACGGAAATCCAGCCTGGCTGGAGCAGAGAGGGCTCCTTAACCCCTTGCTGACATCCCTGGCATCTAACTGAGATGCCCAAAAGGCCAAACCTTAAGAATAGAAACACAGCCTAGAAAACCTACTCTAGAGCCTCCCTAACAAAGCCTAAAACCAAGCCTGATAAAACCTCTCGAGAGGGCAGAGTTTGAAAGGTGAGTCCTTCTAAGTTCAACAACAACAACAACAACAACAACAACAACAACAACAACAAACTTAAGAAAAAGTGCAGGCTTTTCACAAGTCTGCCTAAGGAAATGTAATAAACCAAGCCCACACAAATTTAAGTTGAATAACCAGAATCAAATGGTATACTTGAACACAAATCTACTTTCTCCAGAGGAATAGAATAAAATCCAGAGTCTCTACACTTCATCACTAACAACACCTAGTAGAGAATGAAACCTAGTAGACATGAAAAGAAATAAGAAAGCTGTGGTCCATAGTCCAGGAAAAAGAAACTATAGAGAAAAAACAACCAGAAATTCTAGATGTGGGAAAAAAAAAAAAAAAAAAAAGAAAGAAACTTAAGTGGAAAAAAACCCCCAAAAAACAAAAACAAAAATGGACGTGCTTAACAGCAAATCAGAAACAACAATAGAAAGAAATAAAGCAGAGAGATGAGTAGAAATTATCCAAACATTAAAAGAAAGAGAAAAGAGTTGAGGAAAAGTGACAGCGCATCGGGATCCTGTGTGACAGTATCAGCCCCAAATATGTGTAACGGAGTCTCAGAGGCAGGAAATGGTGACGATGAGGGAGAAAAATATTTTGAAGGAATAACAGCCAATATTTCCCAAGTGTAGTTTAAAAAACATTTATTTTTATGAGATTTAGGAGACTCAGAAAACCCCAAGCAGGATAAAGACACACACACACACATGCACCCCTAAGCACAACATAGCAAAATCGTTGAGTAAAATTTCAAGGGAAATTTTGAAAGCATCAAGAGAAAGACATACTTTATGTCTTCACATACAGGGAAACACTAACATGAATTACCACTGATTTCTTAGAAACAACGAAGGCCAGAAAACCATACAATGTCATCTTTAAAGTGTCGAAATTCAGAAACATACATACAGTGAAAATACCCTTCAAAAATGAGGATAAAATCATCAGAGAAATAAAAACTAAAAGAATTTGTCAACAGCAGACCTGCACCATAAGAAATGCCAAAGGATATTCTTTAGACTGCAAGAAAATGATACCAGATAGAAATTCAAATCTACAGCAGTCTGAAAATAGTGCAATAAGTGTATCTATTTCAATGCTCTTTGCAAAACAAAAATCTAGAATCATGGTAAATGTCCAACAAAAGAGGTCATTTAATTTCATTGTGAATCGATTTAAGAAAAACCATAAAGGCATTGCAAATGAAATTAAAGATCTAAATGATGTAAGAAAATGTTCATGATATATTATATTTTTTGTTTTTTAATCCAATAATTTCTGAGAAAATTGTGGGAAGTCTTCCACTATGATTGGATGTGCATATGTTGTTCTATACGTATATGTTCATGTCACCTTGATTAATTGCTGCTTATCTCTGTAGGTTTTTCTGTTTTTTTGTTTTAAGAGAGCACTTGCACAGGCAGGAGAGTGGGCAGAGGGAGAGGGAGAGAGAGATTAAGCAGGCTCCGTGCTCAGCACAGCTGGGGGGCCTGATCACACAACCCTGAGATCATGACCTGAGCCAAAATCAAGAGTCAGACGCTCAACCCACTGAGCCACGCAGGCACCTCTCTCTATAGTTTTTTGTATTTCTAATCATACTTTTTAGGTTAAATTATATAGTTATTGATATTGACAAACCCACACTAGTTTTCTTTTGTTGACATTTTTCTGATTAATCTTTTTCCCAAATAGTTGTATTACACTTTTCTGCGTCATTTTTTTTATGGCATTAGCTTAACATTGAGTAGTTCTGTGCATTCAATCACATAGTCATTATTTTTAAATAAGTACATTTAGTCTGTCTCTACTTGTCTTGACTCTGAGGTATTTGCCTTTAGTTTGCTTTCTCATCTTGTCTTTCTTTTTCCTGTCTCTTCTCCTTGCATCTTCTTTACATTGTTCCCTGCCTCTGTTCATCCTTCTTTCCTCACTGAAAATTATAGATTATTTAAAAATTATAATTATGTATGTTTGCTTTTAACATTTTAAGGGGGGAAATACAATGACAGTTATCTCTTGAATATGAAAGCAAATAATCGTGCTTTCACTGTTCATTGCCATGTTCACCTACCCACCTCTTCCCAAACTCTCTGCTCAACCTAATGGAACCCATAAATACAGAAAGAAAAACTCAACACAGTTTAAAGTATCTATATCAATCAGGCTATTTTTTCTAACCACAGGAAAATACAGTTGGAAATAAAAAAAAAAAAAGATAATTAAGAACACACATAAGGTTGGAGCTGAGCATTCCTGTCTTTAACTAACACTTGAATTAGAGAAATAACGTATGACACTTGAATTAGAGAAATAACTTATGACACATTTAGACCCAGTAGGAATATTGGCTGTAAAGGCTGTGAGGTGCAGCTAAGGCATTACTCAGAGGTTAAGTTATGTGCATATGTGAAGATATGTTAACATAAAAAGACACTGAATATAAGAGAGGTAATCCTGCCACTTCATAAAAAAAAAGACAAAACGAAGCAAATTATGAATGTATGTCAAAGTAAGTGAAATGAAAACCAAAATAAAGTTAGATGAAGAAAATAAATTAAAAAGATGTGATAATAAACACAATACACTGAAAAGCTTTTTAGAAAACTGATCAATAAAACAGAAAATTTTTTTTAAAGATTTTATTTATTTATTTGAGAGTGAGAGTGCATGCTAAGAGAGGGGCAGAAAGGGAGGGAGAGGGACAAGCAGATTCCCCGCTGAGCATGGAGCCCAAGTGGGGTCTGGATCCCAGAACCCTGTGATCACGACCTGAGCCAAAATCAAGAGTCCCTATGCTTAACTGACTAAAGCACCCAAACAGACAAATCTTAGATTATATACATCAGGACAAAATGAAATAAACAATATTAGAAAAGCAAAATAAGACTGAAGTCTAGATACTCTAAAAGTAAGAAATTTAAAAGTATGATGAATAATGATGACCATAAATTTGAAAAATGTAGATGAAATGAACTACAGATAAGGAAATTACAGATCACTACAGTTGTTTTAAGAAAACTTGAAGAGCAGAGTAAATCAGTAACCATCAAAAACCAAATCAGTTTTAAGATTTTAATTTTACTTTTATTCCCAAACAACAACAGCGAAACGGTTTTATGGGGAACTTGCTAGAAACCTATGTCTTATAAATTGTTTCAGATACTAAAAGAGGGGAAAATATCTTGCTCTCGTTCTTAGATTAGTATAATCTAAGACAAGGGTATATATTCAGACAAGGGTAAATTAAAATAAAATTATAGACTGGTTTTATCTATAAACACAGATGCAAGAATCCTATGTATAACATTATTTATATGTCAGTATTGTATTAAATATATGTAATACCAAATTTTTATATTAAATACATATATTTCAACATATATTTGTATAACAAAATCGATATATGTGATATATTTGGCTTGCCTGTTTATTTACTTATGAAAGTTATGCAAGTATAACTCATTAGAAGAAAGTCCTACATAATCTACCATATTACCATTGAATATATTAAGTATCTAACTATTATACTTAGGTATGAAATATGTAATATATACTGTCATATATTTATCAAATAAAATCAGTACATATTTTAAGACATCTATATAGCTGTGTCTGTACTCAAATATTAACCAAGCAAGGAGAATTGTATATAAGGAAAGCTCTTTATATAAATCATGAGATTTTAAGAGTAAAGAGAAGCAAATATAGCCATTTTAATAAATATTGAGAAAGAATTTAATGAAATTGAACACTCATTGCAGATTTTTAAAAAAGGGAAAGATCTTATCAAAATGCAAAATTAAGGAGTCTTACTTAATCTGATAAAATATTTCTCCAAACCTACTGAAAATATCTAACTTCATGGTGAAACTTTAGAAACCTTTAAAGTTAAAAGCAAATTTAGGATTCCTGCTATCACAGCCTCTATTTAACATTTTATTGGAGTTCCCAACCAATACAATAAGAGGAAAAAAAGAAACAAAAAGTATAAGAGTTGGAGAGAAAGGGGCAAACTCTATTGCAAGAATATTATTTTCTACAATAAAAAATCCAAGAGAATCTACAAAGTATTAGAAATAATAAGATTGTTAGATAGAAAATCAACATGAAAATTAGTAGTATTTTTACATGCTAGAAATAACCAATTAAAAATACAATTTGGGGGCACCTGGGTGGCTCAGTCGGTTAAGCATCTGCCTTCAGCTCAGGTCATGATCCCAGGATCCTGGGATTGAGCCCCATGTCGTCGGGCTCCCTGTTCAGCAGGGTCTGCTTCTTCCTCTCTCTCTCTCTCTGCCTGCCACTCCACCTGCTTGTGCTCATGCTCTCTCTCTCTCTTTCTCTGTCAAATAAATAAATACATACATAAATAAAATCTTTAAAAAACATACAATTAAAAAAATATAATTCCCAACAGCAACCAAGCTTTTAGAACATCACTCATAAAAAAAATATAATTCCCAACAGCAACCAAGCTTTTAGAACATCACTCATAAAAAAAATAATATTAATTTTATTGACATATGCAAAAAATGCTTAAATACGTGGAGAGATACACTGTGTTTATTCTTTAGAAGTTTCAATATTCCCCAATTTTTCATATTCTCTAAATTTATGTATAAATTATGTGTCAATTCAGTCCAACTGTGTGAGGGAAAACAACTTCTATTCATGCTGGAAAGCAGATGGCAAATAAAATGATCAAGAACGCTTGCTGTGAACCTGCTTTCAAGTGCCAAGACAGGCCAGTGTCAACAGATACTGTCTTGGATGGAAACGTTGCCCTCGCGTGCCATGTGATGACATCTTCAAGCACAGAGGCAAGGTAGTGCAACAAGGATTTAGTGGTTTGGGGGTTTGGCAGCACTCACAATTGCACACTTTCTCAGAGTCATGGGTCAGTAATAGTCACTTTGATGATATGCTGAGCGCCACCTGACTTCTGTTCAATTTTTATATTTGTGTGTAAACAAATCAGGGACTTACAGTGCCTGGGGTATGGTCTCCCTTCCTAAAATAATGCAAAATTGAGGCGGTGATCTGTCATGGAACTTAACAAGGTGATTCTAAAATTCATATGAAAAGGTAAAAAAGAAAAAGATTAAAAAAAGATAAAAAAGTTGATTTCAAAACTAAAACGAGGAGGAACTTGATGAGGGGGGACATCAAAATAAAAGGCTTCTCCCTAGCAAAAGGAACCATCAACAAAATGACAAGGAACCTACTAAGTGGGAGAAGATATTTGCAAATGATACATCCAATAATTTATATTTAAATATCCAAAATTTGTTTTTAAAATACTTATACAACTTAACACCAAAAAAATCCAAATTTTTATTTTTAAAATACTTATACAACTTAACACCCCCCAAAAAATCCAATTAAAAAGTGGGCAGAGGACCTGAATAGATATTTTTTCTTTCCCAAAGAAGACATACAGATGGCCAAAATGCACCTGTAAAGATGCTTAGCATCACTAATCATCAGGGAAATGCAAATTAAAACCAAAATGAGATATCACCTCCCACCTGTCAGAATGGCTAAAAAAAAAACACACACACACAAGAAATAACAAGTGTTGGCGAGGATGCGGAGAAAAAGGAAATTTTTTACACTGTTGGTGGGAATGGAGACTGGTGCATCCAGTGTAGAAAATGGTACGAAGGTTCTTCATAACATGAATAGAATTACCACATGATGCAGTAATTCCACTACGGGGTATTTACCCAAAGAAAATGAAACACTAACTCAAAAAGATCTATCCACACCTATGTTTATTGCAGCTTTATTTACAATAATAGCCAAGACGTGGAAGCAACCCAAGTGTCCATCCATAGATGACTAGATAAAGAAGCTGTGGTGTATGTATGCGCAAAGGAATATTACTCAGCCTAGAAAGAGCGAAATCTTGCCGTCTGCAACAACATGGATGGATCTAGAAAGTATAACACCAAGTGCAATGAGTTAGTCAGAGAAAGACACCTTATGATTGTACTCATGTGTGGAATTTAAGAAACAAAACAAACAAAGAAAAAAAAGAGACAAACAAAAACTAGACTCTTACAGAGAACAAACTTGGTTGCCGGAGGGGAAGTGGGTGAGGGAATAAGTAAAATAGGGAAAGGGGATTAAGGAAAAAAATGAGTGGGAGTGGCCTATCCAATAGTAAGTCTTATTAAAGTATTAGTTGCTAAGACACTATGGTATTTGTGCCTGGATAGAAGAAGTAACCAGTAGTGCAGAATTAGAGCCAGAATTAGAGCCATAAATAAACGTAGGCGATCCATGTGTGAAGGGTGTGCCGACACAGGTCCGTGGGGAAGGGACTCACTACTAAGTAAATAATGTTGCAGTAACTGGTTAATTGCACAGAAACAAAACCAGGTCTTTACCTCACACTTCATATTTTTTTTCCTCAGAAGATGAAAAGTATGAACATCAAAACTTTAAAAATTTAAAGTAAGAATATACAAAGAATATCTTTACAGGATTTAAGGAGGTATCCTAAATAAGAGAAAAAGATTACTTAAAATCTTCTGTTTCACCAAAGTCTCCATAAAAAAGAGAAAAGACAAGCCACAGACAAGAAAATGTTTGCAACACATGTAACTGACAAAGTTTTAAAATTTGAAATATACAAAAGATTGCTATATATCAATAAGAAAAAGCTACTCAACCCTATTGCAATGACAAGAGGCAATTAAAAGAGGAGGCACCGAGGACGTGACCAACCCCCATGAAAAGATAGGAACCTAATCAAGAAAGATCAAGAAAATGCAAATTTTGAAATTGAGATATTTCACAATCATCACACTTAGAAGTTTAAGAAAATGAAGTGTTGGGAAGAAGTAAAGAAATAAATAAGTACCCTGCTACTGGGAGCCAAATTAATGTAATGACTGGAAGGTATATTGGTGATCCCCCTTGTAAGTACACTTACCAGATAAATTGTTACACATGCGCTCAAGGAGCGCGTTGAAGAATAATCATGGAAGCACTGTTTGTAATAACAACAAACTGAAGATGTCCTAAAAGTCCATCAGTAGGCAAATTATTATAAACCTGGTATACCTTGCAATGGCACCTTATTTAGCAGATGAGACGAATCAACTACCGACCAATGTGTCAGAATGGATAAATAGTAAACGCTTAGTTAAAAGACAGGTTGCAGAATTATCCCTGGAGTGGGATGCCATTAATATAAAATTTTAAAACACATAAAGCAGTAGTATGAATTTTATGGATACATGCATATGCATAAAAATTTCAGCAATATGCATGGGACAGATATACAGAACTTCCTGAGAGCGTAATCTCTTGGTTGGGAATGAGAGAGGCTAGGATTTGGGTGGGGTACCAAAGGAGTTTCAGTTGTACCTGAAAAGTTTTATTCCCTTAAAAAAGATTTAAAGCAAAAACAGCAAAATGTTGACGTTTGTTACATCTTGAGAGTACGTACATTTGTAGTTATTATTACACATTACACAGTAGTAGTATATTATTCTTTCTACTTTTCTGCGTGTTTGAAGTTTTCATAATAATAAAAAAATGGAGAACAAAGTGAATTTGTATAAAGCAGAACTTTATTAGTTATTATTACACATTACACAGTAGTAGTATATTATTCTTTCTACTTTTCTGCGTGTTTGAAGTTTTCATAATAATAAAAAAATGGAGAACAAAGTGAATTTGTATAAAGCAGAACTTTATACTCTGATCCACTTCTGCTTAAAATCTTTAAAAAGTGCCTCTGTGTGTGTATTTGCACATGTGTGTATTGGTTTGCTAGGGCTTTCATAGTAAATACCACAGACTAGTGGCTTAAACGACAGGAATTCCTTTTCCACACAGCTCTGGAAGCCAGAAGTCTGAGATCAAGGGGTTGGCAGAGTTTTTTTTCTTCTGAGGTCTCTCTCCTTGACTGGTAGATGGCCATCTATTCCCTGTATTTTTGTAGTCTTCCTCTGTGTGTGTCTGTGTTCTGCTCTCCTCTTTTTATGGGGAAACCAGCCATATTGGATTTGAGCCCACTCTAATGACCTCATTTAACCTTAATTATAGCTTTAAAAGAAAGCCCTATCTCCAACCACGGTCATGTTCTGAAATACTGGGGAGTGGGACTTCCACATACAAATTTGGGAGGGATTCATTTCAGTCCATAACAGTGTGTGAGGGCACACAATATCTTCCATCTTCACCTCCTCTCCTCTCCTGATCCGGGTCTCTGCCCTGATGCGTGTGATTCGCACAAGCTTGTCCTGACTCTTTCTCTTGAGAAGCCAAGGCATACGTACACGGGCATCTACTTTGAGCATCCCATTTCGTTCCCCATCTGTGCTCCTCCCAAACACCTCTCTCCCGTAAGTGGGGACCTCCTAGGAGTTTTAGAACCTTCATTTTCTCCTTTGAAAGATTAACGTAACGCTTCAGACTGAGCCCCACAAAAAGAACTATCCCACACGGACAGTACGGCAGTGGATCGGATTAGACTACTGGTTCGCTCCACAGCTTCTGCCTTTATGTGGGTTTTCCCATAAGGTTGGGCTTGTTTTGTTTGGTTTGGGTTTGGTTTTGGTTTCAGAGTTTATGCCTAACAAAAAGCAAACAAATAATCACTAGTAGGTAAGAACTAAGAATCTAGACCTTATAAAAAAGTCCGTTTCTTAAAAAGTCAAATAAAAAATGATTTAAAATGTTGTAAAGAATCTTCCTTTGCATCTAACTACAAGCTTTTCTTTTTTTTAAGATTTTATTTATTTATTTGAAAGAGAGAGAGGGAGAGAGAGAGCATGAGAGGGGGAGGGGGAGCAGGGAGCCCGACATGGGGCTGGATCCCAGGACCCTGGGATCATGAACTGAGCCAAAGGCAGACACTTAAATGACTAAGCCACTCAGGCATCCCCTAACTACAAACTTTTCTATTCCACTTCAACTCAGTGTCGTCTTTTTCTCACTCAGCACCTCTCCACACTAGAAATCAAAACAAATTCATGTCATGGACCTGGAGTGGTCAGACTCATTTACAGAACAAGCACATTATTAGAGGTGACAACCAACGACATCTCCAAAAAACAGTTCAAAAACTATGAGCTCTGCCTGTGGTGCCTATGTCTACCCTCAAGTGGGTAAAGAAGAGGTG
This sequence comes from Ursus americanus, assembly GCF_024610735.1. Lineage (NCBI taxonomy): Eukaryota > Metazoa > Chordata > Mammalia > Carnivora > Ursidae > Ursus > Ursus americanus. Next base: position 48,995,439 of record NC_142132.1, read on the forward strand.
GACTCATTTTTGGCAAGACTCAGTACTGTTCAGCTTTGGAGAAAGCTCACATCCAATTTCGGTCCTTGACATGAAACCACTACGGAACAGATCAGCAGTTAAACAGTTCCCATTAAAAAGTTCTCATCTTCATGAGGAAATTAGGTGTGGAGGGAATTTGTCTGGAAATTCCTAACCCCATCTCATTGAAAATCCCCCTCATCCACAACTGTTTTCTTAGATGGGGTGCAAATCCCTATGGCTATGTTTAATGACCTAAGGAAGATGGGGGGGGGTGCACTATGCATTCGCGCGACCGTCCTCAGCTGTCTTCCAGGATTATTAAGTACCCAGAACTGTAAACTCCTACTTGTTTCTTTAAAAATTGTTAAAGCAGAAATGCCAGCACATCAATAGCAGAGTAATATCCAAATCATATATTATTCCTTCCAAGAGGCTGGAAAAAGGCAAAGTGCATTCCCCAATGAAGACAAGACTAATCGCAGAGCTAGTGCCAGGCCTGTGGAGATTTCCCCAGGGAGCTCATCGTTTTATCAGATGTCATGGCTTCTCTCGGTCTCAACATCTCTCCAGAGAAGATTCCCTTTCCTCCACAGGCACCACCATCCCGGGAAAAGAGCTTTCTACAAAATCTAACCAGGACAGGGCTGGCTGGTTCAAGGGCCCATGGTAGCAGCGCACAAAGAAAACAGAGAGATGCCGAGACCCTCCCCTTGCCTGAGGACAGTGGCTTGACCCACACTTAGCATCTAAACCAGCAACTGGAAATTTGTGGTGATTACTTGATTTGAGTACTTCCATGAAACAACGTTCGCTGTCAACAGCCTACAAGTCATTTCTCCTCCCATTGCTTTTGGTCTTCTTCATCCCTCCATATGCACAACTATGACGGACTTTGGACACATGAGCAAGCTCACATGCAGGTGCACACACGCACATTTAGAAAAGAGGTTGTCCATACAGTTTGCCACTCTGCTTCTGAAGTTCTGCTTACCCAGATCAAGATATAGGACTCTTATAATCATGGACGGCTACAAGACTCTGCATGTTGCCTTTCTCCTACACCTGTATTGTTCAGGAAGGGTTAACCCTATCACTTCTCCCTCATCTATAAAGCAGAATATCCTCACAACTTTGCTCATTTTGACCTAGTCCTGCAAGTCTAAGGAAATGCATTAATGTATCCATTCAGGACAGGTACAATTCAACCTCATGACAGAGAACATGAAGGTGTGCCAGGATGCAACGTGTGGCCAAATCACAGCAGCATGTTGGTTGACCTGGCCTAAGGTCACCAGAACCAAGAGCTTCCTGTAGTGACTGAGACCTCAGGCAGATAGAATGATGGAGAACAGGCCCATACAGAGCACAGTATCGGCCACGGGGTCAAAGAACTCTGGGGCTCCTTGGGGCTCCTAGGAGGATGGATAGAACTCTTCCCAGGTCTAAAATGCCATGGTCGTGGCTGAGAGTTGCCTCAGTCTTGTTAGCAAAGCCAAAAACAACAACAAAAAGTTAAACGTTCACTCAAGTGGCATTGAATTGACCTGGCCAGAGATTACAATGTTCTTTCCATCCTTTATTCTCCCTAGTTACCCTGCACTCTCCCGGCGCACACCTCTGAGAGAGCCAAGATGGACGACAAGGAGCTGTTAAATATCTTGCTGACAATGTAAAGAAATGAAGAGATTGTCAGCAAAGACTTCCGTGAAGGTTGCAGGGACGGGAGAGGGCAATTGTTCTCTGAAGTACGGTTGTCACTCTGTGTTAATAACTGCATCTGACCTTTTCCTGACAAAGGTGCTTTGCTGGGTTCCACACTGAGCGGCCAGAATGATTTAAAATTTAAGCCCTGACAACAGGGGACAGTCCATTTGAGTGAGCCAAACACTGCACTTTGTTTTCTCCAAAGCCTTTCCTGTCACAGAAGCTCTGTGGAAGGCAGACAAGAAGGGTGAAAAACAATGCCAGGGGCTCTCCTTAGAGCATGTGGTAACTAAAGAGCTTCCCACTTAAAAACTACATTTCAAGTACTTTTTAAAAATCAACTAAGACACCATTTCTTCTTTTGCCTCAGGGATGAGTGACGAAAAGTAACACATAAATATTGTTGTATCCATCTCTACCCGTAGACCCAGCCTAACCTCCCCCCACAGACTTCCCTTCCATTAAAACTGATCTTTCCATTCAGCTCCAACTCTTCAGTTGATGTCTTGGTCCAATTCTTGTTTCAATTCCTACCAGCTTTCCCACAGCTCCATGTGCACAAACAGCCCACTGTTCCCTGAACTACTGGCCCTAATCATGGGCTCTGTGGAGAGCTTTCTGATATGTGATCCTCAGCTGCTATTTAGCTAGGATCTTCTTTTTCGGCATTAACCTATCAAGCTGGCCTCCTCCCTAGAAGTAATAAAAGTTAAATAGCTAAGTGTTGATTTAATATGAGGACCTATTAGTCGAAGATACTGTATTAGGTCCAAGGGAAAAGCACAGAAGAGCCAACTGTGAGCTTTACCCTCATGGCACTTCTGGTCCAGCAGTGCAGAGACAGGGTGTGAGCTGATGGGAGAGGCCATTGCACGTTGAGGAGATTGCTTCCAAACCCAGGTCAGCCGGAGAAGAGAACCCAAGATTGAGTGAGTCTTAATGCTGAAATTCCTTCAGTTTACATGTGGCCAAATTGAGGCCCAAAAGGTGACACGATTTGCCATTGTCAAGGGTTAGCAGGTTTGGAATGGCATGATTCTCGTAAGAACCAGTAATAATGATCACACGCATTTCATGAGTACTTGTTAAGAGTCAGGCACTATGCTAGGAGCTTTCTGTGCAGTCGCTCATGTCATCTTCACCACGACCTGAGAAGTTGGCCCTACTATTCTTCTCCATGGTTACCTATGCAGAAATTGAGAGATTAAGAGACTCTCCTGAGGTCACAGACTTAGAGAGCAGGGGAGCCAGGCTGAGAACCTGGGGCTCTGCCACCATTGTCTGTGTACCTTTGGCCTTCCGTCCTTGACCAAACTTCCTTCAAAAAAGAAGAAAATAATGTACTGAAATGAAGTTAAAATTCCTCACCTGTGTTCATGATTTCCTTGCTCTTTGTGAATCCTGACCCTGGTCTCTTCGGGTTCAGGGCTCTGGTGTCGTTAAAAGCATTAGTCACAGACAGAATCATTTGCTAAAGGGTCTTGGTTACCTCACTTGTAAAACGAAGAGGGTTGGACCAGATAATCTCAGAGGTCCCTTCTGGTTCTTACAGTCTATGATTCCAAACAAAGATTGCCATCCTCAAAGACTGTAAATTTCAACTCCTTTCACAAGCCCGAAAGAGGAAGGAAAGGAAAAAAGAATTGATCGCATGCGTGTGCAAATGTACGTAATAGAGAACAGAGATGCTACCCTTGTGAATTCCTGGGTGATATGCATGACTTGGAAAAAGAAGAAAAGTATTTCATGCAATACCACAGGGCACCCTTAGCTCAGCCTTTCTTCCTGAAATAAAAATACAACTGAGTTTTTCAAGTTAGTTGGTTGATGTATCACCCTGTTTCCCCTCATCATTCTCATATGATTCAACAAACATTAGAGAGAAATTTTTCTGCTTAAATTCCTTCCTGCAACAGAAGTAAATATCTTACTTTTATAAAATACATTTCTTAAAGATAAAATACAGTTCTACAATGCTGTTTCAGATAGATTTGCCATAAGTCAGATACCCTCGTTCAAATAATGGACTATGAACATAATCCATCTTAGGGAGTCAGGAAGTACAGAACTTGGTCTTATTAAGGTGCTCTGTTATGAGGCCCAGTCACTGATACAATGAATTGTTTTTCAACTGGGCTGTGGCTGCCACCATAAGTCTTCGGCTTGAATGAAAAGGCAATTAAGAAAGGAAGTTGGAACAAGAAACTCAAACCAAATACTCTTCTTTTTCCAGTGCTAACATAATTAAAATGGTGTTTAAATGCCAGTTGGCTAAAACTAAATAAAAATGTGCAATTAAGAACACCAGTGAGACTATATCTCAAAAACTCTCTCTCCTACTAGTGCCATTTGATTCTTATTTTTCTTGCAGAAATTTCTCCTAAGGTGGAGTAAACTCTGCATGTTGGCAATGGAAAGGTGGCATATTCCAGTTCCCCATTTCAAAACCTAAGCTACTCTAAAACTGGTTGGCCTGAAGGACATAGTGTACTTCCAGCCACTTTGTACAGGGGCTATGAGCCTGAGAGTGTTCAAAACCCACAGCCCAACCTACTTTCTTATGTAATCATGATGAGAAAAGCCTTAGTCTCCTAAGAAGGCAAAAAATTGTATTTCTTTAAGGACTGTATAATCTATTGCTGTGTAACAGAGTACTGCAAAACCTAGTGGCTTTAAAAAACTACAGGATTATCAACCCATGGTTTTTTTGGTCAGGAATCTGGGCATGGCTTAGCTGAGTCATTGACTTGAGGGTCCTTCATAAGCTTATAATCAAGGTTTACCTAAAGTAGGATCTGCTTCTTAGCTCTCTCTGGTTGTTGTCAGTCTTCAGTGCCTTGAGGGCTATTGGACTGAGCAGGTCAGTTCCTCTCTGGCTGGAGGCCACCCTTAGTTCTTTGCTACATGGCTTCTCCAATATGGCAGCATGTTTCAGGAAGGCCAGCTAACCAGAGAGTCTACTAGCAAGGCAAAATCACAATTGTCACCTAATCATGAATTGACATCATATCACCTTCCCGTGTTCTATCAGTTAGTCACTAGATCAGTCAGTCCACACTCAAGGGGAGAAGGTTACGCAGTGTGAACACCAGGACATGAGGATCAATGGGAGTCATCTTAGAAGTCAAGGACAGATGGGTTTCCAAGACTTGACCAATCTCCATATGATTAGAAGCCAGAGTCTAATCAATTAGCAACCTTCCTAAATTTTACGGCAAAATTATCATTCTAGGAAGAATACAATCATTAGTTGTAGGCATCCCCCTCATTTCCACTACTAACTACACATGTGCTTGGATTATTATCCTACCTCTGCAGTTAAGGAGAAGGAGTCTTATGATTGGCAGTCCCATCAGAACCACATGTGATGGGGAAGAAGCATTTCCCTAAAAGAGGTGATGTTGAGTAGATGAAAACAACTGACATCACTACTTTCAGCCAAAAGGATGGCTGGGACAATGAGCCTTTGTGGGAGATAATTTAAGAATGTGCTAGTTTATAGTTAAGGGTGCCCGAGTGGCTTAGTTAATTAAGTGTCTGCCTTCGGCTCAGGTCATGATACCAGTGGGATCAAGCCCCACATCAGGCTCCCTGCCCTGCGGGGAATCTGCTTCTCTCTTTCCCTCTGTTTGCTGCTCCCCCTGCTTGTGCTCTCTCTCTCTCTGTCAATTAAATAAACAAACAAACAAACAAATAAATAAAGTCTTTAAAAAAAATAAAATGTAAAACAGTCAGAGAAAGGTTAAATAAACACTGTTTGTATATATAATCAAACATTCTGCCATTTCATATTTTAAACATTTTATTTATTTGAGAGAAAGAGAGAGAGCGTGCACAAGTGGGGGAAGGGAAGAGGCAGAGGGAGAGGGAGAAGCTGGCTCCCAACTCAAAGCTCAATTCCAGGATCCTGAGATCATAACCTGAGCTGAAGGCAGGCAATTAACCGACTGAGTAACCCAGGAGCCCCTTCTCTGCCACTTTAAACATGCTTGCTGGTAGTAAAATGTTGCCACACCCATGATACCAGTGGGGAAGCTGAAGTTACAGATTTTCACTTCCTTGTGCAATGTCAAAGTGTCATAAAATGTCTATGCTGGAAAGTTGACTTCTGGTCTTGTAGTCCCAGTCTGTTTTAAGGGAGAACCTTCTCTACCCTTTTCCAAGGGGTCCTCCCACATGCTTGCCACTTCCAATGTGTGCTGTGATAAGAAGAATAAAGACCCCTCCCCCAAAGATGTCCACCTTCTAATCTACAAACCTGTAAATACGTTATTTTACATTGCAAAGAGGAATTAAGGTTGCAGACGGGATTGAGGCTACTAATAAGCTGACCTTAATATAGGGAGATTTTCTGAATTATCTGGTGGGCCCACTGTAATCACCAGGGTTCTTAAAAGTGAAAGAGGAGGGGCACCTGGGTGGCTCAGTCAGTTCAGCATCTGCCTTCGGCTCAGCTCATGATCCCAAGGTGCTGGGATCGAGTCCCTCATCGGGCTCCTTGCTCAGCAGGGAGCTTGCTCCTCCCTCTGCCTGCTGTTTCCCCTGCTTGTGCTCTCTCTCTGACAAATAAATAAATAGAATCTTTATTCAAAAAGTGAAAGAGGAAAGTACAAGAGAGTCAGAAGGAGATGTGACTATGGCCAGAGGGACATTGCTGGCTTTGTAGATGGAGGAGAGGGGCCACAAGCTGAGGAATACAGGCAGCTTCTAGAAGCTGGAAAAGGTGAATAAAGGGGGTCTCCCTTAAAGCCTCCAGAGGAAAGCTGCCCTGCTGATACTGTGATGTGAGCCCAGGGAGAACCATTTTAGACTTCCAGCCTCCAAAACTCTACGATAGTAAATTTGTATTGTTTAAGTCACTGAGTTTGTGGCAATTGCTTACAGCAACTATGGGAAACAAATACAGATGGGTAGTTTGCCACTTCTTAAAGCTACTCTCACATTCCAGATCTTACAAGGCAATGTGGAGGAATATACTATTGCAATATTTATTGACCAACATAAAACCGAAAGATAGACTTGGGCATACATTTCTGATGTATCACCTCAAATCTTAACATACAGTCACCCTCCATCCAGTTCAGTGGAATGATATTCCCCATCAGACCTTAGCGCACTGTCTTGCGATTACATGCCACCTTCAGCATTCTCAGTTTGGATTCCTTCTCAACTGTGGTAGGGAAGGCCCTGAATTCTTCTGCCTTCTTAAAATTCTGGGACACGTATTCAGTGAGTAATTAAATCTCTTTGAATAAGTGAATAGACTATAATAATTGATGAAGTTGAAGACCCATTCGAAGTCTTATTCATGACCTAGAGCCTGGGCTCCTCAGTAGGGATTTAGTAAAAAATGTTTTCCTCTTACACAGTTTACCAGCCTTGAATTGTTAGAGATGAAATAAAGGAGTCATCGAGTTATATGGTTAGATATTAATCATCAGATTTCATAGTTGGTCACAGTATTTTATTTATTACCGTTTTATGCATCAAGTGTAATATTCAGAAGCATATAGACAGTTACATATATTCAGGGGCTTATAACCTCAGAAAAGGGAGTGTGGTTTCTCTGCGTGCCCTTTGTTTACTTGCATGAACCAAAAGTTGCATTTCTAATTATGTCGGGACATCACCGAAAGATGTGACTGTTGTTAAAAGATCACAAATTAAGTGGCAAGAACTGAAGGCAACCCGGAGTTTTTCGAGAGCAATCTTACAGCTTGGAGAATTCATAAACCAAGTAAACCTTCTGACATAACTATAAAATGTGGTATAAACCCTAGAAAAAAATGGCCATCTTGAAAGGGTAACAGCACTTTTATGAGAATTCCAACCGCACCATGGCAACATCAACCCGTCAAAGCAAATGAAGGGTAGTAAAAGTAAAATTAAACATGATGAAGGGGACACCATCTTGCTAACAGCTTTCCAAGCAGTAAAGCTTTCAAATGTTATCTCTTCATTGGTCTGTTCAATCACACATGCCTGCTACCGAGCTTTATCATGTTATGTATCTTTCTGATCACAGCAGCCTGCCACGGGTTTGATGGACTTGTCTGTATGTTCACAAAGGAGGGAAAGAGAAAGAGAGCGCTCCCCTTCCCCCCACTGCAGCCCCTCCCTGTGTACCCTCATCGCTCTTCTGTAATTCTCTTCCACTGTCCTCTCTTGCCCTTGTTCTGGTGTCCAACACGAGTCTCCCTGGCATAACAAGGTTGCCTCGCAGCTCTGAGCTTTGGGGACTAAATATAGATCAAAGCCCCATCCTACCCTCAGTCATCCAAAGGACAGATTCCAACGTGCATCTGACTTTGTCTTCTCTCTTTACTTCCAAAAATCAGCATCCTTCTTTCCTCAAATTCCCCCCCCCCCCTTGCTAATCCCTCTTCTCTACCCCTTCTCCAAACTCCTGTGGGGAAATTTCTAAAGCCATTTACATGTGTTAACTAACAGACTAGCTAATCCCCTGGTCTGAATGCTTTTGCCCTGTTTGCAGGGACCCAGAAAACTCAAGGTTACATTTCTTCCCTGACCTACACAACCACCAGGGAGTCAGGATAAATTCTGGCCTTTTCAGTGCTTTAAACTTCTTCCCGACTCTATTTCCGTGTCCTAAACAAATAAGGTTCCCATTCATTGTGTGTGTGTGTGGTGTTCGCACACGCCAGATTCCTCAGCCTGTGGACCATATGAGTTATTCAACTGTATGGGGGGAAAAAGAAAAGCAAATGACTAATCAGCCAATGGAGACTTCCCATGGCCCACACAGTGATGAGGAGATTCAGGAAAAAATTTAAAAGCCGGGCTATCACGCTGTGGTGCTTACAAATAGTCAATAGGGGGTGGAAATGGAAAGGAGAAACCAAGAAAAGAAAGACAAAGTTGCCGCAGCCAAGAGTCTCATAAAATTGCCATGGTTTAGCCTGAGTTTACTGTCTGTTAGTGCTGGGAATTGAATTGCTTTCTCTACTGCGGGCTACTATGCGAACCCACCTCCTTTTTCTATGATCAACATTTAAGTGTGTTCCCAGTGAAATCAGCCCTGTGATTCATTCATCCATTTGACAAACACTTATTGAGCCTCAACAGCTTGCAGAGAAGGACTTAGAATGTGTATGAAGTCTGAGGGAGGGCAGCCACAGAACTCGGCCATGCGCTCAGGGAGACGACCCCTAAATGTGCTTTGATGGCTCCCACCGTCTCTCTCTTCCCATGTTTCTCTCCCTGTGTCCCCCAGATGAGTCCAGGGCAGGCATTTGGTTGTCCCAGTCCTAGCTGTTGCTGATTTTCTGTCTCGTATTCTGTTCTTGTAAGATCACCCTATCCTCCCCCCACCTCCCGTCCACCGTTGTTTCTCAAAGCATAGGCACTATTTGAGAAAATACCAAAAGTATGAATGAGATCATGGTTCCAACAAGAGCCCAAGAGAATTCTGATAAATTTAATCATGTTGTGTGATTGTGTGCATATGCAAATACACACATTAGTGCATGCTTGTAAGCACACGCACACGCACACACACACACACTTACTTCACTTTTGTTGCCTTATTCTTTACTTTAATCGTTCCTAATGTAATCAAATCAATCAGGCATCTTCTCCCAAAGTGTAAGAATTTGTTTATGTGGTTTATGACGTCAAAGCCAACACACTGTACTTCTTGGAGGGTCCTCATATAAATTGAAAAATCACGAAAATTAAATCACATAATCACGTAAAATTCAGAGTTGAAAGCGGGGCTGAGATCAAGAGGAGCAAAAGGCCCTTTTTGTACCCACTGTCTCGTACTAGTGTGCTCCGTGGCCTTGGACAAGTCACTTCATTTTTAAGATATAGACATAAACATAAAATTATAAGTATAAATACGTGTCGACCTCTGTCTTTAGCACCAACTACCTTTGAAGGCATCCTACCAGCTGCATGAGTTTGCTTGAGTTTCTGCACTACAGGCTGGGGGGCTTAACCAGCAGGCATTGCTTTTCTCACAGTTGTGGAGGCTGGATGTTCAAGAGCAAGGTATCCATAGGGTGGTTTTCTTCTGAGGCTCTCTCCTTTTCTTGCAGGTGGCTGTGTATACACATGGCCTTCGCTCTGTGTGTGCTCATCCCTGGTGTCTCTTCCTCTTCTTATTACTGGCTCATTTCCACTTAATCATAATAAACTTAAATATGGTTCCATTCTGAGATACTCAAGGGGCTGAAATTTCAATATAAGTATTTGGGCAGATACAATTTAGCACACAACACTAGGTGCTTGGGCAACAAAAATAAATGGGACACAGTCCCTGCCTTTCAAGGATCCAGTCAGTGAGTCGGAAATAAAGTTGATTATATGGCAGTGTAAGAAGTGTAGCAAAGAGGCAGATACTGCATGTAGGGAAGTCACAGAGAGAAATTGACAGGTCCTCTTGACTGGATCCCAGAAAGCATCAGGAGGGAGATGGTGTTTGCTCTGGGTCTTGCAGTCTTAGTAAGAGGTCTCCAGGCCAATGCGAAAGGACAAGGAAAAGAATGGGCATTTTAGATATTTAGAGTCAACCCAGCAGGCCAGTGCCGTCTCATACTAAGGACCTTCTGTGACACTTGGGGGAAGAGAAATGTGCCCAGCTGTCCTCAGCCAATTAGATCCCTAACTGATCTAAGTCTCGGTTGAGCCTATTTGAGCCGTGGTGAATTCTGTAGGTCTCTCTTCTGTGCAGGGCTGTCCTTGGTCTCTGGAGGACAGAAAAGACACTAACTCTGTCTGTTCACAATCTGCATTGGGAGATCAGATACGGGTGAAGTTACTGGAAGACCATTACAAAGAAACACATGAATCATCCCCCTAAATACTCACCTCTTCCCCTCTGGGCTTATGTTTCCTCCTGGATAAAAAAGAATGATGCCAGATTAAATCTTCTCTAAATTCTGCTCAAGGAATCAAGTGGACTATTACAGTGAAACCTGAGTAATGTATTAAAGGGAAAAAAATGCACAGATCTTCCTCACGTTACATTACATTATCAATGTTATTTAAAAGCATAGAGTCACTCAGGAGTCACACTACCAGTGTTTGAATCTCGGATCTTTACTGGTTATGTGACCTTGGCCAAATCACTGAAATTTCCCTTTGCCTCATTCTTCTCATCTGTAAAGTGGGGATCATGACAATGCCTATATTCATAACATTGTTATGAGAGTTAAATGCATTAATATTTGCAAAGCACTTCCGTCAGGTCCCTGTCATATAATAGGTGTTACATAAGTGTTAAATACAATTTTCTGTAAATGCATGAACATAAAAGTAGGAATAAAATTCTTTATGTATATAACTCTTACTTAACTACAAAACAAAGTGATTTGAAAGCTATTAGCTATGAAGAAAAATAATTTAAAATTAAGTGAAAACAAAACTATAAAACAAATGCAATTCAAATTTACGCTGTTACTTCAGTGTGATAGATAATGTTTTTGCTGAAACTAAATCATAGAAGTTGTCGTTAATTATAGAAAGATTTAGCATCAGATCTATCCTGAAGTGAATTTTTTTCTGTGTTTTGACTTAATAATACTGGTGCAGAGGAAGCCTGCATGCAAAGTAAGCTTTTCAGAATTGTATGAATGCCATCAAGACTTCGTTTGCTGGGAGGGGACAATCAGCCCTCATTCTTTATCAATACTGCACTAGTGAACAGTCCTGGAATGCCAATTTTAATTAAAGATAATGTCAGATTACATTGTTAGTGACACCTGCATAAAATTGTTCTCTAAATCACAAAGTTGTTCAAGTCAGAAATTTGAAGACCATTCCTGATTTCTATCTCTTTATCCTCATTCTTTAACTGAGCAAGCATGCCCCTAAAATATTCCCTGACTCCGTCATTTTTCTAATCTCTTCCTTAATGTATGATCGGTTACATACCTTTGAGTATCCCATCCATGCTTATAGTATCTGTGAAGACTACGTAAGAGGGTTGGGGTGTGGGAATGCTGCTGATGAAAGTGGGGTACGGGTCCTCACATGTAAACCTCTTCTCTGTATTTATGTTGGACAGAACTCTAAATTCTGGAGTAATCTAGAGTTACCCATGGGTATGGTGAAGTCCTTCATAAGTGGTGGTTTCAGAGTCATTACCCTATGGCTTTCTGAGTTCCAAATGCTATATTATAGTTGAACCTAACCTGGAAGCTTCTTTCTTCATGGTTTCTGTTATGATGCGGTGTGTGAGCCTTTCCAACATATCAATACATGAGATAAACCTCTGTGAAGAGTTTTGTCTTTCAGCCGGATTGAGGCTGGGGCTCTACCAGAAACACCTTGCTGTGCTGGTCTGTGGGCCGCTGGCCCTTACTCAAACCATGCAGGGTCTATGTTTAAAGCACAGAATCATGGAAGGCCATTAGAAATGACAAGTTCAACCTCCTTGTTTTATATGTGGAGAAACCAACGCTGAACGTCCCAAAGAGAACAAAACACTTGAAAACAGCACACTTCTTGGAGCACCTCTACTGAATGGGAAGCATAAGCGTGGAAATGCTCTTTTCTTTTCAGAAGCACTGCGGCCTGGGACGATCCCAGTGCTTCCAACATTTGGCTAAGTGACCTTGGCTCAAATGTGGGAGACTTTCTCGAGCCTTGGTTAATGGAGAGGTAGATCTGACCTCTCTCTCCTCTCTGTTCTTAGGCTGCCCAGGCTATCGACAGTCCCAGCCTTTGTCACAGGCCATCACCATATTGCATACCTGTTCCCTTGTACTACATTTCCAGATAACATGAATGTGCATCTTGATGGCAGAGAGATTCTGTGGTCAAACAATTGCTGGAATACAAACTCGAATAAAGAGGTTTTCCTAGGACTTCTTAGAACTTTCAATCAATTCCACGTGCATTGAGAATTTCCACCAGGGGAATAAGCAGGAGGTCGAAATTCACACAAGTTTTTTGAACTAGAAACTTTAGTTTCTAGGGTACATCAGGTGGGACCTTGATTTTACTTCCCTGTACACAGTTATAATGTCTCAGCCCCTTCTTACCCAAAACATGAAGCTCTAGGCCGAGCACATGATACGTCATCATGTGAAATGAAAGAATGAGTGATGTTGCATAGTTTCCCAGGTTCTTAATTTGCTCATCCATGATAACGTAGAGTTAGGTTACATGTTGTTCTTCTTGATGGTTTTAAAGTGTTCAGAAGGAAGATTTAAATGAACACAAACTATTAAACCGACAGTACTTTGTGTATTTTGGGGTACCATCAACATCAGTACTATCACGACTAGTCTATTCCTGTTAATAAGTGCTTCATAGAGAATCGTTTCTTTCAACCCTTGCTCTACATGGGGTATTAAGTAGCTCATGAGCTTTATTACTATAATATCTATCACTTTTAAATAGAATCAGGTAGAATTAAATAGAATTTACCGGACACAAGTGAGTGGATCATTTGCTGGATCAATGTTTTCTAAGTGGCCTGAAAAAAAAGGGGACGCATATATTTAAATAAATATTCACCTGCAACCCTCATTTATGTGGTTATAGTTTTTGGAATTATATTATTACTACAACGATAACTATGTATAGGACAATTATTACTATGGCCCTATGTATGTGTTTATTTAGGTGTTGTATACATATGCATACGTATCTACATGTACAGATGGCACACATATATGTATACACATATGCTTGTGGATGGATGTAAGACACATGATGTAGTTATTATTTATATGGATAGCATATCATTTATTGAGCAACTACTACGTGCCAGGAATGGCGACAGGCACTTTACGTATATTGTCCTCAACCTCACAATAACCCTGCAGAAGCTGGCATTATTATTTCTATTCTAGGAAGAGGAAGCTAGGGCCTTGAAATGTTAACCTCCCAGAAGTGTAGGAACCCTGTGCCTTAATTCTCTGAAAGAATCCTCAAGGAGTACTAAGTACTTGCTCAGCCTAAAACAAACTAGCTCATAGCTTGCATTTATACTGCTTACTGTGATAAGTGACAGCCCATGCCCAGAACATGAATCTCCAACCTGAAAGGAGGGCAGACAGTCGCCAAGCAGCAGAGAGTAATATTCGGAGCCTAATACTGTGTTACTGTAACTCAAACCCACCCAGGGCCGGGAGGAGACGCAGTCTGCCTCCAGTCACAGTGAATATTTCCATGATGCCATCACATGGCTGGCATTATTCTCAGCTTTCTGTGCCACTCTCAATCCTCCCAGCAACCGTGTGTGGGCTACAGTTATTTAAACCATTTTTGCAAGTAAGGTAAAAGGCCTATTGAGTTGCAGTAATTCGCCCATGTCACAGAGCTAGTAAGCGGCCAGCTGAGACTTGAACTCAGGCAAAGCGAATTTAGCGGCCGGGTACTTAGCTCCTACACCAGAACCAGTGGTTTCACCGTACCTACGGCCTCCTGAAATCCTGTGCCGCCATGGTTGCCAAGTGCTAATCCATCCAAGATTCCTTCTAACCATGTTATCTTGTCCCCATTACCTTGTGATGTTTCATTACCATAACTGTCTCCCCAGTGACTTTAAGCTGGTTCTCCCATCTGTGCCTCCACAAACCCCCACTGAAGTGGATGGGCCACAGGCATTCAGCTGTTCTCCCTCGCAGTCCAATTTCACTCCTCCCCACTGCTCAAACTACTCCCGGAGTTTTGCCTTCTGATGCAAGGTTTACAAGGGAGTCATCATCGCACAATTACTCTCAGCCACGCAGCGTTGACAATGCAATCATCTGTCAGCAAATGAGCTGAGCCATTCCTGCATGAGGCTCTCTGGACCACACTTGGCAAAATCAGGTTATTACCTTCCTGCCTTCTAACCAAATGCAAACAATAGAGCTCTCCATTACCCAGAATGGGAGCACAGTGTTCTTTGGCTTTCCTGCCCACACACTGAGATTCAAATAGCAGCCACAAAGGTAGGGGAGAATATCTCAAGACAAAATGCCTTTGTCCCATCTCTTTAACTAAAAAGAGTTGAACGTGTTTTGTAGAAAGCTCTTGGAAACCAATTATAATATTCCCTGCACGTCTTTTCGCTGAGGATTGTGTTCCCCGTGCTATCTGGCAGGTTTGCTTGCGGAGAGCCCCCAGGTAATCTTTTCATCTAGTCAATGGATAAGGGTAAAGATTGATTTAAAGACCCATGGCACATTCCGACAGGGCACAAAGCAGTCCAGGGCATAGTGCTGACCAGGTAAGGCAGACCCTCCATCTCATCTCTTCCCCCCATCATTGTATTATGAAAATTTTCCAACATGCAGAAAGGTCTAAAGGATTTTACAGTGACTCACCCACCTATCCCTACTTAGTTTTTATTATACCTGCTTTATGCCACATCTCTCCAGTTATCCGTCTGAGAGTCAAGTGCATTTTAAAGGAAGTTGACTATGATACACATCCCCCAAATACTTCAGCACATTTACCATTAATTAAACTTAATATTTATTTATACTTCTCTCTTACTTTTGAGTTTGGAGGTACAATAAAATGTGGAAATCTTCAGTGGACCCTTTACTGAGTTTTGACATATGCCTATACCTGTGTAATCCAAACCCCTGTTCAGGTAGAGAATATGACCCTTGTTTCAGTAAGTTCCCTCCTGCCACATCTCAGTCAGTCCTCAACCCCACCTCCCCAGAAGCAACTACTACTATGATTTTCTTCCCCACCATGGATTAGCTTCTTCACTCTAAGTATCATGCATGTGGAATCAGAGTCAGTTGTCTTTTGTGTGAATTTCCTCCCTCGGCATGTTTTTCAAACTCTTCCATGTTGTGTGTACCAATAATCCATTTCTTTTATCGTTGAGTAGTACCCGCTGTGTATGGATACACCGCACTTTGCTTATCCATTCTCCTGGTGATGGACACCTAGGCCATGTCCGGATTTGGGCGGCTGTGAACAAAGCTGCCGTGAATGCATGCAAGTCTCTGTATGCACGTGTTTTCGTTTCCCTCAGGTAAATAAGTTGGAGTAGAATTGCTGGTGATAGGCTAGGGTATGCTCACTTTTATAAGAAATCGCAACCTTTTCCCCCAAAGTCGTTATCTCAGTTACACTCTTGCCAACAACGTTTGAGAAGTCAGTTAGCTTTACAGCCTCACCGACACTGGGAATGGTCAGTCTTTTTAATTTTCATCATTCGGGAGGTGCTGTACTTACATCAGTGAGGTGTTAACTTACGTTTGCAAGACGACTAATGACGCTGGGCACTTTGTCACATGCTGATGGCCATACAGATATCTTCTTCTGTGAAATATCTATGCAAATATTTTGCCCTTTTTTTTTAAAGGGCGGGCCTGGTCAACCCTTGTTCCAGGGAGACCAATCGACAACCTTGTGCGTGTGCATATGTTAAGAAGCCCCAGTCCATCCCTGCTTCTCCACCTCCGGTCCAGGCTCAAGAGAACCTGAAGAGATAATTTTTGAATAAATGTTGGTTGCACTCCTCATTTGCTGGGTGCTGCCAACAGGCGGCGGACTTGACGGCTTGTTAGCAAAGCCTGGCCCCTTTGTGAGATGTTTTCAGAATGACTGATTTACAATAAAGTGGTTCCTGGTGGGTGCATGCAGGTGGAACTGATATGGATCGATTCCAGGGGCGCTAACTAATCAGCTGTTTAAACTGGCAGGGAGAGTGCTCAGTGACAGACACAGCGCGGCCATCATTTTCCCCCGAAGATTACAAATTAACTTGTTGGGCTTTGCTGGGGTGTGTGACAACCTGGAGCCCAGCCTCAGAGGAGGGGAGGGCCGCTTGTGCCTTCAGGGAGGCCTCTCTGGGACCCGCCTTTACAGGCTGGAGGAAAAGAGATCTCATCTTGGAGAAGTGTGGGGATTTTCATCCTTATTGAAATTCGTCTCCACTCCCCAGTGAGGGGGCCAGCTGAATTTCTAAAAAGGTCCACTCTTGTCTCTCTTTTCATTTTTCTGTGAGCTATTTGCTTGACCCAATGGCAGATCTCTCTCTCCCTTTCTTCCCGCATTGTCTCCCCTCTGCTGTTGAAGAAAGCTCAACATCCCCAAATCAAAGCTTTTTGGGATTCAGGAGGGCCATTTTTTAATCTTGTTTGCTTTTAAGGCTCTTCACTTTATGGCAGGATTATATTGTGGTAACTTTTAAACTTTGAGGTATTTGCTTTTCCTATATTAATTACAGCACTTGATCCTGAAAATTGGGAGCTTTTCAGGCCGAAGAGACTAGGTGAGGTGTGCAGGGCTGTGAAAATAAAAATGGGGGAGCTGGTGTACTGGGGCCACATCATGGCACCAATGTGATGGCTTCGCCCAGCTCCAGACTCTAGGACCAGTCTTGGCCTCTTATCCACAAAAGCTTTTCCAAACATTACCTTCTCCTCGTGATACCTTCATGCGACGCACCTTAGTTATGAGAAAGCAGAAATTTAAAGACCTCCTCAAGTAGATGCTGAAAGGGGGGATATCCTGACCTCAAATGCAGGTCCTTGGATTTTAGTTTGTCGGATTACAGCTCCGGAAGCCTGAATCATCAGGCTAGCTAGTATGGGTACTATATGCAGTGTCTGGAGAGACATTCCAGCTTAAGAGGGTGAATCTGTTAACACATTCCAAATTAACACTTCAAAAGGATTTGTTTCTTCAGAACTTGATACCGTTCTTCTAAGGTGCTATGGGAGGAATAACCAGGTGAGAGCTGAAACAGGCTACAACCAGATATTAAAACTTAGTGTGAAGTGCTAATAATTAAATCAATGTGGCCCCAGGGATAAACAGACAAATGAAGTAGAATAGGTGGGTTTGCAACAGACTCTAGTGTTTGAGAAAGCAAAATATGACAAAGGAGTTATCAAACACTTGGGGAGAGGGGATGGCAAGACTAGAAAACAAACAGCTCCCGACAATCAGGAAATTGTGAAGGGGATAAAAGTATATTTAGATTCCTAACAGATGACATGCTACAAAACAAATATCAAATATTTCATGATTTAAATGTAGAAATCCAAATCATAAAAGCCTTCAAAACATTTAGGTGATTAAGTCTTTGGATTCAGAAAAGTCTCTGCAAGCAGAAAAACAAAGGAAAAACCAGGAATGAAAATGTTCATGAATTTAACGCATAAAAAGGAAGTCCAAGTATCTACAAAACAGTACCAAGATTAAAACCCAACAACAAACTAGGAGGAATATTTGTAAAAATTATGGTGAAGGACCCAATATCACTTAATATATAAAATCTCGTTCAAATAGATCAGAAAAACAAGAATCACAATGGATGTGTTGAGGTCACGTGTTGAAGAGAGAATTTATATGGAGGGAATAAAAAACATTAAATTACCTTATTTCTAGAAGTTCGCCGGTCAACAAAAGATTTAAAAATCGGGATAATGGAATATTTTTCATCTCTCAATTTAGCAAAGAAGAACATATGATAATATTTGATGTTATCGATAATATGATAAAACAGAGACTCTCATCTTTTTATGGATGATGGTTAAACTGCAACATTTCTGGTCTATATGCCTATATGCTGTCCCATATGACATCTCCACTTTTATCTCCTAATGCTTTCTCCTTTGCTCTCTGTACCAGAATAAGGTGATTTTTTTTTTCAGTTGTCATCACGCAGATTTTCCACATGCCTAGAAAGCTCTCAAACTTCCCCTCTTCCTTCCCTCTCACTTCCTTCTCCTGCTTTTCATTCCCTTCCTCTCCCCCCTTCCCGAAGGCTGTTCCCAAGCCTTCCCCTCCACCATTTTCCTTCTTCCTCCCCTTCTTCCATGTTTGTCACTCTTACCTTCAATCCTTTCTTTCTCTCTTCCCCTTCCTCTCCATCTTCTTCTAGACTTACCCCTGAAATCTCAGACCAAACATTACTTACCAATGCAGTCTCCTTATTCTACCTAAAAGCATCAAATAATCTGGTTATTTGCTCTCGTAAGCAGTTTGTAACTTTCCCTTATAATGCTAATCACAATTGGAATTTATATATTTGTAATTACTTGATTAGTACTTTTAAACCGCCCCCCCCCAGGATTATATGAACTATGTCACCGTTAGTCATCAGTGTCTTGCAAGGTGCCAGAAAATGAGAGAGATGATACATATTTGTTGGATCTTTTAACGGCTGACTTCCTAAAAGGTCATTAGAATGAACTGAGGCCAAAGCAGAGCTAACTTGATTAAGCTTACAGCAGTAAGGGAGAAGCTACCTTGACAGAGTCTCAGTCATGTCTCAGAAGAGGGTGGTCATGGGTACAAATCCACGGGGTTTGGGGATCTGGGTTCAGGTGGTTTAAGGCAGGTGTTCAGTCTGAAAAGCTGATAGGGAATGGCCAAAATATGATATCATAGTTTAAGATTGGTGAGCACAACAAGGTAAGGACCTTTAAGTAAGTCTTCTAAGTAAAAATAATTTGATATGTGAGTGCTCGGCCCCATGAACAACCTATTGTTTTGACAAGGGTGTCTGTTTATCCAGATGAACAAATTAATTATTCATATAACTTAGCTTTCAAACAATTTCTAAAGCTAAAAGTGGAGTTATTTATTGGTTTAGAGCCTTATCTTAATGAGCAACAATTTTCAGGAAGAAAGAGTAAAATCATATTGATACAGCTGGCTTCAGTTCTCAGTGTTGAGAGTTAAGCTATGTGGCTGTAAGAGGTCTCAATTCGGAGATGAAAAAATGGAATGCCATTCTGGCAATATATATTAAGGTCATTAAAAATCACGGATACAAAGTTTTATGTACAGGGTTTGGAAGTGTGTCTTTAGGATTGGGGTGGCTGTTAAGAAGCAAGATGATCCAGCCCTTGTGAAAAAAGAAGGGCTAGAACTTGTGAAGGAGGGGGAAGTGGAGGTGAGGTGAAAAATTGCCGAGGATTTCTCAGTTTTGCTTTTGATCCACTTACGGAACCCACATTCAGTATCTGTTGAGGGGTTCTCCTCTTCTCTGTCCAAAACTGGCCACATGTTTCTAAGAAATACTCGGAGATGATTCAAGCTCCAGGAATGCCTATAATTAAAGTTCATCTTTAAGTTTCTACAGTTAATCAGTGAGTTGTAGACATGTTTATCTTAATTCTTGTCTGAGTAACAAATTCCTGATGAGACTCCATGAAAATGATACAAATTCTGTGGTGACAAGGCCAAAACTTTTTTTTTAAATATTTAGAACTCTGACTCTTCTTTATCATAATAATGCATATAATGTGCAAAATAAAATCACATTTCCTTTGGTCTTTTTGGTCAAAGGAACTGTCTTTGGGCTGAAATCTGTGGTGCCTGGTGTGTGGCCGTGGAGACCCTAGATAGTTAGGCAGCTTGTAGAAGAGTGAGTCGTGGTTCTATGTGAGGGCTACCTCCTCAATGGCTGGATTTGTAGCTCAAGGTATGAATACAGCTTCCAAATAAGATCCTTAACATTAATAGAAGTGCTAGATGATAAGAGAGAGAGATATTTGGTTTTTCAAAAAGGATAGACATAGATATACTTCTGAGATATTTTTGATCAAAATTACAAGCTGCTTTATGAGTACTGGGGAGAAAAAGCGGTTCCCACCAAGACCTAAGATGGGGTCATTAAAAAAAAAATCATGACAGATTAAACCCCATTTCCTGTTTTTGATATTGCTTGAAGATCAAGCATATGTACACATTTTTTACGGCATTTGGCCAAGTTCCCAAAATATCTTTATGAACAAATAAGGGGTTGACATACTCTGGAAGGTGGGTCGTAATTGGCTGAAGTATTGCATCCAAAGCATATGAATCAATATACTTATTTTAACCTGCCTTAATACATTCATTTCAACTGAATATTCAGAGTAACTATGAACCAGCAGAGGTCAGTCATAGTGCAATAAAAGCTTATATTATGTGGTGCTAACACCCTGATGGACCAAGGTCATATTCAGGGTTAATTAAAACTCTGTCCTGCAACAGAAGAATTAGTAAATGTTTCCTGTCTCACAATCTTTTAAAAAGTCATGAGATTTGATGTTTTAATGATGATGATATTTTTTTGTTGAGTTACCTGAAATCAACAGCTCTTGGGTCAAAATATACAGCTTCATTGAGTAATCTCAACAGAGTGCAGTTTCTGATTTGATAGTACACATCAGTGTCAAGTCTGTTTTAGCCAATTATTGTTAACTTCAACAACAAGCTCAAAGAACTTCAGCAATTGAAGGAAGTAGATGAGGTGGAGCTAATTATGAAACAATTAGTCAAAATCTATGAAAATAAGAAATATATGAATATTGTATTCTTATATCATATTAAAAGAGTCATTCACCCAGCATGTATCATTGTGTTCATATCACTCTAACTACCATCTAGACCATGTTAGGAAATCAAGGAGATAAACAATAAACAGCCATAAACAGTCATAAACAATAAAATTATGGATGTCAATTACTTTGTATTTATACCTAATGTAAATCTCATAATGCATGTGGAAACCATATATAAAATAGAATATTACTTTTAATACCATAATACATATATTCCTAAAAATTATGGGAAAATATCTTTTAATCCAATGAAGAGTTGACCTTTGAATTGATTCCTATATTACTAGTCCAAATCAGCCAGCCATGTAGGGATGAGAGCAGAAAGTTCTAGGCAGAGGGAGGGAACGGAAAAGTCCTACCATGGGAATGGGCATGGTATATTCTAGGAACCATAGCTGGAGTGGGGCAAAGTGGTTAGAGTTAATCTGGTCAGGGTTGAGGAGTAGGAGGGGGCCAGTTCACATAGTGACTAGTAGTCCAAGGACAGGAATTTGGATTTCAGTCTAAGCAAAGAGGGAAGTCATTGGATAGACTTAGGGAAGGAAAGAGTTTTACCTGATTTATTTTTAAAAGGGTCCCTCTTGATTGTTGAGGGGATTGTGGAGTGTAAACAAGTAAGAACAAAAGTAGGGAGACTGGTTAGAAAACTATTGCATCCATCTAGACAAAAATGACGTTGGCTTGCATTAGGGAGGAAGCTGAAAGATGAAGAGAAGTAGAGCTATTCGGGATATATTCTGCAGGCAGAGCTAGGAGGATTTGAAAATATGGATGAGTTAGAGTATGAAGGAAAAGGGTGAATCAAGGATAGCTCCTAATTTGGGAGTTTGAGTGAATTTAGTGGATGGTCGTGTTGTTAAATACGGATTAAAAATATGTACTAAGCAACTACTACGTAGAGAACACTTGTTTTTGCAAGATATATTCTTCTAACTTCTAAAATACTTTTACTGCTAACACTGTGAGTGCAAATCACATAAACACTTAATTGTCATCAATATTTCTATTTTATTTCAAGCAAATATTCTAAGTAAGCATTTTTTCTGACGGTCTCATTATCTTTGTTGTTAAAACATAGATCAGAGGTTGGTAAACATTTTTCTGAAAAGAGCCAGATAGTAAATATTTCAGGCTGTGCAGTCTATATGAACTCTGTTGCAATTACTCAACCCGGATGTTGTAGTGGGGGGCAGGGGGAAGAACCATAGACAATATGTTAAGGAATGATGTGGCTGTGTTTCAATAAAACTTTATTTACAAAACAGACAGTGGGCCATATTTGGTTGGGGGGTTGTAGTTTGTTGATCCCTGACATAAACTATAGGTCCCAGAACAAGACAATCTAGAGTGGAAAAAGAAAATCAGTTCATGAAAAAAGAAGTCAAATACTTATTTGTTGATTGACAACAATGTATAATGGAAGTTTTAATGCTTATTCATTTTTAATTTTTTCCCCTCATATTATTTCCAATAGTCATTCTTCTGATTTCTCCAGGTTCCCTTACTCCATCTAATTCTAGTAAGACAAAAATTATGGTACTTTGCTCTCCACCACAATGACAGGTCCTTACCCAGTTTTGCCAAACTGAGTAGTTCCTTCACCATGGTCACAGAGATTGGGTTAGAGGTGGGTGCGCTATTCAAGCAAGGTCAATTAGAATCTTCCCTGCACTTGATATATAGATAGTAGGAGACAGTCTTCTTGACTGAGGGACTGCTAAGAGGTGGCTTAAGTTGTATAAATTACACGGGCTATTTCACCAGGCATTTGGTCAGTTCAGAACAATTGCAAGCACATAAACAGAATCAAGAGCCATGACAACATTGTTTGGGCAGCTTAATCCAGCTATGTCTAAAGCCAGAGACATGCCAGAACTTCCTAGTTCTGTAAGTCAGTAAATCCCCTTTTTGCTTCAGCTAGTTTGAGTTGAGTTTTGATCAGTTGCAGACAAAAGTTTTTAGACAAAAATACTGCTTCATTGAATTTGGAAGGGGAAGACAATTACTATGTGAATTCCTTGAATGTGCTGAGCATAATACATGTTAAACTTAGTTAAATTTGAAATAGTTTTATGTTTAAGGTTGAGAGGACAGGGACTCAGAGGTAAGCGATTTGCCTGAAGTTGCATAAGTTTTTGGTCGAGTTATGATTTGATTGTTGATGTTTCTGACTCCAAACACCCTATTACTTATGATACCATGTAGTAAGGAGGCGTAAAAGTTAAAGGAAAAAAGAATATAATATAATTTTTGGATTTCTCTCTCTATTTCTTTTAAAGTAGTTTCATCGAGGGCTCCAAAGCTGCATGAGAATAAAGGTGATTCTTGAAGCATCAGAAAGACAGCTGAATCTCTAAGAAGTTTCTTTAGCAGACGTGGTATATGAGCTGTTAAGCAATCAATCATGGGCCAACTTTCAAAGCTGCTTTGAATCTTAAAATGGAATGTTTCTAGCTTAATTGTCCATAGGCTAAAGCTGGAAAATGTTAGCCTTCTTTTTTCCTGCATAGAGAGACCAGATTTCATATGTATGCAGGAAATGCGGAGCCAGGCAAACCATTCATTTCCATATCTCTAAGCAGGCTGTGCAAGTTTGATGAGGAAGGGCTAGTAAGGGATATAAAATCAGCATCAAAGATTCATGCTGAGGAAACTCTTCTTGAGAGCTAGACGGAGACAGGAGTACAAGAGGGGTTTCTTCCTAGGTGGAAAGAGGTGATAATTAAACATAATTTGTAGAAGAAAATTAATAGTGATGGACTTGAATCCTTTATAGCAAATGTAAATTTCAAAGCAATTTTGTGTGGAGAAGTAAAAGGCTATAATATATGGCTGAGTGGTATATGCTGACAGTAATGGTCCTCTTGTGCAGTGAGTTATTAAAGACTTTCATCTCACGGTTTTCAACAATGAAAAGGGAAGCAGTTTAGGGGCATTTTCTGAGATATGTCCCTTGTGTTGATTTAGCTTGCATGATCAGTAGGTTATCTCAATAGCTGTATGGAAAAGGTTAAATTTGCTAAGGAGATGAAAGACTAAAATGTGAGAAACGTGCTATTTCAGAAAGACGTATTGTTTCCTCTCTGGGACTAGCACACCATGACCTTGGACAAGTCATTTAATCTCTCTGGGACATGGTCTCCACATCTTGTCCAAGGAGGTTGTCCACGGCTTTTTTCAACTCCCAAAATCTAGAATTCCCCCCTTATGATAAGAATAGCCTCTGGGGAATGAGTTTTTCTCCAGGGAGGTCACCCTGAAGAAACCCCAGGGATGTTTCCCATGGAGTCATTTTCTGTCTTTCTTCCCTTATTTTTGAAATGGATTCTAGAATGAGCTCCAGAACTGCATCTCCTTCAGGGAGCACAAGACAGAGATAGTGAAGCACCGGAGCCATTTCACAAAGCTTATTGCTCAAGATGTCTTAAAGGTCTACAGAAGGAAGACTTGTCTGGGGACCAACAGCTCACCCCAACCGGATCACGAAACAAACGACTACGGGTTTGGGATGTTCTTGAACAGTCTTGGCCTGTAAGAATTGGATCCCACAGCTCTTGGATATTCTGGCCAACTTTTTTTGCTGTTTGTGTTTTACTTGGGAAGTTTCTATTAACCTATCTTTAAGTTCACTGGTTCTTTCTCTGGCTGTGTTGAGTCCAGTTGGGAGCTGTCAAAGACATTCTTTATTTCTGTGTTTTTGATTTCTAACATTTTCTTTTGATTTTTTTAAAAATAGTTTTCACCGCTCTGCTAACAATACCCACTTGATCTTGCATGTTGTCTTTTTTTTTTCATTAGAACCCTTAACAGATTAATTACAGCTACTTAAAATTCCTTTTCTGTTAATTTAAATCCCTCATCTGTTAATTCATCTATCTGAAATATGGTTATGATATGGTTGCTTTGTTTCCTCAAACTGTTTTTTCTTGCCTTTTGATAGGCCTTTCGATTTTTTGCTGAAAGTCGACATGTATCAATAGTAACTCCTGAGGTAAATAGACCTCTTGGGTGGAGGATTTATGTTAATCAGGCTACAAGTTGGGCTGTGTTTAATGTTGGTTGTAGCTATAGGGCGTGGAGACTCCAGATCCCTCTAGCATCATTGGTTTTGTTTCCTCCCTTGGCCTCAAGCCTTCTCTTTGGATTAATTCTCAGAGGCAGTCTCCGTCCTACAGCTTTCTCAGCTGTAATTCTGTTATACCAAAGGGTTGCTGGTGTGGTGGTTGGGTGTAGGGGAGGGAAGACGTCTCAGTTATTTAGTGGATCTCTGTCTCGTGGTGTGGCCTTCAAAAGTATTTCTGTGTCTCCTCAAGGCCTGCAGCTCCCCGCACCCCTTCGCTGTATCAAGTTTCCAAGACATTTCCTTGAAGCTCTGTCCCTGTTAACTTTTCCTCTCCTCCCTCAGTGAAATACAAGTGCTAGAAGAGAGTGAGATAGGAAGGACTTCTCTTTCCCCAGGTGAGATAAAGTTTCCGTATTGCTCTGTGGTGAAGTATTTCATCCTGGTGATAAAATAAGCCTTTATTATAGAAAAAGAAAGGAGAGGATTGCATTTGCTGCTTTTCCCCTCCCCCTGTCAGCACCATAGAAGATTTTTCTTGGATCCTCGCTGTGAGAATCTGTGGGTTTCCCAAGAAAGTGTGTGGGCTCTCTGATTGCAACACCCAGGAATTTGTCATGATCAAGCTAGTTAGCACCCAGACTACAGCAATCTCTCAGAATTACTAGTAAAGGAAGGAGTTTTACAATTTATGGCTTCCAGTGGCTTCAGCTCCAGGTAAGCGTATCTCTAGTGCTGTATCTCTCTGGATGCACCTGTCTCTAGATTTTGGAGGGGCAGTTTGCTCTAATACCTCAGTTCTCTAATAGGTTCAAGAACAGTTGTTGATTTACTTTGCCCAGCTTTTTCTTGTAATGATGAAAGTGACGACTCGAAAGCTCCTTAAGCATCAGAGCTGAAAGAGGGAGACTCATGTCTACCAATTTTAATGAAAAAAAAAAAAAAAAAGATGTGCTCCACTTCAACCCTGGAGATCCACACAATTTGCACAAATAGAAAGACATGTAAATTGAATAAGTCAAACAACTTTATATTAGATAGAAACAATCATTAAGGGGCGCCTGGGTGGCACAGCGGTTAAGCGTCTGCCTTCGGCTCAGGGCGTGATCCCGGTGTTATGGGATCGAGCCCCACATCAGGCTCCTCTGCTATGAGCCTGCTTCTTCCTCTCCCACTCCCCCTGCTTGTGTTCCCTCTCTCGCTGGCTGTCTCTATCTCTGTCAAATAAATAAATAAAATCTTAAAAAAAAAAAGAAACAATCATTAAAATCAATAAGATACAGAACATAATACAGGTTGATTGTGCTGACCGTAAGATGAAGAGAAAATTCCAGAATGGGTACTAGATGATGAAGAAGAGGTGCAAGGAGTCACTTTTTGGGAGGTGCACCCCACTCATCATTCTGTACCTTTCTTATTAACATTTTGCAAGCTTTTATAAATAAAATCAAAGGACAGAAAACATCTATCTAAGAAAATGAAAACTAAATTCAAAAGCACATGGAAACATATGGAAAAAGCACACATACTCAACAGACTGAAGAGATGAAGAGGAAACTCTTCTTTATCCTTCTCACTTGGCATATATTCACAAATAAAAATGTTTTGGTTCATTGAACCATGACCCACAGTTTAAATTCATTCCATATGATATTCTCAGACTAGAGAGTGTGTCTAATAAATCGCTGAATGTGTCTTTGCTTAAAAATACAACATTGAAATACCACATCTTAAAATATATTTACTTAGTGTGTTTTAGGTGAAAAAAATCATTATACCCCCCCCCCCAAAGTCGTATCCAAAAAATGGTAAACTTTGTCAAGAACTGTTATGGTAAAACATCATTCACTGAGCAGTCCCTGTGTGAAGCAATTCTGTAATTAGTTATAGTTTTTATTTCTTTTAAGGTCTTAATTAGTATCTGTGTTTTCTCCAGAGCAATGTAAAAACCATAGAACACTTTCATTTTCCCCTAGCTTCTACCGAGGCCCATGTGGTAGCTCCCTGGAAGTTTGGCTCATATTATTGTTAAATTTCTTTTTTTTTTTTTTTCATAATAAATACTTACTTAGAACGGACAACCAGTGGTTCTCCCTTCTCTGTTGACTGTATCTTCCCACACACTCCTGCTTATTTCTGGATTCATCTTCTTTCCTGATGTAGTTCATCCTCTGAGAAGCAGTTATTTTCAGAAACAGTCTGTAAGTTAAAACAGTCAGTAAGTTATAGACCTTTGGTGTCCAGACTCACCCTGAAACGACAATGCGTGTAGGTACAGATTTCTAGAATTACAGTATTGTCCTGAGCACTTGCAAGGGCTCCGCTGCCTTCCTGTATCCAATATTGTTGATGACAAATCTAGTGTTTCCTGAATTCTTGAAGTAGGTTCTGAGGCAAAGATGTGAGGTAAGTAGATTTTCTCCTTACCGCTAATGCCCTGAGGCAGATCTATAAAATGTCAGCTTAGCACTGGTGCTGTTGTTGTTTGTATCTTAGTTTTACTCTGTCATCCCTCTTAATTTAAATGCATGTCTTTCTTTAGTTTCTAGAAATTATCAGTGATCTTTTGGAATATTGTTTTCCTTTCATTCTATCTATTCCTTTCTCCACATCATCTATTACATGTCGGGACCTCTGTTCTATCCTTCTAAGAGTCTGTGGATATTTAAATATTCTGGATACAAATCCTGTATTAGATACGTGATTTGCAAATATCTGTGTTTTGTCTCTTCATTCTTTTAATTGTATCATTCAAAGAGCAGAAGTCTTTAATTTGGATGTAGTCTAATTTATCATTTTTTTATGGCTTTTAGGAGAAAGATTTTCTCCTACATTTTCTTCCAGAAATGTTATAGTTTCAGGTGTTATACTTAGGTCCATAATACACTGTGATTTAATTTTTGTAAATATTGTAAGATATGAATTAAAGTTTTGTTTTTGTTTTGTTTTGCATATTGATGTCAGCTTTTTCCAGCATCATTTGTTAAAATGACACTTCACTCTCCACCAAATAACTTTTCCCTTTTGTTTTGAAAGTCAACTAACCATATCTGTGGGGGGGAAGGGTCTTCTTCTAGTTTCTCTATTCTGTTCCATTGTTCATCTATCTTGATTTTTAATATCACAAGTTTTGATTACTGCAAATTTATAATAAATTTTGAAGTCAGATAATATAGTTCCTCCAAATTTTCAAGTAAACTTTTTCAAAGTTGTTCTAGCATTTCTAGGTCCTTTACATTTCCATGAGAATGTTACAAACAGCTTTTCAATTTCCACTGAAAAGCATTTTGAAAATTTGATTGGAATTGCATTGAATCTTTGGCTCAGTTTGGGAAGAATTGATACCTAAATGATATTGAGGCTTCAGGTTCACGAATATAATATACCTCTCCATTTACTTACGATTGAAAATTTCTCTCAGCTGTAGAAAGGAAAGTCCCTCAACTTGATGAAAAACCTGCAGCTGATATCATTCACGGGACTAAATGCTTCATGCCTATGCTAGGAAATAAACAAGGATGTCTGCTGTCACTATCTCTGTTTAATGTTGTATGGGAGATCTCAACCAGTGCAATATGGCATGAAAAAGAGGCAAGAGTGAACAGATTTAAAAGGAATAAGGAAGACTATACTTATTCACAGACAATATGATCATTTATGTAGAAAATCCAAGGAATCTACAAAAAGCAAGGCAAACTAATGAGTGATTTAAGTAGGATGGCAGAATATAATGTCAGTATGCAAAACTGATCGAATTTCTATATAAGAGCAATCAACAATTGCAAGTTACAGTTAAAAATACTACCATTTGCAGTATCATAAACATTAAATAGAAATAAATATAAAACAATCTGTGCAAGAGCCGTGTGTTGAAACTACCAACTATTACTGGGAGAATTGTACAGTATTCATACATCTGGCAACCGAATAATGCTGTAATGTCAAATTTTACAAAATCAATTTCAAGATTCAATGAAATAATAGTCTCAGTCAAAATCTCAATGGAATGTTTAAAGAAATTAATGATTTGATTCCAAATTGTAGGAAAATGCAAAAACCAGAGTAGTCAAGACTATTTTGAAAGTGAAGATCATTGGAGTATGTAACCTATTGGCAAGACTTACTATTAAGCTACGGTAATTAAGACAGTGTGAGAGACATATAATTAAATGGAATGGAATAGACAGTCTAGAAAGGGTCTCATACCTATATGGTTAATTGATTTGCAAGAAACCTGCCAGGTAATTCAATGGGAGAAAGAAAATTCTTTTTATCAAATGGTGTTGAAACAACTGGACCTCATTTCAAAAAAATTAACCTCCCCTGTAATCTCACACCACGTATAATAAATAAGTCACCATGTAGGACTAACGAGTGAAAACTATGCAATTTCTAGAAAAATCTAATGGAGAATATTTTTGTGACCTTGAGTTAAGCAAAGCTTTCTTTTTTTTTTTTTTTTTTTTGAAGATTTTATTTATTTATTCGACAGAGATAGAGACAGCCAGTGAGAGAGGGAACACAAGCAGGGGGAATGGGAGAGGAGGAAGCAGGCTCATAGTGGAGGAGCCCGATGTGGGGCTCGATCCCATAACGCCGGGATCACGCCCTGAGCCGAAGGCAGACGCTTAACCGCTGTGCCACCCAGGCGCCCCTAAGCAAAGCTTTCTTAATAGGACACAAAAAAAGCGTGAAGCATAACAAGAAAAAAAATGATCAAGTGGTCTCCATCAAAATTAAGAAATATGCTATTTTGAAAATAAAAGAGCAAGTACATCCTGGGAGAAAATTTGCAAGCCTATCTGATAAAGAACTTGTATTCAGCATAAATAAAGAGCTCTTACAATAAAATAGTAAAAAAAAAAAAAACAAAACACAAAAAAAACCACTTTTAAAAACAGCAAATTGTTTGAATAGTTACTTCGCCAAAGAGTATCTATGACTAGAGAAGGAATGACAAAATGCTAAGGATCCCTACAAAGTTGAAAGGGAAATTAAAGCCAGATGAAATACTATAACACATTCAGTAGAACATCTAAAAGAAAAGACCAACAACCTCTAAGTGTTGGTGAGGATGTGAAGCAGTTAGACCTCTCACTGCTGGTGTAAACATAAAGTTACGCTGCCACTTAAAAAAAAAAAAAACATGTTGGCAGTTTCTAATGACGTTAAACATACCTTTGGCATTTGATCCAGCATTTTCCACTTCTGAGTACTTATTCAAGGAAAATGAAAACATGTATCTGTTTGTTTCATATGTATGGAATTCTTTTTTTTTTTTTTAAGATTTTATTTATTTATTTAACACAGATAGAGACAGCCAGCGAGAGAGGGAACACAAGCACGGGGAGTGGGAGAGGAAGAAGCAGGCTCCTAGCTGAGGAGCCTGATGTGGGGCTCGATCCCATAACGCTGGGATCACGCCCTGAGCCGAAGGCAGCCGCTCAACCGGTGTGCCACCCAGGCGCCCCCATATGTATGGAATTCTTATCCTGAAATGTTGATATCAGCTTTTTTTTTTTTACAACCTAAATAAATACAGTTTTTATTTTTCAAATCACATTCTTTTTTTTTTTTTTAATGATTTTTTATTATATTACGTTAGTCACCATACAGTACATCCCCGGTTTCCGATGTAAGGCTCGATGATTCATTAGTTGCGTATAACACCCAGTGCACCATGCAATACGTGCCCTCCTTACTACCCATCACCAGCCTATCCCATTCCCCCACCCCCCTCCCCTCTGAAGCCCTCAGTTTGTTTCTCATAGTCCAGAGTCTCTCATGCTTCATTCCCCCTTCTGATTAGCCCCCCCCTTTCTTTATCCCTTTCTTCCCCTACTGATCATCCTAGTTCTTATGTTCCATAGATGAGAGAAATCATATGATAGTTGTCTTTCTCTGCTTGACTTATTCTTAATAGCTAAAAAATGGAAAAACCCGAAGGTATGTAGATCGACGAATGGGTTAACCTATTGTGACGTTCCATCAGAGGGATAGTATGTAGCAGTTTGAAAGTACCACCTATTGAAATAATCAACGATATGATGAATCCTAAAAGCATTATGCTAAGTGCAAGAAGCCTAATACAAAAGACTGCATATTGTATGATTCCACTGGAAAAAAGTTCTAGGAAAGGCAAAAAGACCTACAATGACAGCAAGAAGCCCAGCGGTCACCTAGGGCTGGCATGGGAGGGACTGACAGCAAAGAGGCAGAGGGTACTTGCGAGGTGGTGAAATTATTCCGGACCTTGACTGTTGTTGTTACGTGACTATCTGTATTTGCCAAACTCATAGAATTGTACATTTTAAATTGATGATTTTTGTAGGTAAGATATACTTCAATAAAGCCGATAATAAAAAAAAAAAAAAAAAAAAAGAAAGGCTCAGAAATGACAGAGAACGTAAAGAACCATTTTTCTTTGGGAAGAAAAAGCTGAGGATAATATAATAGACCACTCAGGAAAATTTCATTCCGTCAAAATCAGAAGTGGCTCTATGAGGAAAGTCTCCTGAATAACCTAGCTGTGTTCTTTGCTCCAGACCAAAATCCTCTTTTTTTTTTTTTCCTGGTTTCTTTTGTTACCTTTTCCTTGAAATTAAAGATAGCTTGTTCCCTTATTGGCAAAGAACCTTTAACATTTCAGCTTTGATATTCAAAGGGCAAACAGATTGCATACCCATTTCACCATTGCTGTGAGGAGCTGATGGGAGGGGGCTGCTAACTGGCTTCCCCCATACACTAACCCACGGTGCAGGCTGCCTGTTTGCTCCAAGACTGATTGCAGAACCCTCAGCCCCCTCCTTAAAGCTGGGATCAGACGTGAGCCTACAGAACGAAGGGCTTTGTGAATCTTTCCCTTACTTGCCTTAACAACTGCTTAGTCCTAAAAGCTGTCTAGCTAGAAAAGATTTGTAACACAGTAGGAACCGTGGACTCAAGACATTTCTAACTATGGATTAAAACCCCCACAAAGACATAGAGGTGAATGTAATCGTTTTCAGTCATCCTTGTTAGCTTGCCATGCACGTATCAATGGCTCATTACCAACACCGTCACACAGAAGTATTTAAAAGTTTCCTTCTCTTTGGAACATCTTTATCCCACATCTTTTTCATCTTCCATAACTGTCATCTTCAGCATTTGCAGCCCTTCTCAAGAGAGAGGTAGAAAAATACGCTGTGTATATAATATATGATGACTCAACCCTGTTGTTATCATCACTCATAGGAGAGATGGGGGATCATAAGGTATGAGTTATCCCTCACTCCCTCTTTCACAAAGTTAAATACATAGAAATGCCATTCCAACATTTAGGCAAGATATACATACTGGGAATAGTGGAGAAAAATAAATTGTCCCAATAACTCCTATATTCTTTCCACAATAAAATGGTAGGATTGAGGGAAGCAACAGAAGCCTTTGGAATAAAATCATTATTCCATCAAATGTGATCTTTATGTTTATTTAGATAAAGTCTCCCAGTGTTTTGGGCTTTCCAGCAGTGACAAGGACCAAAGAGAGAATCTTTAAACACATCTACTTGTATGTGAAATGGGTAGATTCCAGTAGATGGTTCTCCGGTTCAAAGCTAGATTTACTTATGGAATCTAGGGAATCATGAGTAGATAGCAAATTTTCTGAGCAATAACCCTAAAAAAGAGCTTCAATGTTGTAACTTTGGACTCATTCTTCACCCTAATTTACTCAGTACAAATGGACATTCTATAGCACTACTCATGTTAATGTCTGTGCATAGTGACCTGTTCCTGGATTTGGTTTAAGGACCCTTGTTTAACCATATTAAAATTGTGTGTATTTGGAGCTCCGAAAGTTATAGCAATTGATTCTGGTCTTTGTATTAGATAATCACTGTCCCACCAAAGTTTACCCCCCCCCCACGTTGCAATTCTATAGGAATTTGTGAAACCGGGTTATTAAAATCCCATGAGATGTACAGAATAATCCAATGATATTTACTGTTCAATGTATTTTTCTCTTTAGCAACATATAGCTCTTTAAAGAATGTTCTTAAAAATATTAACATATTTCAAATCTTCTTGCATCTATAAGCCCTGGTATATATCATCCTTGCAAAGCGGCTTAGGAACTTAAAAACAAAAAACGAAAAGACAATTCCAGAAAGGTTTTACATGTGGACTCTTGTTTGTGGCAGGATCATCTTTCATCTTAGTGAGACTGTTAGAACTGCAAGGGAACCTTAAGGACTGTTAAGATGATTAAGAGCCACATTTAATAGTTGCTCCAGTAGCATCTTGACAAACATTTTAATTTTATATCCCTCAAGTAAGCCCATAAAACAGCATGATCTCAGAATTCTTAACAAATATATTAATAAAAATTTAAATATGTGTGTATTACTTAGGCTGTTTTGAGTTAATTACATAATAATATTGCCTTGTATATGCCTTAATTAGATTAAATATTGATCAGTGCACTTTTCATTGATACTTCATTATGACACAATAACTGTCTTGTTATATCTAGATGAAACTTTAATTGAAGAGTTTGGATGTAAATGAAAAGTTACGGAAAGAGATCCCTTTTAAACATCAACAGGACTAGAAAGCTCAGTCTATGAATTAAAGCAGAAAGGAAAAATTCAACTCAACCTATTTTAAGGGTTTAAAGTAATTAGATCTAAGAATGATGATCCAATTTTTTTTTCCATAGGCTTCAGCTGTAATATCAGTTAGGCTAGGTTCATGTATCACTCTGTGTTAAGGAAGAGGTTATGAAATATTACAATTATTCCTAAGGATTATGGTCTTTGTTTATTTCAAAAAGAAGCTAGATTTTAAACAGCATCTACGATTTGTTAGCATGTGATTAAGGCTGTTTATTTTCATGCTGATGAGCTGAGAGCTGTTTCAATGGAGAGATGCTGTAATTTTCCCATGATCTGGAAAATAATTCATGGCACTTTTTATGTTGTCATTAACTGTCATGTCTCTTGAGTTAAATATGAGCCCTGTCATTTGGAAGTCAGAAAGCGGCTCCTAAATTTCTCAATTTCATTAGCAATTGATTCAAATCATTTCCCGAAAATAGTCTGAATTGACATATGAATTGTAGTGGTTCCTCAGCTTGGTGATTAATTAATCAAGCCATCAGGTTCACATTAAACTATTTATCAATCTTACGATTTCCTGCTTTTCAGAAAAAATTAAAAAGCACTCTAATGATATTTTATGAGTTTGGAGAAAAATTAAAATGGGACCAAAAAAAGTAATCTGTCCTTCCTAATTCTGACGCTCTGTGATGTCAATTTCTGTCAGCCAAGACACTCGGGGAGAATGGGCTGGAATGTGCACCCCAGAGACGGCGCCTTGGGTCATCCTGCGGGCCTCAGTTTCTCCATCTGTAATACAGGAAAAATGAACTAAATGATCTCTCGTTTTTCTTTCACTTTTAAATTATATGAGTCTGCAAGTCGAAATGGAACGTGATCGTTGTTACTTTTATTTTTATTAGTTTGATGTGTGCCATTGTCTTTACATTAACAAAAACGAAACAAACAACTTGGGGTTTTTGATAGAGCCTCACAGACTTCAAATTAAAATTGTAATTGAAGTTCTTGGAGCAACATTGGACTCTGTTCTGCAATTTGCATTTGAAATACTATTTTCCACCAAAGGCCACATTAGTCTGGGTCTTCTCTGTTGTCCTGTTACAGCAAGGACCCCAGCTGATGGCTTCAGCCCGGAGCGACACCATGGACCTTTCCAAGCGTTGGGCTGCACCAATAGCCGTTTGTTAGTGGAGAAAACTGCTGGCACAACCTCAAGTTGTTTGCCTATTTAATTTCATTCAAACTTTGCTGAGTTCAGTTAATAGCCAGTTCTTTTCCAAATAAACAACAAGCCAACCAAATTCAGCCCCTTCTCTTTCACATTTGCTCTGTGTAGAACTACAAAACAAATGTCTCATTCCACGCAAGTCCCTCTGGTATTACTGACAGAACACTGAGGTTTCTCTCTTAAAGTTAACTGCATTTTAAGGGCTGGACTTCCTCTGGTGTTCGAGGACAGAGCGTGCAAGCCACCCAGAGAGACCCCTCCGTGGGCTCCTCCACTTCTCTCCCCTGCCTGCAGTGCTGGGACAGAGGCTGCCTTTCTGGCTTCATCTCCTGGGCTGCTGCCTTCTCAGGAAGCCGGGGAAAATGAAGTGTGCATTTCTGTATTTCTTCTCCTCCTCGGGGGTGGGGCTAGTCGGCCCTGTGAGGTGCCAACTGCAGACTTCAGGCTGAGTGAAGAAAACAGAGAAACCACCCAAGAGCTCCTGGCTTCCTCCGAGGCTGTGGGGGAAACTTCCCTCCTCCCCCAACAGCCAGAAGGTCTCTCGTCTTGAGGAAATGGATGGAGGCCTTTGGGTCTGAGGTCTCAGCCATACCACTGCAGTGCTGACCGCCCCCCACCTCTACCCTGCCACGCGCACACATGCATCTTATCAATGAGGAGAGCCAAGGAGAACTTGCCCAAGAATGACACTTTGTGGAAGACTCTGGTCTGTAGGGTATGGGGTGGGAATGGTTTCACAGGTAAGCTAGGGGACATGCAAACCCATGAAGGGTCTCACATTTAGACTTCAACTGTATCTCTAAATGAGAGTATTCATACAAGTGCTAAGATGCATGGCAGAATTGGAGAAAAAACAAGGTTCATCACATGACCAGAAACTTGTGTTCTATTTTGGAAAAATACTCTCCATCACCCCCATTTTATCAATTTGGTGATCATCTTAGGCATAGTACATTTTTTTAAAAGTAGGCTCCATGCTCAGGGTGGAGTCCGATGCAAGCCTTGAACTCATGACCCTGAGATCATGACCTAAGCTAAGATCAAGAGTCAGACGCTTAACTGACGGAGCCGCCTCCGTACCCTGCACAATACATATATTTTTAACTTAAAGAGTTAACTTGTTTAGCATAACCATTTAAACACAAAACACGATTTTCATAACTCTGTTTCAGAATTATGTTTTTTTCATATACCAGGAGCTTGAAGGAAAGAGAGAAGCCCAGGCCTCTTTCGAGCTCTCTGAGGCTTTGCTCATTGTCCTGGTCATCCTTCATTTTCATTTTCACGATGCCAGACTCCCACTCCGTGGGAAGACAAAGCCATGTAGTAAAAGGAAAATAACATATGGGAGAGGCACATTACAGGCACCAAATGAACGACCTAAGCCCTGTAACAGCCTTGGTGCATTGCCAAAAGACCCCTCCAATTATATTACTAAAGAGAAGGAAAAATCCCTCACCTCTAGATGATATCCTACTCCTGCTATTTTGTTATAATGCACTTGTAATGCATAACTATCCCAAGCCCTTTCTGGAATATGCCATGCTTTCAAACTCCCAGGCTAGCACCATGAGGATGGAAAGGAATTGCATTTGCAAATGTCAGCCTACCTCATCCATCTCCCCTCATTCAAACAATACGCATCGAGGTTCAGCAATCGGAGTTATATATTTTTCCTTCATGTTGTTGTAAGGTAATGGTTCTCTTATCTGAAATTCATCAGCCTGCTATAAATTTAAACTCCATTACTGCCAATAGAGAAAAGCTAAGCACCAAACCACTTTCAATAAATTTGCACTTATGCAATTGAACTGATACGGCCTCAGAGGAAAAGGTGAAACTCGTCTTGAGATATTTAAGTTAGTCTGAGTCACTGCTTCGTCTGGTGTTAAATTGGATCCATCGAGAAATGTAGGGCAGCACTCATCAGCCCTGAGTTATAAGAAGAGATTTCAGGCTGAAAAAAAAAATCTGTCTCCAGCATTCATTATTAGATGGTGTAATTCTAAGAAACCAGTGGCTGGCTCTTATTTGGCACAACTAAATGCTACAAATGGAAATCTTGATGGATGAATATTTTTATGAACAACATCAATCAGGCTGAGGCCAGCCCAAGTCCTGGAGATTTGTCATGTCCAGTCATGAAGCTGTAAGTGAGGATGTCTCCGTACTCAAAGCAAAGAGGGTCATTACAAACGTGCAGACGCTTCAGGATTGACAGATAACAGCCACCCAGATCTATACACCCACCGAGGGCTACACCAATTGTTGTTACCATCTTCTGTTTCTGATCAGAAACCTGAGGCTTAGATATGAGAAATGACCACCTTTCCTGGGTCGGGGGAAATAATGACCTATATTATGTCTTCCTGGCTCTGTGTTTTTGGCAGTGGAAGATTGAGAACACACCCCAGTCAGCAGTCTCACGAAAGGCTGCCAGGGTCTCTTGGTGAAGAAGGACATTTTGATCGGGAGCCAAAAGAGTAAAATGAGGTACCCACAGAGTCACGGCTGTAGCTTCCTTGGAGGGGGGCCTCCAGAAGCTGACCTTCTGAGGCGGTCCAGCCTGGGAAGAGGGGTCAGCTGGCCCATTAGAGTCGATCGATTCACAGACAGAGGACAGCATGACCAGGCCAGAGCTCCCAGGCTGTTAAGGATTGGGGATTTAGGTATTTAAGATGAATTCTATTTATGGTCAGAAAAAAAACACGGCTCTGTGGACTCGAGCATAGGAAGTTTAACTCCCAGGGCATAATGAGCACGCTACAAGTGGTGGGGGCTTAGCTGTCAGACACATACACACACACACGCCCGCAACCACACACCCTCCCCAGCCCTTTCTCCCAGCCCCAGCCTCAGTGCCCATTCTAAGGCCAGAACTGGCATCACATACCCGTTGCAAGAACTGAACAGCATTTGCACTTAATTGGATGGTATACATTATTCATGAGCCTTGAGTCTGTGATGATTTTGGCATTCATTAGGGGGGAAAAACGGGGCATTAGTTTTCGTGGTACAAAACATTCCGTATTAAACTTCATTTGCAATCCACTTTTAAATGTGAGGAATTAGAAATGCTTTTAAGCAAAGTTAGGAACTATGAAATAGCTGGAAAACAAGTAGCAACAACTTCTAAAGATGGCGAAGAAAGGAGTGAAAGCTGGGATTTTCAGATGTCTCCCGACTCCGAGCTCTGAGCTCCAAGCTCCAAGTAAAGGAGAAGGAAAGTCACCCTAAAATGAAAGCAGGTTAATAAAAATTACAGTGATAATAATGACACATGTTTGTATGCATATGCACAGACTTACGTATGTATATACGCTATACGTCATATATGGCTATCTGTATTTTATATTGGAATATATATATTATACACATATATTCAACATTTATTTAAAGCAATGGATGAGTTGAGGGTTCTTTTTTTTTTTTTTTTACTACCTCTATTTTTCCAAAATAAAAGCATCATTTCCTGAGAGATAAATGAGACCCAGTTTAGGGTGGTTAACATGCCCTTGTTCATTCCATTTAGAATAAAGACTTCAAATCATACCAGAAGTTTCTCTAGAATGAGGTTAAATCCACCTTGTCTCCCTTTTCACAAATGTATCTAGAATCTCAGAGTTGAGATCATCTAAGTCAATCCCTTTATAGTGCAGATGAAGAAACTGAGGCACAGTGAGGGATCTGGGAGCCCTAGTGCTCAGGGGGTGGGGGTAGAGGAAATCAGGTTTTCTCTGGAACCTTCACGCACCGCTCCCCACATGGCGTGGCTCCCTGGAAAAGCCCCTTAGTCATGGGCCTTGAAGTCACCCAAATCTGGGTGCGGACATGGTAGGATTGCAGGCAAGCCTCAATCCTTCCGTTGTAAAAGAAAGACAAATTTCGGATGTTAGGAGTTTTGAGGTGAGAGCTATAGGTAAAGCCCCTGGGACAAGCATACATTAGGTCTCCATAAAGCTTTCCTGTGACTGTTTTTTTAAAGTCTGAACACAGCTCACCTGGACATACTTGCTCTTGCTCGCTAGCTGCCCCACGTTGGTGACCCCAGTCTAATGTTCTCAATTAGACGTGGAGTCCCTTAGATCAGTGTCATCTTTAGTCCCACTTAGTACTCCCCAGTGTCCGGTCTTCGTTCCGCCAGCAGGTGCTCAGCAATCCTTCCAACTGTGTTTTACACAGTGGGACAATTTATGATGTACGGGCTTTTCACGTGTCCCTACGATGTTGACGTACCTGCCGTCAGAAATCAGAGCCGAGTCTGTACTGCAGAAAATCCCACTTACAAGAATATCGACAAGCAAGTTCCCCTTGTCTCAATTAATGCCCACAAAGACCCAGGCTGGCAGTTACCACCATCTGCATTTAATAGAGGAGGAAAGCGAGTTTGGGGGTGGGGGGGGGAAGGGAGCTATGTGCCTGCAGTCCAGCAACAAAGGGGTGGGCGTGGAAAATGATCTCAGGTTTCCCATCCTATATCCAGCAGGGACCCCACTCAATACCCTGTCTCTCGGTATAGACTCACTGTCTGTTTCTGTGGGTTGCACTCTACAAAGCAAGGGCCCTATTTAAGTATGGTGCTTTCAGAAGAGTAGGATAAATATGTTGGCTCATTTTTGTGAATGTTTTATTTGAGAAAGCCCCAAAGCTAGAGTAAAGTGATTACCCGTCACCAAGGGTCTGAAACACGGCTCCAAGAGGCTCATCATAAGAGGGGAAATTTCTTTGAAGTTTCCCATTAAAATTCACATCCATTTGAGTCAACTCCACATTAAAATATATGTGCTTATTTTAATACACATTTACTGCTTAAATCTTCAAGTAAAATAGGCATTCCAAGAGAATGCACCATTTTATCTGATGGTTCAGGGCACCCATGGCCCATAGGTGTACACTGAGATTCCGAAGAATGGTTGAGGGCGGTCTCTATGGTAAT
Organism: Ursus americanus; assembly: GCF_024610735.1. Taxonomy (NCBI): domain Eukaryota; kingdom Metazoa; phylum Chordata; class Mammalia; order Carnivora; family Ursidae; genus Ursus; species Ursus americanus. The sequence continues at coordinate 49,035,234 of NC_142132.1, forward strand.
CCCCCAGCCTCAGCTCCAGCTCCGACGCGTGATGACCCCCACAGTCTATTATCATCAGGACATAGCTAATGGGCCTCGATGAGGGCGGGCCTACACACGCAACTGGGCTGACCCATCCGTCAATTTTTCTTAAGGAGCCACTGAGGATGCTTGCTTCCCACAAAAGCCCTAAGAGCAGCTGAACTCATTTCTCTTCTGTCCATGTGTATTAATTCCCGTTTCTGTAATGAGATACAGAGGAGAAAAAAGGGCTGAGGACTGATGTGGAATCAGATTGGGCCTGATGAGTTATGGAGCCTGCCTTCTCATCAGCGATGTAAAACAGTCCGGGCTCTATTTACTGCTGCTGTCAGCAGGATCGATAAATAACATTTTCAGTGACATGAAGAGGGAACGTGTGAGCTCAATGAAATGAAGGGGAGCCAGAGTTAGAAGCAGACAATGCCCTTTTTCTCTTCCTGCCCCGGCACAGAGTCACCTGTTTGGCTGGGGGAGAGCAGAGGTTTTTTGCTTTTAAGGGAGGAGGCGGCATTCCAGGAGGAAGAGAAGGCTTCTAGGCTGAGAGGGAAGGCAAGGAGGTCCATGGTCCATATTGTCCCTCTAACTTCCCTCCTCTGCTGAGCCACCCTCCCATCGGAGCCTGTAAGCCACCGTCAGCTCGCCTGGGTGGGCAATGCCTCCCATTCTTAGCCAATGCAGAGGGAGGCATTTTGGCTTATTGTTTATACTGGAAAAAAAAGAGTACAGGGCCAAGGTAGAGGAGGCGTGCCTGACTGCCAGCGGGCTGAGAGGATGCCGACCATTGAGAAGGGCCTCTGTGGTTAGAGGCATGAGGTGGGGTGACCTAGAACAGAGCAGAATTCCAATTCCCTCCCACACGAGTTTGGAATCAAGAATTAACATAGTCACAGAATCCCCACTTTGAGGGACTCTCTGAGATCATCACAATCATCTCTTCAGTACACATGAGGGGCTGAGCCAGCCTCTGCCCACGGGGAGATCACCAGTTCTTTCCATGATAGACCCCCCCCCCCCATGCCACCTGGGTGATGGGATCATCTGATGTCAGGCAGCAGCACAGCTGACTGGAGCCCATCAGGCTTTGCACGTCCTGTGAGACTAGAGTCCTGCTGGGGGCACTGGGGTCCCGGGAACACCGAAGACAGTCCCCAGGGAGCCTGTCCTGCCTTTGCTGTGTAGACAGCTTTGTAGCAAGATGCTCTCAGCTGAAAGCACAGCAAAGAAGCTCAGTTGCATGTTTGATGAACACAATCACTTTGAGGGCTGCATTTGTACTAACTCCTCCCCCTGCCCTCCCCCCTCCCCCCTGCCAGCACTTTCTTAGCATGTTCATTTGGACTAAAAACCATGCGCGGTCAGAGTCACTTATAAATCTTGGATATGTCAGACTCTTTATGGCATTTCAAAGTTCGGGCCGAAACCAGCTGTGAGCGCTCTAGAAGCATGGCGGAAGAGAGAGGAAGAGCAAGGAGGAAGTCATTAGCCTGTGAGTGGAGAGAAGGGAAGGCAGAGAGAGGAGATGGGCAGAAGGACAACGAGAAAGAAAGGAGAGGAAAGAGGGAAGGGAGAGGAGAAGAAAGTGCTGGAGGAAAGGGAGATGAGAGGGGCAGGAGAGGAGCTGGTCAGCAAATCCCTGCTCCCCTCAATTTAGCTCTGGATTCGTAAAAACCAGTACTTGGGAGGAAAACAACATCACTAGAAGAAGTTCTTCAGATGCTGTGTCGAAAAGTACCAAGGAAGAGAATCATAGAATAGATATTGTCATTCCAAGCATCCTTTGGGGAAATCCAGTGAAATCCTCTGGCAACATGAATATGTGAGAGTTAAAGTCCTTTTTTATACTCATAACAGCGGATGCTTACTGGATGCCATGCATTGTTCAAAGTACTTTACCTGTATGAATGTACCAATCCTATGAATGTACCAAGCCTATAAAATGGGGGCCACTACCGTGCCTGTTCTAGCAAGAGGCAGAGAGCCTGAGTAACCGTCTAGGGCTATGCAGTCAGGAATGTAGGAGTCTTCACTGTTGAATCATTCATTCATTCAGTAGGTATTTTTTGAGACCCTACTATGTGTCCATCCCTCCGGTAACACCACCTGGATACAAAGCATACAAGCAAGGACAGGCACATTCTCTGCTCTGAGGACAACTGGACGGATGGGTGAGGCCTCACAACCAGTGATGACTACGTGGTTATTTGTCTCCATGGTCTGAAAGGCGTAAGCAAGACAGGGCCTTGAGAGTTTGCATTTCTATTAAGCTCCCACATGATGTCAGTATTGCCGGCCTGAGGGCCTCACTAGGAGGACCACTGAGTTAGAGATAGTGTTGTAAGCAGAGAGAGCAGAAACTGAGGCTTAGATTATCGTTGGTTGAGAGATTTGCAGGTGAAGAGGAAGGAGGAGAGAATGTCTATAGATCTGGAGGCAATGGGCAGGCGCCACTTTGAGAAATGGAGGTAATGGCTGGAACCCAGAAGTGACAGGTAGTGAAGGAAAGGAGCTGATGCTGAGGGGCCAGGTGAATTTAATGCAGCTCTCAGCCGGTCGAGGAGAAGATCACTCCCCACAAAAACTTCCACGGACCTACTACACGGGGTTCATTGTTTCCAAAAAGTAAAATCATCTTTTGATATGAAAGGCAAGTCAGATTTCGAACCACTTTTCTGGCTTTCCTCCATGTTCTCTTGGAGAATTTGTTCCGGGTTGCATTAACCTCATATTTCTTTTGGGAGTAATCAGCACACACAAGCTCATGACGTGCCTTTCTCCATGACAAAACCCAGCTCTCTATGGCAATCACGTAGGTGACTGCTCCTGCAAATGGTTTTGAGAACGAGAAGATCCCACTGGCTACTCAGGAGGCTTTAAACCCCACTAGTGCAGCATTCCTACTGATCTATGAGATCACATGAAACGTCTATTCATATGCAAATGTATGTGCAGGAAAGATAATTTATTACTGTCACAGTCCTCAGAAATACGGTTATAGAGAGGAGTGGAATGGGATATCTACTTGTTATCCATGGCCTGGGCTGGGACTTGGGGAGCACAGGGGTCTCTTAGCTTTCCTGGATAAAATGTCTTCTCCTGCACAGAGGTTGTGCTCCTATGCCCACCGGACTGTGACAGACTCATACAGGCACAGCTGTGTCTGGCGTCATGCATACACATGTTCAGTGTGATCTTCATTGACCAGTTCATTTCAGTCCCTGTGAAATTGCCTCGGGGCTCACAGAGGTGGACATACACATTCTCTCCAGGTTGTTGTATGGCCCCAATCACAAATGGCCAATGAAACTTTAAGAGTCACACCTCAGGGGTAGCATGTGAGAGAGGGTACCTAAGTGGGTGGTCATTAGGAATAAGTAAAAATGCAGCATGAAGAAAAAGAGGAGTGGAGTAGACTCCCAAGAGCGACGGGAGATGCAGAGGGATGGAAAAAGGGAACAGGAGGAGCAGCCCTAGGGCACCAAAGGCACAACTGCTTTAGCTTCTGTTGGGGAAGAAGTGGCTGAATTTACAGGGTCGGTGAGCTTGGTTGTGGACCCAGAAGAAGCATGACGTCACTACCGTGCTCCCTAAGTGAGCTATAGCATTCTGGCCTGGAACGGTGGCGGAGCAATGTCTTTCACCAAGATAGAAACCAAACCAAAACCAAAACCAAACTAAAGCAAACAAACAAACAAAAACCCCCAAACGTACCAAGAAAAACAATCACTTAAGTCCTGAAACATGAATTGCTGTTTGAATTTTCTTTTCTGCCTCAAAAGGTGTATTTCTCCGAGTACTTGAAGGCATCTGGCAGTTATCCTGGGATGACATGGTTGGGGGGTGGTGGTGGCAGGTGGAGGAGTGTGACTAGGGAGTTCCAATCCTCCTACCCGTTGCTTCCTCTGCTCCTTCAGAAAGGTGACTCTTCTTTTTAGAAATGGGTTTGCAAGATCCCATGAACTTTCTTTTTACCCTCATCAAATGTTATCAGAAGGACTGTTGATGTTTTTTTTCACTCTCAAAACCTGATCGATGTCAGGCCCCCAGCCTGTTAACTGCTGATTTGGCTATCATTAGTTTCCGCCTCAGATGACTGCCCCATTTATCTTGGCTTAATACATTACCATGCCAACATCCAGGGGTATACAGGTATTCTTTTATTATGCTCAAGTAGCATATTGAAGCATGTTTCAATTTAGAGTGACACACAAATCTAACTTTCCTCACCCTTTAATTTGACTCAGTGGAAACACAATGTGGGCATAACAGACAATGTACAGTCTATTAGCAATTTTACAGTGAATCACTGTTAGAGTCTGTCATCTTAGTATTTATTTGACCAAGTCGCATATGATCTAGTTGAACATTTCCTATATGCCTATCTTTTGCTTCCTGGCAACCTGGGTAGAAAGCACATCTAGGATGACATATGAAATATGCATGTGTCCTCCCATGAAAATATTTATAAATACGTGATTTTCATAGTGAAAAACTTAAACAAGGACGACACAACTGATTCTGCTCCAATACGCATAGTTATAACTGAATTTTTAATATCATTAAAGGAAAAAGTTTAAAAAAGCAGCTTTGCAAACCTGGGACACAGCATCAGCTTTTGTGTGTCTGAGGCTCTTTCTGGGAGAAAGAGGTGGGGAGAACGTTCAGTTAGCCACCAGACCACAGCAAAAAAACCCTCATTGACCTTTTTGTGATGTAGTGTGAATCTACTCTTCATATTTGTTGCCTTAGAGAATGATAAAAAGGATCATTCAGAAAATTCAAGTTTGTCTCCAAGCACTCCTAATTCAATCACGATAGCACTTGAGGAGATCCGAATAATAACAGTATACACATACACACACATGCACACATGTATCCTTGAGATAATACAGTGTATGTCTACACATATGCATGCATATGCATGCGTGTATATGCGTGTGTATATATATACGCCTATATATGTATGTATATATGTATATATGTGTACATACATATGTGTATGTATGTATGTGTGTATGTATATATAGGTGTGTGTGTGTGTGTGTGTGTGTACATATACAGTCACCATGTAAAGGAAAGTTATATCTCATCTCCCTTGTTCTCAGACTTAATCTTGAACCATCTTCTCAACTCATTCCTTACTGTTCTCCGTACCACCTTGCATAACTGCCTTGTTGATGTTCCTTTAAACTTTAAAGCTGGCTATGCTTTGGGCTTACTTAGCAGTGATGTTTCATTCCTAGACTATTAGTCAGGATCATTTTTATCAAAGGTGATAGAGAGTTTCCAGTTACATCAGTCGGTGAATTTCCTTGTTATTTGGTTGCTGTGACTCTGTTTAACCTAATTTGAAATGGGTTATAGGATATATAGCTTTAGGCATTGCCAGATCCGGGTGCTCAGATGATGTTGTCAGGGCTCTCTGGCTATCTTGCCATGTCTGGATTCACTTTCCACTGTATGATTGTGTCGTTCTCAGATAAGCTCTTTCCAGGTAGTGAGAAGGATGGTTTTTAGCATCCTCAGGCCTTTACACTAATGACTCATGATCAAAGAGAAAGAAAACCACTCTTTCGGTGTCAATATGTATACTCTCAGGGAGGTTTCTGACTGGCCTAACTTGGGTCACACCCCAAATCACTGGAATAATTATTGGATCTGTTTACACTTTGGGTCTAGCCTAGTGACTTGAACCCAGCTTAGGGCCGGGGGCCGAGTGGGGTTCCATGATTAACAGCCTCCTCATAACCACATGGAATGGTATGTGTGTGTGTTGAGAGGTAGGGTGGGGAGAGCAGCTCCCATAGAAAAAGGGAATCAGAGGTAGAAAGCACCTCTTCCCTTTACACACCTAGATACCTTGACTCAGATTACCTCAGTGAATCATCTCTCCCAATCTTACTGCACTTGGGATTTTCCAATCCATCACCCTTTACCCAGGCCTCAACTACTTTTTCCCCAAGCTTCATCGAAATCCCAGCTGCAGTTGCTCAGGATTTTCCCAGGGAAAGCAGGAGTCAACAAAAGCCCAGGAGATAAAACACATGCATGGCCAATAAGCCTTAAAGTAGGCAGTAAAAGATGGGCAGATGGTCTCCATCCAAGATTCTGGAAAGGCAGCCAGACATTCTGTGCACACTTGATAAACATCAAACAAATCACAGACATCTGTGAAGATGGGTTCTACCCATGACCACTGGCTGGATCCCTGGAAGAAGAAGAAAAACATACTCTCAATCATGTACCTAGCTCAGTTCCTCCTTTCCTCCACAAATTATCTTGCCTTCAAACATAAGCCTTTCCTAGAATGACTTGCGGTGTAGGACATGGTACTAAAATTCTAGGGTAAGTTAGATGTAAGACAATGAGGGCAAGTTACCTAATATCTATAAGCTTGGTTTATTTTTTATCTGTAGTATGAGAATAAGAGTATTTATTTCATGAGACAGGTGTGAGACTTCAATCACTTAACCTCGTTAAGTTTCCATTTCATGTACAATGGACATACAGTAATACCTTACTCATAGGGTAAGTCCGAGACCCACTTATCCATTCTGCTCTTCTTCCTTAGTAACAATCCCAGTTTTGGTAGAGGAAGAATATGCCATGATCTTACAAAGACCCAGCCTTCTTTGTAAATGGGGGTGGTCAAGAAAAGTGGAAGTGTTTAAGACGACGTAGAGGAATCTTTATGAAGGGGGCTGATGTAACCGATACTCTTTTGTTTTTATTTCTTCTTTCATTTTTTTAATAAAAGATTTTATTTTTATTTATTTGTGAGAGAGAGCGAGCTCAAGCATGGGGGTGGGGTGCAGAGGGAAAAGGAGAAGCGGGCTCCCCACTGAGCAAGGAGCCCTATGCAGGACTCTATCCTAGGACCCTGGGATCATGACCTGAGCCGAAGGCAGACGCTTAACTGACTGAGCCAGCCAGGTGCCCTTATTTCTTCTTTCTATCTGCAATTAAGATGTGATGTCTTCAGCTTCAGCAGCTATTGGGGGGCCATGAGGAAAGACAAAGAGAATTGCTGGACCTTGGCTTTGACAGCCTCGAGTTGTTGAAACAAGGCCAGCAACCTCTTATTTCTAGACTTCTTGCTGTTTGAGAGAAAAAATAAACCTGATTGTGCTTAGTCCTCTGTAGTCAAGTCTCTGTTACTTGCAGCCAAATGCAATGTATCACTGTGTAAGATTGTTTAAGGATTCAGACAAGTAATCCGTATAAAACACTCCTTGCAAAAATTTGCAATACTGACTCTAAGACACTTTGATGCTGTTGTTTTTTGTTCTCACCAGAAGGTGTCAATGGAATGTTTTCTTCCAACTCTGTCACAACTATTTATGACTTCAGAAATGTTAGGATTGTACCTTGGAATCAATGAAATAGCATAATATTATTAGCTAACATTTACAGAGCAACCCTTATTTATAAATGTAACAGTGCTAACCCACTGCCAGGTACACGGCAGGTGCTCAAATTGTTGTTTTCTTTGTATCCATTCGTACTGCTTCTTCTAGTGCAAGGGTGCGTCTGTCCAGGCGGAGGCAGCCTCCTTCAATAACATGTGAACGGTAATACGTTCCAGGTGCACTCAGGAGGTGGTCACAGCAAACAGTGCCTTCTCACTCAAAGGAAAACTCACACATGAATTTTGGAAAAATAATGAGTTTTGGAGCAAACTGTCTTTTATAGGGGATCTGACAAGGCTGGTCCCTAATTCCAGTTGGCTCTTCGGAGTGGGTCCGATTAGTGGGGCTGGGATTAGCACTATTGGGACAGACCAATTCATGGAAATATTCGGTCTGCTATCAATGTCACCCTCCCCCCTGGGCCTGGTGGGGAGGCAGCCGCCATCATCAGCGTTTCCATGACGATGCAGTATATTTAGTCAGCAGCACCTCCCGAGTAAACAGTAATCCTTCAGAAAAACAAGAAGGTCATTACAGCAACTTGTCAAATCAATGCAGAGGGTGTCGAGGCCGATTAAGGCATCTTCTCTCGCAGCTGACACAGTGTCAATAGTACTGGGCCACTACTGCTCAGGCAGATGATTGAAGTGAAGTGCCCATCAGTCAGGGCGTTGAGGTGGGCTAACGATTCCCCGCGCTGCCTATTAGAGCTACATGACAACTCAATCCTGTTTGCTGGCAAAGAGAGAGAGGGAAGGGGGGGGGATAGTGACCTTGTTGCTTTGTTTGAAGCTGAATTAAATTGACAAGAGCAGCTAATCTTTACCTAGGGCGATTAACAGAATTAAGGACCACAACAAAGGCACCCAAGGTTTTAACATCTATGCAAGGGCTCAGGGATGTTTATGATGTAGGAAGCTCTCCTTTGGTATTCAGGTACAATCCAGATATATATTCTGGGCCAAGCCTTCTCCAAATGAAGCGTGGGTAATCCCATTAACACCCTGCCAAAGCAACGTGTAAGGACACAAGGCGTTCACAGAATATGCCTCTTCCTGTATCAGCCGGGAAGCCTACTCTTCCCAGTGGCGCTGGCTGATTATTTTAGACTGATGAACCTGGGCTAGGGAAAGCCACAAATACAGAGTTTTTAATATATTTCCCAGGAGAAATATTTTGCCTTATTTTAAATCTTCTAAGCCTATGATTCCAGAGCAATTTTTTTCCAAACCACCCAATGGTTCAGCAAAATAAGAGAAGGGCCTCATGGCAGGAGAACAGAACTCCCAAAGAAGGAAATGAGAAGCTGGAGAGATTCTTGGACAGAAACATTTTTTCTCACTTACTGGAACATTCTACCCTTGATGCAGTAAAGCCATGGGCTCCAGCATGAACAAATTAAAACAAATTGGAACAATGATACCAAAGATAAAAATTTTACTTTTTTATATAAAATAGCATTTAACATTTACTAAGAATACTCTTCAGTGACCAGAAGCAGGGGTCATCAAATCCTTTTCTGTAAAGGTCAAAAAGTAAATATTTTAGGCTTTGTAGACCTTATCATCCCTGTTGGAACTACTGGACTCTACCATTATAGCATGAAAAGAGTCACAGGTAATACATAAATGAGTAGGAGTGGTTGTGTTCCAAGAAAACCTTTGTTTATAATAACAGGCAGTAAACCAAGATTGGGTCTGCTAGCTGAAGTTTGCAGACCCTGAACAAAAAAGACTGTAGCAGTTCCATTCACCCAACTAACTTTCATGGAGTGCTTCGTATTTGTCAGACACAGCACTAGCTGTTAGAGAAAAAAAAGGGAACAAGCACAATCCTTGCATTTGAAGAACTTGCAGTATAATGGAGAAGACGGCTTTCTGTGTGCAAGACTAAAATACAATATATGAGGTGCTATAGTTTCAAAACACAATGAAAGTAATAAATTCTTCCTAGGCCAAAAAAGTTCAGAGAAAATAACAGAAAACAGGAGACTTTGGGGCTACACATTCAAGAGCTTTAAATGGGTAAGGTGGGTATAGACATTACAGATTCAGTGTAGCCAGAGTGTAGTGTGTGTGTGTGTGTGTGTGTGTGTGTGTGTGTGTGTGTGTGAAAAAGATAGAGAGAGATCTGGAAACAGATAAGACTGGTGAAATGGGAGAGGCAAAGGATAGAGAAGGAGACTGTAGGGGACAAATTGGTTGCAGAAAAGACTAGAAAGGTACATGGGGACCAGAGGAAAGGATTTGTATGGCAAGCTAAGGAATTCAGATTTTTTCATCTATAGGCAATAAAGAGCAGTTAATGATTTTAAGCAGAGGAATAATGCAATCAGATGGTTGTGTGGAGACAAGGAAAGACTAGCCAGAGACTGTTATAATAGTTCTAGGCAAAAAGAATAAAACCCTGGACTAAGATTGATCAGGGAATGCAGAGAACAAAGATGTGGAAAACGTTTCATAAATATATTCTGTCAAGCTCCTGCTCTTAGAGATAGGGCATATATGGCTGAAGGGTTACCTTGGCATCTGTTCCAAGAAAGTTGGTCTTGGGGGAGTGTAGGACTTTGAGAAAAATTTGCACAGGGCCAACTAAAGCAGCACAGCCAAGGGAGAAATTTCGTCTAAGAGGCTAGCCAAGAATATCACCATGGAAACAGTCTATAAGGGCCAAGCATGGAAGATGATCCAAAGGTAAGAGTGAGGTATTGGATCACTGAGGTGAGAAGCTCATGAAAGTTGGTGGGGGTCAGAATACAGAGCTGGAACTATGGTTGGGCAAATTGTTCAGGCGAGGCACATGGGAGATCATTCCTCAGTTTAGTGTGGTGCCAGTGTGGGGAGATTTAATAATATATGGGTTCATGTAAACTCAGATACAATCAATAACACCAGAGTTTATTCCAAGAATTCTAGCTGGGTAATTCAAAGGAGGGTGATGTTAACAGAGGTAGTAAAGACAGAAGATGACATAGAGTGATATTGAGTTTACTTTGGGGTGTGATGAATTGGAAACACCTACAGGATAACTGGTGGCTTGTTGAATTTAATGATGTAGAGCTTAGAACTGGACATATAATTTTGAAAATAATCAGTATGTAGCTGTGGTTGAAGCCACAGAATAGATGAGAACACCCAAAAAGACTGTGGCTGAGAAGAACAGGGAGAAAAATAGAATCCTATGGAAAATATTTATGGAGAGGACAGAGAGAACTGAATCCCTAAAAAAAGCCAGGGAAAGACTGGTCAAAGAAATAGGAGAAAAATCAAGGGAGAATAATGTTTCTGGAATAGGGGATGGTTAATGGCAAATGCTATAAGGAAGTGAATTTAGTGAAAAATCAAACAGAATAGAAAGCCTTTGGGGTAATTCTTGGCAATCCTGAGTTAGAAGAACAGTGTGGATAGAAGCCAGATTATCCTCGGGTGAAAACTGAATGGGAGACACTGTCAAGACTTTTGATGATAAAAAGAGATGAGAGGTATGTTTGTAATTTTAGGAAGATATATAGCAGAAGGAAGATGATTAAGAATGAAACACACTTAAAGATATTCGAGCTCAAAAGAGAAGCTGATAGAGTGTGAATATATCAGAGAGGAAATACAGAAAAGTTGGGAATGGCATTTCCTAAATTAACCTATAAACAAGAATTACCTGTGGGTATTTGTTAAAAATGTTCCTGGTCCCCAATCCAGATCTTCTAAATTAATAGATTTAGAAGATCCACCAGAGCGACCAGGGAATTTCAGTGTATAATAAGCATCACAAGTGACCCTTATAATCAGGCTGGTTTGGGAAATTGATATAAGAATATCTGAATGGTCCACAAATTTGACTGTTCATTAGAATCCACCGAGTGCTTTAAGAATATATCAATGTCTAGATCCCATCTTCAAGAGATGCTGAATTATTTGGTCTAGAGTTCCGCCTGGGTATTGGGAACTTTATAATTTTCTGATGGGATTCTAACATGCAGCTAATTTTGAGGTGTAGGTGCAGGAAGATGAGGATGAATGAAAATAAGTTTGGAGAAAGAAGAAAGGTAAATATGCTTGTTTCATACTTCTGTGGCCTCTATTATATTGAAGAAAGTAAAAGACTTATTGTCTGTTGAAAGTAAAGGGGCAGAAGTGGAGTGTTGGACTTAGGGAAAGAGGTGAAGGGAATGGGTGGGAATATGAATTGTAAGAGCACTAAAGATGTTGCTGAAATGATACCCCTTTTCAGCAGAGGGCAACTACTCAGAAGTAGAGTGACTGGTTGACTCTGTATCTGGTGCTGGGTTAATAGGGAAAATATAGCAGTGTGAACAGGGAAAAGAGGATTGAGGGAATTGGAGAGATTAGCATCATTCAATGAGGTATGGTTACCTGAGGACTGCTGTGAGTAGTAAGTCATAATTTTAGTTTAGGATCTTGGAACCTCAACCTCAAAGAAGAGCCACAGAAATGAAGTGAATATCTTTGGACTGAAGTTGGTTAAGGAACTATGTAGTTTGAGTTTTGAGATATGGGATTGCCTAGTGAGGCAAAGGGCCTGAACTCTCTATCAAACCTGGCTCTCTGACTTGCTTGTTGTGTAACCTTGGGCAAATTATTCAACACATGGCAGCCTCGATTTCTTCATCTGTAAAATGGGGTAATAATACTTGTTAGAAAATTGCATGAAAAAGACAGTGGTCAACAATGTCAGTCTTCAGGAAAGGTCCAACAGGATAAGAATTGACCAATAAAATAATTATTGGTGATAAGTTTTTTACAGAGTGGTGAGGGCAGGCCAAATACCAATGGGCTGCAAAAGAAAGTCATGAAGTAGAGACTCTTTCAAGAAGCTTGGTGAAGAGAAAGAGATATTTTAAGGTAAATTTAGGAAAAGACATGGTCTATGGAATATTCATAGGACTTTGGTGATGATTAAATTAACGAATGAATATAAAGCATTTAACCCAATAGACACACAATACTCACTAAAACCAACCTATCATTATTATTATTACTACTGCTATTATCAATACCTCAGTTTTGTGGATGATAATCACTGGTTTGGGGAAATTAGAATATCAGATGTTTTATGAGTTTGGTGATTGCGTTGACTAGATGAAAAAAGGATGACATGTGGCCTGAAGTGGTGAAGTGGTGAAATCATGATGGGTAAGGTAGGTCAACAAGTAACAACTCTACTAGACGATATTCTGCTATTTTGTAGTCATGTTTACTACTACAGTGGAGTTCCATGATGTTTACTTGTAACTATATCTAAAACTTGGGGCCATTCTAAAACTTGCTTGATGAAAGCTGCCTTTATATTTGTATCATGTTTCTGTGCAACTCATCAGTTTATATAACTGACCTACTCAATCAAATAGAATAAAATGCTGCCAGGAATGGGGAGAATGAGAACAGGAGTGAGAAAATCCATCCCAAAAAAAGTCGAATGAGAGAAAGCATTAGAGAAAATGAGAAATAATAGCTTTCATTACTGGTTCTGAGCCCTCCTGGGCGCATGTCTATATCCTGTAACTAGGTAATGCACTGTAGCATCCAGAAAAAGAAACCACTGTCACAGACGCTGCACTGTATGGAAGGTCAGGGTTCTAGAAAAGATCCAAGGTGGGCATTTCTTAGACGGGTCTTGTACACTTAGTAAACAGGGGAAAACATCCTCATCCTACAATCTATCCTACGGACAATCATGCAGATGCCTACTTATTTCTGTAAATAGAGCAGAACCAACCACCAAAACAGTGAAGGCTCCACAGTCTTGGAAGAAAGGCTTAATGGAGCACTTGGTTTCAAATAACAACCCCAGTGAGCCAGACCTATTTTGGAGGCCTGTGCATCACTGAGAAGTAAAATTATTATAGTGACTTTTAGTTGGCAAGACTGAATACAGTGAATGGAGGTTGAAGGGAAGAAGATGTCAGTTTAACATAAGAAAAAAATAAGCTGCTTAGGAAATAGTGATTACTTTTATTTGCAATTGGAGATCCACAAAATGAAAAAATGAAATGAATAACCAATTGCTTGGATCTTTTGGAGCAGTTTAAACATCCAATGGGAGATTAGACCCTTCTGAAATTCCCTTCTGAATCTGACATATTACTTTTGATGTTTTAAAAATATGAGAGCCATGTTTCATACTCACATGCTAGGTTGAACCTAGCTCTTCCCTGGAGCAAGTCAAGATTGGGTTGGTCAAAGCTCTTTCCAATTGGACAGGTAGCAGGATATTGTAAAACTCCAGAAAAAAAGTTGTAAAGAGAACATTTTTGGAAAGAGAGGCTTCCATTTTATATCTATTGAGATGTACTATATTTGAGACTTTAAAAAGTTGTCTCATTTAGTTTGCACTGAAGAACCAAGGGGTAAGTACTATAACCTCCATTTGTTGAATGCGGATGCGGATGGTTTAGAGCGGATGATCACACAGCTAGAAAACCAGTACTTAACCAGATTTATTTTACCCTACAGTTTGGGCTCTTATCACTACACTCTGTTGTTCTCAGCTTCTGTCGGTTGCCAGCTGCATGATTTGGGGTATACTGCTCAAACTGACTCAAAATTTTTGTCTTTGATAATGAAATTGTAGTGTTGTTGTACAATATTACATGGGGAGCTTCTGGGTAGTTGAAAATAGTAACTGCTACCTAGGTCTACACAAGCCATATAAGCTGTAAAAATAATACAGAGCAACAAGAAGAACAAATAAAACTATGCAAAACTCACAATCTCAGAATAACTAGCACACAGAGAATTACTAAGCTTCAAAATAATTACAGAAATAAAAATTATGAAATCCCAGGGAACTCTCACTCAGACTCTCACCAAAATCTGCTTATGATAAGGAAAGGCAGTTTGAGAAAAACTACAAGAAAAAGAGAAGATGGGAGCTAAAGCTAGACATAAATTTCTCTAAAACCACAGCCAGAAAGACAAAGTTCCCCTTATGTGTGAAAATGCTAAAAATATTTACTGATAGATCTGATTATTGACACTGATAAAAGGTGCTTAAAAGCGCACATGACTTGAAATGGTAGTTTTTGAAAGGCATGACTTCAGGGAGAAGAAGATGCAAAAAAGAAGGAAGAAGACTCCCTTGACATTCGAATGGTGAAGGAGAAAAGAAGCCAAATGGAAAATTTTAAGGTTGTTCCAGACAACAAACCAAAACCCAATAAATAGTGGACACAGAAGAGGACAGTACCGAATTAGAAATCTTCTAAATATCAAAAAATCTTTGAAAATCAAGGGAAGACATTTAAAAAGCCTATTCAAAGCTATTATAAAAAATCAGAAAACAAGAGTCAACATATTTCAGTTGATGAAAATTGTTCTTAAAAAAAAAAGAAAAGAATAAAAATCATGAAGAAAAAACCCTACAAGACAATGTTGCAAAGTTTAATTAAATATACACAGGCAAGCATTTGGGAATATAACAAATCACCTTGAATCAGAAATTCAAAAAACAAAAAATGGAAAGAGATAAAAAAAAAAACAGGAGAAAAAATGAAAAGATAGTTTGTTGAACCAAAAAATACCAAAAGGCAAAAATAATGAAAGTTATTTCAGAAATGAAGACTAAATTACAAGATACTCAGTGAAACAGATTCAAACAAAAATTTAATAAATGGTATAGAAAAAAGGTAGAAAACAGCCAAGATAATGGAAATGAGGTAAAGAAAGGAGAAAAAGAGAAAAAATGTTAGTAATGGAAGAAAGGCAATGAGGAAGTAACTTGCATATAATTGGAGGCCCAGAACAAGAAAAGGAAACTAGTGCAACATACCTAATCTTTAAAATTTTAATTCAATATTATTTTCCAGAAACAATCTATATATTGAAACAGCTCATCCTTGAGAAATCAATCCTGGATGATCAACACTGAGACATATCCCATAAAACTATATGACCTCAAAAATAAAGGAAAAATCCGTGAGCCTTCATGAACACACACACACACACACACACACACACACACACACACACACATTCATACATGCCAAACACAGTGATAATACAGAATATTCCTTCTTCTAAAATACTCATGGGTTGTCACAAAATTTAGCTTATAAGAAGTCACAAAGAAATCAGCAATAATTTTCATAAAGTAGAAATGTAAATAAAACTGTCTGATAACTAAGCAAAACCAAACACTTAGATATCATTAAGAAAATTAAAAACCCCAGAAGTCCTTCTATGTGGAATTGAAAAACAACCTCACATAAAGGAAAATATACATTGAAAATATAGAATTAAAAAAAATAATGATAATGAAAACACTGGTTATCAGAATCTATGGATACATATAAAGTAATGATTGCAGGGAACTGCATAGCCATAAGTAATCTTTTAAGATTTATTCGGTTTTTATTTTAGAGAGAAAACACAAATGGGGGGACCGAGAGAAAGAGAGAGAACCTCAAGAACACTCCCCACAGAGTGTGGAACCAACACGGGGCTAAGATCATGACCCAAGTCAAAACCAAGAGGAGGACACTCAACCAACTAGCCACCAGGTGCCCCACACGTAACCAAAAGTAATCTTATACCAAAAAATGAAACAATGAAAGTAAGGAAATTAAATATTCAGCTTGACAAAAGTATAAAAAAAGGTACAAGGAATAAATTAAAAGAAAGCACAAAGAAGAAAATAAAAAGACAAAAACAGAAGATACTGAAGTAGAGACTGGGGAAGAGCTTGGAGGGGAACCACTCGGTGGCACGGATTCCTGGGCGAGGATGACAGTTGAGGGTGGGGTAGGAACACTAAGAAGAACTATTCCATGTCAGAGCCCCAACCTAAACACAGGTAATGCTAAGGAATTTAAAGCTGGAGTGTGTTATAAGTAACACCAGAAACAGTAAAACCCAAATCCAGCCTCAAGTCCTAACTAGATTGACTAAACCCCTCTACTAATGGCCCAACAGAAGAAGTTCGCCTATTGTGCGGCATAAACACTATTTACCTCAGCTGCTTCTGGTCTCCACACAGTCTCTGCCATGCAATCAAAAACAATAAGATGGTAGAAAGCAAGAAAATGCATACTTTGGCAAGAGACAAAGTAATCAGCAGAATCAGACTCAAAAGTAAACCAGATGTTGGAAACATCGGACAGGAAATTAAACTTAACTACGGTTAATAGTTAAAAGCTCCAGGAAAAATGGTGGACAACATTCACAAACTATTAATAAACAGACGGGTAATTTTTGAAGAAAGAAACCATAAGAAAAATCCATATGGAAATCTTACAAATAAAAATACATGAGAGCAGATATAAATAGTTCTCTTAAGGGGTTTATCAGTAGACTAGACATGGTTGGGGAAAGAATCAGTGAATTTGAAGATAGGTCAACAAAAATTTCCCAGGCTGAAACACAAGGGGAAAAGTGAATGGGGGTGGGGGGAATGGAACACAGCA
Organism: Ursus americanus; assembly: GCF_024610735.1. NCBI lineage: Eukaryota > Metazoa > Chordata > Mammalia > Carnivora > Ursidae > Ursus > Ursus americanus. The sequence continues at coordinate 49,052,079 of NC_142132.1, forward strand.
TCAGTGGGGCCGTGAAACAATGTCGAATGATCTAATGTTGACAATAGGAAAAAGAGATCTAATTAATATATCAAAATTCTGTTTTTTGAAAAAAAATCAAATACACATGTCACTAGCAAGAATAAAAAAAAAACAGGGACATGTTAGAAAGACACAGAGGCCAATAGAAGAGGCTCTTAATGGCCAAATGTGGGGAATTTTGAGGAATAAAATAAATGGCAGTAATCAATTATAACCCACAGATTCAAATAAGGATTCATAGCTTTACACTGATAGTTATATACTGATACTTCTGTAAATATATACTTACATATTTATATGCTGACATCAATGAATAAATGAGTGAATGAAACAGCTTTTCCTTAAAAGCATAATTCTAGCTAAGATAGGTAGAAGGAACAGTGGAAATGGAAAACCACCACGTGAGAAACATCACAGTAATAATTGTTTTAGGCAAGAATCACCCATGAAGGCTAAAATTAGTGAGTGCAAGTATGATGGGAAACACGATATTTATATGGTTTCAAAATACACCACACAATATACTTGTTAATTGCAAATTAAAAAATTATAACCATGGTGAAGACACCTAACATATATTCCCCTAACAAAGTGATGTTAGTGTCAGCAGGATGGTACAAACCACATGCTTCCTGAAATGTACTTAAAGAAGGACATAAAATCAATTTTTCAGTATTTTCGGCAAAAATTTAAATCAGAATCTACATTGTTGGTGGGAATGCAAGTTGGTACAGCCACTCTGGAAAACAGTGTGGAGGTCCCTTAAAAAGTTAAAAATTGAGCTACCCGATGACCCAGCCATTGCACTACTGGGTATGTACCCCAAAGATACAGACGTAGTGAAGAGAAGGGCCATATGCACCCCAATGTTCATAGCAGCATTGTCCACAATAGCTAAATCGTGGAAGGAACTGAGATGCCCTTCAACAGATGACTGGATTAAGAAGTTGTGGTCCATATATACAATGGAATATTACTCAGCTATCAGAAGGAACGATTTCTCAACATTTGCTGCAACATGGACGGCACTGGAGGAGATAATGCTAAGTGAAATAAGTCAAGCAGAGAAAGACAATTATCATATGGTTTCCCTCATCTATGGAACATAAGAACTAGGAAGATCAGTAGGGAAAGAAAGGGATAAAGAAAGGGGGGAATAATCAGAAGGCGGAATGAAACATGAGAGACTATGGACTCTGAGAAACAAACTGAGGGCTTCAGAGGGGAGGGGGCTGGGGGAATGGGATAGACCGGTGATGGGTAGTAAGGAGGGCACGTATTGCATGGTGCACTGGGTGTTATATGCAACTAATGAGTCATCGAACTTTACATAAAAAAATAAATAAAAAATAAATAAATCAGAATGTAGTCACGTGGAGACATCACACAAACTGAAACTGAGAATCTGTGTACAAAATACAAGGCCAGTGCTCCCCAAAAGTGCTCATGTCATGAAAAACAAAGAGAGACTGAGGAACTATCCCAGATTAGAGGAGATACTAGCTAGAGAAATATCTACTAAATGCAGCCTGGTATCCTGGATTGAACCCTGGACCAACGAAAGGGACGTGAGTGGGACAATCGGTGATACTCAAATAAGATACATAGATAAAATAATAGTAGCATACCAGTAATACTGTATGAAATGTGGTTAGATTTAACTGCTGTGGATTCTGGGTGAAGGATAGTTGAAAAGTCTTTTTACACCTTTTTTTTTTTTTTTTGGTAAGTCTGAAAGTATTTTAAAATGACAAGTTGTTAAAATTTTTAAAGGTAAAAAAAATAAAGTGGTAAATAAAAATAAACTGCTGCCTATCGTCTTACTTCTTATCCATGGATGTTCTAATGCACAGATCTAACCATTTCTCTCCCTTGCTCAAAACCTTCTAAGCTTCTGGCCTTTCTCACCTGGTCCCTGCCAGCAGCATCAGACTCAGCTCTTCGGATTCTAACACTTACCCTAGATCCCCGCCCCTGTGAGCTCTGTGAATGGATCAGCCTTTCTCAAGCCTCTGGATGTGGGGGGGCTTCCTTCTTGTGAGCCCACGACGCCAGTGCTGGATCCAGAACAGAATGGTTCTTGAACACCTCCTTCTTCTACGTGATGAAATTCTTTTCAGTTGAAATCACATAATAATTAATAGTAAACATTACTTTCCTGATTTGTTCACCAGCTTAAAGTAAACAATTGACAATTTTAAAAGAATAAACGTCAACTTAAGACACACTTACAAAATCTGTAAAACATTTCATGTATGAATTAGCATCTTTCCTTACCTATAAAAATCCATTACAACTGAGAGTTTATATAAGCCACTCTCGTCCTCTCATCTTCCCAATCATCGTGCTATCATTGCTTATTGTGAATCTACTGTTTAAATTCAGGAAGATGTGGTGCTACACAGGTTGGAGACAGGCTGCCTCTGAAATGAACCTGTCTGGACCGTTATGGACTTAATTCTGGAAACGGATGAATGTTGCCAGTCTGCATTGGGGTGGGGAGCTGACTGTATAACCGAGATTTCTCTGAATTAATTTCCACACAGAACAGAACGTTTCTTAAAGGACAGGAGACAAAAATGTACTGATTTCCTATTTATATATATATTATTTAAACTCAACAGTAACTCCAGCAATCGTTTAGAACTTAGACCAAGAAATGATCTAGGGTAGGAGAGTTTTATCACTGACATTGTTTAGAGTTTATTGTCATATGGTGATAATAAAAAGAAGTCTAGCTTTTAGTTGATTCTATTTATTATTATCATCATTATTACTTTAAAGATTTATTTTAGAGAGAGATAGAGCAAGAGTGCAAGCAGGGGGGAGAGGCAGAGGGAGAGAGAGAATCTCAAGCAGACTCCCCGCTGAGTACAGAGCAGAACTCAGGGCTCTGTCTCCCAACTCAGAGATCATGACCTAAGCAGAAACCAAGAGTCAGGCACTTAACCAACTGAGCCACCCAGGTGCCTCAAGTTTATTATTATTTTTAATTTCATCCCTTCATTGCTGCCCCTGGCTGCTCTTCCCACCACCCCACCTTTGGAACACTGTTGCATAGAATCCTGTGTTTCCTTCTATCATTATGCCCGCCCTGCTGCTTTGTAACAGTTGACTGAAATATATCTGTATAGCGCAGGGTATCATGAGTTCTCTGAAGGCAGGGTCCATGCTTTCTTCAGTTCTATATCCCCAACACCTGATGCGTAATAGATTCTCAATAACTGTTTGCTGGAAGAAAAATGACTCCGTGAATACATGTGAACAAGAACTTGGTCAAGATCCTTACTGATACACCCCGGGCAAGGGTAACAAACCTCCAACTTGAGCACTGCCCGACATCAGAGGACTTACCAACTGGAGTCCGTGTGGACTTCTGATGAAGTGGAGGAGGTGGTCCTAACCAAAGGGCCGAGCTTGCTTGTACTGCAGTCACTGCAGGAGTGCAAGGTGGTGAAGAACTTGAAATGGGTATTAGACAATGATGGGTTTATGTCCCACCTATGCCGCTTAGTGACAAATTTGAAATGGTCGCACAATTGCTTGAGCTCGCTAAGCCTCGGTTTCATCGTCAGTATCAGTGGGCATAATCCCTATGTGCCACCCCTACATAATCCCCACATTCGTGTGGTACTTAAATTAAAGGCCTTGGTTGTCACATCTCTGGCACAGAGACTGCTCATAGTGGGAGCTCAGTAAACGATGGTTGCCATCCCATCGTCCTCTTTTTCTCTCCTGCCGGCCACTCAGCCACACTCAGAATTCCTCTCCACTACGTTTATAAAACCCGAAGAACGTCATCTATGCAGCATGACATTTCCTTTAGGACAGGAAGCCGAGACTGCAATCTGGGGATGTGGCAGTTGTAAATATTTGTCTTCAGGAACAGGAAGCTTCAGTCCCGGAACTCCTGGTTTCCCGTCATGCGCCCGGGCCATCCAGGAATCACGAAGGGTGGCTGACCAAGCAATTGGAGAATTGTTTCCTGAAACCCGGCTGGCACTCTGCATAATACCAGTCGAGGGCCATGGAGCCCCAAAGCCAGGATCAACCAGCATATTCTTCTCTCTTTTCAGTAGATACTTAATTGGTGTCTGTTAATCAACCTGACTGGCTTCCAATAATCACAACTTATTTTCCAACTTGACAAGACATGCTTAGAGGAAGAGAAAAAGAGAGCACCCAGGGGCTAGGTGGAGCAATGGATAGATAATCAACATTTTTAATTGAATTTCAGGTTTGAGCTGAAGCCTCTCGTTGGAGATTCTATATTGGCTCTATCATTAGCAGAATAATTCTACTCTCATTTTCTCATTATTTTAAATTGAACAGCAACAGAAAAGTGTGATGTCTGAGCACATATGTTTCTTGGGAAATTTAACCGAAATGATGGAAGTGATAGTTTAATCCGGCGCTACCTAATAGAACTTTCTGCAATGTTGAAAATGTTCTATCCTGTGCTTTATCATATGGTAGCTATTAGTCACATGTGGTTATTGAGCACTTGAAATGTGGATAGTGCAAGTGAGAACTGAATTTTTAATTTTATTTAATTTTAATTAATTTAAATTTAAGTAGCCGTATGGCTAGTGACGACGGTCATGGACTGCACAGAGAAGGGACCGCAGTAAAAGCAAAGTCCACTGCTCTCAAGAGTATTGGGGTTCAGCTTGCATTGCTATAAGGCTGTCTGACTCCATGCTTCAAAGTCTCTTGTGTGCTCCTGTCCACCATGTGCTCTTCCCAGTTATCTTTGAATTGCTTCCACTGAATTCTAGCTATTGTTTACTGATGTTTACTTCACTAGCTGCCCTTTACCCAGTTTTCTAAGGCCTCCCCAGTTGATTTCCCTTAGAGTTTTCTGCCCTGCACCCATTTCCGTTTACATAATGGCTTCCTAGTTTTCTTTGGAGAACCATCTCTTCTCTTTCCTGACACACAATCCAAGTGGTTTGGGCCCAGAGGACCCCATCCTGGGCCTCTAGGAGTGCACACTGCGAGCAGGCCAAGCAAAGCACGGTATCTCTCTGGCCCCATTAACTGGTGAAGAGATTGACACATGGTTCGTCTGTGTGTCATGGAGACACTCATGGAATCATTTGCTGGGGGTCATTACAAAGGAGAAGCTCCCTTTCTATTGAGATTGCTGAGTTAATAAATTGGAAATGTGAAGTGCTGGTAACCATTTGCCACCATGAAGAGATGAGTTTAATATAGAGGAGAATACTGTTAAAATTGCAGAAGGATATTTCTGATGGCATTACCTTTGAACACCTGCATCCAGGCGTGTCTGAAGATATAGATGCTAAAAAGTTATTTCCTTGTCTCCCTCCCTTCTTTCCTCACTTCCTCCCTTCCTTTTTCTGTTTTTCTTTCTTTCTTCTTCTTTCTTTCTTTCTTTCTTTCTTTCTTTCTTTCTTTCTTTCTTTCTTTCTTTCTTTTCTTTTTCTTAAACAAATTTGAGTTGGGGTTCAGATAAAAAAAGATTCTGACTAATATATAGCTTCTGTAGGAAGCCTTCTACAAATTTGACCCCTTCCTGCATCTCCTTTTATTTCCCAGTGCTACTGTAAATGTACCCTCTATTGGATTCAAGCACATATCCCCACTCGCCTTCTCTGTGTCTTTGCTTTTTGTGTCTTTTCCATGCCAAATGTAACATACTTTCTTTGCTGCTTTCCAGTCCTCTACTGGGTCTCCAACCCAGGTCCAAGCCCAGCTCCCCCTGCCTGTTCTAGCTCCCCGCTGCGCCCTGTCCTCTGAGCTCGTGCACGGCACTTCAATCACATTCTCTCTCCCGTACTCACTGTGCTCTATGACCTTGTCTTTACTCACCAACAAGACTTGGAGCCTTGCTGAGGGCAGACAATACATTCAATCCAGTTTTATCTCTTGCTTATAGCCTGTCTCAGGGCTTAGTACAACAGGGCTCAGCAGTTCTGATGGACTGGTGGATTTATTGGTAGAAAGCACATATTTTATTTTAGTTTATTTTAGTTTAGTTTTTAAAAGATTTTATTTATTTACTCGACAGAGAGAGACAGCATAAGCAGGGGGAGCGGCAGGCAGAGGGAGAAGGAGAAGCAGGCTCCCCGCTGAGCAGGGAGCCTGATGTGGGGCTCGAGCCCAGGACCCTGGGATCATGACCTGAGCCGAGGGCAGATGCTTAACCAACTGAGCCACCCAGGTACCCTCAAAACACATATTTTAGAAACACCACTTTCTGGATGTCGAAGAAGACAGATGGTGTGGGAGGCAGCCTTAAAACAAAACAACTAAAATTTACAAAAAATTGTAAGTTTGTTTATTTATTTATTTTTACATTTTGTTTATTTTTACATTTGGTGGAAGTTTCATTCACACTTTCAACCTAGGGTAGTATTTCTTTGTTCAGAATTGGTTTCCGTCTTTTTCCAGACCTAAAATTAGTAAAGAGAAAATGGAGAGCATTACGTATAGCTGAGATTCGAGAAGTCAACCATCAAGGGCTGAGGCAATAAAAGTTTAAGACAATCTACAGTCCATTTGTCTCCCGAAGATACTATCATCCAACCAGAATGTGTTTACAAAAAAGACCACTCAGTGCCCCCAAAAGGCGATGGGGAATAGAAGAAAAGATAAAGGCATTGTCTCTGCACTCAGGGCATCCCAACCTCCTTAGATGGAAAAGTTAACATTTCTGAGATAACAGTGAACAAGATAAGGCAATATATAATGAACTCTGTGGGATAGATCAGTGGTGCAGAATTTAAGAGATGTGGGAGATCACAGGGGGTTGTAGGAGTCCCTGAAATTGTCTTAGAGAAGGTAGGATTGAGGCAGTATTTTGAACAATAGATAAGAATTGAATGAATAGAGGGAAGATTTACATAGGCATAAAAAAAGAGAAAATTTAAAGAAATACAATGTTAGCTTTTAAATTTAATAAGAGAGGTTCAGATAGCTGCTATTTTATGGCTCTGAGAATCACTTGTAAATGCTTTCAGAAATTAGTGGCAGGGCCTCTCAGTCTGAGTGTACAGGTGGCGCTTGCACATCTAAGAGGGCTCCATTCACAGGGTAAGATCACGGGTGTGGTTGTATTACACAATTTCCTTGCAGAAGGTAGTAATGTAACTTGTTCTCACAAAATCACTATGCTAGTGTGTGAGAGATAGAAGTTAAGTTCTCAGGGGAGGAATGCCTGCCTTTTTCTTATTCTTACAAAGTCACCTTACGGGTGACTGGAAGCTTGAAATTCAGAGGAAGAGAGGACATGTCCTTCACAGTCAGCATCCATGGAATCTCTTGTCTCTGACATCATCTACGAGGTCTCAGGAGACTTTCCGGGAGAAAGAAATGACATCAACTCCCAGGTTGTTTTAGTTCTCCCTAGGGTTTTTCCTTGATCTCTCTTGAAAAAGTTCAGGTCCTCACATGATTGGAAAAAGGTCAAAGCAAAATCAACGTTCAGGTCAGGTGGATATGGTGGAGGGAGTAAGTGCCACAGAAGTGTGTCGCCAGGAGACTCCACTGTGCACTAGTGGGAGAACACTGGAGGGGGGCCTTGATGGAGCAGTAAGATTTTCATTGTTAGAGATGGGGAGGGAATTTCTAATAGAATAAAAGTTAATCCATATAGACAGCAAATAAAGTGTGGGAGGTGACAGTGGTATTTATTTTTTCCTCCAAAGCGTATGAAGTTGAGTTCTGGTTTCTAGTCTGGCATGTTAGAACTTGGAACTTGTCACTCCCATGCTCACAACAAGAAAAAAACCTACTAAGGTGAAAATCAGCAATTCTTCTTGGGTCATCAGAGAATTGTGGTTATGGGGTAAACCACTGCCCTGAAAGCTGGAGAAAGAGGTAGTTACAAAGAATCACACAGTTTACTGAGAGCAGAAGCCCAGGAGCAGAGGCTGTCCCTGGAGCTAGTTCCACTAGGAGCACTTAAAACTATAATTTAAAATTTTCCAGAGGCTCAGCATAGACTAGTTTGAAAGACAAACTCTTAGGGTGAGGGTGGGGGACCCTGCACTTTTGTAAAAGAAAAATGTCCTTGGGTTTCTGGTAGTGGCAAGGAGAGTGAGGAAGACACCATTTTTGAAATACCCCCTGAATATTTCATTCTCCTTAATAAAGGCCTTCCTTAAAAATAAACTATTTATGCCACCATGAACAATGGCCATAGAAGCCACTATATATAGTGATGGATGTCAGATTTATTGTGGTCATCATTTGACAAAATACATAAATATCAAGTCATTATGTTGCTCACCTGAAACTAATATAATGTTTAATTATATTATACTTCAATATAACTATACCTCAATAAGAAAGAATGACAGAAAGAAAGAAAGAAAGAAAGAAAGAAAGAAAGAAAGAAAGAAAAGAAAAGAAAAGAAAAGAAAAGAAAAGAAAAGAAAAGAAAAGAAAAGAAAAGAAAAGAAATTACTTCACCGGAGCCTAATGACTTGGGTTTACCAGAAACTAACTGACCCAAAAGAAGGAATATACCCAACACCTGGCCCCGCTTGCCTTCAACATAGGAGAATGGAAATTTTCATGTGCAGCCCTTTTGGCAGTCACAGCCCAGGACACAGGCTCACTAAAACAATGATAATTAATTACAGGACTATAGAATGCTCCCCTCCTCCTTTAACCACCATGTCAGTTAGGCTCCTGTATAAGACCACTTTACAAGTAAAAGAAATTCAAGGCTCACACTCTATTTAAGAAGTCTCTCAGGAAACTCAAAGATATTAGGGAAGGCAAAAACAAGGATATCAGCAGCAACTTTAGCCTCTGATACCTACAGCTACAGCAAACAACAAATGTGGCATAACTTCCAGCCAGATAACATAAAAATTCACCCTAAAGGCCTAGTTACCTCAGTTTCTTTAACCCAATATATCACTTCTGACTTTCAACAAAAAATGATAAGGCATGCTAAGAGGCAAAACATAGTTTTAAGAGACAAGCAAGCATTGGAACCAGAATCACTATGGTGGAGATTAAGAATTACCAGAGAAGGAACTTAAAATAACTTTGATTAATACTCTATGGTTCTGATGGAAAGGGTATATTAGAGAACAGCTGGGTAATGTAAGCAGAAATATGGAAACCATAAGAAAGAAACAAAAGGAAATGTGAGAATTCAAAAACACCGTAGCACAAATTAAGAGTGCCTTCGAAGGAGTCATCTGTAGACTGGACGCAGCTGAGAAAAGAATTGGTAAAATTGAAGATACATTCATGAAAACTTTGCAAAGAGAAAATGAGTGAAAATAAAAAGGAACAGAATATCCAAAAGCAGTGGGACAATTACCAAAGATGTAACATGTGCACAATGGGAATACCAGAGAAGAAGTGAGTGAAAAAAGAGCAGAAGAAATATTCTAAGTAATTATGACTGAGAAATTTCTAAAATTAGTGACAGACAAGAAAACCTCAGATCCAGAAAGCTTAGACAATATCAAAAGAGGAAATACTAAAAAAGCTACAACCAGGCATATCATACTCAAATGGCAGAAAATTAAAAAAAAAAAGGAAAATCCTGAAAGAAGCAAAAAGACAGGGATATTTTACATATAGAGGAACAAGGTAAAAAATTAGAGAATCCATGCAAGCAAGGAAAGAGTGGAGTGAAATATTTAAGGTGTTAAAGGAAAAAAAAAACCCACCAACCTAGAACACTGTAGCCTGACAAATTAGCCTTCAAATGTAAAGAACTAAAGACATTCTCAGACACCCCCCCCAAAAAAAGAAGAAGAAACATCTCCAGTAGAGCACCCTTGAAAGAAATGATAGGACAGTTCTTTAGAGAAAAGGAAAATGATATACGGGAGAAACTCAGATCTGCCTAATAAAAGAAAAAGTGCCAGAAAAAAATAAAGTGAAATTAAATTTTTAATTTTTCTTATTTTTAATTAATCTAACAGATGGCAGTTTGTTCACAACAACAGCAACAGTGTATTCAGTAACGGTCACGTATTGATAAGTGAGGTGGTGGCAACAATATTATAAGAGATGGGAAGGAGGACAAGGGAAGACTCTCTTACAAAGTACCTACATTAGCCATGAAGTACTCAAGTGTTGTCTGAAGGTGGACTTGGACTAGCTGTAAATTTATATTGAAAACTCTAGTGAAATCACTAAAATTTATAATCGATGTGTTAAGACGACAGAAAATGGAATCATATAATATGTTTAATGACAATCAAATAAGAAAGAAAGAGTGGAAGATGAGAAAAGAAACAAATAACAAGAACAATACATTGAAACTAGTTACAAATATGGTAGATCTGAAGCAAACTATCAATGGTCACTTTAAATGTGAATGATCTAAAAATACCAATTAAAAGATGGTGAGAGTAGATTGGAAAAAAAAATAAGTACCAACTATATGTAGCCTACAAGTAACCAACTTTAAATATGAAGATAGTGGTATATTAAAAGTAAAGAGATGGAGAAAGATGCACTATGCTAAGTCTAATCAAAGTTGGAGTAGCTGTATTAATTTCACACAAAGCAAACTTCAGAGCAGTGAAAATTATCTGGGATAAATAGAGGCATTATCATTATAAAGGGGTTAATTCTCCAAAAAGACATAACAGTCCTTAAAGTGTATGTGGCTAACAATAGAGTTAAAATACATGTGACAAAACCTGATACACTTACAAGAAATAGAAAAATCCATTATTATGAATTTCTGAATCATAATTATGAATGACACATGGAGATTAAAACACCTCTTTAGCAATAATTGACAGATCTGGGGGTCAACTATATACGAATACAGTTGAACAGAATAGCACCTTCAGTCAACTGAATCTATCTGATATTTATAAAATATTTCATCCAACAACAGCAGAATACGTATTTTCCTCAAGCATACATGGAACATTTACCAAGATAAACCACATTCTGGGCCATAAAACATACTGTCACATATTTAAGAGAATAGAAATAATAAAAAGTAGTCTCTTAGATCACAATGAAATTAAATTAGAAATCAATAACAGAAACATAGCCAGAAAAATACTAAAGTATTTGGAAATTAAACAATACACTTCTAAATAACACATGGTTCAAAGAAGTGTCAAGAGAAATTTTAAAATATCTTGAACCTGGGGCTCCTGGGTGGCTCAGTCGTTAAGCGTCTGCCTTTGGCTCAGGGCGTGATCCCGGCGTTCTGGGATCGAGCCCCACATCAGGCTCCACCACTGGGAGCCTGCTTCTTCCTCTCCCACTCCCCCTGCTTGTGTTCCCTCTCTCGCTGGCTGTCTCTCTCTGTCAAATAAATAAATAAAATCTTTAAAAAAATATATATCTTGAACCAAATGAAAATGAAAATACAACTTATCAAAATGTGCTGGAGGCAGCAAAAACAGAGGCTGAAGGGGAATTTATAGCATTGAATGCACATACTAGAAAAGAAGAAAAATCAAAGTCAATAACCAAAGCTTCCACCTTAGGAAACTACCAAAAAAAGAGCAAATTTGATCTAAACCAAAAAGAGAAGAAAAAAAAATTAGAGCAGAAACTAATGCAATTAAAATAAGGAAATTAATGGGGAAAACCAGTGAAAACAAAAACTGGTTCTTTGCAAATATCAATAAAATTGATAAACATCTAGCCAGGCTAACTAAAGGAAAAAAAGAGATGACGCAAATGATTAATATCAGAAATGGAAGAGGGACCAACACTACTGATTCCAGGGATGTGAAGAGGGTAATGAAATACTATTATTAAGAACCCTACGCCTACAAATGTGATAACTGAGATGAAATGGACCAATTCTTTAAATGACACAAATCCACCAAAATTCACACAAGGAAAAATAGATAACCTGAATAGGCCTATATCTATTAAAGAAATTGAATCAGTAATGAACAATGGGAAATGCAGAGAAATGCAAATTAAAAACACAATGAGGTATCATCTCACACCTGTTAGAATGGCTAGTATCAAAAACAAAAATGAAAACAAGAAATAACAAGTGTTGGCAAGGATGTGCAGAAAAGGAAACCCTTGTGCACTGTTGGTGGGAATGTAAATTGATGCAGCCGCTGTGGAAGACAGTATGGAGACTCTTTAGAAAATTAAAGATAGAACTACCATATGCTCCATTAATTCCACTTATGGGTATTTACCTGAAGGAAATGAAATCACTGCTTAAAAAGATATCTGCTCCTTCATGTTATTGCTGTGTTATTTACAATAGCAAAGACATGGAAACACCTAAGTGTTCATTGATAGATGAATGAATGGATAAAGAAAATGTGATATATATATATATAAATATATATATATATTTATATACTTATATTTAATATATAAATATATATATTTATATTTATATACTTATATTTAATATATAAATATATATGAAGCTATATAAAAGAAGGAAATCCTGCTACTTATAACAATATGGATGGACCTTGATGGCATTATGCTAAGTAAAATAAGTCAGACAGAGAAAGACAAATACTGTATGATCTCACTTATATGTGAAATCTAACAAAACAAAACCCACATTCATAAATACAGAAAACAGATTGGTGGTTGCCATAAGTGGGGCAGGGGGTGGGTAGTGAAATGGGTGACGGTAGTAAAAACCAAAACCAAAAACAACAACAACAACACAACAACAACAACAACAACAACAACAACAACTGAATGAAAGAAATGAATAACCTTCCGAAACAGAAAGCACCAAATGGTTTCTTTGGTGAATCCTACAAAACACTTGAGGAAGATATTATGCTATTTTTTAACAATCTTGTCCAGAAAAATAGAATTAGCAGGAACATTTCATTTTTCTTGAGGTCAGCATTACCCTAATACCAAAACCAGGCAAAGACTGGTTGAGAAGCAAAACTATAGACAAATATCGTGAACACAGATGCAAAAATTCTCAACATGATATTAGCAAATTGAATCCAACAACGTCTAAAAAGCATTATAGAGCGTGACCAAGAGCACGAGAATTATCCCAGGTATGCAAGGCTAGTTTAGCACACAAAACTCAAGTCATGTAATACACAACATCAACAGGCTAAAGAAGAAACAGATGATCATAACAACGGATGCAGAAAAAGTACTGGACAAAGTCCAACACCTATTCATGATGAAATCCCTCAGTAAAAGAGGAATGGAGGAAGACGTCCATGACTTGATGCACATCTATAGAAAACCTACAGCTAACATCATACTTCATACTTATGAGTTTTTCCTGTAATATCAGCAACAAGGCAAGGATGTTCCTTCTAACCAACCCTATTTAACCCTATTTAACATTGTATCAGTAGTCCTAGCTAATGCAATGAGACAAGGAAAGGAAATAAGAGGTATACAACTGGGAAGGAAGAAATAAAATTGTCTTTGTTTGAAGCCGGTATTATGGCTTATGTAGAAAATCCCAAAGAATCCATGAAAAAAACTCTTGGAACTGAGATATAATTATAGCAAGTACAAGTTAATACAAAAAGTCAATCACTTTCCTATATACCACCAATGAACAATAGGAATTTTAACTTACAAACTCAATGTCATTTATATTGGCACTAGAAACAGAGAAATAACTATTTCAAATCTAACAACTCTCTCTATATATAATAAATCTGTAAATATCATATATTATAAATATGTAATTAATGTGTATATATAAAATATATGAGGAAAACTACAAAATGCTCATGAAAGAAATCATAGAAGATCTATATAAATGAAGAAATATTCCATGTTTATGGATAAGAAAACTCAATATTGTTGAGCTGTCAGTTTTTCCCAACTTCATATTAGATTCAGTGCAATCCCAATCAAAATCTTCAGAAGTTATTTTGTGGGTACGCACTGATTCTAAAATTTGTAAGGAAAAATAATAGAGAGAATAGCCCACACGATATTAAACAAAGAATACATCTGAAAGATTCTCACTACCCAATCTCAAGACTTGATAGAAAGCTGTCCTATAAATCAAACAGTGTGGTATTGGCAAAAGAATAGACAAATAGATCAATGGAACAGTGTAGGGACCCCAGAAATAGATCCACACAAATACAGTCAACTGATCTTTGACAAAGGAGCAGATACAATTAAATGCAAAAACTGTGGTTTTTTTCAACAAATGGTGCTGGAATAACTGGACATTCACAGGCAAAAAAAAAAAAAAAAAAGAATCTAGACATAGACATTACACCTTTCACAGAAATTAACTAAAAATGGATCACAGATCTTAATATAAAATGCAAATATATGCATCCTAAAAAATAATACAGGGCAAGTCTAGGTAACCTTGGGTTTGTCAGTGACTTTTTTGGATATAACCCCAAAGGCACAATCCATGAAAGAAAAAATTAGTAAGTTGGGCTTGATTTAAAATTAAAAAGGTTTTCTCAGTGAGAGTCATCGTTAAGAAATGAAAAAGTAAGCCACAGACTGGGAGAAAATATTTTCAAAATATACAAAGAGCTCTTAAAACCCCGTAAGAAAACAGACAACCCAATTCAAAAGTGGGTAAAAGATCTGAGCAGACTTCAAGAAAGAAGATATACAAATGGCAAATGAGAATACAAAAAGATGTTCAACATCATATGTCATTAGGAAATTGCAAATTAAAACAATTAGATGCTAATACACAACTATTAGAACAGCTAAATTCTAAAACACTGACAATGTCAAATGCTGGTGAGACCATGGAGGTACAGGAACTTTCGTTTATTGCCCCTGAAAATGCAAAATGATACAACCACTTTGGAAGATAGTCTGGCACTTCCTTTCAAAACTAAACATACTTTTCATGTATGATCCTTCTAGGCATTTACCCAAATGAATTAAAAATTTACATCTACAGGGAAACCTGCATGTGAATGTTTATAGCAGCTATATTCATAATTGACAAAATCTGGAAGCACTAAGATTTTTTTCAAAAGGTGAATGGGCCAACAAGTTGTGGTACATCCATACATTGGAATAATAGTCAGTAAAAATAAAGAACTACCAAGCCATGAAAGAGTTGGAGGAATCTTAAATTTATATTGCAAAGTGAAAGAAGTCAATCTGCGAAGGTTACATACTGCGTGACTCCAAGTAAATAATGTTTTGAAAAAGGTGGTTGCGAAGCGTTGGGGGCTAGAGAGTGAGGGATTAATAACTGGAGCACAGTAATTGAAACTCTTCTGCGTGATACTGTAATGGTGGGTACGTGACATTTTGTATTTGTCAAAATCCATCGAACTCTACAGCACAAAAGGTGAACTCTAATATAAACTATGGACTTTAGTTAATAAGACAATTTCAATATTGGTTCATCAGTTGTAACAAGTATAGCACAGCAATACCAGATGTTAATAACAGGGAACACTGTTAATGGGGGTGGGGAGAAGGGGAAGTGGGAACTGTTAATACTTTCTGCTCATCTTTTTTATAAAGCTAAATCTACTTTAAAAAATAAATTCTGCTAATTTTTAAAAGTACATAAACTTGGGAATATAATTTAATAACATCTTAAGCAACTGGAAAGCCAAAGTATTAGTTTTCCAAGGTCAAGAAGGAAACACCAGACATAGCCCCATCCCTCACATCCCCTCCCATATGCTATTCATTGTATGCTGAAGGGCATAATGTAAGTGGGAGAAACTGGTGTCATTAGAAAAGACTCAGGAATATGATTGTTACATGAAACGGCACAAACGTCTTTCCATCAAAGATTCTCTACTCTAAACATGCTATAAAACCCCTTTACAGACGGTGCCATTCCTTTTCCTTGAACTAACTCCCATGGTACATTGACACTTCCCTCAATATTTATAGAGTCAGTCTAATATGGTGGATCAGAGCAAAAGCTCTGTAGTCAGATGGCCTGGGTTTAATTTCTGATTTCACTATCTATTTGCTGAGTGACTCTGGGCAAGAAATGCCATATCTTTGTGCCTCGATTTTCCCATTTGTGAAAAGAGGGTAATAATAGCACCTACTTTGCAGAATTGTGAGGATTAAAATAAGTTAATTTATGTGAAGTGTTTAGAACATTGTGTTTTGCAGATGTACAAAAGTAATTAATGTATTAAAGTTCCCATACGTCCTGTAATAAAGAAGTTTTTAACTATAAGTTTTCTAAACTCATCTGACTAAACAATCTCTTTTTCAATTAAGAACTGTTAATATTCTGCAGAACTGATGTTCACCGGAAAATACTTTGAGCAATATTGGACCCAAGCATTTACCTTTTTTGCCCATCATTTAACTCCTTGCCCTCTTCTCTTATCATTGCCCACGTGATCTAAATACGAATCGTAATCTCTTTTCCAATGACCTCTGTATTATTGGGCTGAATTTTCTTAAAGTGGGAGATATTTGGAAGAGCATGATCCTTCTGTATCATCCTTCTGGTGGATAAGATTTCCTCCTGCTCTTTGTGACATTCTCTCCATCAGAAACTCAAAACAAGAGAATTGTAAATTGCTTGGGTAGATGCTCTGTCCCATGTGGGTCTGTTATGTGTCATGTTTCGGGCTCTGTCAACCTATAAATATTTAACAGCGATAAGTACCAGACACCATGTGAAACCAAAGAGAAGTCTCCTGATAAGAACTTGTAGGGGCAACAAGTACCAGGACATTTAACTGGGAAATGAAGAACATTGAGAAGAAGCCAATCTTTCTAGAGCTGCTCTACTTCCCTTTCTGCTTGGAATAACCAACCAGTCACAGAATGACCAAGTTCCAAGCAAAATATATGTAAAGAAACTCAACAAATGAGTATTAGCAAAGCAATGCTATTAGTAAAGAAAAGTGAATATCCACCATTTGTTTTTTGGCTCATGGGTTTGCCTTTAAAAGGAAGTCCTGGTTTGAAGGATTGGATCCAATTTCCAGAGCTAGAAAATACATACCAGACACAGCACACCCGTGAGTCTGTCAAAAAGAATTAGAGCCCCTCTAAATTGGGACAAGGCCCTTCTCTTGGTGGCAGGAAGACTTATCTTACTAGTGGTGTGTCAGTGTTCCCACACACCATAGAGTCTTTCACATTTTACAGATGAAAGATATTATCCCACCCAGGAAGATAGTAGTTATTCCCACAAATGAATCGGAGGATGTCATACTCATATGGACACCATTTGTGGAGTGTTTATATGAAAACTATGAAATTTAATAGGATGGAGAAAATAATAAAAAAGAAAAAACTAAAAAAAAAAGGCAAGTAGGAAAAAAAATACTAAAGGTTTATGGTTGCCTCCAAGATCTGGCTTAGGAATACCATCATTTCTCAAACTGTGTTCCTAGGAACACCAGAGTGAAAAAGAGGATTTTAGAAGATAATGTTCTGTGGTCAAACTACCTCTCAGTAGTCTGTACTTCACAGGCCCTGGTGATGAATGCCACTTTAAGGACTTTGTAAATCCTAGATTAAAATTTAAAAAACATCTTGTCTCATTTTGGTTTATCCTGACTTTCCCCAAATGTCTATGAGCATATGGCCATTTTATTTAGAATTTCTATTAAATTCATTATAGTCTAGTACTTAGTAATGTTAATTATTTTTTTCCTCTAGCTATCAAGCTCTGTTAATCTCTAAACTGAGTCAAGTGACTCAAAGTTGACAACACCTGCCCCTCATGATTGGACAGGCCACGAAATTTCATGGGTATGAGTGTGTTTTGCGAGAATTAGAATGTTTGTGCATATGCATCGCCGGTGCCACGTGGCTGAAGGCTTGCAGAAGTGAGCCTGACCTGCGGGGCAAGGCTAAGTAGTTGCATGAATCTATTTGGACACCAGTCTTTGTTAGGCTTTCCTAGGACTCGAGATTTAGCTCCCCCCTCCCCCAACAAAATGCAGGGCAGATTTTCAACAATTAACCTGTCAATCTACAAATGTTTATCAACTTTGTTTAGTTAGGATTCTTTCTGTGATGAGTGATGGAAAGTCTAACCCAGACTGACTTTATCAGAAAGGCCTTCTGATTTAAAGTGAGACGAGTTCACAGAAATCAAGGGTTACTAGTGGGAGAGATTGCTTGAATACTAAACAACGGAAGACGGGTCCCTTTAAAAAAAAGAAATTTAGAACAAATGTCAGCTATAAGCACCACTCTAAATAAAAAATAAAAGCGAATATTATATTGAGTGCTGAATTTGCCCAAAGCAGAGTCCTAAGGGATTTACATATATTAATTCATTAAAGCCCTGACAAGTACTATGTGATAGATACCATTAGTATCACCATGTTACAAAAAAAAGGAAACAAAGAATGAAGTTAGAAATTGACCAAGTCTGCTTGGTAGCCTGGCTCCAGAGCATGTCAGTCACTGGGCTATAGTGACTGGCAACAATTTTAGTAGATACTAGGGACATGGAAATGAACAAATGGAATGTCTAATTAGAAGAGCCTGTTTCCCAGGGGAGGACAAAAAAAAAAATCTAAGGACATGATTGCAACTTAGTGTGCCCATTTTTTAAAGAAAAACAATATGGGTAAAGTGCTGTGAGGGCTGGGAAGGGGGAGTGATCCCTACATGTGGGGTGGAAACTCCACAAAATGGAGAAGAGGAAGCGAGAGTATGCTGGCCCTTGAGATACACATGGCACCCTGCCTTGGGAAGGGGTAGAAATGGTGGAATATTCCAGGCAGCATATGTGAGGAAAGACGATGCATTTTTCTAAAAAGTGTCCAGAATTATTCATCATTTCCAAACGTCTTTCTTGAGCATCTACGAAGTATCAGGCACACTTGTAAGGACTTGGGGCACATCAGTAAATGAAACGGACGAGGAGCCCATCCTCATGGAGTGCACCGGGGACACTACCTATGCTTCAGCAAGAAGACGGAACAGCCCAGCTCTTCATGTCCTTTCAGGCAGGCTGGAATGGCCCCCTTATCCAAGAGAGCTAGCTCTGCCTTGTCCTGTATTTTGCTAGATTCCCCGAAGAAGAGAGAGGGTAACTTTGATCTCAGTTGTTGCCACCTGCAGGTTGTAGAAAAAAACAACCCGAAAGGCCTCGTAAGAGGCAGAGGCCAAATTCCCTCTCCCTCAGCTGAGCATGTTGGCCCAGGCTGGTCGAAGCATGGAGCAGATGGGCGTGGATGTGAGTGTGTGTGGTGTTTGCTTGCACACATGTGCATTGTGTGTCTGTTTGCACATGTGTTGAGTGTGGCATTCTGCAGGGAAAGGAAGGCAGTGGGGCGCCATTCCTCACTGGTGGCTCTGAGTCCAAAACTTGGAGAGGCGAGCTGGACAGCATTTTAGTTTTCAGTTAATGACAAACTTTATTACAGAAAAAGTAAGAAACAGACGCATCTTGTTCTTTCCCATAGTTCCTCACAAGGCAGGCAGATTTCAGTGGAAGGCTGGAGGAGGGAAGAACAGACAGCCCTTTACCCAGGGATAATTGAAGTGCCTGTACTGTTTTATTAGAAAAAAAAAAATCTTCCCTCCCAACTGGCATTCTCAAACTTATGTACCAAAAATTTCCAAAGAAAAGTCACACTATCCAATGTGAATTTTAAAGATAATTATTTTTGTCGTCTCTACTGGAATCTGAGTTCTGGGATTTGATTCAAAACTTGAGTCTCAAAAAAAAAAAAACTTTGTCTATTGGCTTGTTCTCTCTGAATCCTGAATAGTTACACTTAGTGATGTTTCTTTTAAAACAATCCCCACCCATCACACAGTAATCTCTTCATTCATTCATTCATTCATTCATTCATTCATTCATTCATTCAGTAAGTTTGTTTTTAGTCCTTGCTGTTGCCAGGCATTGGACTGGGCAACAAAGCTATAGAATAATGGGATAGACTTGGCCCTTGTGCTGTGGAGATTAGTCTAGCTCATAACTTGTATCTGTGATGGAGATGAGGGAAGTGTACTTGAGAGAAGAGGGATGAGTCCCGGAGTACTTCAAATTCAGAGTTTTCCATAGGACTGCCACTTCCATAGGGCTCAGAGACTGGCAATAAGTTCCTCCCTCAAGCTTGCGATTTGGTGTGTACTCTTTCTCCAGCAAGATAGCAAAATAGTCATTTTAATGTTATTTTACCAGAACATACCATGTGGGGGTTGGGAATCATGAGCACCCATTAGGGCGGATGGCCCAGACCCTACTTCTCCATTAAGATGGCTTTGCAGCCTTGTTAGCAGAGACCCGAGACTTAAGATGCAGATTGTGTGATTTCAAACCGTGGCTTTATCATTTGTTAACCATGTGGTCTTGGCCAAGCTATTTAACTTATAACACATGACAGTAAATATGATGCCTAATATTTTGTCCGTTTTACAGATGAGGAAACTGAGGCATAGAGAGGTTACTTCGTGTAAGGTGTGATACCTCGCATATAGTAAGCCCTTCATTTTGGAAAATAACTTCTAGACACTGGGAATCATTCTCCCCACGAATACTTACTGAACGCCTACTCTGCCTTGCACTGTGGACGTATATCAATACAAGGCAGGGGTGATCCTGTTCTCATGGAGCTCGTTATTCTAGTGGAAATACAAAATTACATAAAGTGCAAAAGTCACTATTTTTTGGAATGGGCTTATTTCCTGGGTTTGGAGATGTCTTCCAATTGATGCTTCTTCCCTATTCTGATAAGGGCTGCCCTGACCACTTGGCTCTGCAGGGGATGGAGGCTCCAGTCTGAGTCTAACTGGAGAATGGGAGTGACTCTCAAGTGGCTAAGGCACAGATGACCCAGGGCTGGAGTGGGGTGTTGCCATGGTGACTCAGGGTCAGCAACCAGAGGGCTTCCCTCTTTTTGCTGCTGAGAAGCTCCTTTCTCCCAACCCTTGCTGTGAGTATAGGCAACTCTGTAGTGAAGGAGTTGTAAATGTATTGTGTGGACTGAGACTCCCTCTAGAGGGAGACAAAGGGAGCCTCTGCGGTCTCTAGGGGGCAGGTCTTGAGACACACTCCCTTCCCGAATGATGTACCTTCCATATAACTGAAAGATGTCATATCTCACCTCTGGAGCCCTCAGGTCATAGAATCTGTGAACTACCCTCAGTCTCAGCTCCGTAAAGGACACAGGGCTGAGGCGGAGTGTCTACTGTCTGTCGGCTTAACTGGTACAGCGGGTGCTTGGTAAATGTGGACTAAATGAAGGCTACATTTCAATCTCTGAGCACAGATGATATGAGAAAACACTATAGGAAGCATGGAATGCTTGATATCAGGAAATAGGATTATATAAAGAGTGGGACATCTTCAAATACAGTTTTCTGGCTCTGAGTCCTGCCAGCTATGCCCCCACATCCAGTGGGGATACACATTATAATGAGCAGCTATCAGATTCTGAGCACTTGTCATGAACCAGGCATGCCTTATACTTCATCTAATTTAATATGTTAATATTTCATCTAATATAATTCTCACACTTCCATGAATACAAAGTTACTATTACACCCATTTTACAGATGAAGGAACTGAGCCTGCGAGTAGTTTGATAACTTGCCTGAAGTCTCTGAACTAAACTATGGGACTTAAATCCAGGTGAACTTGATTCATTTATTCATTCTTTCTTTCGTTTTGGGGGGAGAGAGAGAGAGCGAGCACAGAGGGAGAGGGAGAAGCAGGCTCCCCACTGAGCAGAGAGTCCAACGTGGGGCTTGATTCCAGGACCCTGGGATCATGACCTGAGCTGAAGGCAGACACCTAACCAACTGAGCCACGCAGGTGCCCCCAGGTGAGCTTAAGTCTAAAGTCAAAGCTCTTAGCCACCATCTGATACTGCCCACCCAACAGAAACAAAGTGAAGGTGGATGACAAGCTCGTGGGGAAGCAGTCACAGAAAGGGAGACGAGGTCTGCGATGGTGGCAAGGATTGAGCGGTAAGGATAGCCACACAGCTGAAATGAGGAAGTATCTTGAGTAGCCCGAGCTGGGGTAGAATAGGGAATAATGGGGAAGGCACTATTGTAGAGGCTCCGGGCAAACATCTTACCGAAGACAAGGTCTGACCCAGCATCTCCGTGAGCCCAGGGCTGTGCTGGGCCCTGCAGAGAAGGTACCATCCAGGGCCTGCTCTCGCAAGCCTGTACCTCTGACAAAACGTTTGGGAAAAGGGCTCAGAGGAGGAACCAGAAGACCTGCATTCTGAGTTCTAGTCTTACCTCTGTCTCTCACTCACTGTAAAATCTCAAGGAGGAATTCTCCTTTTTGTGCCTTGGTTTCCTTACGAACCAAAGGAAGGACGTTGACATCTTATAACATTGTGATTCTATCACTTATATGAGTAGAAGATCAAGAAAGAAAGAAAGAAATCTATTGCTTGGAGAATCCAATACCTAAATTGGACGGTCTTCCCCAGCCTTTTCCCTACCTCCCTCAATAGCTTCCGAAATGCACAAACACAGTACAAATACCCAATACTAGTTGGCACAGAATAGAAGCTCTTTGTTGGTTCTTTTCCTTTTACCTATGCTCTCTTGTGCCTATAATACACATTTAGGTCAGGTTTGGAACCAAAAAGATGCCGCAGGTGACCGGCCTGAGGTTCCTGGACTTCCCACACTGGAAGGGGAGGCCATCAAGTGAGAGGTCAAGGGCTTACCCCGATGGCGCATCTTACTGCACTGAATGCTAAAGGGGATTCTTTAAGTAGGAGCAGGGAGGAGAGGTAGGAAAATGTAACGTTGAAATTAACGTGGGCTAGAATCTTAGTTTAAGAGACAAAAATGGAAGAACAGATTTTGTGTGTATCTAACAAGGAAGACCAGTGAAAACCTTTATTTTGAAAAAGCTGAGGTAGGGTAATAGGTCCCTATAGGTAAAATGTTTGGGGGCACTAGACTCAGGGACAAAAAGAACTCTCATGCTGGAAGGAATTGAAATCCCTTTGTCTTCCAATTCTTAGCTAAGAAGATACACGTGCTATTCCATCATTCAACAAAACTTTATGAAACACCTATTGTGTGTGAAGACCTCTGTCAGGTACTCTACTCAAATACAACATCGATTTGTACGAGAATAAAAGAACACGGAACAGTCCAATCAGAGACAATCAGCACACAAGTGAGAGAGAGAGAGAGAATAGTGTACAGATGGTAAGATATTAGAAAGCTCAACTATTCACTCTGCATTTGTAAGGCCCGCGTAGCTCTATAGCGGCTGTTGCTTCCAGAACAGAAAAGAAACGGGTTCAGAGCAATTTCCACTGAGCTGGTTGGTTTCAAAGCCACATTCTTACTGGTTCCTTAATACTCCAAGCTGTGGAAATTCAAATGCATTTTCTGCTGAAATGGAAGCCTCGTGATTGGCAAGTTGGTGCTGGCTTGCCTCCGATTTCAGGGGATGTCAAAATCTGCTCGCTTCAAGTTCTAGTGGGCTCAGGCGGGCTCGCTCTAGGGAAACAGTAGGTTTGGTGCTGAGGGATCTAAGACGGCTGTGGCCATAAACCAAGGCTTCGCCCAGGGAGTTACAACCGGGAACAGATGGTGAGTATTTCACGGAGTAGGGCGCAGCCCTACCGCAATCATTCTCTCCTCTCATCTCTGGCGGTGAAAAGCTGGACGGGACTCTAACGGCTGCCTAAGGAGCATGATTAAAACCTGGTAATGACTCATCCTGGGAGAAAATGTTCAACCCTGCAGAATACATTCTGTTTTATCATCTGTGAACTTCTCGCTGATGGGAACTGGAGATGGAAGGACTTCCGTTGCATGGAAGGTGCGAGGTTCGCAGGAAATGGAAGGTCACTTGGATGCTCGGGGCTGTGATGCTCTTCCTAGGACAGGAGCATTCCCTACCAGGCCACCTTTGTTTTTCCCCTGAAGGCCCAGCCTCTGATCTGGCAGGAGGAGCCACTATTGAGTCTAAACAGAAATGCGTTGTTTTCTGCATAGATTTGATTAACACCGTGCTCTCGAGTCTTTACCGTCAGGCCAGATTATATTATAGTCATGACAAGTAGGTAATGAATTTACATTGACTAATCCATACAATGCTAAAGATTTTTCTGTCAGGATTAATATCCAAAATGTGCAGGATACTGTCTGATGTATGGCTCTGCTCTTCGCACCAATGTGATCCATGGCTGGTGTTTAATGTCCCATGATCAGAGCTAAGTGACAGATGGGAGCCGGACAGAGAGCTTCAGGATTGTTTGGAGATTTCTGTAAACAAATGGCCAAGGATTATCTTATTCCTTTCTGGTTAGGCATCTTGTATCGTGCTTTCTTTTCCTCTCGGAGCTGAAGCAAGCACCTTCAAGAACCCCCATAGGACCCCTGACACCTTTAGAAATGGCAGGAGAGTTTGATTGCTCCTGTCTAGCTACCTACCTTCTTACAGCTGCTTGCTCCGGCCCTTCGTTTCTTCTGTGGTGTCTTCTCAGCATGATTCTGACCTCTTGTCTGGTTCTGGCCGTAGGTATCTGTCATCCCCTCCACACCAAACACAACACACTCTGGACTACTCGTTTTTTGTTTTTGTTTTTTTCTAGAATCCTGGCTCTATTTTAACCATGACCTCACCAGCCCCTCTAACCTACCTCAGTTCTAGCCAATGGGTCTTTCCGTAACTACAAGGCGTATCGATGGCCAACCCTTAATGCCAGTGGAAGGCCCTGTTCTTCCTGTCTGGATGGCAAACACAAAACTATAGAGGACATCGTAATCAACTGGAGAATGTGTCAAGCACCGCAATTTACCACCCTATCCATTAGGTCTGCACTGAGTCTCATGAATCTGTTTTTTTATCAAGTAGCACAAATGACTGGTCATGCTTGATAAAAGGGTGTTGTGGTCCACCCTTCAAGAATAAAGGATGTTCCTTGTCAGGTCGTCTCCAGCAGGCCATGTTCCTTGGCAGCAATGTCTACACTAACAAATTTATTGACAGGATGATGTGGGCTGATACAGCCATTGTGAGGTCAACTTTATGAGAGTAGACTCTCTCCCAATACCATCAAAGTGCTGGTCTTTCCCATAGCTTGATCTAGGCCTAGCAACATCAAAAGCTTTGACCCGCACTGGCTCTCTTTATTCCCAAATTCTGGTAATGAAAGTGATAAAAATGTATTATAGTGACTAGATGAAAACTCTTTCTGGAAAGAATATCTGAGGGAGTTGCCAGTGGGAAGTTGGTAGGGGAGAGAAAGAGGGAGGATAGTGGCTGCAGCCTCCACACGGTCATTCGTAACTCAGTCAGCCACAAGTCCAAGGCGTACAGGAAACTTCGACAAATCCAGGAAGTTTGGTTTATACTCCTCACAAGGGGAAGTTGGGGTAGGAAGGAAGAGAAATAGTACTAGGACAAGCGAGCATGACAGGGAGCTTCAATTAGGCCTCTCAAGAGTCATAATTCTGTTGTGTTACAGGGGTGCCAACCTGTACTGGGCCTGCTAGGTACTGGGGCTTTACAAGCATCACTGTTTACTCTTTATAACAACCTTGTGTGGGGAGTAAAATCATCACCATTTCCCGGTTGAAGAAATGGAGGTCCAGCGAATGTGGTAGCTTGCTCCAGATAACACATGCCACATTGGCAGAATGAGGATTTGAACTCAGGTCAGCCTGACTACCCCACTGTAAAAAAACCGTGTTTAGGATATTGAAGATGTTAAAATTGTACCAAAGCTGTGGAAGCTTCCTGTCTGAAAGTCAGGGTCACCACCATTAACTCTTGTCTCTGTGTCTTCCCTACCAGGGGATAATATAGCGGTTATCACGTCTTAGTTGGCTCCTCATGAGTGACTCACACAAGACTATTGAGATATACCAGATAAACCAGATGTTGTGATGATGTTAAGTGATTATCAAAGATCAAGGTCTTAAGTGCACAAATGTTTTCTTTCAGGTAAATGTCAGCATTGTAACTACATAATCATGTGTATATTTATTCTTAGAGTCTCTGAAGGTTGGGGGGTGGATATGGGCTGTTTATTTCCCTCTCACATGATACAATTTGCATCTTAGTTCAAACACCTCCTACTCCATGAAGCCTTCTTGATTTTTAGAATTAATTTTGTACCCTTTCCCTTGTGTTCCCCATTGGCCTCCGTGCGTTCATTATCACGTTCTGCCATTGCAATTGCTTGGGCCTATATCCACGGTCCGTTTCCAGACTGTACATGCCTAAAGGAAAAGGACTGGGTTTTACTCATGTTTGTTAAAAGCCAATGCTAAATAAAGGGTGATCGAATTCACAAATGGGAATAAACCATATATAGCTAAGTCAGTTCTTTGCCCAAGGCCTCATGCTTAATATGGGCCACAAAACACCAGTCTTCCAGATTCTGAGAACTCAAATAATCATGAATATGCCTTGCGAGGGGTTTATTGAGAGCCCAGTGTTGGCAGGAATGCCAATGAAGAGTCAGCACCTTGGCCCCAGGGCAGCCTAAGTCTTACACAGCCCAGACCCAAAAGGGCAGATCTGGGCAGCTGGGAAGTTGAATTCCACTCATTTCTCTCCACCACAAGAGGCCCACTGTTGTTTTGTGAAAGTCAGCAGGTACTTTTTCTCTTATTTCATGCCAAATCAGTGACCCCATGCTTTTCCTTCCTCTGAAGGGGTCTGGCCCACTGCACCATCCCACCCTGTCTTCTTGAACTGCTCCCATCTGTCTCAGTGGCATTTTCCACTTTCCAGGGGCTGAGCCATGGCCTGGAAGAGCATCCAGGTTCATGTCAGAGGCTCATCTCAGCTTGTGAATCCCAGCCGGGGGCTGGAGCACCATCGGCCTTCCAGGAAGGCTCATAAAGGGGCCAATTGTAACATTCACACTCCTTTGGAGGACATTCCTGTGTCCCAATTGGTTTTGGCTGAGGGAATGGTTGGCCAAGGAACAAGGAGGCAGATACATTTCCAAAATCCAGCCCATGTGATCAGGGCCCTGCAGGGAACTTGGTGGGAGACCTCCCTTAAAGGCCTCCCCAAGGCGACCTTCCTAAGCTCCTTGGTACTCTTGGCACAGTCACCTTTTCGTGTCATTTTATTTGGGTATTTCGTGATGTTTGTTTGCATGGTTAGGGCTGTTTCTCCCTGGTTTAAAAACTTTTTGGAAGCAGGTTTTAGATGCTTTTTAGAGGGAAGAAATTTCTGTCCTTCTTCAAGTGGAGGTGTTGAAAGGTCTTGCTTGTCCAGTGCGTACTTTCTACAAGAGAAGGAAAGCATACCAAAACATGAGTTTTTCTTTAGGCTTGGGGTGGTTGGGGAAAATGCTACTTCTGGGTCTAGCTTTGGAGTCAGCCTTTCAACATTTACTTATTTGACTTGAAGTTATTAAACACATTCCCTTACGTCTGGCATTGGACTAGGAACCGATCAATTGGCCAGAAAGGAAAATGAGGTTCTTACTCCCAGGGAGATTCCAGACAAGTTACA
The DNA here is from genome assembly GCF_024610735.1 of Ursus americanus. Classification (NCBI taxonomy): domain Eukaryota; kingdom Metazoa; phylum Chordata; class Mammalia; order Carnivora; family Ursidae; genus Ursus; species Ursus americanus. The sequence continues at coordinate 49,079,410 of NC_142132.1, forward strand.
GAAGCAAAAATTTCCCCCTAGAAACAGCAGGAGCATAATTACAAAGAAAGGAGGCTGCTCTATGCATGGGTTCTTTATGTAGAATCCAGGAATTCCAGGGTCCATGCACAGGATTCTGTATGTAATAGTTCATGCATGTGCGTGTGTGTGTATGAGATAATTTCGTGTACAGCTATATACCCACATATATGCCTTTTTTTCTGGGGAGAAGAATCCATAGTTTGCTGAGATCCCAAAGACTCTCCAAAATAAGCGCCACTGTGTTAGAAGTAACTACCCTCTCGTAATTGGGACTCCACTCCCAATTCTGGCTCTCCAGGCTAACACATGCCAAAGTGAACAAGTTCATCTTGTCTCTCTTCTCATTTTTTATCCACCACCTTAGATTCTGACCAGAAGGTGGCGTGTGCCAGATTGCACTTGCTTCAGCCTTATCAGTCTGTATTTTCAAGGCATATATTTAAAGGTGGAAAGACAAACTCTCTCTCTTCACGAATAGCATTTTGTTAATATAAGCATTTTTCTCTCCAAACAAACTGCAGTATCAAACTTTCTTTCTTGCTTTGGTCAGATTAGGAAAATATTTTATTTCAAGTAAGATAATGCATAATGCACTACCTGTGCAACTGGGATGGCATTCAGTCATAGGGAGCCATGTGCTAGGTTTTAACTGAGTCCTCTCCCTAGAGAGAACATAAGTTCCCAGAAGGAGGGAAAGAGCTATGTCTTAAAATGCTCTAGCATCCAAGAGGTCTGGATTGAAGCAAGCCAACATTCTATCTACTCATCACAACTTCTTGGTCTCCTAGCCTTCACTAGGCCATCTCTGGTGAAAAGGCACGCAGTAACTTCGAAGACCTCAGCACGTAGCCACAGCATTAATGGCACTTCGAAGACCTCAGCACGTAGCCACAGCATTAATGGCACTTCCCAGAATTATGCAATACAGTGGCCCTGATAGGGCTGTGAGAAAGTCCTTCCTTACCCACCTCGCTGTGTCCTTGTATGCTGGACCTGGGTCCTGCCATCTCAGACCACATAGATCAGGTTGGATCTGTCTAATGAGGGGATTGCTTCCAGCAGTAAAACCTTCAGTTTGGAGTGTGGACCAAGGAGAACTGAGTGAGTAAACCAGTAAGAGAATGAAGGAGTTTCTAGTTGATCCTGTGCTGGATGTAGAGACCATGGAGAATGACCACAATCAGGGCGGCCCAGACCTTGTCAGCGAAGATCATGGCTGCTGGGAAACCACTCTGCATTCCCTGCCTCTTATCTCTGGTCTCTAGTGACTAGTTCTGTAGCTGGTTGATTGGTGGTTAGAGTACAGGGTCTCAGATGCAATCCCTCCTCAGATGCACCTGTTGTCAACTTTTCCCTGGCCACAGGCTGCACTCCTTCCAACTAAGAGGCAGATTTCTCCTTCTCTCTTTAATACAAAGACACAGACTTAACTACTCTCAGAAGTTTCTCAAAGAATATAGAGTTGCTGAAAATAGAGGCCTAGGACCTATAATTTTAAGGAAAACCTAAAAATCTTTCAGTCCCATTTCTTTTTTTTTTAATGATTTTTTTTATTATATTATGTTAGTCACCGTACAGGACATCCCCGGTTTCCGATGTAAGGCTCGATGATTCATTACTTGTGTATAACACCCAGTGCACCATGCGATACGTGCCCTCCTTACTACCCATCACCAGTCTATCCCATTCCCCCACCCCCCTCCCCTCTAAGGCCCTCAGTTTGTTTCTCATAGTCCATAGTCTCTCATGTTTCATTCCCCCTTCTGATTACCCCCCCTTTCTTTATCCCTTTCTTCCCCTACCGATCATCCTAGTTCTTATGTTCCATAGATGAGAGAAATCATATGATAGTTGTCTTTCTCTGCTTGACTTATTTCACTTAGCATTATCTCCTCCAGTGCCGTCCATGTTGTAGCAAATGTTGAGAACTCGTTCTTTCTGATAGCTGAGTAATATTCCATTGTATATATGGACCACAGCTTCTTAATCCAGTCATCTGTTGAAGGGCATCTCGGCTCCTTCCACGATTTAGCTATTGTGGACATTGCTGCTATGAACATTGGGGTGCATATGGCCCTTCTCTTCACTACGTCTGTATCTTTGGGGTACATACCCAGTAGTGCAATGGCTGGATCATAGGGTAGCTCAATTTTTAACTTTTTAAGGGACCTCCACACTGTTTTCCAGAGTGGCTGTACCAACTTGCATTCCCACCAACAATGTAGGAGGGATCCCCTTTCTCCACATCCTCTCCAACAATTGTTGTTTCTTGCCTTGTCTATTTTTGCCATTCTAACTGGCGTAAGGTGGTATCTCAGTGTGGTTTTGATTTGAATTTCCTTGATGGCTAATGATTTTGAAGTCTGTTAGCCATTTGTATGTCATCATTGGAAAAGTGTCTGTTCATATCTTCTGCCCATTTTTTTGATTTGTTTATTTGTTTCTCGTGTATTGAGTTTGAGAAGTTCTTTGTAGATCTTGGATACCAGTCCTTTATCTGTAGTGTCATTTGCAAATATATTCTCCCATTCCGTGGGCTGCCTCTTAGTTTTTCTGACTGTTTCCTTGGCTGTGCAGAAACTTTTAATCTTGATGAAGTCCCATAAATTCATTTTATCTTTTGTTTCTCTTGCCTTTGGGGATATATCACGAAAAAGGTTGCTTTGGCCGATGTTGTAGAGGTTGCTGCCTATGTTCTCCTCTAGAATTTTGATGGATTCCTGTCTCACATCGAGGTCTTTCATCCATTTGGAGTTTATTTTTGTGTATGGTGTGAGATAGTGGTCAAGTTTCATTCTTTTGCATGTAGCTGTCCAATTTTCCCAGCACCATTTATTGAAGAGACTGTCTTTTTCCCACTGGATGTTTTTTCCTGCTTTATCAAATATTAGTTGTCCAAAGAGCCGAGGGTCCATTTCTGGGCTCTCTATTCTGTTCCACTGGTCTATGTGTCTGTTTTTGTGCCAGTACCATGCTGTCTTTGTGATCACAGCTTTGTAGTACAGCTCGAAATCCGGCATTGTTTCAGTCTCATTTAACCTTCACAACAACACTGTGGCATTGGTACGGCCAACGTACACATTTTATGGATAAAGAAGCTGTAGCCGAGAAGGGTTAGTAACATTCCCAGGGTCACATAACAATTTTTAACCCAAATCTGGCTGAGTCCAGATAATTCAGCTGTTAGTCACTGTTCTCTTGTTTCCTCATACAAATTTATTGTCTCATTTATTCATACTCCATCCAACAAATATATGTTGGGTTTTCTGTTCCAAGTACTGGACTGTATGTTCCCATATTCACAGGGCTCCCAGATCTGCTGCCTGCAGTCATGCAGCAACTCTATTTCTATTCTATTCTATTCTATTCTATTCTATTCTATTCTATTCAGATTTATTTATTTATTTGAGAGAGAGAGAGCACGAGTGGGAGGGGCAGAGAGAAATGGAGACAGAATTTCAAGCAGACTCTGCACTGAGCGTGGAGCCTGATGCGGAGCCTGACACGGGGCTTGATCTCACAACCCTGAGATCTCAACCTGAGCTGAAACCAAGAGTTGGACACTCAACTGACTGTGCCAGCCAGGTGCCCCTCATTCCTGGAGCTATCTGGAGACAGCGAGGGTGAGCCTGCTAAGTTTGTTCTTCAATAAAATGTCCCCCGATCCTTCAAAGCCCTCTTCTGCATACACTGCGCGTCCTCAGCATCCAGCAGACCTGTTGAAACCCTGCAGGGATGCCGGTAGTATAGGACCAGCTTCTGGAGGAAAGCACTGTAGTGACAGAAGCCTCTGGTGCATCATTTCCTAGTTTTATGACAAAGAGTAACAAATAAAAATAACTAACGTCAATTGAGAATTTACTATGTCCTGGCTACTGTTTAAAGTACTTCCCATGCATTAACTCATTTCATGTCATACCAACCCTCTGAGGGTACCTACATACAGTTGCTATTCCCGGTTTACAGATGCGGAAACTGAGTTTCTGAGAGGTGGAGGAACTTGCCCAAAGTCATCCCGACAACAGACCCCCGGCCGTCTTATTCCAGAAGCCACATGTTACCTCTCAGAATGTTTGAATTAGCTCGGGAAGGGAAGAAGGGAGGAAGGGTAGCTCTGAGGACTGCTTTCCAACAGCCAAGGCCAGTCCCTCCTCAGCACAGTGCCTTCTGAGACCTTCCCTTTCCTTCCCGGGCCCACAGAGCAGGCTGCCTGGGCTTAGGACAGATGCTTGCCAGCTCAGCAATGCTTGGCCTTGTCTCCCGGTGTTTCACACACAGAACCCTCATAAAGCCCGTGTCTGCCTCCCAAACCCAGGTCTTTCCTCTGCTTCTGAAGGCACAGTGCACCTCAGCTGAAAGGATGTCTCTATTCTCCTCCTCCATTCTCCCCGAAATCCTCCATTAAGGAGGAAAAATGCAAAACTACTTCTCCTTTAGCGACTCCACTGCCCTAGGGGCACTGGGCATGCTTATCAACCATTAAGCTCCACAAAATATGTGTTCCTTAAAATAGCAGATTTAAAAAATATATATTTTATGTATTTATTTGAGAGAGAGAGAGAGGGAGACAGAGTATGAGAGGCAGGGTGAGGGGCAGAAGGAGAAGCAGACTCCCTATTGGGCAGGGAACCTGATGTGAGGCTCCATCCTGGGACTCCAGAATCATGACCTGAGCCAAAGGCAGACGCTTCACTGACTGAGCCACCCAGGCTCCTCCAAACAGCAGATTTTTAAAAAATTAAACCATACTCATTTTTTGGTATCTGCCACAAGTCCTCCTTATAAACTATTAGCTAACGTTTACTAGTCCAGTCATTCTTTATAGGAAAAGGGTTTTTGAACTTTCTATTATATATGAGCAGAATTTTCTCCCCAAAGAGAGCAAACTATGCAAACTTAACAGCTCCTTTATTCGTAATTTAAAGATGAGTCTTTTTTCTGAACATGTATAATTTATGTTTGTGCATTAATTCTGTAATTAATGGTTATAAAATACATCAAATATGTAAAGTGCTGCATAAGTGCTTAATTAAAATAAAAACAAAAAAGTGATGATAATTAATTGTTCATCCCAAAGGCAAGACAGTATTATGGTTCATAGTGACTATCAATTAATATTCCTATTGTTAATAATAAGCTTAACTTTTTATGTAAAATAGAACACGTTAAAATTTCCTGATTAAACACTGAGTCAAAAGAAAAAAAAAGTTCCTAAAAAATATTTTCATCATGTAAAGCCTCTGTGGGAAAACAGCTTTCAAATTTTGCATTTCAAATCCTTCATTGAATTCGGTTTCATTATAAATTTTTTGACTCAGAATTATATTATTATAATACCACAGTTTTCAAATTCCTTATCTTCCCCAAGGAATTCTGAAAATACAGCAAAGCCCAAGGAGAGTGATCTTAGTTATAAATACAGGTTCATTAGTGTTGAAATAGCTACTATGCAATAAGATGCCGACCGCATGGAAGGACCCGTTCCAAGAGCTGTAGAAAGTCTTCTTTTTGCTCCTTTGACAAATGTGAGTACCCACCGCGCGCTAGACGCTGGGGTACGTTGTAGACATACAACAAGGAGGAAAAGCAGGTGCAGTTTCCACCCTCCACGACGCTCACGACCCAGGGGCGGACGCAGACACAAGAGAAGCGCAGGTGTGACGACTGCAGAAGGAGCCAGCGTTCCTACCCGGAGTTCTGGCTTCGTAGGTAAGGCAGTTTCCCTTGTAAGATGGTAAACCACAGGATGTTGTCACTTAGGCTTTCCTACTTTGTTTTTCTAAATCTGTTTGTTGAGGTTCCCTGCTTTTCAAATGACATCCTCATAAATAATCCATCTGTTTTGACTTAATTAACCAAGAAAAGATGAATAAATCAAATGGATGTTATTTTACTTACTGCACTCGGAGGGTCAGTTCACTGAAAATAGACAAACAATGTGCATTTATGGGAAGCTATTCATTTACCAGGGATGCTCCCAAGTTCATTGGAATAACTCGAGCTTCCTTTGTGAACCGCACACAGCAGCATTATTGGCAGACGGGTAGGGCCCACCCACATTTTCCTTGCTTGGTGGGGGGTTGAGGTGGAGGGAATCTCTGCCTATGGAGTGAGGTTTCTTAAGACCAGCTCTGCAGGCTCAACTGCCTCTCACTGCTTATGTCCCCTCCAGAAGCAGTAGGCCATTAAAAGGGACAAATAATCTTATTTTGAAAAGTGAAATATAACTTCCTGTCACTATGCTAATGAAGCAATAAAGTTGGAATTCATAAAGTATCATATTTAATGAAAATATTGCCAAGAGAGGATTTCAGTGTGGTGCATTCTCGATCAGCCACCCACACAGAGCTCTTTCTTCTAAACACGCTTGGGCGCTGGATCTTACACTTGTTGATCTCAAGCCTTTTAATCCTATGAGAGAAAAATCTCTGCTCTTGACGGGTTAGCGCAATCTCATTCTCAGAGGACCCACCCGGATTCACATGTGGGCAGGTGTCCTTCTCTCCATAATAGAAATACAGGGTTACCCCTTATCAGCCATCTTGACCCTCTTAGCCAGGAATTTTTAATTTGAAGTCGTGGATAAACCTCAAGGATTAATAACCCCAGAGACATAAATACCATGGATTTATCTTGGGAGAGGATGAATTCTTTTTTTATTTGAGTCTCAAAATGGTCTATTGATTTTTTAAAAAATGTTTGGAAAGCATTGCTTTTCCTAGGTTCCCATGGTAGATTCCATTAACGATTCAAAAGCTTCACCTTTCCCCCTAACCATATTTTGACCATAGGATTTTGCAGTTCTTGCTGCTGAAGAAATGGTGTCTATGTCCCTGCGCCTTAAATCTGGGCTCAGCCCTGGAAGTGGCTTTTGTTAATATAATGAGGAAGACATTTTGTGTGTAAGTCTCAAGTTTAGGCCTTACGAGACCTTGCATACTTTGGCACGTTCTCGTTAGCTTCTGTCATTGCCATTGGAAAGACATGTCTGGGCCAACCTGCTGATCCCAAGAAGACGGGGAATCCTGAACTGGCCCAACCAAGGTGTCTCCACTAAGCCCAGCTCAGAACAAAGCACCCCTCCCCCACAACAACCTTTACACACAAGAGCCAGCCCAACTGAAATGGAGCAAACCTAGTCTTCACCAGGGGCAACCAGCTGACCCATGGATATTCAACCTATAATAATAAATGCTTGTTGTTTTAAGCCACTGAATTTGGGATGGTTTGTTACCTAGCAGTAGTTAACTGATCCAACTCCCAACACTTAAGGAGAAATTCCTGGCCTGCTCTAAAATCTCTGGGAAGATCCTTAGGATCTGATACTCGTCAGTGCAGACATGACTTCAAGTCCAATCTCTGATAACTTTTTTCTTTGTCTGTCCCCTGCACATAAATCTTGGGAAAAACTCCATAAATCCTTCTTCTGGAATTGCTCTGTAAGTGTCCCGTGGTGAGCTCACCTGACCCACTTTGCCCCATGTGCAAAGATTACTGTTCATAAATTTTGTAGGCAGGATTCATCATGGGAAGGAAAGCCTTCTTTTAACTCAGGTTAATATCAGGAGAGGACATTAGCAGAATCAAAGTGAGATGATAATAGAATGTAAATGCTATTGAACTGCTAAGGCCAAAAGAAGGGGCAGGCACACTGGCTATGGTTAATGGGACAGTAAATGCTGTGGTGTATGTTTTCTGTTTTAATTCTCCTTAGGATCTTTCACTGTATTAAAAGCAAACTCTTGCAACATGGTCTTTTGGACATAATTAATCATGTAATTCCTTTACCTATGGGCTCGATTTTCTCTTTCAGTCTACAGAAGAGATACCTGAGGGAGGAGAGTCAGCTCAATCCCCCATTGTCCACTGGCCTTCTAACATAGACTATATTTCAACTTAAACAATGATTTCAGTGCATCCAAAACACCCCCAGTAATGACATCTCCTCCCCTGTCCTCACATCTCCAGTACGCTCTCATATTGTAGTTATGTGATCTTGAACAAGTCCTGTCAACTTTCTAGGCCTTGGTTTCCACATTTGCAAGCCTTGGGGACTGGATCCCTTGATGATCTTTACAACTTGTAATCAAATAGTTCTGTGATTATCTGATCTACTCAGCCAGATTCACAGAAACATCAATTTTTAACTTTGGAAGGAACTTTCACAATTATCCAGCCCCAACTCTTTAATTTATGAAAGAGAAAACAGAGCCCCAAACAAAGTGAGTTGCCTGGGCCCACCCAACAATTTAACAGCAGAGCTGAGATGAGAACTGGGGCCTCTTTCTTTTTCAACATTGTCTCTCATTTAACTTCCTTGAGGATGGGGCTAATTTCAAATTCATCTTTTTCATTTTCAGCCACACAGTCCAAGAATCGTAACCAACACTCAATAAATCTCAATAAATACTTGTTGACTTGAACTGGGAATGAGTAAGCACTGGTTGTTCGGCCAAGAACCCAATTTCTGAGACTGTTCAGCCAAGAGAACATGACTGCCACATTCCCCGGAGGTCGTCTTCTCTCATGTGGAGTAGAAGTACGATCGTGTGTAACTAGTTTAAGTTATGTTTTGATCAAAGAGACAAAACAGCCCCTTATTCAGCATTAGGTTGATATCACTGGGTCTTCAAACACCAGCACTGCTCACCATGAAGGTGTGGTGGCAATTTACACATAATTTCTCACTCACAGTTTAGGTTTTGAGATGAGATAGGTTTTGGGCAAGGACATGATGGATTGGCTTTAGGCAGACAGCCACTAAAAGTGCTTATTGTTTTAGAGTGAACTAATGTTTCTCTGAATAGAAAACAATTTATACACACAAGGAAGGTAAAGCAAAGGAGTGAAGTACTGAGGGCAATCAGGGTTGGATTATTTATCATAGTCCCAAATAGTCTCGTCTCCCATTTTTGAAAAGGTACAAGACTGAATATGTCCCCTTCTGGGTGGCATTGCTATTGAAATGAGGAGACATAAAACCACACATTATCGCAGGCTGCTCTCTTGGGAAACTACATTAAGAAAGCTCAGCTTACTCTCAAATCAGGCACTTAAAACATTCCAAGGGCGCTAGTTCTGCATGTTAATGAAGGTCCCCCAGAAAGAATGTCTTGTCCTCAAACGTGTTTGGGAAATTCTTGGTTAAAGGATTTTTTTTTTAAAGTTTACTTATTTTGTCTTTAAAAATTAAGTGAAAAAACGTAATATTTAATACACAAAAAGAATATATGGCATAGATAAGTTATGAAGCTTAATGGTAAAATAAATATCCATGTATTCCCCCAATCAACTTAAAAACAAAAACAGTGCCAATATCTCTGAATCTACTTGTGAATTCTTCCCTGCTTCCTTCAATTGCTCCCCCAACATATTATCTGTATGTATACCTATGTATATGCACACATGCGTGTATTAGATATTTAATTTTGATTTTTGGTAATTTTGTAAAAATTGAATCATTCGATACATAATCTTGAATGACTTTATTTTTTCACTCATCATTGTATGTCTAAGATTCATCCATGTCGTTGTATATAAGTGTAGATCACAGAATTGTCAGGGGTGGAATGAATAGCCTTACAAATGACTCTTACGACAAATATGCAAGAAATCGTCTAGTATACACATGTAGAACTAAGTCACAAGTAGTGCACATGTTTAACTTGACAAGATAAAAGCCAATTGTTTTTCAAAGTGATCATACTGATGCATTCTTTATAGCATCTTATATATGCATCTTATATACACATTATATACAGCAATATATAAGGACAGTATTGCCTTGGGACTCCTGGGTTGCTCGGTTGGCTCAGGTCATGATCCCAGGGTCCCGGGATTTAGTCCCACATCAGGCTCCTTGCTCGGCGGGGAGCCTGCTTATTCCTCTGCCTGCCACTCCCCCTTCTTGTGCACTCTCTTTCTCTCCGACAAATAAATAAATTAAAAAAAAAAAAAAGAAGAGTATTGCCTTGATACCTAGGCAAGAAGTCTCTGCCCTGGCCTATATCATAGGGGATCGTGCACTTTGGTCTGCCTTTCTGAAAATTTTCTAACTTCTCCTGTAGTGCCTAAGACTGGCTTGGACCAAGAATGCTGTCTGGGTAGATAGGGCATTCCAAGTTTTAGTTCACGTCTTTAGGATATTCTCTGCCCCTCTGACCCCACCTCAACATACCTACCCATCTATACATGAAGAATTTCCTATGAGGCTGTCCTGGGGCCCCAAGGTGGGATCTCCATTTCAAGGGTTGACCTGGTCAGCACATTGCTTCTGCTGACTGAGGCAGTATTCCATTTTCAGGATTGCATGAGAATGAGCTGCCAGAATGGTGGTGAGCTGATATGGGTTGTTTACATAGACAGAGTCCTTGAAAAATGGATTTGCTTAGAAGCCCACACACTTTAGGAGTGGTCGTGGATAAAAATGCCCAGTATTCCACAATCCCATCACCACTTAGTACTGTCAGACTTCCCAGTTTTTGCAACCTAGCATATCCCTGATGACTAGTTAATTTGATCTTTCAGAAATATTTTTATTTGCCATTATAATAACTTTTCTGTGAAGTGCTTTTTGAAGTCCTTTAACCATTTTTAAAAATTGTAGCAAAATACACATAACGTAATATTTACAATCTTAAACATTTTTAAAAATATTTATTTATTTATTTTAGAGAGAGCTTGAGTGGGGGGAAGGACAGAGGGAGAGGGAGAGAGAGGGAGACAAGCAGATTCCCTGCTGAACACAGAGCCCAGCAGGGGGCTCAACCTCTCCACCCTGAGATCATGACCAGAGCTGAAATTAAGAGTTAGATGCTTAACTGACTGAGCCACTCAGGTGTCCCTACGTTAAACGTTTTAAGTGTATGGTTCAGTAGTGTCAAGTATATGCATATACTTGGTTATGCAACCTATGTCCAGTAATTTTTCATCTTGCAAAATAAAACTCTATATCCACTAAACAATACGTCCTCATTTTCCATTTCATCTAGCTCCTGGTAGATACCATTCTACTATCTGTTAACATGAATTCGACTACTCTACCTATCTCATATAATACAGTATTTGTCTTCTTGTGTTAACTTATTTCAGTTAACATAATGACCTCCAGGTTCACCCATATTGTAACATGTGTCAGAACTTCCTTCCTTTTAAAGGCTGAATAATATTCCATTGTATGGATATACCACATTTTGCTTATCCTTTCATCTGTGAAGATGTTTTGTAGCTTCCCATTTTGAGTGTACAAATATCTTTTCAAGACTTTGCTTTTGATTTGTGTGTGTGTGTGTATGTATATATATATATATATATATATATATATATATATATATATATATAGTGCACTCTCTTTCTCTCCGACAAATAAATAAATAAAAAAAAAAAGAAGAGTATTGCCTTGATACCTAGGCAAGAAGTCTCTGCCCTGGCCTATATCATAGGGGATCGTGCACTTTGGTCTGCCTTTCTGAAAATTTTCTAACTTCTCCTATAGTGCCTAAGACTAGAAATATATATACATACACATATATATCATCTTCAAAAGTGGAATTCCTGGATCATATGGTAATTCTGCTTTTAATTTTTTGAGGAATAACCATATTATTTTCCATAGAAGCTGCAGCATTTTATATTTCCACCAGTGGTGCATGTGAGTTCCAATTTATCCAAATCCTCGCCAGCTTATTTCATTGTTTAATAATAGTCATCTTAATAGGTGTGAGATGTTATCTCATTGTGGTTTGATTTGCATTACCTTAATTGTTAGTGATGTTGAGTATCTTTTTATATGCTTGCTGGCTTTTTGTGTATCTTCTTTGAAGAAGTGTATATTCAAGTCCTTTGCATTTTTAAATCCAGTTATTTTATTGTTGAGCTGTAAGTGTTCTTCACATATTCTGAATATTAACCCCTTACCAGATACATAATTTGCAAATAATTTTTCCCATCCTGTAAGTTGTTTTTTCACTTTGTTGATTGTGTTCTTTGATACACAGGAGGTTTTTAGTGTCATAACCAAGAACTCATTACTAAATCCAAGGTCATGAAGCTCTTCCTCTCTGTGTTCTTCTAGGAGTTTAATAGTTTTAGATCTTTCTTTGATCTATTTTGAGCTAATTGTGGTCGATGGTGTGCAGTAAAGGTCTAACTTCATTCTTCTGCATGTTTATATCCAGTTTTTTCAACTGGATTTATTGAAAAGACTAACAATTGTACTGAAAACCAATGCATTGAAAAGACTGCCCTTTCTTTATTGAATGGTCTTGGCACCCTGGTTGAAAAGCATTTGACCATATACATGCAAAGCTTATTTGTGGGCTCTTTATTATATTCAATTGGTCTATGTGTTTATCTTGACGCTATACCACACTTTGTTGGTTACTGTAGCTTTCTAATCAGTTTTGAAATTAGGAAGATGGCACTCTACTTTGTTCTTCTTTTTCAAGATTACTGTTTGAAGTCTTTTGAGATATCATCTAAATTTTGGGATGGATTTTTCTATTTTTGAAAAAAATTCCCGTGGGGTTTGATGATTACATTAAATCTGTAGATCACTTTGGGTAGTATTGACATAAAATATTAAGTCTTTCAACACATGAACATGATGTCTTTACATTTATTTGTGTTGTCTTAATTTCTTTCAGCCATATATTATAGTTTTCAGTGTACCAGTCTTTTGTCTCCATTGTTAAGTTTATTTCTAAGTGTTTTATTCGTTTGACGCTATTGTAAATGGAATGTTTTCTTTATTTACCATTCAATTGTTTATATTAGTGTATAGAAGTACAACTGATATAAACAATTGAATAGATTCATGAATGATTCATGTTGATTTTTTATCCTGCAACTTTGATGAATTTTCTTCTTAGTTCTAGCAGTCCTTTTTTTTTTTTTTCATGGAATCTTTAGGGTTTCCTCTAACCATTTAAAAATGTGTCTTCTTCTTCTTTTTTTTAATTTGGAGAAGTTCATTATGTTTTTCAGATACTAATCCTTTCTTGGTGACATGTAGCGCAAATACTTTTCCCAGTATTATGGTTTGTCTTTTATTATTTTTTTTCTGGTGTCCTTGGAGGAACTAAAATACTCATTTAAACTCTTTTGGTTAGCACTTCTTGAGTTTTAAGAAATAATTTCCCATCTCAATTTCATTATGAAGATATTCCCTTATATTTCCTTCTAAATTTAAATAGCTTAATATTCATAGTTAAGTATTTAATTTATCTGGAATTGATTATGTGGTAGGAGGTGAGTATATAGTTTTATCACATTTTTTTCGAGTAAAGACATTTGTCTCTGTACCAATTACTTACTAGTTCCTCAGTGATGTGACACGTTTCCTCTGGCATTTTTCAAGTATTCATTCATGTACGGAATCTGTCTGTACTCTACTTTGTTCCAAAGTAACTTTCTTTACACAATAGTGACAGTACCTTAATTATTTATCTTTTAAAATAAGTCCTGATATCTGTCTGGTAGGGAATGTCCCCTCTTCCTATTCATCTTTAGGAGTGCCTTGGCTATTTGTATCTTTCACATATACTTTAGAAACAGTTTATCAATTCTTTTAAAAACCTCAATTGGAATTTTTATTGGAATTGCATTAAATCTACAAGTCAATTTAGAAGAAATGACATATTTGGGATTTCAAGTTTTTCAATTCATAAACAAGGAATATTTTCCATTTATTTAAGTTTCTTCAATGTCTTTCAGTATGTATTTTTAATGTTTCTACATCGAGAAGTTGCAAGTCTTTTGTTAAAGTTATTCCTATGTATTTATTTTTTGTTCTTATAAATGGTATACTTTTATTTAAGTTACATATTTTAAATGTTTGTTTTTCTTATAAGAAGATGCAATTGACTTTTTTTTTATATTGATCTTATATCCAGCCACCTAGAAAGGCTCTCCTTAATTTTTATAATTTATCTTCAGATTCTTTCATCTTTTCAGTGTAGTCACATATCATCTTGTCAATATTATTTTTTCATTTCCATCCTTATACATATTACTTCTTACCCTTTACCTACTGCACCAGCTAGGATCTCCATTACAATATTTAGTAGAAGTAGCGATATTGGGATTCATTTCCCCCCTCCCTCACTTTTTAAGGAACAACTCTAACTTCTGTATTTAGAATTCTATTTATATAGTTTTTTGTTAAACAACTTTCATAAAGTTAAGGGAGGACACTTCTATTCATAAGACTTTTTGTTTGTTCATTGTGTTCTGTTTCCTTTTTTAAATAGTTGTTTAATTTTATCAAATGATTTTTCTGCCACTATTGTCATAATCAAGTGTTTTTCTCTAATAATATAAATATATACTTAATTTAATAATTAAATATTTTATAATTATATATTTAGTTCAATGATTTTATACTCAATCTTCTTTAATGGAATTCACAGAGATAAGAACACAGTATATGCTACTAAGCAGCAGAAAATTCGCACTTGAACACAGAACAATAACAGTAATAATTCACAATATAATAATAAGACTATCTTACACTAAAAACTGAAAGATTTAAAAACAGCAACAGAAAAAAATCAGACACTTAAAAAAGATATGAGATGAAAGCTATAGCAATAATTGAAGCCAAAATATGATGGATAATAGATATAAAATGCTGAGCTGCGTAGTCAGAAAAACCATCTTTCTAGAATGAAAATGAAACAGATTTCTAGACAATTTCCATCAATGCACATTAATTCAAAGGATTGGTAGCTCTCAAAGAGTCAGAAACAGAATTACCATATGACCCAGCAATTCTATTCCTAAGTGTATATCCCAAAGAACGGAAAACAGGTACTCAAACAAATACTTGTATTGAATGTTCATAGCAGCACAATTCTCAATAACTAAAAGCTGGAAACCATCCAAACGTCCATCAAAGGACTGATGAATAAACAGAAATAACCTGTGTGGATGAAAAATATGAATGGATGAATCTACATGCTATAGTGTAGATGAAACTAAAAAACATTGTGCTAAGTGAAAGAAGCCAGACAGAAAAGGTCTTATGATTCAATTCATATGAAATATCCAAAATATTTAAATCCACAGGGACAGAAAGAAAATTAGTGATTGCCAGAAGTTGTGGGAGTGGAGAATGAAGAATGAATACTTGATGAGAAGAGGATTTTCTTCTGGGATGATGAAAATTTGGAACTAGATAGAGCTGGTAGCTGCACAACGTTGGAAATATACTAAAGGTCACTGAATTGTACTATAAACTGGCTAATTTTATGTAATGAGAATTTCAGTGCAATAAAAAAATTATTTGCAGTAATTATCCCAGTTCTAGGTGTATTTTAGCAGGGGGATTTGTCAGAGTACCTAGTCCATTTTGCACTGGAATTAAAAGTAATGTTTTGGTTTTTTACCTGCAGAATTCCTCAGCTGTTTTAATATGCTAATGTACACTGGTACCTTCCAGGTAGGAGATGGAAGGAACAGCACTTTGGAGGGTGGGGAGTGATATTGGGAAGTCCGTCTTTAGAGAGAGCCACAGATGGCGGTAGAAGTGGTAGCAGCAGTAGTAGGAATATCGTAGACGCTGTTGTAGTAATGGCTAACATCAGTGAGTGTTTCATAGTCTGTCTGGACACTTTAGAGCTGTTAACTCGCATAATCTTCAGACCATCTCCATGAGGTATATTATTTATTATCCCCATGGACAGCTAAGGAAGCTGAGTCCCAGTTATTTAATAGTGGATATGGGTTCAGTCTAGCGCTTGGTTCTGCCCATCCACCGATACTCACACTTCAAAGTTCCCATAAGGTGACCATGTACAGCCCTGGGCAGAGGTAAGCAGGCAGAAAGGTGGTCCGAGAGAAAAGCAGCTGAGAATTCCCATCCAAAATCTGTTGGGCAGTTATGAATCCAGGTAGTAGATTTTCTGATCCCTGTGTTTTTCTACGCGCACTCACTTTCCTCCTGCCCAAGAGCCCACCTTCTGTTTTGCTCCAGTTTAATCCAACGGACTTCTCCTACCTCTTAATTATAGCCATACGTATATAACCTCTAAGGTACTTATGATCTGTGCACAAGCTTCGAGCTCACACACTCCCTTGGGGAAAATGCATACTTCTGTGTTTCTTAAAGGTTGCAGGACTCGTGTCACAGTACTAATTCAATATGGGCATTGGTACCAGGAAGGGAGGTAGACTTGGGATTGACTGATTTTCCTCCTGTTCATACCCAGAGCCTGCTCCTCAGCTTCCCTCTCCATGGGCTCCCATCACCCTCGGTGCCATCCATCACCGCTGCAGCTCAGCCCAGTGATGTATTACACTAACATATCATTAGTGCAACGGCAGAGCAAGGAGCTTTGATGATGTATTGGGGCCATACATCATCAGAATGAGTCACTCTGATGATGTATAACTCAAAAGATGGTACTATCCAGGGAAATGTGGACATACCATAAATCAGGGACAATGTTAAAGAAGAAAACCCAGGACGGCCTCAAAGGAAAATAAAAGTTCAGGGGTCTCCCGCAGTAGGGGTTGAGAGACAAAACTAGTAAATTCTTAACAGCTCACATTGAAGCTTTCTGTTAGCTGTGGCATTCTTAATGACTAAACCAGATCATCGGCATCCCAGGGTGACACTTGGGTTTCCTTTCCATCTGGAATTCAGTTTGGCTTCTGCTTTCCTGAGAAGCCCCCTTGTCCTGAGGGAGATGCAGAGTCCATCATATCAAACGCAAGACACTCCAGGTCTGTGCTCTATCCGGGTCCTCTTGAATTCGTCAAGCGTAGAATGGATTGTGGGGGCTTTTCAGTCCATGATGGTTCAAGCTTACCTCCTTTCTGAAGTTCTCTGCCTGTAGCCTTATTGCTGAAATTCCTCAGACTCATGAAGGGGTACGAGTTTGAAATTAGATTGTAAAAATAGAGCCAAGGGACCTTGGCCGTAGGAGTTCGAAACTTTTAGCACATAGTTGAGGATTTCTATTTGTCAACAGGCTAGATCTTGCTGAAAGTTTCTTTGCTTTTCTTTCTACAAAATAGTAACAGAAAAGGGAGGAGCCTCTGTCACATTTAGTTCAAGACACAGAAAATTCCCAAATTAGATTTTTATGCTGTCAATTCCTCAGTTGGACTCAAAATGTTGGCTCTTGGGTGTGGGACCTCCAGGGAAGTTCCTTGCGTTCCATCCTCCTACTTTTCCAGCTTTACCTCCTCTATAGGAAGATAAATTACGGAAAGTGTCAGCTTCCCTTCGGTATCCTTAGATTAGGGGCGGCTAATGACATTCTCATAGTTAAGAGCATAAACCTCTTTGTAATTTTTTAAAAACTGGTAGATAAAGTAAGTCTTAAGGAAAGGGAGTTGAGAGCCATAAGGCAGAAGGAGGAGGTAAGACCACACGCAAGCACACTGGAAAAAAAAATTAATGTTTGTGTTTAATGCTTTATTTAATGCCAAACTGTCAACTGGAGATCTGAGGCCCAAGCATACTGATTCTCTCCCTCCACCCATCCAAAATAAAATAAAAATCAAAGCCTAGGTGCTTCAGGACTGGAGAATATCAGAACTCAGCCCTTGGCATATGGGATCCATTACAGGCAAGAAGTCTTCTTCAGGGAGTTCCTTCCCCGGTCCCCACCCACACTCCCGCAGGGGAGGGAGCCCCGAGAAAAGGCACTTCCAGTCAACTCTGTTCCTGTTGCTGTGACTCATAGCCGTTGTTTATTGCAAACTCTGCTGCGGACTCTGTCCTGGAGCGCAGCACACTTGAGGACCCTCCAACAGAGTGCAGGCGAAGGGCCTGAGTCAACCATAAAACACAAGCACCCCTCCCCCTCCCTACCCCGTGGAAAGAACTGGGGGCTTCACCACCTGAACCGCAGTTAAGAAACAAAATGCTTTTTTTTTTTTTAATTCTCAAATAGCTGTGCCTTCAAAGGCCTTTAAAAGTTGAAATAAAACAGATCTTGCCTCTGCTCTTTATTTATTTTTTTGGCGGAGGGTGGGGGAGGGGAGGAGAACGAGGGAGCTGATAAAACCAGTACATTCCTTTGGAGTTGTTTATAAAGGAGCAGGAACCGAAAGCGTCCCACAATGCCTTGGGGACCCTCTCGCTGCTGAATGGGATGGCGAGGCAGGCACCTGCACCTGTGGGCATGGCCTTTCTGCCTGTGCAGAGACCTGGAGGCACAGGGCGTTGGGTACCTGCGCATGCGTGGCCAGATGGGCAATCCAAGGGAATGGCTAGAAACAATGCCAAGAGGTGTGTTGAGGGAGGTTGGCATCCACAGGACACTATGACCCAGGGGTCAACATGGGGACATGAGAGAACAGAGAAAATTTGCCAGAAACAATAGTTTTAGCTATTAGTGCCACTTGCCTTTCCTCAAGAGTGGCTCGAGTCAAGCTGTGTTGTGGTATCGCCATCGTCGGCGCCCACAGATTTGGTCCCCTGGGACCGCAGCACAGGTCAGTGCTGTGCCTCGCTCATCAGACCTGCTAGATCCCGAGAATGTCAACAGTAACAGCAGCAGCAGCAGCAGCAGCAGCAGCAGCAGCAGCAGCAGCAGCAGCAAGTACCCCCCCGCCCCCGTCACACACTCACTGTGTATCAGTACTGTGTTAAGCACTGACTTATGTTATCAGCACAATGGCTCTATGCACCCCTTTTTCCCGCGGTCACATGGCTAGGAAGAGGTAAAGTAAGATTTCAACTCTCAATTTCTTTTGGCTCCGAAGCTTTTACTTGTCAGCACCATGTGAGCTGAAATGCAGGGGCAGACCTGCAATGCCACCCAATCAGGCTTTGAGCTAGATCTCCATCAGTTCATCCTCTTCTCAAGCTTCTGGCCTCAGGGGACATCTCAGGCTTCCCTTCTAGAACCCTAGACTTCTCTAAACTTAGAACAAGAATTATCGTGTCTTAAAGCTCCTGTTATTCCGTGCCTGAATTAAAGAGCAGAGAAATGGTCCTAAACACCAAAGGCCACTTGCCCAGAGGCACAGAATAAAGGAAGAAAAGCACTGGGTTGGATGGGTCTGCCTGGGGAACCGCTCTTCGTTTGGCAGAGCGCTTGTGGCTTACTACGCGCTTGCGTTTCCATCATTGGCTCTGGAACTGGTCTCAAAACTCTGGCCTGGCCTTCTGATAACATGTTTACTCCTCCTCTGCTTTTGGAGCGACCGCATGCCCGGAGTCTATAGGGCAGCAGAACTACCCAGAGATAAAACAATTCAACTTTCCCTTAATTATCTGAATCTCCAGAATTAATAATAATAATAATAATAATATTAATAAACAAGACCTTTGCTATGTTATTTTATGCCCCCCCCACTTCAACATAATAATGCATGGTTTTACAAGATGGAGGTGCAAGAACTAATAAAATATATGGTTTAATTAACTAAACTTACGCTGGGGTCCACATTAGAAGGCCATGATTTAGCATGCACTCTCATCCTCAGGACAGAATAATGCAAACAGCATAATTAAAAGTTGATGAGAAGTATATTTATTGGGCACACAGAAAGAAGGGACACCCAGATTTATGATACATAAAGTAAACCTTTAGTTTACAATATAATTAATATTTTAAAAACCGCAGCGTGCATATAATGCAGTCGGAGAGTCCGCCCCCGCGGAAGGATCATTTCTTTGGTGCTGATCTTGGCCCCGTTTAATAGTAAATTATGTTCCTGAGCATATACAAATGTAACATGAGCTATTATGATCTGGAGATGGCGCTCATTGAGATGCCTGCGGCTGTGATAGATCGCAGCTGCGCGTCTCCGGAGACACGGAAGATGGCTGAAGGACCAATTATTTATCTGTGGCATGAATTCCGTGGCTATTAGTCACACACATGGTGACGCAAAATGAGGGTATGCCACTACATTGTAATCAATTCCCCCTGAAGAAAACCCCTCGTTAGCACAGAGCTGAGGACATGCGGAGTCTGCAGGGGAAGAGAGGGACAGGCTCAGAGCGACAGGGAGCACCCGAACAGTGCTCCACAGTGGCTCTGGGAACCCACCAGCATTTATGGTCTTGGGTCACAGGTTTACGCTCATGCCACACTCGTCACTACCCCCGTGTGATAGGTACCGTTTTCATCGTGCCTCTGTGCAGACAAGGAAACTGAGGCCCTGAGAAATTAGCATGCGGTTAAAGGCAGAGCCAGGATTCCCAGCCCCGGGGTGCAACTCATTCTGCCCACCTGGGGCTTCCACGAAAGACCCTGAGACAGATGAGTAAGAGTTGCCTACAGTCCGGTCCACGCTTCTCCTTAGAATCCAGAAGCTCAGGGTCTTCCTCCCACGCAGATTCCGTGCCTCCATTCAGACCTGCTCCCAAATTGCCTTGCTGGGAGGCAAATATCTGGCACATCCATTCCCTGTCCTTTCATGTTTATTCCAGGGATGCTGGTAATCCTACAATCTGAACAGTCTCCAGGAACCTTGCCCTGATCCCAGCCTCAAGGCGACTCCCAATAGGGTCTTGGTTGATGTCATTTAATAGATGTGTTTTCCTTTATAAAAAGTCTGAATATATAACGAAATCCACGAGTTACCTTCCTTTCCTCCCTTTTAATTTACCTCCCTCCCTTTCTTCTTCTTCCCTTTCTTTTCTTCCTTCCTTTAACCCAGAGATTGGGTTTAACAAATATACTTGTATTTCTTTTTACTAAGACATAAATATTATATATTTTGAGATTTTGAGTGTGGAGCACAGTCAGAATAGGAAGTGTGGCCCATGCTGGACTGGACTTCTCCTTGTCTGTGGTTTCGATCCTTGGGTGAGAAAGCCAAACTAGGATGTGACTGAAGCTATGGGATCCAAAGCCCTAAGTCCTGGTACCTGGAGCTCCTGGAGATCTGCTGTGTGACTGAGGATCATTTGGCCCATTCTCTATAAGACGCTCATGACTATTCATTCCACAGCTTATGAAGCAGATAGACTGGGTAGGGGAAATGAGCCAGGCATTCCTTTTTACAATCCTTCTGTGGCTCTCTATGGTACTAGTCCAGGGGACGGGACAAGCAGAGTGAACAGATAAACGGAAGGGTACTGCTCTAAAGACACTGTCTCCATTCCTTATAGCGAAGTAGACTAATTGATCTAGGGAGTTTAGACAGGATAGATACTGGAGACTGTGCCCTCAAAGTGGAAACCAGCATGGCTTCCTTAGCCCCAGGAGGAACCCATTTGATTTGAAACTTCAGAGGAAATTCGCTAGAGCCTGGGAGACACCAAGTCCCAAAAGGGGGTGCCGGGTCCTGGGCATGAGCTTTGAAATCTTATCCCAGGTGATCTGGATAAGAGTCCATCCAGGTTTAAATTAAGAATTTTTCCAGGTTTCAATGGAACTAAATGAAACATTTACCTACAATCCTAATGTCGTTGGAAACACTCTCAGGAAGAGGCATGCAAAGGAAACACACAAAATAAATTAAGTACAAAGTAGATAAAGAAAATAATATGAGTTCTTCTTCATTATCTGGTTCATTACACTTTTTAGTGCTTATTAAATTCGTTGTTAAATGATTTAATTTTGTTCTGGAAAAAAGTGGATGAGGAAGGGAATAAGAGATTAAGGAGATAAACTGCTGAGGTTTCCATTTTGGAACTGGTTACAGAACAAGGATACGATGAGAAAATTAATTTGTAGGTCTCTCTAGGGGAGTAGTCAACACCAGGCACCACAACACACACTATTTGCCTTATTTTTTGCTTAATTGGCATGGCCTTCTCTGGGGAGAGCTCAGCCTAAGCCAAGTAAGAGGATAAATCCCCTTTAGTGTGGCCCCTTCTGGGTCATGGATAATTTTTCTGACAGCCATGTCAGATCAAGACGCTAATGCCTCAGCTGGCTCTCTGTATCCCAGCACTGGGAGTGTAACTTCCTTCCTGCTAGCACACACACACAAACACGCTCCCGAGGGCGGTTTAGGGAAGGTCCCCAGTACCGACTTAGGGCAGAACTCTTGAGAGGTGGTAAGATGCTGTAGCCCAGGACAATAGCAATCTTTGCTTCTAGAGCCACCTTTCCACCCCCTTCAAGAGGGCTTCTTTCATCCAAGCATGGACTCGGTATTTTCTAGATGCTGCCGATGCCCTGAGATGCATGCCTGTGTGTGATCTTTTAGGTTTGTGGTGGTGGAAGTTGTCCTGAAAAGGTCTGCATCAGACTGCATTACCTTTACCTGCTAAACTATTCGGGGTTTAATAGATGCCTTTACTTTAACACTGTGCCTGAATCCACATGGGTAGCACCAATGAGTTTTAAGATGAACTCCTAGAAAAGTATTTCAAAGATAAGCTTGTAGAAAGGTATTTCAGGAAAGGGAAGACTTTGTGTGCTCTTCAAAATGCAGCATGTAGACCACAGAGGACCCCAAAAAACTCTACTAATGATAGTGTGGATGGCCTCTGGGTTGGCCTCATATGCCTTCTAAGGCCCAAGTTTGGTCTTACGAAGAGGAAGTGGATCCTCTTGGGCCTCTAGAACTGCATCACCAGGTATTAATGTGCAACTCTAGGCCTAAATATGCCCTTGACCTCCTGATCTTGGCCTCCTTTCCAGTCTCTCCTCAGCTGGAACCACCCTTTTGTCCTGAGTAATAGTCCTACAAAACCATTTAACATTCCCTTTATGCACTTTGATTCTTCCACCCTTCTGCTCCCTGAGGCGCAGAGTTCTCCTTCTTCCCTACTTGTGTGCTTATTTACCACAGCATTCGTCCCAATGAATGAGCAGTGCTTATTCATGCGATATCCCCCTGCACCAGGCTGTGAGCGGAACCCTTGTTTTATACATTAATAAATGGGTATCACAGATATCATAGGGCCTGGCACGCAGTAGGTCCTCCCTAAATGCTGAGTGGTTTGAATGTGACATGATAAAATCTTACCTCGAAGGAAAGTAAAGGAGATAGGAGATTATACCAATAGCTCCAAGGCCAAGTAGAACGTGTCAAGGCACTTCACAGAGGTTGCTTCCGTAAAGGTTGTAGCAGTTTAGTGAGGAGAGAACTGGGAAGAGTTGTGTTAACTTGAGGGCCTCCCTTGGCTCCGAGCATGTGTGATTCTGACGTGCAGAGATGCTGTCCCCATAGAGGCATGGTGCGGGTCAGAATGGTGCTGGAGCAGCCTGGTGAGCCCTGCGTAAGGACTCACAAATGAAGTTCTGGGTATAATGCATCTTCTCTTTGAATTTAAAAGTTGATTTTTGCCTTTCCTCCCCCAAACCTGCCGTTCCAGTAAGATTAATCTCTTTTACAAATCAAGCCCTTTCTCCCCTCAGTCCATGCCTGATGGGAAGAGCTTTACGACCATTGGACAAAGGGTCTCCCATCAGACAACCATGAGTGCCAAGGCTGTGAGGATGTCTCCTAAGGGAGAAAAGACTGGTCCCTTTGCTGCCTCTGACAGTGGAGAGCACCAGGGCAGACAGGCTGGAGGCCTGAAGAGTCCTTGGCAGTGAGGACTCAACACTATCCTTGTAGGGCATCCATCCCCGGCTCCCTGACCATCCGTGCTAGGTGCGGGGAATTTACCACGTCCTCTGCTAGAGATGAACTGGGCTGTTCTGCTCATCTTTTCTTTTGCCCAGAGACTTCCACCCCTGCTCCGTGTGAGCAAAATCATTAATCGGAGAGGCAACAAGGAGAGAGCTGGCACTGACCATCAGCGGAGCTGGAGGAAGGGCTGGCCTGGGCAGGTGCCAGGGATGAGCCAAGCAAAATCTTTCCTTTATCCTGGTGCTTCCCCTCTCAGGAGCCCTCAGTCTCCATTACTAAATCCTCTGCAAACTGCAGTGAGGGCAAAAAGCAAGCCTGTGCCTTTCATAATGGATTTGGGCATAAATGAGGATTGTTCCTAGGTAACTCACCCTGCCCTACTTTCTCCCACCAGCTTTCTAACAAAGTCAACCAGAGAGCAAACAGAGTTGGGCTCTCAAAGCCTGAGATTTAAAACAGAAAAACCCTCTCTTTCACAGCGCCTGTACTTACAAATATGTATTCCGTATTTATACAGCATATTAAAACCCAAAACCTACAGTAATGCAACATTAAAGTCAAGAAATGCAAAAGTGAAGGGTTTATGGCATTGTTAGCTTGCCCGCATTGTGCATTCTGCGTAATGAACCTCACCTTGAAATTCAAGCCATATACCATGCAGCGGAGTTCACCCCACCAGGCAAACCTTAAACCTTTTGCATTTTGTGAATTTCATTACCTCAAATTGCAATATTAATAACTGAAATGTGCAGCCAAGAAAATGCTAATTTTCTGCTTTTCCTTTCATTTTTTTTCTTTCATCTATTTTACCCTCTAATTAAAAAAGTGGGAAAGGTAAAGAAATAAGGAGAAAGTTTGGGGGGGGTTGGAAAGCCAATGAGGAGAAAACCCACCACACAAATTCACAATGTTAGGCAATTTTATGGGAGGAGAAACTGAGGCCCAGAGGGGGATGCCCACGGTTACTCGGTTTAGTGGAGAGCTCACAGTAAGTTTCCCACTGTAAACTCAATGCTCTCTGGCTGCGTTTCCCGGCCCATTGTTTGATGAGGCCCCAAATCCAAAAGGGGAAATGGATCCGGTGGCAAATAAAGGAAAGGCAAAAGCCAAAATTTCTGTGAGCAGTGAGATCTACTTTTCTTCCATTTACATTATCTGGTTTATCTTCACTTAGCGTAACTCTGATCTCAAGGGGTACAAAATGACTTTAAACTACTGGCATTTAAAGAAGACTCACATTTCAAACAAGAAAAAGAATACATTCTCTCTTTGATTATTTAATTCCCATGAACACATTTAACTCACGAAGTAGCCAGCATGGACCGAGTCCCAGGGGCCACACACATTATAATCAGCACCATTCCTTTCAACCGAACGAGCTGGCATCCTTGCAGGAACGGTTGCTCCCCATTTCACGGGGTCTGAGATGGAAAGCCTGTTGACAGTCCTGGCTTCCTCTCCATCAGCCTGTTGTCCGGGCAGGCTGGCATCATCTGGAAACGAGAAGGGGTCGGTGTGACCTCAAGTTTGACTTCTCAATGAATCTGCAACCAAAGCTTCCTTGGCACCTGGGGTGTTCACAGATTCAGCACGAAATGGTATGGATGGGTTTTTATTCCAAGAAATTTGACCATAGAACATGCCTTTGTCTGTTTCTTGGCTAGAATGTATCCAAAGACAATGCCAACTGGGCAAATGTTAGCCCCATTCTAAGAAAAAGGAGAGAGAGGAAAGTCAATGCACACTCACAACCGCAGGAAGAGATGCACCTAGATATCAAGCACCAACTTCCAGGACTTTCTGGAAAAAACTGAGGGATTCCCTACAAGGGGAATGTTTCAATAGAGACCTCATTGCTTCACACACCTTGTAGATATCGGGGTCAGATTTCTGTTTTGTGAAATTGGAATCGCAGGGAATATTCTGTGCTGGAAGGCTGGAAGTCCTTCTGCCTGGGACCTCCCTCTGCAGAGACGTTTATGAGGAGTGTAGCAACTTCAGGGCAGTGTTCCAGCTCCTCTCTCTGCCTGCAGGGCAAGAAGAACCAGGTGCTACACGTGAGGGGTGAGGGGCAGGAGAGGAGTGCTCCCAAGAGGGTTTTGTCAAGTTAGAGGCCTCCTTTACGCATGGCCCAGAAACCCAGTGAGTGGGGGAAGCAGATTTGATGAAGCAAAAGGTGGGGAAAGAAGAAACACCCAAGGGTGACGGATCAAAGTCGGAAACTGACACCCATCAGACAGGAGACGGGGGAAAGGGGGTTTTCTTTACTCCATCAATCCTGCCCAGAACTGGCCTACCCTGTGTCAGTCAGTTTATTGAATCCAAAAGGTGCTTACCCAGCCAGGGACAGCCTGCTCTCCCTTCTCCCACCTCTCTCCTCAAGTCCCTGCTGCTCTCCTCCTCACAGATGGGAGCGCACACGAGCATTTTCTTCTTGCTTCTGATGCTAAAGCATGATTTACAGGCTTGAGTTATTATTTATCATTATTCATTTTCTGTCAGCAGTGCATTGAAGGTTAATAGAAATGCCAGCATGCTCACTGATTTACTTAGTAAAATATTTGTTCCAAGGTTTAGGTCATATGATTGGTGTCTGAGTGAGTTTCAGGTTTATGCATTATGAAAAGCAAGATGACTTGACCTTCAGCCACCAACACTAGCGCCATATATTACTTTAGTGAGTGACCTTCAGAGACCCCAGATGCAGTAGATGTATTCAACACATGTTAGCCTCCTCCATATTGCTGGCATTGTATACATACCAGCCGAGCGCACGCACTGTAAGCCGAGCCCCTGAGCCCCTCTCATGAATGGGAGGCAGAGGAGATGTAAACTCAGGCTAAACCAGATCCTTTCTTAAGATAATAAACTGGCTTTGCAGTCCAGCTGTGCTGGGGCTGTGCATACACAGGGGGACTAATCGCTTCACATTGCCTCCTGGGCTCCATGCAACTCGGCAGAGAGGGGGAGGACAAAGGGACAATTCTGAAGGAAGCTGGTCTTGGATAAGCGATTAGTCAGGGCCCCAAGGGGAGAGGGGGCTTGCTGGCGTCATGGTGTTGTGATTGCAGGCTGGAGGTGACAGAGGAGGGAAGTAGCAAAGAAGGAAGGGTCATGAGCCTTGGTTTCTAGATCTTAGGGCCAGGTTGGCAAAAGAGTTCTAAGTAGCATTACAGTGATACAGAAGTAAATAGTACATCAAAAGCGAGCATCACTTCTAAAGGACCAGTTCTAAGCATTACATTAGTGGTAACGTAGTTTAGGATAGTGGGCTCACGGCACAGTCTCGGATTTAGCATTCAAGGGTTTGGGTCCTAGCCCCAGTGGGCAAGTTGGCTTAACCTCTTTAGGACTCAACTCTCTTATTTTTAATAAGTGTAGCTTCCTTTGAAGGCTGTTGAGAGGGTCAACTGAGATAATATAAGGAACGTGCCTAGCACAGGGGCTGATGTTCTCTCTGAATGTTTGCCATCATTTCAATTGCTCATTTCAAGTTCTGTGAACAGATGAAAAAGATATTGCTGAGAACAGCGGGCAAAACTTGAGAAGAGACCTGATATGGGAGTTAAAGAGGAAAAGAGATAATGTAGATTGGTGGAGAAAATGGGAGTCCTGAAGGAATAGAAAGCCTGCTGGCTGCCAGAAACATGTCACAAGCCTGGAGCTAGAATTGAAAATCAGGATGGCTAAGAGCCTAACTTGCTTTCTATCTCCAAACTGTGCTTCTCCCCTAAACTTCTTCAAAGAGAAGTCCCTTTGGACTATCAACGTCCCTTTTCTATAGTTCACTAAATATCATTTACTTTCAAATATACAGACATCTCTTTAGGTCTTTAGATTTGCTTCAGACATGGTCTTGAGATTCAATGATCAGCTTTTGTTCTGCAAGGAGCCTTCACATTTACTTCTCTAATTTGTCCTTTGCTTCCGGCCTTACAAGTAACACACATTATGCATAAGTTCATTCACTTGGATTTAAGTGAACGAGCTTATTCCAACTCTTCATGCCAATAAGAGTGGGCAGGCATTTTGTCCCTTAAAATATTGCCTTTGGTGTTCTACACAGGTAGTTTTAATACCCCTGAGCCCCATTCTCTTCTCCTGAAAGTGGCATGAACCCTCTTTCACACATGTAGTATTAAGGAAATAGCCTTTACTGGAGAAGGGTCAGGGAGGGTGGCTTAACATCCAGTGGGAATCTCATAACGAGGAACTAAACACAAGGCAGCTTTCTTTAGAAAAAGCAAATATTGGAAATACATCCAAAGATTTCCCATACATCAGCGCAAAGTACGAGACAATATTGTATCTGAAATATCCCTCACTGGGAACACTGCAGTGGATTCGATCCAGTCCACAAAGAATGGAACACTGCCCATTGGTCATTTAGTCATCTATTAATTCTAGATATAATGTTTTCTGGGGGGGGGGGGCAGAGTTCCTATATCCAGGGCATTCACTCTGTCCAGTAGCCAAACTCCTCAGGGTGAAGGCCGTGATACTGGGACTCTGTTCTTCATACTGATCATTTATTATAGAATAACAGAGTCTTCGCACTAGACAAGATCTGAGAGGTCATTGAATCCGATATTTTCCCTTTGCCACTGAGAATTCTGAAGCCCAGATTTGTTGACCTGTGATTGATAGTATCAGAGACAGGCCTGGAACAGAGATCATCCTGGCTCCTGGTGGTGCTCTTTGCCCCTCTCCACATTTGCTTCTGTTCCAAAAAACTCTTTTCCAAAATTGGACCTAGCAATGAGCTGATGATTGGGTTCCAGCTGCCCAGTCGCAGGCCCACTCTCAGGAGAGCCACCTTTCCTTGTCTTGAACAAAGGTGGGAATGCCAAGAAACCCATGGTGTGTCAGAAATGTTGATGGCTAAATATTGCAATGTAATAACAAAGGCAACCTTCAGAGGAATAAGGAAACAAAGCAATTTAAATCTCATTTAAATAATTTCCCCTTCTTCCCCCTATCTTCACCCTGGACTATTCAATGAGCCCATCTGAATTCTGAGGGCATGTTCATCCTCCCACAATGGGGCTGAGTGCTGGAAATGTCCTTTCATTTAATTTCCAGTACTAGCTAAATTATCTATTGCCACGATCTGTGATTGATTTAGCTTTTATTGCTCTTGGCTGCGACAATCTATAAGGACCCAGCTGATTTCCCCTTTTTTGGGTTTCAGGCTTTATTGCTGTCATTTTAATGACAGATATTAAACATAGGGAATTCTCATCTGTATTTCCTCCCATAGGCTGAGCTGTATGTTGTATTTGAATGTGAAATGGTATCAAGAACTAGTTCTTCCAAAGTCTCCTTCTCCTACTTGCTCTAAGCAATCACTCCAGAAATCTGTGACAAGTCTGAAGAAGAACACATATATTTTCTGGCTAAATTCATTATGATACCAAATATATAGTAAATATCTAATAAATACCTGATATATACACTAACGAGTGAAGACTTCATTAACCCTTTGGTATGTGGACTTTTCCATGAATCTACCATTAATCCTCAGTTCTAAATGCTAAGTGAACATCTACTGTATGCAAGGAAGTTATGCTACACGTAATTGAAAGAAGTATATGATCTTGCTTTCCATGAACTTGCAACTGATGGGTAAAAGCCAAGTGTATACATAAAAAAATCAATAGCATAAAGGATGGTGACAAATGAGGTTGCAGATTTCCTAAGGGTATAAAAGAGTGAGACATTGTCTTGAGTTGAGCAAGGAAAAGGAAAAGAAGTAGGAAAGACAATGTCAGTTACACAGAAAAAGGAGCCATTTGATATTATATTAGGTCGTTTTCAGCCAGAAGAGACAGAAACCCAGCTCAAGTCCATTTATTGGCTCACACAACTGGCTTCCAGAACTGCTGGGTTAAGGGCTCATCGGATGTCATGAGAAATCTAGAATATCTGCCCCCTATGAGACCAGAGGAAAGAGCGTTCTGTTCTACCATACGGCTACCCTCCTTTCCATAGCATTTCCAATTAAATGCTTTTTTGTTCTTCAAACCTGGACACAGTGTGTTCAATATAAGAAATAGAAAATTTCTAAATTTAATTTTTGAGATGTCCTCTTAATTCTTGAAAATATATCATTAAATCAGCCTGAAATTCACAAGCAGCAGCATAGTCAAGTCAAGTAATAAGTTGGCAGAAAAATTGTTTGAGAGCCCAGATTTCAACTCTGCATTCTGTTTATCAATGATAGGCTCAAAATGGGGTTGTCTCCCTTCTTCTACCATGACAGGTTCATGAGATGCATTATACAATGATATCCTACTTTCTGTTCTTGGGTGCTGCTGCTGCTATCTTCTAATAAATTCAAGTATCAACTTTAGGGTGTCCATTCAGAGAGATGACATTGTAGAAGCCAACTCTATTAGAAGAGAAATTATTTATTCTTGATTATTATGAGATTATGTATGGTTAGTGATGGTAAAAAGGGAAAAGTTACTATTTAAAACAACAACAATAACCTCATAGATTTGGATTTTTGCCTACTTGGGAAGCACAGAAAACATGTGTAGGTAGGAGTCAATGTTTATATTTAATGAAATTATATGTATAAGTATTATATCATAGGTGGTACAAAAAGATAACTTTTCAAAATGCTTTTGTTGATATTATTCTTCTTTTTGAACACTTGAATGATGGCAATGAAGGCATATTTATCAAATCTATAGATGACACAAAGCTTTGATGAAGAAATCTATATTCAAAGAGAGCTCTACAATGCTTTTTCCATTAATCCTCAAAATCCAAAAAACATATGACATACAGTGTGAAAACAGGTTTCAAAACAACTAAAAAGAAATGGAATATTAAGCACTCCCTTTTTCTCGCCTTTCTATCCTCCAAAAAAAGTACTTCTAATCAGCTACCAGAAGTCAGAGCTTATAGCAAGCCTAACAGGGAGAGACATTTGAATTGCTTCTCATAACAATAGAGCTTGGTGATTTGAGAGAATTAAATTTAACCTGAAATTTTAGAGGTTGGGGTTTGATTTCTTTTTTTTTTTTTAAAGATTTTATTTATTTGACTGAGAGAGAGAGAGCATGAGCATACACAAGCAGGGGGAGTGGTAGAGAGAGAGAGAGAGAGAGAGAGAGAGAGAGAGAGAAGCAGGCTCCCTGCCAAGCAGGGAGCCCGATGTGGGGCTCAATCTTAGGACCCTGCGATCATGACCCAAGCTGAAGGCAGACACTCAACCGACTGAGCCACCCTGGTGTCCCTGGGGTTTGTTTTCTCATGGAAAAGTTAGGTTTCCTCATTCCGAGAGAAGAGTATGAAACATGTGAAATTCCAAACTGCTCTAGCTCAATCAAAATCTTTCATTTAGTCAAAAAAATGTTTGCTGAGTGGAAGTTTCCATGTTCCATTCACTTGGGAACATACCGAAAGGTACCCATCTTCACTGTCTGGGGAATTAAGAGGAGACATACCTGGAAGATGAGAAAAATGAGAAAGATACTAGGTGGGATGGGAATGGGAGTGGGCTCTGGAGACTTTCTGAATGACACAGAAAATAAAACAAATTCAAGAGTTCAGTAAATGTCCAATACTCAACAGCATCTCTGACCCCAGGCCTGGAGTGTCACACTTACCTCTATGCATTGTCAGCAACACGATGGCCAGCATCTCCACCAAACTCATCTCCCGATCCTCTAAGCAGAGAGGGCCTGAAGCTGGCAGTGGTGTTGAGATTCCATCTGTCCCCCTGGAAGGGTCCTGGGAGGAAGAAGAGCCCAACAGAGGATCCAGATGTCTCAAATGAATCCAAAATTTAATCACAGGACCTCGGACTGGCATCCAAAACAAGTGATAAGGAAACCCGTGATCATAGATAATTGTGTTCCAGATGCTTTGTGCGTGTTCTACGGTGTTTTCAAAAGAGGTTTTAAAGTCAGAAAATGGGTTGGAATTCTAGCTCTGATCATTGTTTTAGCTGTGACTTTAGTAAGAGTGTAAAACATAGTATGTTCTACTACCATTATTAGTACTACCACTGTACAACTGTGAGTTCTACTACTGTAACTACTATCATGGTTACCCTGTTGGGTGTTATATAATTCACCCTAAAACCTTACAGAATGTGTATTACTAAACCCAGTATACCAAGAAAAACAAACAAGGAAGAAAAAACACAAGAAAAAGCAAAACTAAGATCTGTTAGCTTGTCCAAAGTTGTATAGCAAAGAAGTGATGGGACTAGAATTTGCATCCAAGTTTGTTTGACTTCAAAAGCTTTGTGCTTATCCAGTCACCCATCATACCTATAGGGTGGACAAGAATTTAGCTCCCTGAGAGCCAAGGAAAAGAGAGAATGTGGAATGGTTGCCTAAGGTCCTAAACTGCAGAAAAAAATCTTAGCAGAGCAAGGAGGACCACAGGGAGCATGTCCCTGGGACCATCTCAGACACCATCTAAAAAGACCACCCCAGTCCCAAAGCCTGCTCATATGTCATATGCTGTTGTTGGCCTAACCACAAATCTTGCCTTGACGTTCGCTGTGCAAGTCAACTTTTGCTCAGGGGAGATAACTTCTCCATCCTCTCCATTCTGCTGTGGAGGTGCGGATTTCCAGTGAGGCCAAACTGTCCGAGATGGTTACCATTTAAAATATGTGGTCCTCCTCTTTTATAAGACACTGAAATATTCTGGAAATTCTGATTTTTATGTGTCCAAACACTCTTAGACTGCCTCTTACAAGTAGCTGAAATAAATTTATCAGGCTTATTTTTAATTTGGAAAATACAGGTGACAGAGCAGAACCTATTAGCATTTGTGGCTGAACTTGCAGAAGGGTCGTTTCACTGCCCAAGACAAAACAAGGAACTCAGAGCCTGACATCATGAAGAGGGGAGGAGCCACATCCAGAAACCTCCCCGGGGTACCATGAATTTACCAATAAGGGAGTACTTCATATTTGTATACCATTTGACATCAGATTCTCACAAACTTGTGAGGAAGCCCAGGTGTCTTACAGATGACAAAGGGAATACACAAAGGAAGAGGCAGGGACTTAGTATCTGGTGGGTCTTTCACCTGAGCTAGTTCATTTACTCCTCCCACGGCATTAGTAGGTGGGGGTAAGTTATTTTCTCTCATTTGTAAGTGAAGATATTCAAGCTCAAAAAGTTGAAGTAATCAGCCCAGGGTTATCACATAGTCACCTGGAACAAGGCTTCCAGGTCTTTCTACATGTCCACACTGCCTTACTCTCCCAGACCCCAAGGCTCCTTGACCCCATTCCCAACAACTCACATCCAGAGAAGTAAAATTTGTGTAGACCACGAGGGCCTCCATATTTAGGAGTCTGTTTTAAACCGGGACCATCCTGGGAAGTTCCCATCCAAAAGGCTAGTGTGTAGTGTCAGCCTGAGGGAAGTCCACCCCTCTATCTGTAGGGTCGGGAGGGAGCATATGTGAGAACTAATTCACACCACTTTATCCGGTACAGATATCTCTCCAAGTCTTGGGTCAAGAGAGTACCTAGTGTTCCTTACTTAATTACAGCTGTCTCTCCCAAGCAGAGAGAATTTGGGCTTGAGCTTCCTCTCTTCTGTGGGGAAATCAACCTCAAACACTGTTGATGAGTTGGGGCAAATGAACATTTGTAATCATAAAGAATTTTACCGTTGTATCAAGTGCCCCCTACCTTTTTAGCTGTCATTTTCTCAGACTCTTCCTATGTGCTCAATGCTTTAAACGTATGTATTTATTTTATCCTTACAACAACCCTATTGGCTGGATAGTTTTGTTTTGTTTTGTTTTTCATTTGATAGAAGGGAAAACTGCAGATCTGAGTCATCTAGGGCCCTTTAATAGGAAAGTAGCCAGGCTTGAAACCCAGGTTTTTCTGATTCTTCAGCCTTGCCCTTGAAGCAGGCCGGTATCTTTCAGAAGGGACCCCTTTACTGAGGTTTCGGCTGCAGGTATTATTGACCTTGTCTTGGGCACTTGATCCCTTTCTATTTGGGATGGAGGGTGAGGGACATCCCAACAGCCTCAGCCCTTGAAGGGGTGTTTTGGGTTTATATTACTGGAATTTGAGGTCACCTACCTTCCTACGGCCTATCACTTGCCAAAGAACCAGGAAATATACCTGAAGTTAGTGCCAGGTACCAGGTGAAGACGATATTGAGAGAGTCTACCTGTGTCCAGCCCAGAGTGGAAAGGGAGAGGTACTTCCTGCATGGTGTCATTTATCATGCTCCCCTGCCCCCTCCATCGTTCAAACCAAGGAGACGGCATTCTGTGTGTCCAAGGGGCAGAACACGAGCCTCATAACCTCAGCTGGATCCTTTTCCAAGTGGTCAGCAGAACCCATTCAGGACCAACAGCAAAGCCCCAGGCACCCAAACTCCCCCAAATGCAAAGACCCTTTGTTCTCTTGAAAACTTGTCTTTGTTGGTGAGGTTGCTATTGTTGTGGTCTTGGGAGGGAGGAAAATGCCGACATCTCCAGTTTTTAATATGGTAAATGTCAGTGTTTATGCCTGCGCGGGCTGGCCTAATTATCCCGTGTCCTCTAAAATCTTCCGCTGTAATTACCACTCACCGCAGTGACACCTACTGCTACAGGGAGAGCCATAAGCTGCAGGAAGCTCAAAGCCAGAGCACAGTCAGCAAACTGCAAGCAACACCAGCAGCTGTTTCTGGTTTCGAAGCGGTGGGAGCTTCCTGAGCCATTTTCCCTGGTCCCTCCGGAGCAAATGCCACTATGGTTGAAAAGTTGGAAATGTTTGTCAGGCCCAGAACAAAGCTGTGAATGAATACTACAGTAATTTGCTTCCCCACCATCTTCTCCTTTCTCTAAATCAGCCATGGAAACAACTGATGGGGCTAGAGCAAAAGGAAAAAAAAAAAAAGGACTATTAGCACCAGTGGTATCTGGTATGTCGTTGCTATTATCTGTATAATAGCCTTTGTGTTACCTACACATGTACTGTAATGCATAGAGAACGAGCTGCAGAGTTGAGACAGCTCAAGAGAATAGCTTTTAAGCAAAACGCCATGCTAAGGAGAATGATCTTCTAAAAAAAAAAAAAAAAAGAATGCCCATTAGCACACATAGGCAGTATTGAATCGCTTTTCCAGCGTAGAGGGAATAGTTTGGCCTGGCTTCCCCGCTTGCCACTGTACAGAAAGAGGAGGGGAAGAAGGAGAAGAAAAAGAAGAAGGAAAAGGGGGGGAAATCAATAAATTCAGTGTAAGCAAAGTCACGGCAACCTTTAAAATAATAAGACAAATCCATTTATTTCACAAATGTCTTCATTTCCAAATGCCATTGTTTGGGGCACTCTGCTGTCATTGTCCATGACATTTTCGGAAACTTGGCTCTTAATCATTGAGGTGTAGCTGGAGTTCTCCAGCAACAGCCAAGTTAAAAGATTATACGTTCACCCCACTGCTCGAGCAGCCTTGCGCTGTGGGGTGAAGGGGGGAGACTGGCGGTGGGGGGAGAGGCGGTGGGGGGAGACAAGGCTTAAATAGGGACAGAAAAGCTCAGCTGTATTGCTATATACAATGAAAAGTAATTACAGAGAAAAATGAAAGCTGTTTCTTGCTGTTAGCAGGAAGAATACGAGAATTCTGTACCTTTTTAAAGCTCTGAGTCCATTTTGATGTAATTGGTTCTGGAATTATTTATGACATTAATTGCTGCGCTATCGACTGCCTGTCAGCGGCTCTGGCAGTGAGTCCATCTTTCTTAGCACAGACAGCCTGCTCAGCCCCAACTAGACTGACAAGCTAATTATACCCATCTTCCCCTTCCATGACAAATGCTGCTCATCGGAAACCTTTCTAGAAATAAGCTCTCATTCTTTTCCCTTTTTCCTGAGCCAGACATAACGGATATCGCAAGGTGCAGATCGCAGCTAAAACTCAGCTCACAGGGCTATTAGCTCTGAACATCTCACTTGAGCCAAAAAACCTAAGCATCTTATGTTATCAAACTGTATGTCATTCCCTGATGCTAGTTTTCAGGGATGAGCAGGGGCCCGGCCTGTCAGTCAGGGCCGGGCAGAGAGAGAGCCAAGCTGACTGAATTAGCCAAGCTGTTCTGAACCGTCAACCGCGTCCAACTCAGGTGATGATAGGGAGGCTGGGAAAGTGCCTTCTGCGCTTTGTACAGAGGCGGTGGGGGGCGTTTGGGGAGGCTCCCTGCCAGCGCCCATTTTAGGAAGACAAGGTGAATAGTGTCCCTGGCTACCCCTTATCCAAAAGGCTCTTTGTGATTTAATTGCGTAAATTGTTCTTGCCTTCCAGGTTTATTTTGCATGCAGATTTAGTAGTTAAGGAGGGCACGTATTGCACGGAGCACTGGGTGTTATACGGGAACAGTGAATCATGGAACACTACATCAAAAACTAAGGATGTCCTGTACGGTGACTAATATAACATTAAAAAATAAAAAGATTTAGTAGAACACTTTGGAGGCAGGACACCTACTCCATGGGGCATTGCTTTAAAGAGTGAGTACCCTTGTATGTGGCACTTGGAGGAGGCGCAAGAGGAGAAATGAGGCGGCCCTCTTGCTTTAGGAACCAGCAGGCTAGTTGGGAAGACAAGGCATGAACAGAAACAGGCATTCAGTAAACACCGGGAAGTCATCTATTTATAAGAAGGCTGGACAACGTTGACAAAAAGAAGCAACTCTCTTGGAAATACCCCCTGGTTTATTCTCTGCCACAGGTTTTTTTGCTCTATTTTGTGCTGTCCAAAATAAACCGGCAAAATTAATTCTCTTTTTAAAAGATAAAGCACTGCGGATAAGAAAGGCCCCTGTGTGCACCATTACTCAGTTGGGAGGAAACTCAGGCGGCTAGAATTGGGTCTTAAGCAAGACACGAATTCTCAGAATCCAAACCTGCAACATGAACCGAATAACCCCAGTCTACCTCCCAATCGAGGCTTGTAGGAATAAATTCAGAAAAATTATAAAAACACTGACTAAACAAGAACTCTGTTTGCTGCAAAAGTATGGTGATGAGAACAGGATGAACTGTGGGCTTTGGAGCAGAAAAGTCACTGGAGACAGCTTGCTTTGAGAAAGATCTTAGAAGGCCTTTGAGATTATGGGATCCCTAGGATAGTATTAGGTGTATTTTGATCTTTCACATAATTTTAATATTGTCTTGGTTTATGGCTGAAAGGGCCATTTATGGAAGCCAAGTGTAGAAGGGGTGGGCTGCAGTGAATTCATATTATATTAGCCGAGCTAAACTGCAC
The DNA here is from genome assembly GCF_024610735.1 of Ursus americanus. Taxonomy (NCBI): domain Eukaryota; kingdom Metazoa; phylum Chordata; class Mammalia; order Carnivora; family Ursidae; genus Ursus; species Ursus americanus. The sequence goes on from NC_142132.1 coordinate 49,116,180, forward strand.
ATTGCCTAGAATTCCCTTCCCTGTGTAGTTCCAAGTTAATGCCACCTGAGTGAGATATTTTGTATGAGATTTAGAAGGGGACAGTGGAGGTGTGGCTATACTCTTACTCTCCAGAGGTCAGCGGAGGCAGTCATACATTGCCACTTACCTGCTGGCTTATCTGATTGGCATGGGATCGACGTCAGGCTCACAGCTCCTCCAGCTGCTGGGTCATCTGCTTCAGCTTTTCCAATGCCTGGAAGAAGTGCCAGCATGACATGTGGGGCCAGCTTCTCTTGCAGCCCACCCCCTCATCAAAGCAGGAGGTCTATAGGAGGTAAGAGACCAACATGGATGCCCGACTTTCCTCCTCAGTTCAAACTCAGCCTTGTCGGTGCCAGCTTGTCCTTGATTTCCTGACTTCATACCTATCTTTCTTTCTGGCTGTCTGCTATGGACTTCAGTCCCCAGCACTAGTATAATTTATATACTAATATAATACATTTATTAGTGTAATATATATAGTATAATAGATACATACTGTATTCTTGTATGTGTATATTTATCCTATATCCTCAGGATTATATATATTCTTTTTATTATAGAGAAATAAATCTCCATATCCTTAAAATTACTCATTGCTCAGCTGGCACAAGAACCAGAACCCTAGGGGAGGAAGGTTCCAGGAAAGGGCTCCTCAGAATGTGGAAGAGGGCATCAGCTACTATGTCTTTAGCACATGGTCATCAATGTGCCTGACACCATCTGATTTTCATTTTAGTGTAAGGCAAATGAGAGAAGAAAAAGTGTGCAACATTTGAGCTCTATTTTTATGACCCTCAATACTTACACATAATCCAATATTTTGACCTTAGAATACCAAGCACTTGTATAGCTAGAAAACGGACTTCATTTTCACGCAGAGGGTTGATAATTTACAAATGTAAGCAACTGATGGGCTTAGCACAGTGAAACTTGATCTACAAAGGAGTTTATGTAGGGTGACCCACTGTCCCGATTTACTCAGGACTGAGGGATTTCATGGGTCATGGAACCTTCAGTGCTAACTCAGAGTCAGTCCTAGTCAAACTAGGATGGCTGATTCCCTTCAGTATGAGACAACTTTTCACACGCCCTAAGAGGGAGTCAGCCCAGCATTACAATGCTTTTAGTCTCTCTTGTTTCCTCACCTTTAAAATAGTTTGAGGATATTTTTTTTAATAAATGTAAGACACGATAGTTCTTGACAAATAATAAACACTAGCTATGTAGTTATTAATAATTAACAAATAATATTGCCAGAAAAAGTAACACAGGAATATGTGAAATTGTAAGAAAAACCCCATATGTGATGAAATATTGAGCATTAAGTGAGGATGAAAGCAAGCGCGACCAGGGCCCATGGAGACAGACAATATGAGGGCCGGAGGTTCTTGCTTCATTCATTCGATGGAGTATCTCCTCTGGGGCAGGTACCAGACTAAATGAAAAGTCTCATTTGGTGAACCAAGTAGATATTAATTTTTACCTTCAAGGGGCTTTCTATCTATGGGGGAGTCAGGCATTACACAAAAGACAACCAAAAAAAAAAAAAAAAAGAGTATTATGAGAGAAAACAATTAAGTGCCCTCAGAGAAAATTTGGGGAGAGATCTAATTTAGATTGGGTAATCAGAGAGGGGTTTTCTGATGAAGTGCCACTGAGAATAAGTCCTGAAGGATGAGAAGGAGCCAGCCAGACAAAAAGGGGGACAAAGGACAGCCCACACACAGGGGAAGAACAGGGCTCAGGGAATGGATCTTTGAATAGGTAGGATTTAAATTGCGTCTTAAAGAATAGGTGAGCTTTCTTTTTTTTAAAGATTTTATTTATTTCAGAGAGAGGGAGAGAGTGAGTGAGAGAGCGAGCGCAAGCATGAGCAGGGGGAGGGGCAGAGGGAGTAACAGACTCCCCGCTTAGCATGGAGCCTGATTGGGGGGGGGGGCTCAATCCCAGGACCCTGGGGTCATGACCTGAGCTGAAGGCAGATGCTTAACCAATTGAGCCACCCAGGCGCCCCCAGAACAGGTGAATTTTCAATAGACACAGAGAAGTATTTCCTATCATGGGCCTTTCTACATATTTACTGACCTTGGGAAAATTATTTTCATTGCCAGGCCTCAATTTCCTCTTCCATGAAATAATGGGTTCAACTGGATGATCCCCATGGAAGAATTATGTTAATATCATTGAATATGCCCAAGAAGATGAACACTTAAGAATCAAAAGCCACTTGCCATCAACCATGGCCAAACACAAATATCCCATGGGAATTGGAGAAAAAGTGCAGCTTCCCCAGGTTGCTATAGTCATTGCCCATTGATTGAATGGACAGAGCGCTTCACTAAGAGCTTCCCTTAGTGAAGATTTACTTAGGTGTGGACAGATGATGGGGTGCAAATCAGGCCTGCCTAGGAGCAAGTCTCATGTATACTCGGCTTCTTAAGGAGGAATTTGTGCTTCTTATTTCCAGTGAATGATTTCAGTGGGTCAGAGAAAAGGAGTTTCCCACTTATGAAGTCCTTCCCCGCTACAAGGAAGGGGATAACTGCACGTCTAAACTGTGGACTTTATATGTATTTTTTTTCTCCTGATAAATGCCTTGGAAACATCCACATAAAATCAACATGAAGGTCTAAAAATTGGATCCTTTAAATCACTCACTCTGTGCTTATACAGTGTGGGGCACGGAGGTAGCTTTCTTGGGCCATTTTTTTTTTTCACTGATTGTATAGAGCTGCTGAAATAGTTGTATCAGAAGAAAGGTTTCATGTAAGTCCCTACCCACCCCCCCCAACTCCCACGTCCCCATCCCCAGGCAGCCACGGGTTCATTTCTGTGCTTCTCCTCAATATCGTCAGAAAAGGAGGAAATTAGGACTTCTCTGAAGACCTTCATCTAAACCAGGGAGCCCCATGAGAGCAGAAGAATCTCCTGTGCCCCAACTCAGGGCCTAGAGCCTGGCCCACAGTGGGACCTCGGGAATTGTCAGCTAGTTGAATGGATAAATTAACTTGAAGCCAAGATCTGCTTTGATCTGTTCCAGCTCATGTGGAAATTGAGGAATGGCAAGGAGATTGGAGAAGCATTTAGAGAAAGAGTAGCATCCTGACACTTGGCAAGAAAAATACACTCGGTCAAGCTGTAGAGGAGGGCTCTCTCTTGGGGCCCTTAGCAAGGTGACCTTGACCCAGGTGACTGTTCTCAAATCTGAGCTCTGCAGGTAAAAATTTCTCTCCTAGCTAGAAAAATGTCCTTAAAAAAAATAAAGTGAACTTGGCAGTCTTTCAAATTCTGTAGCTTAGACTTTCAAATAAACATTTTACAACATGACATAGGATGGCTTAAGCTTAGTCCTGATGAAAAGAGGAAATCACGTAGCAATTGCAAGGCAAGTAGCAATAGTATCTTACAGCGAGTAAACAGATTATAGGCTCCAAAGTCCTTTACATACATTATCCCATTCAGAATGGTACAACTACACGTTCATCTCCAATATGGGCGGGGACCAAGTATCTCTTGTTTATATCACTGTATTCTCCTCACTTCAATAAATAGTTGTTAATAGATATTTGTTGAACAGATCGGTGACAACAAATCAGATGCTGGTTTAGAGATGCCGTATCATTTTCTCAATGTCAAATAGTTAAAAAATGGCAGAGCAATTACATTTCAGCACAGGTAGATAAGAATGTTTTCCAAATGTGCTCATAACTCAGCCTCTTGCCACACCCACAATGGCAGGTAGATTCACCTTCAGTTTCATTGAAACAGGTAGTGTTCAACCTGAAGAAAGGAGAAAGTTTTAGATCATACAGGAAAATGTGGAAAAACAACAATATCCACCCAATGTAGATTGTTTTATAGAAATTAGCTCACAAATCCCAAAGAAGATCAACCCTCATTATAGCTTTGTGTTATATTATGGTTTATCATGTCGTATGGATTGGTAGTTTAAGGTCAATAAATTATTTTTTTAAAGCTCACCAAAATGCCCGAGTAATATTTCTCTTTCTAAAATTCCCTTGATTTTTCTGTAAAAGTATGCTGTGACCAAAATTTAGCAATCTTGCAGATGATATGCATATGCCTTTCATCTTTAAGAACAATAGTGTTTAGCACTCTATTCATGGATTCCGGAAATTATCCCTTGGGTGCTTCTAAAATGCTTCTTGCAGAGGAAGTCCTGTACGCAACAATTTACTAGTCTTTGGGATGGCAGAGTAAGTGAAACGTTTACATCCAGCCAAACCCAGAAAGGCTGTAGCATGTAACTCCAGGGAAAGTGCTATATTCAGTGGTGCTTTCTCTTTTTAATTTCTGAATTTAAAGCTGCAGTTGGAAAGAAGAGAAAGATGGGCACCCCCCTTTCCTTCTGGTCGATAAGCTCACATCAGCTTGCCCAGAACTCACAGACATTATCTTCACTCAGGACAGGTGGCGGAAGGGGTGGTTTGCTCTCTCCTCACCCTGTCCTTTTAGGTTTCCGACATTTTTAAGACACGTGTAGAATTTTTTTCAGGTGAACACCACAAGAGATTTAATAGAAGATGCATTTGTTTTTGACTTCTAATTAATCAAGATAACATCTCTCTCAACCATTAGACAGTGAAATCAATACCTCAGGCAGCTGTACCACCAGTTAGACTTACACACCAATACCTACTATTGGCAAATCAGTGATGTATTTAACCACGTTGTACTCTATCATTTTATAATATGAGACCAACATGACTATGTTGAGCAGGATACTTTTGCCTCTGGGCCCAATAATGGGATTTCTTCTGCATCCCTCAGCCCTGGCCCACTCCCTCCCCCACCCAAAGCTGGGGTGATGATTCATTTCCCAGACTCTGATTTGCACAAAACCATATACTCACCATGAAGGACATCAGGATCCCAGAATATGAGAAACATTGGTAGAGAAAAGATGCCGGATAAAAAGGTGGGACAACAACCGTAAGAGATGTGGGTATGTCATGAGCTCCTTCCATCAACAAGCAGTGGTGGCCTGGGGTAGGAAGGGTCCTGGCTATTCTGAGGCCCTGCTTTTAGGAAATAGCATATGTAGGATGTCTTAGGTCTGGCTGAGGGGGTAATGAATCTCTGGGGAATTCACTGTAGACTAGTGGCACTTACCCTATTCACTAGAAATAGTCTTCTAGGAAAAACCCACCAAGCCCAGGGCTCCATGGTAGGGGGAGGGCTTTATCTTCAAGGAAACCTATGGCCTTCTGCTGAGTCAGAACTAGAGCACTGAGTCCATGATATGTTCCAGGAGTTGGCTAGGTATCCCAGGCACTGTGTAACCAAGAAAGCCTACATGGCAGGTGACTCTCCTCTAGACCCTACACACAGTCTTGACAAGTCACTCAAGTCCAGCATCACTATTACTCTTTATTAGAGTGCCCTACGTTTCAATCATCTCAATTTTTCATCTAATTTGTGAGTATTCTGTGAGCAAGACTCTTGAAGGCATGATGAGTTCTAGGTGACCTGGGACCTAAAGAAGACACTCTTGACGCAGGGGACAAAGAGCCTGGGAGGGGTTGAATAAAGGTACCTGCTGGGACTCTGAGGCACAACAGAGCTAGTGCTAACCTTTAAGACAGGCACACTCTTCTGACTGATCATTTTCCAGAAAGCATTCTTCGACCCCCTCTGGTTTCCCCCTCCACACCCTGGCTATACTTGGAACCCTTTCTCTACTACATGTCACAGTAAGAGATCTGTTTCCTGTCTCTTCTCTGAGTGCCTGCGAGCCCCAGGAGTCTTGTTGCTCTCCATTCCTCCAGGGCTAAGCGCAGACTTGGTCCAAAGGGGACATTCTGTCAAGGGTAGCTATTCTTCTGGGGAGATCAGATGCAGGCATCGCTGAACATGAGGGTAGGGCACCACAAGTTAGTCTGCATGTGAAAGGGTTAAGAAATATTGAATTAATCCCATTTCATGAAATACCTGATGAGGGGAGGAACACACTTCTAGAATGCCTATATTGTAGGCAACATGGTAGAGGGAGTAATAACAACAACCATAACAATATCTATCGTAATGATGAAGATAAGTGCATGGCTTTGTGTGTGTCTCTCTGAGGCTGGTTTTAATACCTTGTCATATTGAAGAGGAAGCTGACTCTGAGAGGTCAAATCATACACCCCAGGTCACGCAGCATTTGAACTTGGTCTGAATTTAAAACCTGTGCTCCTTCCTCAATGTTACATTACCTCCCACTTAAAATTCTAACGTGATCTTTCTTCAGTTTTCACTGAGACATTTCCCCTTTTTCCTCAACACTCGGTTTCTTTCCCAGAGCTCATGATGTTCACAGCCTTGTGTTCCTCTCATTGGAAAGTTACACTTGGAACATCAACATATACAGAAAAGTGAGTTTTTAGGAATAGGATTATGCTTCCAGGATCTATTCTTTTGCCACCAAGATAATGATTCCGTGGATCATAGGCGTTGCCCTGGAGACCTATACACACCAACGCCCTACAAGAGGGGAACCTCCATGCTGTGTGCGCTGGATATAAAGGACGAACTTCTGCTGACACTGTTTCTAATGGAAAAGCTTCAATTAGGTGCCCAAGATTGTTCCCCAGTAACGTGAGCCTTGGGCTCAATAAGAGATCCCTTCTTCACTCTTTGCTTTAGAGTCTAACTTACAGTAGCTAGGAATTTATATCATCCATGAGCTTGGTTAAGGTTTTCATTAAAATATTTTTCTTTAACATAATCTTGGATGGGAGGCTGAATCTGTCATTTGTAGCACACGTTTGGGTGAAATGAGGCATAATGTCTCTGGCCTCAGTCTTCAAGTCACTTCCCTCTTAATGACATTTTTACACTCCCACCTCATATTGTCTTGAGCTATATGGTCTGCCCATTTGAATAGAAAGTCCTGGATCAACCACAATAGGCAGTCCAATGTACTGCTCACAGGTCTGTAGAAATGAGTCAGGGTTTTGATTAATTACCTGGTCTCAGCCTTGATGTTAAATCTTACCCTTAATGTATTGCCGTGTGAACATGCATTATGGATTGTGAAACCATTCACCCACAAAGGAAGTTGTTTGGCTGACATTTAATTTTACCACTTGTCAGCACCATGATATGAGAGAGGAGCCATCTTTTGACAGGAAGTGCTCTGAATTCTTCCAGGGATTCGTTGGTGATGTGCAAACCTCTGCAGGGCATCTTATGATTGTTCTTTCAGTCAGCATTCATGTTTCAAACTCTTGGTTTAAGTCCCTCAGTATTAGTCAGCAAAATCAAAAGTGGCTGGTCTTCATAAAACATAGGCTTGTCCAGGATGTCTTTGACTCACTCTGTCTTGTGGTAGCCCATTCACTGTCATCTCTTTCTCTGTAGTTCTGAGGGCTTCAGGTGAGCTGTAAATACAGGCCCTGCCTTCCTTGGTCCAGGCCGCACTCGGACTTGCTACTCTGCTCCAATGTCAGCCATCTCTGCTTTCTTGCATTGATTCTTTATTTTTGTATTCATTCGTTTAACAAATACTGGTTGAGTACCTACCATGTGACAGGCTCTCTGCTAGATGCTAGGGATACAATGATGATTATAATTGGCATGGTTCTTATACTCATGATTGTTAGAGTTTATTGGAGGAGATAGTAATACAGTATGTAATTATGTATCATCATAAACACTAGGAAGAAAAATAATAGCAGCTATAAAAAAATAAAAGATAACCTGGGACCTAGTTGAGATGGGTTGCTGGGAGTTAGCCTGTAATTTCCTTACTTCCTGACCACCCACCTCCTCTACACTTGTGGAATTGCCCTTAAATGAAAATAATTTCCCCACTCAAGGAAACACACCCTTCCTGGAGCCCTTGAATCCAGTGACTGGTCCACAAAAGGACACAAAGATCTGACTCCCTCGCCTCAGGGCAGGTTAATTCTGAAGCTCCAAGCCCAGTGCCGGATCTGCTGAGGGCTCTGGTACAGCTGCATGCAGTCCAACTTCTCTCTGCCCAATCCTGCTCCCCTCACTCCCTTATAGGACTTGTTCCAGAGGGTACTCTCCAATAAACCTCCACGAAAATCTCAGAGCCTGGTTTCCTGAGGACCTGATCTATGGTGCAGCCCATCCCAACAGGTGGCATTTAGCTGAGGCTAACAGCAGGAAGAACGGGGAGACATCTCCCCAAGCACAGGGAACAGCATGTACAAAGACCAGGAAGGAGAAGCACTGGGAAGGAATTATAGGTCAGTAGTTGTAGGGAATGCTGTGCTCTGATGGTCCTCCCTCACACGATTAGATTCTAAGGCCTCTCCAGCATGATCTGGCCTTGCCCATCCATATGCCTCCTAACCTATGTCCCCATCCAAACTGTACACAAGTTAGACCCGCCTCCTCCCTGCTTCTGAGGCCCTGACTATGGACTTCTTCCAGCTTGCCCTGCTTTCTCCTCTCTTACCAACTGCTATCCTTATCAACTTATTTTTGAAAACTTGATTTCAAGCTTACTCTTTTCTCCTCACAACTTAGTGCTTAGTTATTAATGATTCTCCTTTTATTTGGGTTTTTAAAAAAATGTGTTGCTTGTGCAACACTTACAGCCCTGATGAGACCAAAGATGCTTCATAGAAGAAATAGTTTGGGAACTTCTATGGAATTCTCTTTTGCCCGGAGAGAGGGCTGAGGGAGAGATGAAGCAGCGAACCAGTGAGGGTTCTTAGTTATGGACAGCAGGGACCTAGTCTTGGGTAGTTCAAGAAGGAAAGAAACTTATTAGAGGATGTTATATGACTCACGGATTATCTGGGGGGAGCCAGAGAACCAGGTTTACATAGCCTCCTTCATCATGGGCTATGTCAGTGGGGACATCACTGCCACTTGGCCCAGGCTGTGGTTCATACACAACCCTGATGCTGAGTCAGGACGTGTCACTAGAGTCTCAGTCATTGCTGTCTCTGGGACATCTCTCCTTCCATCCCTTCAGAGTGGTGTCTGGCTGGCATCTGCTTAACTGAGTCCCTAGGTTCTGAATCAGAGTCCCACACAGAAACATCTGACCAGGGGAGCCTAAGTCACATGCCTGCACTGCCAGAAAACCGGCAAGCCAAGTTTCGGGCATCTACTGTAGGGTAGTGAGGATTAATAGGTGGAAACATTGGAAGCTTTAGAAAGGTGTTCAAGTGTGATGGACAGCCAAAAACACTGACTATTGAGTACTACATTTGGATGGGAGGGGGAGTGGAGATAGAGCATGAAGGGCCTCTACTACCAGTCTACGAAGTTGACCCATACCCGGGGTCTTCACCCCTACACCCCCTGCCTTCACATTGGATCCCTGAGAAAGACCTTCTGATTTACTTGTTAAGCATCTCTTAAAACCCTGTGTCTCCCTTACCATTATCCCCATTCAGCGTTAGCAAACTTTGGTCTTCAGGCCAGATCCAGCCTGCGTAAACCAAGTTTTATTGGACCACAGACACGCCCATTTGTTAATAGGTTGTCTGTGGCCGTTTTAAGTGGAGTAGTTTTGCTAGAGGCCATATGGCTGACAAAGCCTAAAATATTTACTACCTCGTCCTTTACAGAAAAGGTTTGCTGATCCCTGTCCTTCTCTACACCAGCACCATCTCTTACTGGTCTTCTGCAAGAACTTCCTAAAGAGCCCCAAAGTTCTTACCAGTGAGTACATCTGATAGCCAGGGTGCTCACTGCAAAACATAAATACAGTCATGTCAATGGAAGATAAACTTATTCAATAAACTCATTACACTTAATATAAAGAGCAACACCCTCAAAATGGCAGTAAGATCCTACAAAATTCAACTCGAGTTTACATGCCTGCCTACATGCCTGGTTGGTCAGCAGGACAATAACACTGAGTGAAAGACACCAACAGACATGGTTAGAGTATGTGATGTTTCTTTGATGATCAAGGATGAGAGGTGATATTCTGACAAAGCATGAGCTGAGAGCTTGCCCCCAGGTATTGGATACAGGGAGAGGCTTCCACTTTTCCCAAGCCCCTCACAAAAAACCCAGCTGCTGTGGGTAACACTCCATGGAATGAGGATTCAACCAGCAGCAAGAAGCTTGATTTCATCATTCTTCTATTTTTAAAAATACCTTCTTGCCTCCCTCCCCCTCACCCATCTGTCTCTGACTGTGGTGCTGCTTGCTCTTCGGATGCAAGTGATAGATGCTTTCTATCCCAGCACATTTCTCTTTATTGCAGGACTACATAAATTAATGATTAATTTCCAGGTATGGTGAACTCCAGTAGGCCCATGTTTCAAGCATGCATAAGGTTCATTCCTGATATGAGCCCTCTGGTCTAAGATTAAATGTCCTCACAGTATCATTTCTGTAGATTTAGCTTGTTTTGTTTGCTTTGTTTATTCAGGGTTTTTGTTTTGTCTTTATGTTGTTTTATCTTTCTGAACTTCTATTTTATTATGCATAGTACATGATTATCTCTTGACTATATAATAAGGGGGAAAGAGAGTAGCAATCAAATGAATCAATTATATCATCAATTGAATAATTTGTCTATTTTGTGAGTATATGTTATGTATTGTCTGTCCCTTCTGAGGTTAACAAGTTCTAATAATTATAGTAACAACTTTTTAAAAAAGTTTTTATTTTAGTTTCAGTTAGTTAGCATGCAGTGTTATATTGGTTTCAAGTGTACAATATAGTAATTCAACACTTCCATACTAATAATCGCATTTTATACTTTATAAAGCCTCCACTATCACTACAACTACTCATCCTTCTCGTCAGACTGCCCACTTTATTATTTTTAACCCTATTCCCAGGAACTGCTGAAGGTATTCTTACTATATGCCAACATCAAGGTACTCTCTCCTGCCCAAACAGGTAATGAGTACTCTCCAGGGTGCTCTGGGGATATCTATCCTATATATACCTACCTACCGACCTACCTGCCTACATACCTATTATTTGTTTGGAACAGAATAATAGAAGCTAAAATTGGTTCTAAGATTATACAACTTGGGCATATTATTTATTTTTAGATATTTTAAATAGAATTTTTATTGGAATATGATGTACATGCAGAAACACAAAATATACAAAATACAAAATACACAAAATATAACACAATAGAGCTTAATGGATTTTCCACAAAGTGCACACGGCCGTGTGACCACCACCCCAGATCAAGAAATACAATATTACTGGTTCTACCCAAGATCCTTCATGGCCCATTCCAGTCAGCGCCACTCCAAAGGTAACAAGTATTAAGACAGCTGTCACATTGTGTCTCTTCTCCTCGTCTTAAGGGGACACCATTTATATTGGATTAGAGCTCACTGAACACATTTTTTGGAAGGATACAACTCAGCCCACAGTAGTCCATTTTAAAGCTCTGTAGTTAGGTGTATACTTCTTTACGATCATTATGTCTTTTTGGTAAATTGACATTTTATCATTATATATTGTCCACTTTTATCCTTGGTTATTGTTTTCCAGGTTCTACTTTGTCTGATACTAATATAAATGTTCCACCTTTTTTCTTTTAATTAGTGTTTGCAAGGTAGACTTTTGTGCTTTTTACTCTTAATCTATGTATGTTCTATAGTTCCAGAGAATTTCTATAGTTTCTTTTAGTTATATATTTATCAATTCTGATGATCTTTTTCTCTTAATGTTTACCAATCAGCATTTAGTGATGTTGATATGTTTGGATTCAAATCTACCATTTTATTGTTTTCTGGTTTTTATTCCTCTGTTTTTTCTTTCCTGCCCTTTTGTGCTTTTAAATATATTTGTGTAATTTTTATTTGTTGCCCTGGGGATTAAAAAATCCAATCTTAACTTCTAACATTCTACTTAGAATCAACATTTCACCACTTTGTGTGTAATGTAGGGAGTGTACCACAATATAGGTCCCTGTACCCGCTCTTCTTTGGTTATAGTTGTCTTACATATTATATCTGTATACATCGAAAACCCCTTGGGACAATGTTTTAATTTTTTATTTCAATGGACAAATACATTTTTAAAGAACTCAGTAGGAAAAGGATAGCCCCCTATATTTACCTATTTAGTATTTCTGTTGTTCTTCCTTTACTTCCATAGTTTGAAGTTTTACTCTGTTATCATGTCCCTCTGTCTGAAGAACTTCCTTTAGCAATTCTTCTAGATCAGGCTTGTCGCTGGTAACAGAAATCTCTTAGCATTCCTTCAGATGAGAAAGTTTTTATTTCACCCTCATTCCTAAAGGATATTTTTTCTGGAAAGTCAATTTTTTTTTTTAACCAGGGAAATGGATAATCACACTTTCTATTTCTTCCTGTGTCAATTTCAGTGAGTTGCCTTTTTTAAATTAGTATTTCATCTAGTTTTTCAAATTTATTGGCATAAATTGTTCATGATACCTTCCTTCAAATATATATAGGATCTGTATTTTCATTTCCTTATTTATTCCTGATATTTGTAACTTGTGCCCTCTCTCTCTCTCGCTTTTTTTTCTCTTTATCAATTTTCACAGGGGTTTGCCAAGAAAAGGATAAAAGACCTAAGTTACAAATATCAGGAATGAATGACTAATGCAGCTCTGAATATTAATGTACGTGTCTTTGTGTGGACGTAGGTTTTCATTTCTCCTGGGTAGATGATTAGGAGTGGAAATAGTGCATCATATATTAAATTTATCTTCAAATTTTTAAGAAACTGCTAAATTGTTTTCTGAAGTTTCTGTACTATTTTACATTCTTATCAGCAATGCATAAGCCTTCTAGTTTCTCCACATTCTCACCAAAACTTGGTATTGTCTTTGACTATAGTCATTCTAGTGGGTGTATAGTGATATCTCATTGTGATTTTAATTTGCATTTCTCTAGAAATTAATGTTATTAAGTGCTTTTTTGTGCATATTAGCCATTTCTATGTATTATTTGATGAAATGATTGTTCAAATATTTTACCTGTATTTTAATTGAATTTTTCATCTTATTATTGAGTTATAGGAGTTCTTCACATAGTCTAAATATAAGGCATTAAAAAAGATGTTTTCAGTCTACCTTGTGTTTTACTGTCCTCTAATTCCTTTTGAGTCTTGTACTTTATGTACACAGTCTCAGGGTAAGCCAGGAGTGTGAGAATAGCTTGGAGGCTCTCTGTCTCCACTGACCATGTATATAGACTCAGCCAAAAATATGTTTGTCCCAATCAGGACTACAATCTCAGGCTACTAGAATGAAGCCATTGGCCTTGCCACTTGTTTGTCTAAGAGAAGTCATTTCCATTGAAGATGGGCAATACCTATTGCCACTAATGGAGTGAGTCCTCCTCAACTGTGTCAGAAAAACTGCTGGTCCTCATAGCCTACACTGTCCTGGCAGAATCTCCACATGACCTATTTGAAGGAGGGGGTAATGGGAGTAGCCTCATCCCCAGGGCTGAATGCCACAGAATCCCACTGTTTTTATCCTAACTCAATAATTTATCACAGATCATTATATGACTTTGGTAGAATTTCAGAGTAATTACATGATATTACTGGTTAGTTTTGTCCAGCTTTATAGTTACTTTTTGGGGAGAACATTTGCCAATCTCACTTGTAAATCCTGACTTTCCTATCTTGAGTTTATACTTTCTTCTTTTTAATATATGCATTTAACCCTATATATTTTCTTCTAAGAACAGTTTGAGCTTCATTGCATAAGTTTTGATAAGCTTTATTTCATGATAATCTAATTTAAAATATATTTCAATTTCCATTTCAATTATTTCTTTGCCTCATGGGTTATTTATAACTCTATTGTCTAATTGCGTACTGTGGGGAGTTTTAATAATCTTTGGTACTGATCACTGGCTTCATTAAACTATTTTAAGAGAACATACTCAAAATTAGTCATAATTTTGCCCCCCAGAGGACATCTGGCAATATCTGGAGATGAGTGCTGTTGTCATAACTGGGGGAGGGGAGCTGATCCTGGCATCTAGCGGATAGAGGCCAGGAATACTGCTAAGCATCCTATAATGCACAGAACAGTCTCTCATGACAAAGAATTTTATCAAGCCCAAAATGTCAATAGTGTCAAGGGTGAGACACCGAAGTTGGTGGAGACTAACCTTAAAGTCTGGCATGTCACAAAGTTTGATAAATGTTCCGTATCTACTGGAAAAGAATGTGATTCTGTCAATGTTCACTTCAATGTCCTCTATTAGATTCATATTTCCTCATCATGTTGTTAATGGAGTCTAGAGTCTTACTAATTTTTTAAAAAGATTTTATTTATTTATTTGACAGAGAGACAGCCAGCAAGAGCGGGAACACAAGCAGGGGGAGTGGGAGAGGAAGAAGGAGGCTCCCAACAGAGCAGGGAGCCTGATATGGGGCTCGATCCCAGGACCCTGGGATCAGGCCCTGAGCCGAAGGCAGACGCTTAATGACTAAACCACCCAGATGCCCTGTAGATTCTTACTAATTTTTGTCTGCTTGTTCTACTGGTTACTAAGAGAAGCATGTTAAATTCTCCCATTTGGCTTATAGATTCATCTCTCTCTCTCTCTCTCTCTCTCTTTTTTTTCAATTGCTACTTATATTTTGAGGTCATTTTTTAGGTTCATATAAATTTTTCTATCTTCTTGGCTAATAGACCTTTTGTCAGGAAATCATCTCCAGTAATGCTTCATGCCTTATCTGATATTACAACAGGTTTCTTATGGCTAATGTTTCCTTATCTTTTCTCCATCCATCAATATTCAAGGTACTCTACAATTTATCTGAAGTTGTCTCTTGTAAGTATAATGTAATTTGAGTCTGAGGTTTTATCCAATCTAAGAATATTTGTCTTTTATTGAAATATTCAGGCAATTTACATTTAATATTATTACCAATGTATTTAGATTTATATTTACCATCTTACTGTTTTTCAGTTATTATCTACTTTTGGTTCCTTTCTGTCTCCTTTCTTCAAAATTTTTTGATTAATCAAATATTTTTTATTTTTTAAAGATTTTATTTATTTATTTATTTTAATTCTTATTTTACAAAAGATTTTATTTATTTATTCATTTTTTAATTTTTATTTTTTTAAATATTTTATTTATTTATTTCACAGAGAGACAGCCAGAGAGAGAGGGAACACAAGTAGGGGGAGTGGGAGAGGAAGAAGCAGGCTCCTAGTGGAGAAGCCTGATGTGGGACTTGATCCCAGGACTCTGGGATCATGCCCTGAGCCACCCAGCCACCCCTGATTAATCAAATATTTTTATTATTCTCTCCCCTTATTTTCTTCATTACCACGCTCTTTTTTTCTTCTATTCTTTTAGTGGTTTTCCTAAATATTACAAAATACATTGTTAAGTTTTTAGGATCTAATATGTTAGTACTTTCACCTCTTCCCAGATAATCCTTAGAATATTTAACCTCCATTTATTCTAGCATCTTTGATGTTTTTCGTGTTAGTTGTTATCATACATTTTAATTGTGGATATGTATTTTAAATCACACAAGACATTGCTCTTTGGTACAGTCAATATGCCTTTCTGGTTGTCCACATATTTCCCTTTCTTATTGTGCTCTTTATTCCTTACTGCATACCCTTGATTCTGTCAGATAATTTTCTTTCTACCAGAACTCCCTTTAGTCTTTATTTAGCTCACACTTGCAAGAAGTAAATTCTCTCAGTCTTTGTCTAGAAACTTTATTTTTATCTTCACTATTAAAGGATATTTTTTGCTGGGTATGGAATTATAAAGTGGCAGTTTTTAAATTTCAGTACTTCAAATATACCATTCTGTTGTCCACAAGCTGCTATAGTTTCTCTTGGGACATCAGCCGTCTGTCCTATTATTGTTCCTTTTAAAGGTAATGCATCCTTATATTGGCTGCTTTCAAGCCATAGAATTGATTTTAGAGTGGTTTAGGTAGTCAGCTCTAGGGTTTATAATGAAAACATGATGTGGATGGGAGTATGTCGGCTTGGGGTAGGTATCTTCTATTGGCTCGTGCAGATTCTTCACCCCATGGGGAGGGGCACTGTGTTGTCAGCTCAAGATGCTGCAACAAAATACTATATACTGAGTGGCTTAAACATCAAACATTTATTTCTCACAGTTCTGGATGCTGGGAAGTCCAAGATTAAGATGCTGGCAGATTCAGTTCTTGGTGAGAACTCTCTTCCTGGCTTATAGATGGCTGCCTTCTTGCTGCATTCTCATGTGATAGAGAAAGAGAGCTCTGGTTATCTCCCTCTTCTTATAAAGACACAAATCCCACCATGGTGGCCCCATCCTCATGAGCGCATATAAACCTAATTCCTCCCAAAGATCCAGCCTCCAAATTCCATCTCACCATGGGGTTAAGGCTTCAGTACATGAATTTTGGGGAGACACATTCAGTTTATGGCATCCACATTCAGAGGAAAGGGCCAGAGCAGGGACTGCTAAAGGATCCTTTTGTCTGAGTCTAATAGTGGTACTGATACTAAGTATTGAGTCTATAACAACGATTAAACTGTAAACTTATAACTAAATGTAAATAAATAAAATTGGCAATTAGGACTACAGTACAAAATAAAATAATACGTGCTTTAATAATGCAGAAACTATACAAATAGAAATGGAGCAATTAAGGAGAAAAAGATGAGAAGTAGAAAAGCATGCTGATTTCCTCATCTTAAACAGCTTGAAATCAAAGCATACCATTTAAGGTTCACAAATCAAGTATCATCTATCCTCTAAAATGCATACTTCTGTTCCATGAGTTAGGCCATATGTGATTTGAAATTGGTAGAGATGGGTGCCGGTATACTGAAGAAATCGTTGATTCATGTATGGTATTTATCAATGTGTTAATATTTCAAACCACCAGGAAATAAAGTCTGAACGCAGCAAGCCACAGAGGAGTACAGGACTGTACACACCATGCAGCTACTCCATATTTTCTTTCTTGGATCACTTTGTCCATGTGCACTATCTTTGAGGGATTATTGCACATAACTCTCCACTCACTGTGTATTTGGCCCTTGTTTCCAGACATCAGCAGATGCAACATTTGCAACACACACACATGCGCATGCACACTCATACACACATGGACACACACTAAACTTTAATAAGACTAGGAAGACTAGAAATAGAATAAAATAATATAGTAGAAAAGGAGGACAAGAAATAAAAAATGAGCTAATGTATTTGTTGCCCACTTTAGAACACCATATCAGTCAGGGTTTCAACAGAGAAGCACAACCAGTGGTTATATATATAACGATATTTATGGCAGAGAATTGGCTTATGTGATGGTGGGGCAGGCCAGGCAAGTTCAAAATATGCAGTTTGGGCCATCAGGAAGAGCAGGCTGGAAAATCTTAGGCAGGATCTAATACTGCAGTGTACAGGTAGAATTTTTCTTTCCTCAAGACAGCCTCAGGTTTCTTGCTATTAAGAACTTAACCTGATTGGATCAGGCCCAGCCAGATAATTAAGAATAATCATTTACTTTAAGTCAGCTCACTATAGATGTTAATCACATCTGCTAAATACCTTCACAGAAACCTAGACTAGTGCTAAAACCTAGTCAAGTTGATACAAAGTTGACCACCACAGAAACACACATGAAGAATTTCAGGTTGGATTAAAAAACAAAACCCGTGGACATTTCTCTAAAAGTCTTTCAACTTTGTTAATTGTTAGAAAATTTTCACAATAAAATGTACATAAATATTGATAGAGAAAAATAAAAGCAATTCTATGTTCTGTATAGGAGACATACCTAATACATCATGACTCAGAAGATGTGGAAGAATAAAAGGCAACCATAAACAAGGAAGATGAAATAAAAAAGAAAATGAATTAGCAAACTTAATAATACATCTTATTGAATATAGTCCCAAATCCTTAAATAATCCTAAATATATTATATCTTATTTATACATTTATATATAATATATACGTTAATATCAGGCTAAATAATATAATAAAGAATGAATACATAACTATTGTAATTATATGCAATCAATAATATAGCATTCACATGCATAAATCAACATGATTTATGCATGTGAATGCTATAGTTACATGGATAAGCAAAAATATGCTGGCCTAAGATTTTAACTCATCTGTCTTTATAAGGAGACAAACAGAAGACTCAAATAACATAATTAAAAAGGAGGGCTCCTGGGTTGCGCAGTTGGCTAAGCATCTGACTCTTGATTTTGGCTCAGGTCATGATCTCGGGGTCATGAGATCAAGCCCTGTGTCAGGCTCTGCACTGAGTGTGGAACCTGCTTAAGATTCTTTCTCTCTCTCTCAATCCCTCTGTCCACCACCCCCCCCCCCCGCCGACTCACTCTCTCTTTCTCAAAAAAAAAAAAAAAAGATTAAAAAATAGGTATATTAATTGATATATTTTGAGCTTCAAATACTGAAAATATTTCTTGGAGTGCCTCAGTGGCTCAGCCAGTTAAGTGGCCCACTCTTTTTTTTTTTTTTTTTTTTTTTTTAGATTTTTTTTATTTATTTATTTGACAGAGATAGAGACAGCCAGCGAGAGAGGGAACACAAGCAGGGGGAGTGGGAGAGGAAGAAGCAGGCTCATAGTGGAGGAGCCTGACGTGGGGCTCAATCCCATACCGCCGGGATCACGCCCTGAGCTGAAGGCAGACGCTTAACCGCTGTGCCACCCAGGCGCCCCTAAGTGGCCCACTCTTAATTTCAGCTCAGGTCATGATTTTGGAGTCCTGGGATTGAGCCTGGGATTGGGCTCTGCACTCAGCAGGTGGTCTGCTTCAGCCTTCCCTCTCCCTCTGCCACTCCCCCTGTTCATTCTGTCTCTTTCTCTCTGAAATAAATAAATCTTTTAAAAAAAAATAAGTAAGAATATACCTTCTTTTTAAGGCATAGACTATTTGCAAAGCTTGCCCATATATTAGATCACTTGGAAGTCCCCAGTAAATTTCAGAGTTAAAAGTACCAAAAAATGTATCATGCTTACAACGAAATAACACTAGTAACAATAAATACAATATAAAAAAGTCCCATAAGCATCTTTTTTTTTCAAATATAAAATAGAAACAAATTACAGCATATTGAGAAAAAAATGAGTGAACAATTCTAAAGCACACTCAAGCAAAGGAGCAAAGTGAAGACATTTTGAAGGGTGACAGCACTTGGTCATATAGCAAGCACCTTTTAGGTGTTTCAGTACTTTTTCTTTTCTCTCTTTCTTTCCTTCCTTCCCTTCTTTCCTATCTTCCTCCTTTCCATTCTGCCTTCCCCCCTCCTTCCTTCCCTTTTTGGTGGTGATGGGGAATGAGCATACAACCACCCAATGATGGAATCCAGTCCAATAAAAGAGAATGGTGACTTGTAAAAGGAGCAGAGGGTGTTCAATGTCAGAAATCAGTACTGCAAAGGCTAAATCTTGCTGATAGAATAAGAGTGTGATCTGGCCTGCAAAGAACTCAGAGAATGCAGCACAAAACTCTTTTTTGAGAAAACTACTCCACAACCAAACCTAACCAAGCAGGAGGAATCAAAACCAGAACACTCAGGAATGGAGAAGCTCCAGAGAAAAGACTGGTGGTGAGCAATGAATGAATGCAAACAGAGAACTAAGATGATTATACTCTGTACATTGTGGTTATAGAACATAAGTGTTATAACTCTTGGTAAGTAAATTTGGGAGGTGGGGGTAGGAATCTTGACAGGAAGTATAAAAGGGCCACCCACTTACCTTTCATTGTGTGAATTTGATCACTATTGATTAAAATTGAAGTGGAATTTTAAGAAGTACAGTATTTCCACAGTCTCTTAAAGTTGGAAGTTCACAGATTTTTAGCCTTAGGTAATTTAGGCATTTATATCCCTTGTGGTAAAGAAATAGCTGAAGTTAAGCAAGTCCCTTATTTTTAATTTATTTTTCTTTTTCCTCTCAAAATTATATTTCATTAAAATAACATGGGTAGCATAATCTGTTTTAGTTTTTCTCCATCCATCCATCCACGTATATGCATTAAGAACAGTCTTGAAGAATATTGTCTAATTTTATGAGATACTCATGGGCAGTATGATTTTGGATATTACTTTTAATTTGTGTTCTGGTTGTATTTTTCTTCCTTTATGTTTTGCCATATTGTTTGAAAAGTTCATGATGAAAATACATAATTTAAAAATCAAGCTATAAAAACATGTCAAGAATCAGAATGGGGGGCAGATGGAGGAAGTTTTATGTAAGAAAACTGACAGATCTGAATGACTGCTTGACTGCAGGGAGAAAAGGAAGAAGAGAATTAATTAATTAATTAATTTTTATTATGTTCAGTTAGCCACTGTATACTACATCATTAGTTTTTGATGTAGTGTTCAATGATTCATTAGTTACGTGTAACACCCAGTGCTCATCACAACACGTGCCCCTCCTTAATACCCATCACCCTGTTACCCCATCCCCCCACTCCCTCCCTTCTGTAACCCTCAGTTTGTTTCCCAGTGTCCATAGTCTCTCACGGTTTGTCTCCCTCTCTGATTTCTCCCCCTTCAGATTTCCCTCCCTTCCCCTATGGTCCTCCATGCTATTGCTTATGTTCCACATATGTTTGAAACCATATGATAATATTTTTTCTCTGCTTGACTTACTTCACTTAGCAGAATCCCCTCCAGTTCCATCCATGTCGATGCAAATGGTGGGTATTCATCCTTTCTGATGGCTGAGTAATATTCCATTGTATATATGGATCACATCTTCTTCATCCATTCATCTGTTGAAGGGCACCTCGGCTCCTTCCACAGTTTGGCTATTGTGGACGTTGCTGCTATGATCATTGGGGTACACGTGTCCCTTCTTTTCACTACACAGAAGAGGAGAATTTAAAGTCTTACTGAAATTTAGAGGCTGGGCCAATGGCAGAATGGCAGAACAACCAGCAGAGCAGGGAACCGGAAGAGAACATAACTGGTAGGAGCAAGCAGATTCCTTCAGCCTCGGATGTATGCATATCAGGGTTATTGTCAGGATGGAGTTGGAAGGCGACAGGCTGGAAGATACAATTAGTTAGAAAGACATAGTTGGGAGTAAACATTGTAGAGATGTGAGCTTGAATCAGGGAAAAGGATGAGATACCAGGAGTGATGAGTGCACAGGGAGGGCCTGGGGGTCCTGACACAAGCTGGCCATCACTATTCTCAGGCAGATGGAGATACTCTGCTATATGGGTCATTTCCAGTTACCAAGGACAAAACCAGAGCAGAAAGTAGCTGAAACTGCGACGTAGGAGCACAGATGGCCCAAACTTACCTTGGCACTCCACAGGCAGGTTGCAATTAAAGTATCTACTCGGGGGCCCTGTTATTCTCAAATTTCAGGCTCTACTTGGGTCACTGTGACACCAGAATTTTCATTCCACTTCCGCGTTGACTGTTGGCATTTGTAGAGGCAGACAGTCACACCACAGTTGATTTATCGCTGTGCCTGAGGCTCCAAGGGATTTGCAGTGGAAACCAGATTCAGAGCCTATATGTACCCCTGACTTTGTATCAAATAATTATTTGTTGGATTTTTATAAAATGAATGTACTTATAAAGTCCTTATGTTATTTAAAAATGCTTAATGACAAGCCAATGTATTGAGTTAAGAACCATTAAATAAATACATTCTCCGTTAGGAGGCTGGAAGGCCAGGCTAAAGATTATACACACATCTGCTGCCATCCATCATGCCTTAATGCCAGTTAACCATCACTTCTGGGCTGGAGTTAATCAAGCCGGGCTCTCCCACCAGGTGAGCTTGGTTACCACCTGTTACTTTGGCTGGGTGAGAGGACTAGCCATGGATTTTTATTTAGCAGAAATATTTGACTTTGGCAGACTGTTAAAAGAAGTAATATTTCAAAATAATGCAACAGAGGAATATTTATGAAACTATTTGCACAGTGTTACCGAGAAGCTAGCTCTCCTTTCCCATTATAAATCACTCTCCAGCCGGGTCAGAAGAGCAGGTTTGCCAAATATTTAGATTCTGAGGGATTTGCTGCAAAGATCGTTATATTAAAGGAATTAGAGTCGTCAGAAGTTATTGGTGGGGGAAAATGCTGGCAGCACAAAAATCACATGCAGAAATGTGGGAAAGAACTAGAATAATTGAAACCCTTTTCTTAGAGGGCAATGCAGAGAACAAAAGAAGAGAGCACGCAAAAGCACATCAAACCAGTGTGACCCACTCCGCCTCCCCCTCCTGACCCTCCCTAGCTGGAGGGCACCTACTTCGGGTGGCTGATCCTAGGTTGTGGCAGCTTGGCAATATCACTTGGGCAGGAAAGAATGTTTTCAAGTTTTCTGAACACTTCCCACTGGCTCTGTCCATTTATAGTTACCATTTTGGAGTTGGGACATGACAAGAATTGGAATTGACATACACCAAACTCTGCATGTCCTGGAGCCAGCCTCGATCGCTCTGCCACTGTCACGTCAAGCTCCATCACTCCTGGCCACTCAGTGCCTGCGCCCATGACACCTGTCAGAAACTTTCAAGTGTCTGCTCGTTTCTTCATCAGGAGTGCCTGGTTAGCCTGGACAAGGAAGGGATGACATTTGGGATGAGGGAGGAATGGGCAGTGCCTTCCTCTTTCTGCCTCCTCCACCTGTCAGTTTGAGTTTTCTCCCAACATATCAAAGTTTAGACCCAGTCGCCTTGTCATTTAGAAATGCATGCAGTGGTGACCGGGTTTGAAAACAATGTGGGGGAGAGAGAACTTGGGCACATCACCTTCGAAAATGATGCATCGTGAGGAAATTAAACAAAGAAAAGAGGCGTTGCATGAGGCTATCTCTGCCCT
Organism: Ursus americanus; assembly: GCF_024610735.1. NCBI lineage: Eukaryota > Metazoa > Chordata > Mammalia > Carnivora > Ursidae > Ursus > Ursus americanus. The sequence continues at coordinate 49,138,981 of NC_142132.1, forward strand.
TTGGAAACGTGGTGCTTTGGGATATGGGTGGATGCACTCAAGTCATCTATACACATGGATTCCTTTGCATTTTTTTCACTTTTCATTAAAGTGGAATAATTTGTCATATGAGTTATCCAAAATTGCAGAGGTTTTCTTGGTGGGAGGTTTTAGTTGTCTATTGTTTTTCTTTTTCTTCTTTTTAGTAATACTCTCATTTTAATACAGGATAGAGGGGCAAGGATATGGGTCTTAATTAAAGACAAAACTTCACAGTGTTGCAGGCTCTGTATGGATGGATGTCTGTAATTCACTCTTCTCATTAACATAATATGGACAAATATGTAGGCACATAAGTGTTCTCCTTGTCCATCCAAATCCCTCCCCCTCCCAGTGGCTTTAACAGATAGCACAAGAGTTCTTTCACTGGCCTTCTACAAGGACAAAATGAGTGTTTTCTTTTTCCTTTAGTCCATCTGAGCTGTTATAACACTCCAAACATGTTGCACAGAGGTAAACTGGATCATTGAACTGCTTCATCTCCCATTAGTTTTGCTGCACTTAAACTCTGTCTTTTGCCACCAAATGTCACCCAAATCTTCTGTGATTTTTTTTCTCAATTGTTATTATTGAAGTAGAGTTCACTGACAATGTTATATTAGTTTCAAGTGTGCAACATAGTGATTCGACAATTCTATATATTATGCAATGCTCACCACCATAAATGTGGTTACAACTGTCACCACACAATGGTGACACTTTTTATTTTATTTTCCCCCACCATAAATAAGTTTTCCCATTTACTCAGGGGATGGGCTTTCTCCAGAAGTTGTGCCAAAGCAGGGCATTCAACTAGAGCTGATGGAGTTGGCCCCTAGTGGGGCAGCATCTTGTCAGCCATGCGAGAGTCCTAATCCTATAAAGCTTGTGCAGACAGGTGCAGTAGAATCTTTGTTGCCTCGGGGGTCAGGTGTGGTGTCATCCCACTTCTGCCCCCAACTCTTTTCTAAGCCTTGAGCTAATGACCACCATTTTGTGCCTCTATCTCTGGATATAGGATGGGAAGACAGGATGATGATTTGCCTCACTCATCAGATTCTTTAAAGTCCAAATAAGATAATGGTTATGGAATTACTTGAAAAGAATAAGGGTATTATAAGAATAAAAAATGGGGAGGGTTTGGACAATTAGTACAAATGTATCTTCTAAATACTGTACAATGGACTTCAACGACCTGCAATGTCCTCAACAACCACACATAGAAGCAAATGGACCCAGGAGCCATGTTTGTATGGGGTGGTGCCAACTAACTTCTAAAAGGTGAAGAAGTAGGGACACACAGCTTGGACAGGGAGATTATAAAAGATGTTCTGTATATTTTAATTGTTCTGGGTTAGAACAGGAGACTGCAAAATCTTCCAGGGAACTTGTAGAAGATCAGAGAACTATTTGTACCCAGAAATGAGAATATAAGAAGATCTTAAGAGTAAAAAGGAAATCAGAAGAAAAAGGAATATAAATATGTAACTCTAAACCCTCCCCCCCCACACACACCCAGGAGTGGGACTAAGGGGCATGTCAACAGCAATGCTCATCTCTGACCAGCAGTTTGCTCCTCTCAGCTCACACCCAGGGCAGCACAACTTGGAGTCAGGGACTTCAGGGAGAGAAAAGCAAACCCATAAGGCTGATTTTCTCTCCACATCCAGGTGTCTAATATCAAGTAACACCAGCCCTTATAGAGTGTGAGATTCCAAGGGAAGGCGGTAGTGTGCTGGGAAGGATGTGAGCAGTTTCCAAGCTGACAGTTGGACTGTTAGCCTCTCAGACAAAAACTCACAAGGCCAAGGACGAACAGGCGTGGCTACAGACAAAAACTCACAAGGCCAAGGACGAACAGGCATGGCTACAGGCCAAGGACGAACAGGCGTGGCTACAGGCGTGCATGGATAGGTAGTTCTCCATGGAAGAGCTACCTGCACCCACACAAGCCAGCTCATCCTGCAGTAGACAGGGGTAATGGAAATCCACCCCTATTTGTGAATGCAAGAACTTGTTCAGGGACCCATTCTCTCCTTTGTTTAGTATGCCTCTTTGGCTCAGAAAATGGACTAGGTCACTCTTTAGAAGTAGCACCTCTACTCACCCTAGGGGAGGAGCGAATCTGATGTGGGAAATTGGACTCTGGCCCTCTTGTGTGATGATCTGCCCCTCTGGGCTCTCTTTGTGTGCTGCCCATTTGCTTGCCTGATTTTATATTTTGTTCCAGTTGCCATAATGCAGGTAAGCTCATGAGAGCAGAGCACCTCTACTGTGCACCTGGCAAACAGGCGGTAAAATCTTGGCCGGCACCATACCACCCACTTGAATTTAATTTATCAGCAATAAAAACCAATATTCCTGTCCCTCTCTGACTCCTATATCTACTTTTTATTGTTTTTTGACTCCCGGAGGGAAGGGATATTCAAAATCTTAATAAGATTGTGGGTAAATCAAATGTTTGTGGTTTTTTTTTTTTTCTTCTCAGGCCACTTCTGTGGGAAATGGGAGAACATTGACATCATAAATACAACTGTGGGAAGTGATTAAAAGTGAATCACAGGTAAACTCTCAGAGTCAATGCATGACTTATATACTATGCAATAACCCTTGAATAATTGTTCCCTTGATCCTGGTAGGGACTGTACTATATTAGGAATGACCTATATTAGAGGTAGGTGTTTATGACAACATCAATGAATAAAATGTAGTAAATATAATTATGAAGTTGTGAACTTGGTTCTAAAAAGCAAACTTCACAAATATACAATGAGAGTGTGTAGCTACATGAAAGAGGGATATACTACATGTAAACAAAAGGAGGGTTTGCTAATAATCTCTAGGATTGTAAATTCCAATGAGAACCTTAAACACAGAGCTTGAGTCCCATTCTATTATGCCCTGTGGGAACCACTTTGGAATTTTGAGGCCAGGTTGGAAACCTGGGCAGATTCACAAGTGACAAAGCAGGATAGTGAAAGAAAGGGACAATGAGACCTGAAGAATGGTACTCTATCTTCTGGACAAAAGAGGCACCAGCGGAGGCATGAAGACCATCTTTAAATATCCAAGCAGCGATCATGTGGAAGAGGAAGCTAGTTGTGTGGCGGCAAGAGGTCCAAGCAGGAACTATAAAGAAGAGTTTTCTTTCTTTTTTTTTTTAATGCTTTTTATTATATTATGTTAGTTACCATACAGTACATCCCCGGTTTCCAGTGTAAAGTTCGATGATTCATTAGTTGCGTATAACACCCAGTGCACCATGTAATACGTGCCCTCCTTAATTTTCTAACAACTAGATCAAATTGAGATAGAATGACCCTCCCCCCCCACAGAGTGAGTTCTTAGTTATCAGGTATAGACAGAATTCATGCATTAGATAAGAGTTAAATGGGGTGAGGTATCATATAGATATCCAGGTATGATATGCTGTGATTCTAGAAATTATAATACTTATCACAGCATAGCCTTGAATTATTATAACTATCTAATTCTGAATGTGGATTCTCCTTTCCCTTACTAGTTCGTTCATAGGGGCTAACATAGTGTCTTGCACTTAAGCACCTGACAAATGTCTACCAAATAAATAAATGGTAGACACCCAAATATTTTTGATGATGGTGATGATATGCTCAATAAAATTTAACTAGTAGATTAATAAACAAAGAAGAATGTTAAGTATTAGCAAATTTTTTTCTCAAACTGTTTATTAACACAAGCAATTCTTCCTGATTTGGTAATATTTCTCTTTAACATTCTTTACATATGAGTTGAATACAATATGCTGAGCAGCCTTGAGGCATCTCCCAGTTTGAAAAAGAGCAATATAGTTTACATTTTACAAAGGATGTGCACACCCATTATTTCCTTATAATGCTCAATATAACTCATATAACTCAATGAAGTTGACATTTTCCAAATGAGGAAACAGGGCCCAGAGATAGAAAGGGACTTGCTCAAGGACACAAAGCCAGTAAGCGCAGAAACTGAACCAAGGACAAGGTCCATTAATTCTATGATGCATGCTCTTTCCACTATATGTCAAATGCCTCTGACAAAGGCCTATGTAAAAAGAGAGAGAGGGTGAGAGAGAGAGAAGAAAGCAAAAAGAAAAAAAAAAAAGGTGACATGCTTCTACTTGGTTAAGTTGGTCAGACCTACCTACTCCTCATTTTCCCCATGTGTCTCTCTTCCTAGCATCCTGCATTAAGTAAAGCAGATTGTTCACAGAAGATATGGTTCTGGTTTGCCTGGATGCTGAGTTGATGGTGATGCTATGTGAATATGACCACGACATAACTTGTCTTTATAAATATCCATTCCTTGCAGGCTTGTGAAACTACTCGCTTGAAGTCTGAGTCCATTTGGCAGGGAGACAGGACAGGGCAGCTGTAAGTTGGCACAGTTACCCTAGGCTAGTCCATCGCAAGCCACCTCACTTAAAGGAGGACTGGAAGCTGGTGCTGTGGTTTAATACCAGGACTGCTGGCAGCTCCCACCTTGTGACCTGGAATTGCAAGGTGATCTGTGAAGGGAAGCTTTGAAATATCATCAGACATGCTCCGAGGTTATGCTTGCTGCTGCTTAAGTGCTTTAGAGAAAGGACGTCTATTAAATGTGTTCAGTATTCTCCTTTCCCCTTCAATCACATCTTCTCTCACTGTTTCCTTTTTCTCCCTCCTTGAGGAAATAGCCCAAAAGTAACATGTTCTTGTAATAATGAACTAAAGCTTTCTCATGTTAATTCATTTAATAACCTTGAGCACTTCTGATGTGCCTGATGCTAGGCTAAGTTCTAGAAATACAGAGCCAAAAAATACTGTTCATATGATCAATGAATCAGTTTAGTAGGAATGACAGCAATTAGACAAACAAATAAAATAAAGGCTTATTAATAATATTATTGAGGTATTTGCAAGATGCTATAATTGGTATTCCTGAAGAAATTAATCAGAATAAATGAAATATAAATAATAATCATATGTATAATAAAACTTTCCCAAGCTGAATAAGAGTGTGCCTATAGAGGACTCATCACGTATCAGGTAAATTCAGGAAAAAAGGCCAACATTTCAATATCCTGAAGAAATCTATTTTTTTAGTAATTGTCATAGTCTGAATAAAGATTCCTAGCAGAAGCAAATAGTGATAATTTCTTGAAGAAAGTTTCCCTCATAAAGGCACTTATTATTGTTTAAATGATTTTGCTTTTCTAACTATAGTTCATTATAGAACAAAATAATGCCATTTTTAAATGCTTTATAGTTTCCCTGGAGTTTCTACTTGCCTTTATTTTATTCTCAAAGTTTTTATTTTCACCTTCTTTAGGCCTTTTGCACAGATAACCTCCAAGTGTTTTCCTTGATAACTCTCTTGAGTTAAGTCCAAACAGTTCTATGTAGCTCCCGTCACAATACTTCCACTGCAGATCATTGCCAAAATATGGTCACATGGCCAACTGAATACCAAAATAAGATTCAATTCCTCATTAACTGACATATATCCTCAAATTGTTTTCTGTGTCAGCTTAGGTTAGATGTAGCTACATATAAGAAAATATTCAAAACTAAATGAAACTTAAGATAAAATTTTATTTCTCTATCACAAAAAGGATTTTTGGAGGCAGGCAATACAGAGCTGCTATGGTGAGTTCATACGGTCATCTGGGACATAGTTTCTCATCTTTCTTTTCCATTATCCTCCACCTGTGGCTTTCATTCTCAAGAAAGCCAAAGAAGCAAAAATGAATGTTAGAGCTCCAGCTACTATATCTATAAATTGGAAGAATAAGAGGGGGTCATTCTCTCTCTTTTAAAGATATCCCCATGAAACCCCCTCACAACACATTCACTACGTATCACTGGCAGAATCTGGTCAGATAGCCAGATAGCCATCCATAGCTGCAAAGGAAGAAGAGAGAAGAGAAGGTATTTTTTTTTTTAAGCTTAGCTGGAATGAGTCTAAGTAAAAACTATTTTCTATTGCTGAGCTAGAAAAAAAAATGGATCATTGTGGGAAACAGATTTCTCTCTCTTTCATATCTGAAAATATCTTTACTTTGATCTTATATTTGTTACATATTTTGGCAGAGTATAGAATTCCAACTTGAAAACCATTGTCATCAGAACTTTGAAAATATTTTTCTACCATCATTTAGCATTCAATATTATGATAGCAGATTAGTCCTTGACAAGTGTCATATTTATCTGATTTACTTTTTCAGTCTCAGCAAGCTTTTAATTATTTATCCTAAAATTCTGAAATTTCACCATGATTTTTCCATTTGTTTTAATTTATCATATTGTTTAGCTATTAAAAATTGTATTCCATTATTTCTGTAAATATTTTCTTTCATTCATTTCCATATATATATTTACTACAACTTCTATTACTTGACTATTAGACCTTTTAGATTTGTCCTCTGTCACTTATCTTTTCTGTTCTATTTTTGTTTCTACTTCCTTTCTATTTTACTTCATAGAGGAAGGTAGTTTGGAATTTCTTCCTTCAATCCATTAACCAATTCTTCTACTGCATATTTGTTTTGTTTTGGCAATAATATTTTAATCGTTAAGATATTATTTTTATTCCCTGAATCTCCCTCTTTCATAACATTCTGTTATGTTATGGATGATAGGTTGTCTCATGTGTCTCTGAGCATATTAATAACAGGGATTTTTTTTTGGTGTTTTCTTCTCTAATCTTGAATAGCTCTATTTTCTTTGAAACCTTCTTTTATTTGTTTGCCTTATAATAAATCTTATGTCATATTTTATTGTTCAAATATTAAGTGATTGTTGGTTTCCCATTCATATTTAAAAATAAAGACATGTAAGAATTTCAGTTAAGCTAGCTCATGAAAGAAAGTTCCACCACTGAAAACATTATAAAGTGTTGGAATATACACATGCATACACACAAACTTGAAAATTTGCAAATTTCAAAAATAAAAAAGAAATGCAAAACCATATCTGAGTATGAAAATAAAAGGCAAGTGGCCCATAGGGGCACTGGATTTGAATACAGGATAAATGCCTACCAGGGGAAGTTTTAAGATCTAAGCTGTTAAGCAAAATAAACTGAACTTGAGCTCCTGAATAAGGTTGAGCCTGGTAGAACAAGACATGGGACCCAGGTAACTACTCTGAAAAATATGTGGTAAAAGATTTATCCACATCAAACTGAAAATCCAAGTCTGTGCAAGAAGAGATATAGAGTTCAAATTTGCACTCCACTCATAGGGAAGGAATTATACGCAGAAAATGAACCTATAACCTGCTGTGGAATTGGTAATACCCACAGGGCCTAAGCAAAGCCAAATTTTAAATTGTTCAGTAGAGATATTCCTTAACATAGAGAATCAAGTGCTATCTTGGCAAACAAATACCAGTAAAAAGAAGGAGGAGGAGGAGAACTAGGGCAAGGAAGAGGAGGACAAGGAGGAGGAGGAGGAGGAGGAGGAGAAAAATTATAAACAAAAATGTCATGATCAGATACAGCAGGTACAACAAACAGGAAAGTTACACCCCATAAGCTCCAGATAATAAACCAAGTTGAAAGAAAAATTTTAAAGTTAGGAAAGTAGGAAAATTTGGAAAAATGAATTTCTAAAAATAAAACACATAGCTAAAATTTTCCAATTTGATGAAAACTATAAACCCACAGATTTGAGGAACTCAACAACCCCCAAACAGAATAAACAAAAAGAAACCACACCACAACACATAATAATGAAATTGCTGAAAACCAGTGATGAAGAGAAAATCTTAAAAGCTGCCAGAAAAAAAAAAAAAAAGCAACATTATATACAGAGGGACGAGATTAGGATGACTGTGGATCAGATATGATGCAAGACAGAGCACAGTAAAATGAAATACTCAGTGTGCTGAAAAAAAAGTGTCAACCCACAACTCTATACCCAGTGAAAATATCTTTCAAAAATGAAAGTGAAATAAGGCCGTTTCTAAGCAAGCAAAAGCTGAGAGAATCTATTGTAAGCAAAATCATACTATAAGAAATGTTACAGGAAGTTCTTTATGCTAAAGAATGTTTCTAAATGGAAACTCAGATTTCTACAAAGAAACAAAGAACACAAAAAAAATGGTAAATACGGGAATTAGAAAAATGTGCATGCATGTGTACCTTTTTCCTTATTTAAAAAAATTTAAAAGCCAATCATTTAAATAAACATGATAAAATGTATTAGGAATTTTATATATGTAGGAATAAAATATATATCACAATAATAGCACAAAAGATAGCGGGGGGGATGAAAGTACCCTGTTGTAAGGTATGACATTGCATGGGGAGTAAAAATGAAATAAAAACATACTGTGTAAGTATAAGATGATTATTGTAAACCCTAGAGCAACACATATACAGGAAAAAGTGAACTGGAACACTAAAACTACTAAATTAATTGATAAGGAAGCAGGAAAAGACAAAATAGAAACAGAGAACAAAAAGTATAAATATAAAGCAAATAGCTAGATGCCAGAATTAAAACTAAATATACTGTTTATTTCATTACATATAAATTGTTTAAACAGTCCATTAGAAAGCAGAGATTGTTCAACTTTTTTTAAAGTGAGGAGAAGTTATATGCTATTAATAGGAAAATAATTCAAATGAAAAGGTTAAAAGTAAAAGGATGGAAAAAGATAAATCATACAAATACTGAAATAGTTATAGTAATGACAAAGTAGATTTTGAAATGAAGAATGTTATTTGAAATATGGCAGGACATTAAAAATGACAATTTCAACATGAGTATATAATAATTTTGAATAGGTAAGCAGTATCTAATAACAGAACTTTAAAATACAAAAAGCAAAAACTTAAAGAACAAAAGGAAACATAGAAAAACACGATTATAGTTGGAGATTTCAACATTCATCTTAGTAATTAATAAAAATGCATATTTAAAATCAGTAAGGATATAAAATACTTAAAGAAAAATATAAATCAATTTGTGTTAGTTGACATTTATAGGACAACATACCAGCAACAGCAGGTGACACATTCTTTTGAAGTGTACATAAAGCATCCAACAAGCTATACTATAAGCTAAGCTCATTTAGAAGGATCAAAGTCATAGAGTTTGATCTGTCAAACATACACACAAATTTAACAGAAACTACCAAAAATTATTGGAAAACACTCAACTATTTGGGAATTAAGTCACTTCTAAATAATCTATCAGTCAGAGTAGACATCACAAAGGATATTATTAAATATTTTTAAATGACATAAAAATAACTACATATCAAAATGTACAGGAGGAAGTTAAAATACTATTTAGAAAAAATGTATGCTTTAAAGTCTCATATTAGAAAATAGAACAGTTTAAAAATCAATTATCCAAGTTCCTATATTAGCAAACTAGGAAAAGATAAGTGACTAAAAGTAAGTGAAAGGGAGAAATAACAAAGAAAATAATGAAAATTAATGAAATAGAAAACATACACACAAGAGGGAAAAATAAATGAAACCAAACTTGGTGTTCAGAAAATATAGGAAAAATTAATTACCTTCTAATAAAGTCTTGGACCATAGATTACCAAACAGACATTAGTGGGACAACCAATGAAATGTAAAGTTTGTAGATTAAACATATTCGACACTGATTTTCTGATTTTGATAACTGTTTCATGGTTAACATGTTAACATTTAAGGAAGCTGGATGAAAAATATACAGAAACTCTGCACCATGGTTTTGGTGACTTTCTTGCAAGTCTGAAACTACTGCAAAGTGGAAATATTTTTTAATTTTTATTTTATTTTTTTAGAGAGGGAGAGAGAAACAGGGAGGGGATTTGGGAGGGGAAAGAGAGACTCTTTAACAGGCTCCACACCAGCACAGAGCCCAACATGAGGCTCTATCTCACAACCCTGAGATCATGACCTGAACCAAAATCGAGAGTCAGACACTTAACCAACTGAGCCACCCAGATGTGCCTGAAAAAAATTTTCTAAAAAGAGAAATTTCCAAGATGCAAGAAGAAAGACTGAAAGAAATAAAAAAGGCAATATTTGATGGGGAGAAAGTATTTGCAATATATAAAGAGTTCTTACGACTGAATCGTAAAAACACACAAGCCTGTTAAAAATGAGTAAAAGATTTGAACAGATATTTCCCAAAACGGGGCACGTGGTGGCTCACTCAGTTACACATCTGCCTTCAGCTCAAGTCATGATCTCACAGTCCTGGGATCGAGCCCCAGATCGGGCTCCCTGATCAACAGGGAGTTTGCTTCTTCCTCTCCCTCTGTGCTCTCTCTCTCTCTCTCCTAGCTCTCTCTCAAGTAAATAAATAAAACCTTCTTCAAAAAGGAAAAAAATTTTTTAAATTTCGCAAAATAGATACATGAATGTCCAATAAGCCCATGAAAACATGCTCAAAATTACTAATCATCAGGGAAGTGTAAATAAAATCACAATACTTTAATACTACATTCAAAATATCATGGCCAAAATTTTAAAAGACTGATAACAATAAATGTTGGCTTGTATGTAGAGCAACTGAACTCTCATACACTCCTGTTAAGAGTGTGGAATGGAACAACCTCTTTGGAAATAACATGGGGGTTTTAAGTAAAGCCAAAATCGCTCTTAACAATTAACCCAGGAATTATACACTAAATATATACCTAAAAGTAATAAAAAACATATCCAAACATGAACAAGAATATTCATGGCAACATTATTTAAAATATTTCAAGCTATAGTAATTAAGACAACGGTACTAGAATACACTGAATGTGAACTAGCTGGAACTTAAACAAGTACCTAAAAAAAAAAAAGAATGAACAACAACAACAAAGGGTGAAGAACTTGAAAAGACACTTTTTTCCAAAGAAGGTATTCAAATGGCCAACAAGTACATGCAAAGATGTTTAGTACCATGAGTCATAAGGGAAATGCAAATCAAAACCAGAAGACACCACTTCACACCATTAAATGGATATGATAAAACGAAAACAAACAGAAATTCCAGAATCTGGAACCCCTGTGGTTGGAAATGGTGCGGCTGTTACGGAAAACAGTATGGCAGATTCTCCAAAAGTCAAACATAGAATTACCATATGATCCAGCAATGCCTCTCCTAGGTATACACCCAACAGAATTGAAAGCAGGGACTTAGACACTTGTACACGCATGTTCACGGCAGCGTTATTCACAATTGCCAAAAGGGCGAAACAATCCGAAAATGGCTGAAGATGAATAGATAAAAATAAAATATGGTATATACAGACAATGGATTATTATTCATCTCTAAAAACAAATGAAATTCTGCTACCTGCTACAACATGGATGAACTTTGAAAACATTATGCTAAATGAAAAAAAAGCCAGACACAGAAGGAGAACTAGGATATAATTCCGCTTATATGAGGCACCTAAAATAGGCAGATTGATAGAGACAGAAAGTAGAATAAAGGTGACCAGGGGTTGGGGGGGAGGGGAAATGGGAGAGTCACTGTTTCATTGGTGTGGGGTTTCTACTTAGGATGATGAGAAAGTTCTAGAAATGGAAAATGGTAGGGCTGTACAATGTTGTGAACCCACTACTACTGACTTAGACACTTAAAAGTGGTTCTATGGTAAATTTTATGTTACATGCATTTTATTTACCACAATAAAAGAAAAGGAAAATTATCCCCAAACTAGAAAAAAGGCAGATGTCCACAAAGGGAAACGGAGAAATAAATTGTGGTGTCTTCACACACCAGAATACTATTTAGTAACAAAAAGCAACAATGTAAATAAATCTCAGAATTATAATAGTGACCAAATGAACCCAGCCACCAAATAAGTACATGCAGTATGACTCCATGTATGTCAAGGTTATGAAAAAGCAAAACTGATCTATAATAACAGAAATAAATTAGCTGTTGAGTAGGGTTAGGGGTTCTGACTGTAAAGGAGTATAAGGGCACTTTCAGGGGTGATGGGAATGAATCATATCTTGTTTGGCATTGTTGTTATACAGGTGTACTTGGTACAATTCATGGAACTTTAAACATAAAATGAAGACATTTGGTGTTTTGTTGTCTGGAAATCACACATATAATAAAGCTGATAAAAGGAAGGAAGGAAGGAGGAAGGGAAGAAGGAGAAAAGATAGGAATAAATGAAAGAGGGGAGGAAGAAAAAAATTCCCAAGTATAGTAATTAGAATGGAGTAAAATCAGCACAAGGAAAGCCAATTACACACATTGAATACATGGGAAACCCAGAGAGAATTGCACACATACACGCAAACCTGGCAAGGCCAGAGGTGACACTGAAAAGGAGAGAAAAGATGAAGTGAACAATAAGCCAGCCATGGAGTCAAAAAGTCTAATTCCAGCTCTGTATCCCACCACCACAAATTCCAGATGGATCGAACACCCAAATATGCAAGACAAGATTTTATAGCTTTTAGAAGAAAATATAGCAGAGTAACTTCTTGATTTCAACTACTGAAGACTGCCCATAGACATATCACAGACCCAGCACCTCTCTCACACGTAGATCACAAAAATTAAGAAATTTGATCACATCAAAATGGAAAAGATAACAAAGTTAAAAGGTAAACCATAGATTCACACGTTGGAGCCAAGTGTTCACATCTAGATTATTCAGGGAGTCCCAAAAGTCTTAGTACAGTTTTAAGCTTTAATCCTTTCAGAAGCGTAAGCGCTACTAACTACACTAACACTATTTGGAAAGTTAACTGTGTATATTTTTAAATATTGATATGTTTCTTATTAAAATTCAATATAACTGCCATCTTCTGCTGCACATCACTGTAGTCAATTTTCACATTTTGTGAAAAGTTTTCTCAGCTGTTGCTCAGTGAGACAAAGAATTATGTTTATAAATGCTGGCCTCAACATCCTCCAAGAAGAAGGTTTTGAAAAACACATGACAGAGACTTTGAACATGACCTCACAAGGAAAGGTCTAGTGGACACAGATCAGGTGACCTCGGTGGCCAAGTAGTGGATTTCCTCCATTGAGCCACCGTCAGAGAGAGTGTCATTCAGAAACTACGACACCCCTGTAAGTTAAAATTAAAAATTTACTTTTCAAACCCACAAAAATAAATAAGTAGAAGGGCAATATAAATAAGTACACTGCCAAATGATATCCAGAGTCATTAAAACGTAAAATTCCACTAAGATTTTTGAAACACTCTGGGTAATAGATGCCCAAAGAGATGCCCAAATTCCTGACTAAAATTGCTCATTTTTCTCTTCACATTGTTCTCTCAGTTGTTTTATACACATGTGAGTCTATACTGATAGGTGTATAGATACTAATGATCACAATGTCTTTTTTGACTGAGCATTTCTTTTAGCAATGCTGTACTGCCTGTATTTTTCAGGATGGCACGGCACTTATTATGAGGAATTGGCTCATGCCATTATGGAGCCTGACAAGTTCTACTATCTGCCATCTGCAAGCTGGGGTGCAGGGAATCAGTGGCATAGGTCAGCCAGAATCCAAAGGCCTGAGAACCAGGAGAACCAATGGTGTAAATCTCAGTCCAAGGGCAGGAGAAGATGAGTTTTCAGCTCAAGCAGTGAGGCAGGTAAAAGGGGGGAAAATTCCTTTCTCCACCTTTTGTTCTATTCAGACCCTTGAGGGACTAGAATCCTGCCTACCACCACTGGGAAATGCAATCTAGTTTACTGAGTCCCCTGCTCAATGCTAATCTCATCCGGAAACACCCTTACAGAGAAACCAGAAATAATGTTTAACATGGGCCTCCCATGGGCAATGAAGATGACACAAAAAAATGAACCATCACATCATCCATCTTTGCTCTTTAAGGGATGTTAAGTGAAAAAAAAGTAGGTGCAGTGCATTGCATACGGATCCATTTGTATAAAAAGAAGACATTCTGTATATATCTACACACACAGTTGTTCTCAGTTGTCTTTAGGTGGGGAGAAATCGTGCTGTATAATCAGGGGAAAGGCAAATACAGGGTTTATTCTTCTCATATACAGGCACTAATGAACAGAAGGCCATACTCTTACTTAGTTTCTGCCAAACTGTGCAGAAGAGGAAAACAAGTTTCACGAGAAGAACTAAAAACCACTGGGAATTGCTTTAATAGCTAAATGGGGAAAATGCAAAGATAAGAGAAACCATCACAGATAAAACTTAGCCTTCAGTAATGAAGCCAGCTACAAGCCACAGTTTAGGATTTTTAGCTGGAAATTAAACCAGTGTTGAGTGTTAACAGGATTAAGGATTTTTAAATATACATCAAACAAGTGATGTCCAAGTTCCCCTCAATCTTCCCCAAGGGCTGTGAACTAGCCAGGGCTGGGATTGCAGCAGCCTGAAACGGAATTTCTTACCCAAGGCAACGGGGGACATCAAAGGATTGAGGAAAGTGAAGGTCTGAGGAGCAATGCAAAGGCCCAAGGTAGAAGAGTCAAGCCACAGGGATGTCTGAACGATTACTAAAACTAAATTGAGAACGAATGGCCAAAATCGGAAGTGACACGAAAGTCAGACATACCGAAAGGAATATATGATCAGAGAGATAAGGACAGATTAAATCAGTTGGAAGCAAGAAGGGAAAGGGGGATTTGTAGAAAACATTATGGTCTAACTTACAAGTATGGACTACGCACAGGGCATGTAGCACAGAATCTGGATTTGTTGACCTTGATGCTTTAAGGATAGAACAGGACGGGTGAATACAAGCACATGTTGGAGGTAGTGTGGGTTCGGCTCCACAACGATAAAGGGAATATCGCAAGAAAGTGAGTCAAATGAAATTGTTGATTTCCCAGTGCATATGATTTTTACACTATATTATAGTCTATTAAGTGTGCAATATTATTATGTCTAACAAAGTGTACATACCTTAATTAAAAAATACTTTATTGCAAAAAATGGTAACCATCACCTGAGCTTTCTGTGAGCCATAATCACTGATCACAGATCATCCGAGCAAATACAATAACAAGGAAGAAGCTTGAAATCTTGTGAGAATTACTAAAATGTGATACAGAGACACAAAGTGAGCAAATGCTATTGGAAGAAATGGCATCAACAGACTTGCTCGACGCAGTTACTGCAAACCTTCAACTGGTAAAAAACGCCATTCGTACGGGCAGTTTGTAAAGTCCAATGAAGTGAAGTGCGATAAAATGAAGTACGCCTGTATCATTAAACTGTGACTTAGGAACCTCTGTGAATGGGTGCTGTGTATGAATTCCTACCTACTTCAAAACTCCATCACTTAATAGTCTAAATACCATGGTTAAGCCACCATGAGCCACCTTTGTCCCTCTCATCACCAGGAGTCCAATTGAAAAGGTAATGTTAAAGGAAATTATTCCCAGTACCTCTTAAAGTCATCCCTATTTCTAAGATTGAAGGAATTATTCCATGATGGAAAAGGACACATTGGTTTAAGGTAATAGATGTGAGAAAACATAAGCATTAATTATTTCCAGAATATTCGACATGCTAATTAAGGCTATCCATTTGGACTTAGATGTCATCCACTCGTCCTATGAGTTACCATTTACAGCCTGAACCCAAGGACAGTCAAATCCTATTGCCGGTATCTTCAGCCCCGCATAGAGGCCTTCATCATTTTCCTTAAATATCTTGGCATTTGTGTCATATTCTCAAGGCATCCCTCTACCTCTGAACTTAATGAACATAGGAAGGTTTGGCAAGAGCATGAAACTATTTTCTCTCTTTGATCTAACTGCCCAGACACCACGTTTTTCCCTTATCTTTCAGCTGGTCCAAGCAGCAAGGGAACTTACCTTAGGATGCTGGTTTTTGTTGACTATTAACCACACGCCATAGTCATCATTGTGCACAGGCAGCCATCACACACGCGACCGCTTATGCCCCCACTGCTTTGTAGTCCCATCTTTTTCTCACGGTTTCATTGTCTTGGGCAGAGAAACTCGTAAAATATGACTGAAGAGTGGCTCTCCTCATTTCCATCAAAGATAATTCCATTCTAAGGCAAAGATGTTGCTCAATGTCACTGTTGGGCTGAACATCAGCAAGGCTTCTAGTTGGTGGAAAATAGTCTTTTTGCTTCTTTTCTCCATATTCCCTCAGCTCCCTATTTACTCCTGTCCACTGTGTCCACTTCCAGGTCTGCCTCGTGTTCTCCTTTGGCATAATTTCATTTATTATCATCTACATCATCCCTACTTTAGGAACTCGCTCCCAGACACATTCCATACTTAAATTTCCTCTTTTGTTTCTTAGCAAAACTCCCTTGACCCAGGCTGTATGTGCTCCAGCCCACGTTCCGTAACACTTCAGAAAAATCAACACATGCTAATATGTTAGTAGGTACAAATAACATAACTTACTATCTACTTCACCCACAAAGTGACAAATTAACATTCTAATTCCCCAAAGAAGGACTCCTAGGGCTGGAAAACTGCAGGTAAAGATATAGGAAGACAATATTTTTGGACAGTGGCTGTGTCTTCTAGTACTCTTCAAATCCCTTAAGTGTTTGCTGACGCACTGGAAGTAATATACAGTACTCCACTAGGGGCTGACGGTCTGTTTGTCATACGAATAAGTAACCAACATGTTTTTGTGCTCCTCTGTTCTCATTTTTCTTTCCAGGTCCTAGTCACGGTAGTTTAGCACATGGTATTTGGACAAGTTAGAGGGAACAGAACAAGTAATGGTAAACACCCTTCTTCGGCAAAGGCTTCTTGGAAACAGAATTGGGATAAGCAGATGGTGAATGTCACATTGGATCAGCTGCATTGGATAGACACCATGGAAGAGTCTCAATGGACCCCGTGTTGTCCACCCTTGGCATTACGCGGTGACGCAGATCTGACTTAGGCTGCTTTTATGAGTAGCAACTACTGAACACTGTTATTGTTTTTGATGAAAAGAGCCCTGTGGATTGTTTTTGATCTGCATATTAACAAAGAAGAAAAAGACAGCCAGGTTATTTCTTAGAAGCAGCAAGAAAGATTTTCCCTTAAAACTGCAAGATACATCTCTGCTGGAACATACACACACGCACACACAGAGACAAAGCAAAACAAAATAAAGCAAATGAAAAATGCTTTCACCCAGAATCCGGGGTTTGCTTTCTTTTATTCCTTAGCATACATGGATATGTGAAAATGCACAACACTCAGACGTGCAGCCTGATCGAGTGATAATCTCTTATAATGTGCCTCTATTTAAAGCAACAAACAGATGGAGGGTTTATGAGCAAGGCTGGTAAAAGTAAAAGCAAATTATTGTAATAGTTGTACTTTTAATAGGATTCCCCACAATCTAAAACATTATTCCCCAAGGAACAAATTGTTCTATAAAATTGTGTTACTTACGGAAAAGACAGTCCGCCCTGACTTTGCAGAGGCAACAGAGGACCCCGGATGGCTTTCTATTGCAGGGGCTCTCAAGGCAGGTCGGTGCCCTGGGAGCGAGGATACCGGGATGTTGGCTGCCGTGACCTCCTAAGAAAAAGCTCGATGGAATAGGGCAAAGGCAGAAAGCCCAAGGGGCAATTGGAAGTATGAAATAATTCCGAGCTTTGATTGAATTTCTTACCTTCTAATTCACTACTTTAAAAAGCATGGTTTTGGGAAATTCTTACAGATTTAAGATAAGCACGCAACGTCATTTCCTGCTGTACCGATTGAGACCAACATCTCGCTCTACACACCAAACCTTGCTCCACAAACAGTGGAACTGCAAGCAACCCAACACAAATTCACGACCGCTATCCCTTTTCAAGAGAAACAAAACTTGTAATAATTCTATCGTTAAGACGAATGGACCATAGTGATGGCCTTTACGTAAATTAAAACTAAAGTTAATCTTAATTAAAGTTATTACACCATTTTGGAAGAAAATAAACAACCCAAAGAGTGGGAAACAATGTGGTCAATAACTCACTCCAAAAATATTTTTTGCCTCCAAAGCTCGCATTGAGGGAGACATTCCTGCGCATGATACAAATGGTTCTGACATTAAGAAAAGTAAACAAGTAAGAAAAATAAAGATGGAAAAATTCTGTGGTCAGTTCACAAGTGCTTTTTTATTGTTTGAGGCAGGGTTAAAGCCTTTTATAAAGACAAGGATATATGTGCTGCTAGATTGGATATGACATTGGACTCGTCTAGCTGCCCTTGCACAGAAATCTGGCTGCCCATAATGTGCCGTGGACGAAACATGTGTTGGTGCTTCTAAACAAAGAGCCAGGGTGGGACCTGAGGCACCTAATTTAAAGCATTACCCCAATGCTGTTTCATAGATCAAACAGAGAAAAGGTACTCAGCTCTGGTTATTAATGGATTTGAGAGATAAAGGCAACATTTCATATCCTCTCATTATTAATGGCCTTGAGGATTTTGATCTAAATTTGTGTCCATAACTGATTAACTTGCATAATCTACAAGAGGGACTCCTGCCAGCCTCGTTGCAAGTCATTCAAGGACTGTGTTGACTCAGGAGGCCAGAGGCCATGTAAATGGTCTAGATCTGAGAACGCAGGTTCGTCTTGGGTCCTTGGGGATTTTGAGTTCCCGGAGACTTTTACGGTAGCGGCTCTCTAGTTCTGTGTTATCTACAACTTGGAAGGACTCCCTTTCAGGTTTTGCTGTCCTCAATCTAACCTAATACTGGGAGATCCAGGGCAATGAACATCTGGTCTAAACAGAAGAAACAAAAATATACGCTGTTGTGTCAAGAGCAACCAGCCTTTCAAGTAACTCCTAGAGTGATTTTACCGGTGTATCGCTATATTAACTGAAATTATAGCCACCCAACTAGTATGATTATGCTTCTTTTCCTTATAACATTAGTGCTGGAATTTAGCCAAAGATACACAAAGACCATCTCATGAGCTTACTGATTTCAGTTCTGAGAGGTCCTGAGGAAAATGCAAAGGGTTTGTGCCTTCTATTAAAAACTGCTTGGTCTGGTGGGTATTTTCTGTGGTCCTCACTTTCTTTCTTAACTTCCAGACCCGTCACTCTATTTTCATCACCTCACTATCTTTAAATAGCACCCAAAGGAGCAAATCAGCTCCAAACTACAAATATGGCCACAGGCATAGCTGGACGCATGTGTGGTTAAAAATAAATAAATGAATACATAAATAAGTCAGAGTCCTCAGTGCAACCAGAGCTTGGTGCTGGGAAAGATGCCCGACGTTGCCTACTGCTCAGGGCAAGAAGTGGATTTAGAAATACACAAAACAAGATCGAGGCCACGCTTTTGTAGTTAGGGATTTAGGGAAAGCTATTTACTCCAATACAGGAAGTGTAACAACACAAAGCCAGCCAGAAACGCATGACCTGGCTGAGAACTTAGACCTTCCGTTCTCTAAAACACTGCACACCAGAATGCACTGCCTATAACAAAGAAAGGTGCTGAAGGATGGTATATGTTGCAGGGGTGGGGGGGCAGCTACACAGAATAGAAGGGATTAAAATTTAAGGTGAATAAGGGAAGGTAGCCTTCCTCTAAACTGTGACTATTCCACTAAAAATAAACCCACAGCACAATGGTATCAGAGGAATCTCTACTCGATAGACAAGCTGAAGACACAGTCTCTCTCACTTGACTACGGCCAGGGAGCATGCTCAAGGAGGCCCCAGGTGTGACCTCTGCTCCCCTGTGAGCAGTGGAGGGGCCAGGCAATCTATCATGGTGTTCCTCCTGTCAGCCCTGGTACTCCGCTGCCGCTGTCTGTCACCCTAGTGGATGAGACCTGCTTAAGGGCAATCATGTCAATCTCTATGTGACCACTCGGTCTAAGGCAGAAGGATGATTTTGACAGGCCTGGCAAAGTCAGCAGAAGGTACCAAAGGCTGAAGTCATAGCCTTCTCACAGAGATGCAATGTGGGCCATTGTTTTTTTCCTTCAGCTTTTCTTTATTTTTACTTGCCCTTTTACTTTTATTCTCAGGACACAGGCTAAAGCATACAGAACTTGCCATCAGAGCTGGTCATCTCGAATAAACCTGTTGCCTTCCGAGTTTTTCCCATAGTAAACATAGCGACACTTCCCCAGGACACCTGCAAAAAAAAGGAAACACATCTTTAGAGGTAGCACGATTAGTACAGCAAGGAGGCGTAGGCACAGAAAAGAAGATATGCAACATGGTCACTGATCCAGTGGGTGGCAGCAAATGGATTAAGCTCCAGGAGGCAAGGACCCTAATTTCTTGTCCTCACAGTTGACAATCAACTAAAATGTCACCAGAGCACAGGCTTCTTAGGAATAACATGTTTCCTGCAAGAATTCTCTTCTACCTTTCAGAGACTTCTCCAGTTTGGCCAAGTACTCCAGTTTACTCAAAGCATAAGCCTCTCTCTGTCTAGGTTCACTTAGTAGAGTTTCAAAAAATGGAAAATTAAGACTTCCAAGAAGGGTCCAACCCAAGCAAAAGATATAAAACAATCTTCCCAGAATATGACTCTTTTCAAGACCTTTATCATGAATCAAGATTATGACCTTCCAGGGAAGAATCTTCCAAATCCCAGGAGACATCAAAGACATCTGGGTGATCAAGGAATAGCAGTGGTGTTGACAAAATGCCACATGGAAATTAACAAGAGCCTCCAGCATTAAAGGGCTTCCTCTTCCCCTTTTTTAAATTGGCTCCATGCCCAGCGTGGAACCCAACACAAGGCTCGAACCCATGACCCTGAGATCAAGACCTGAGCTGAAATCAAGAGTTGGACGTTTAACTGACCAAGCCACCCAGAGACCCAAAAGGACATCTTCTTATGGGCCTGAAATGAATTCTCAGGTTGGAATGCCATTGATTTTCATCTTTAATTTTATTTTAAATAATTTTGTGGCTCCACATAGAGTTTTTGTTCCATTCAAGGAGATTGTAGGAGAGTTTAAGTATTAAAAATACCTCTAGAATAGAGTCCAAATCTTTTAACCAATTTAATATTTATTCTAAATATCCATAAGAAATCACCTGCCATAGTTATTATGAAAGCTTTGTATGATCATTAAGGGAAAGTCAATTTTTCTCTAAGAAAACATTTATAATTACAGTTTGCTTTTTGCCATATTGCTTTTTTTCTTCTAATCTTAGTAAAAGTAACTTAAAATTCAGCTTCGCAGAGTTGCCTTACTACTAAAAGTACTTGAGTCTCTGAAGTGTGCATAACCAGAAAAAGGCAAAGAAATGTCCATAAAACATTAATTTGCGAGCCACAAATCTACTTGTAAAAATAGCTGCCTATATGCATGATTATTTTTTTCTGTCAGTTTGTTAGTGTGAAACCAAAATCACCATCTATTGTTCATTTGGGGTAAATGAGCACTTGAAATTATCCAGGTTCTTCATAGCAGAAGTTCTAAGTAAATATTTTGGTGGTTCTACAAGAGATGATTCTCTACTACAGAACTTTAAATATTATTCTTAACGAAGGATTAAAAATGGCTCTTAGAAACTTTTAAGGACAGGGCAGAGGCTCGCCTGTTTGGATGGCTTGGGACAAAGTTGGAAATTCCTGGGGTCACAGAATCTCTTGAGAGTCGGAGAAAAGGAAAGGACGACATTGTTTCATGGTCTCAAGCTGGTCTTGGGCTTGCTCTCATTACTTCTGTTTATCTCGTTTCCATGAACAAGGTTACTGCGGACCAATCCTCCCCTTTAGACATGCTTTCCCCTTGGCCCCAATCCCTAGTTTCTGCTTTTCAGAAATTAGGCGCTTGGAAACATCGAGCTTGGATAAGACCTCCTTGAGACCTTTCTTGGGGCTAAAAATTATTCCTTTGGCTGTTGGCAGCACTGAGCTGCTCCCTTTATTGTCCAGCATTATGTAGCACCTGCGGCTGCACTAACATTGTTACCGATGCTGGGAACCGGCCTGATGGTCAGGCCTGGCGGGTCAGGTTCCACGCCAGGAACAGTATCCCCTACAGGCCTGGGTGCGGGTGTCTCAGATGTTTCTGCAAATCTACAAAGGGCCTCCTTGAACATAATTGACTCAAATAAACCCTCAAGAATCTGGAAGGATGAGGCCAAGGGATGTTAATTTCTTTCTACAGCACCAGGACAGCATGAATTTTTATAAAAAGAAATGGATAGGGCTGTCAGATATCATAAAGAACACAGTCTTTCTCTTGAGTGAAAGAATGAAAGGCAGACATGCACACACACACACACACACACACACACACACACACACCACCCACTAGTGGGTGCGTTCTCTCCAGTAAACCCTCCAGTGCGTTCAGGGATTGAATTTCTTTACTCTATCCTCTCTCCTTGGCAACCGTCAACTCCAGACCTTGCCTAGAAACAACCTGGACGGCAAGTGCCATCCTGGAAACAAGCTGGCTGCTCCTGGAACATGGGCTGGAATGTGGAGGGAGGGAGGTGAAGTGTTCTGAGCCCTGTTCCCCAGGCCTTCTTTCTGGTCGGCACTGATGAAAGTCCTTTTTAAGGCCTGCCCTGTTCCTTTGGGCCTGGAAGCAAGAATGTTTATAGATGTCCTGGTGAGACAGGGCTGTTTGATGAATGCAGGAGACTGGCGAGGTGTCAGAGCTTGGAGAATGAGGCAAGGACATGAGGTATTAATATTGTCAATGATCTCTTGACGGGAAAACAGATACCGCACTCACCGTCAGATTTAAATAGGCATCAAGTGCATTGATGACAAAAGGGCAGACTTCAAACAAAAGGCTGTGTGGTGGGGAGCAGAGCTAGTCTCTGTGCCGGCAATAACCTGATCTGAAGAGACACTGTCAGGGCTACAGACAGGCCCAGGATTGTGTGCGGTGACAGAAAACAGAGATGCCGACAGAGATACCAGTGCCATATTATGCCAAGGATATTCTAACACTGTCTGCCGCTCTAACGAAAGCTGACATCACTCCCTATCACTTGGGGTCTTCTCCGTCAGCTCCTGCAGAGCATTTCTCCCCAGACATCATTACAAAACTTGCGGCTGTAAGTTCCTGGCAGCCCTGTTCTGTCGGAGCACTTGGGGTCAAGGGGCCTAAGGATAACCTCGGTCAATCTAAATTTGGACTTTGCAGGAGAGTGCATGCATCCCCCTGGTATCTCGGCTACTTGAGGTGATCAGAGCGCCAACGTGTGAGGAGCTGTCATCTTGAATAAAATCCTTACAGGGAAGGCCCTCCGTCTGTGGGCTGCTCCGGGAAGGCACAGGGACGGCCTGGCAGCCAAAAATGAAATCCAGCTGCTGGTGCTCTCCTGGGGAGAAAGGTGGCCTGGCTAGTGACAGGTAAAACACGGCTGAAATTTTTGAACTCACACCACCTACAATTGCTTACATGAAGCAAGCGGTGCCTCTGTTGAGAACCCTACCCAAGCTCACAGTTGGGAGGTGATTATCCCTCACATGGGACTTTAGGGTTCTCAAATAAATAAATAAATAAATAAACTTAACAAGGAAAGGAAGGGAAAAAGAACCCACAATCCCATGTGTGGCCATAGGACTCTATTTATCATGAGGATTATCTGTAAAATAATCGAATCTGCTTGTAAATTAAGTGAGGTGGCAGTGTGTTTCTCTCTCCCCTGCCTCCCATGGCCCTCTTCTCCCGTCATGGCAACTGCCATAAACTGTGAAAATTACAGAGGGAGCAGTTTGCTTGCAAAGAACATTTTGACAGGGAGGCGCTCCGAGGCTGGGATTTGGGAACCCGCTGGTTGTGAGTCAGTAGGCGGCGGTTTCCGTGTACATCTGTAAGGCATTCACTTGTTTGTATCTCCTCGAACTATAACGTCTTGGGACTGCAGGGGGAACAACACATTTAATGGCATATGTAGTGTTTTTAATTAAAATATCTGGCTTTGGCCATAATAAGTGAAGCAGGCTTGCCATGCATCAGGCTGACATGTATCTGTCTGTGTGGGGGTTTCTTCTCAGGGGCCCTGAAAAATGACAGTGTGCTGTCCCCTGGGGAATCTTCTCCTGCCAAATGAGACTCCTAATTTTTCTTAAGTAGCCAGCTCTCCCATCACTATAAGCTTTTAAAACTATAATTATGAAAAAAATGTATTGGGAAGAATCTGTTTTAAAGAGGTCCTTTATCTTTTAAATGCTTCCCCCTCTGGAATGGATGTTCTAATTACGCAGGTTAAGTTATGACCTTGGGGCTGCCTGAGGGGCTTGAAGCAGCCTCTTTTCTTTTGATGCAAGGCTGTGATGGCAGGGCAGTACCAGAGACTTTGCCAGGGAAGACCCTGAGAGTCCTGAGTAGAAATGCCTTGCACACCCATGCAGAGTCCAGCAAGGACCCCTGGGCTCCCTGATCCCCCCAACGGCCTTGCACTTCCAAATTGTATTTTTGATGTCTATTTATTAAGAAGAGGTGGGAGAAGACCTGTATTTAAATCCAGCTCTACCCCTAATGGTTATGTGACCACGTCCATGTCCCTCTTCCTTACTGGGCTGCATTCCCCATTTGTAAAATGAAGGCGAGGGGCCAGATAATCTTGGAAGTTCCTTCTAGCTCTGAAATAAGTGACTTAGTGTTTTCAAATGCTTCCCTTATGAAGACAGGGACGTCAGATCCAATACTGCCTGATGGAGAAGGCAAATCCAGCGGTCAGTTAATCAAAATTGGATTTCAACAAAGTTAGCCCTTGAAACCCATCCAGCCCACATTCCCATAATATATAGAAGAGGAGCTCTGCTGCACCTCAAAATCCCCAAGGAAAGAAGTTCCACTAACTTTTGTGTAGCCTGTATTCCACACTCAGAGCTGGGAGGTGCTTCCTGCAAACTAGCCCATGACCCATTAGCTTTGATATGAGCCCATTAACTTATCAACTTTACATTGAGCAGAGCTCAACTCTAAACATCAGAGAAAGTGGCTGGCCATTTGTATCTCACTTCTGGAACAATAATAATCTAGACACACATAAACATACAAATACAAAAACTTATTCGATGATGGAGTACAGGTTGGACAAATAAATTCATATTTATAAAATGAAGTAAAAAGTATCAATGCTATCATCATTATGAACACTAGTTTTGGTAATCATCATTTTAAATGCTCTTATCACAAATGTAATTATTGCTGTGGAATGACAAAAACTTTCGATCTAGTGATTTTGATCACAGGAGCTTGCAAGTAGACAGCACTATGGAACAGGCAAGGGACAGAGGGCTTCTCAAGGAACTCCTGTTTTCCAATCTGCACAAGTAAAGGAAGGAACTAGACTCTTCATGGCCTCTGGAAAAAGGTGATGACAGTATTGTGAAGAAGTGGGTCTACTGACAGACAGGGAAAGAGTATCTGGAGAGTCTTTCTGGTTCACTGCAGAAGGTTCTAGAACTATGCTTCCATGTGACACTATACATACCTTGAACATGTCACCTTTACAATACTCCCTCGTCCCCAATTTCTAATGCCCAGTGGCTGAAACAGTACAGAGGAGGTGTTCAATAAAGACTTGATGAATAGATAAATACCACTGAAATTATTCCCTATACACAATTTGAACAGAATCCACAAAGTTAGGGATTTCAATTGCTGAACACTCATACCTTAACGTCTGCGAAGACTACATGTCTGAAACATCTTAAAAATATATACAGATTGAATATCTGCCTTATTAAAGAAGGGGGCAAAATAACAGAAGGCAACAGTCTCAATTCCTAAACACCAGGGTTGTTTTTATGCTGAACACTCTCCTCCCACAGAAACAAAGCAATCACAGTCTCTGGCTGGAAAGAGAGAAGTGAAGTGAATGTTATCATCCAGCCTTAAGAGCTGTAAACATCATACACGGGGAAGGACATTCCCCAGAAAGCACATTCGGCGGTCTTTGTTACGTGTGGGCCGCGAGTAAACTGGGAGCTGGAAGGGAATAAACACCCCTGTTTTATGATCTTGAGAAGAGGCTGGAGCGATACCCCGAGGTCAGCCTGGGTGGTGTGCTATCAGCTCTGCTGTGGCTATCACACCGGATTTAGCAGAGCCTGCAGAATTACGGGCTCCTAGCACAACACCCTCCTTCAGGGTCAGCTACTCAAAAACCCAGGCAAAATGAAAAGAAGAGAGATTGTAAAAGGTCTTAAGGGAAGGGGTTGCTTAGGAGCTGTTTTTGTGGAGGGAGGACAGAGTCCATCGTCCATGCCATGCAGATTTTCCCTTCGTCGTCCTGCTCCTCTGAGAAGCCTCAGGCTGAGAAGAAGAGGGGAAAGGCTCTCTCCCCGGGACAGGGTAGAGAAGAGAAGGAATAAAGTGAGAGAGACTTCCTTCCCAAACTAGCTGAGTGTGGTTTTAGGCAAGTGTCTCAGTTTATAATCTGCTTCTTGGGTTGGAATTGGTTGCCATGGTTGTGCAATGCTGGCTAATCCCGAAAACATCTCTAAGGGCTCCCGCTGTCTCCGCCATCAGCCAGGGGCACGAGGTCCTTGCTGACGACTGCAGCGAACACCTCCAACAGCGCTGGGCAAGGGATGTCTCCTAGTCTCTCAAATGAGCACCCTCCAGAACTCTTCTCCTTTATTATACAAAACAACACCACCCCACGAGGGGTAGGAGCCGCCAGCCTTGCTACACTACCCCTGAGATACTGCTGTGGTCGACAGTTCAATTCTGCCATTTTGACCCCAAGGATGCTTTGGCTTCATGCTTATGAATGTAAACATGGAGACTAGTCTGATAATTTTTCTTTGAGAAAGCATTAACTATTCAGAGCAAACTCCATTTAGCCAATTTAATTCCTTAATTTTTAAATGCAAAGTTCAACCATATTCTATGTTTCACATTTCACTTCTATTTTATCGAGTTTATTTTCAATGGAGTCAATTCTTTTCCATGTAATTTTTACAACCAGGCTAAATTTCTCAGCTTTTGCCTGATATCAAAGTGTACCGGTTAGAGCTTCTAAATCTCGGAGTCATCAATTTTTACAAAGTCACATTACCTTGAGTAAAATTTGAGTAAAAAAAGATCTGAATTGTGACAGGAAGACCTGTGCCTTCTGTTAAAGTTTAGTCAACTCACTTTATGCTGTGTCGTTTTGATTCATTTCAATTTTATTTTGTTTTCATTATTTCCACAAAGGCTAATTTCTCCCCATGAATTTGTATAGTTTTCAATATACCAACAAGATATAAATCTTGGTCAGTTTTTTTTTTTTTTTTTTTTGGCCCATAGTAAATTACATTATGTGCAGATTTAGTTGCTGTCCGTTTTATTTTGGATTGGCTCTTTCTACCGGCAATGCTTATTATAAGTTAAAGTAAATGATAGTTTTTATTCATTTCTTAGCACAAAGGGTATGCAGGACAAAGATCAATACTGGCTGCCTGATGGACGGAATGCGAACGGTGGGGCTATGACACGCTGCTTTCTACCAAGCACCGGTTAAAACAAAAACAAAAACAAAAACAAAAAACAAAACACAGAGTGGGCCACAGCACCCAAGGGTTTGGATGCAACCACATCCTGAAGGGAAGCTGACCCCAATGCCAGGCCACCTACCTCTTTGAGAAGAGGGCACAGTCCTCAGTCCCCTCAGGGAGGCCTAATGGGAAGTTCAACTTTGCACTGAGAGAGAACAGATCATTTAGCCTGCTTACACCAATGCTGGGCCTTGTCAAGCCTCACCCCTGTGTTTGAGGAAGAAACAGCCAGGGAGGGAAACCAGTCAGCAGAGAAAGGATCTTGGAGAAACCTGCACTGAAGGTGATAGGAATGCGAGGCTGAGACGCCGGCCTCCCAGCCTGGGGGAGGCCTTGCGAACAGTCACGTGACTGGGCAGACAGGTTGATGTGCGACAAGCCAGAGCTTGTGGAAAATGCGCTCTGGGCTCCCAGGGCAGCTGAAATGAGGCTTGTCATTTTAGAAGAAGGGAAGGAGGTAGAAAAGGAGGAGAAAAATGCAGGGCCAGTTTTGCCCTCATGTAATCTGCTAGTGGGAAATGTAAAAGCTGGTCCAACTCCAAGAAATAACCACACCTTTGAGTGGACCCTCAGTAACCAGCTCCCCTGTTCCACTTGGAGCCCGTGGTCTCTGCCCCCAGGTTGCAGACCCGCGGCCCTGCCCAGACCTGACCTAGCCATCAAAGTGCTTTCCACATAGAGGAAATATTAGGCTGACAGAATTAAAAGTTATCTGGCAGCAGGTGTTTCCATTATGTGAAGCCTGGAAAGGAAACAGTCAACACGCTTTTCCTCAGATGTCAATGCTTTTTAAATTGTGTTGTACTGGGGGCTGTTCAGGTAGACAGAGACTGATAGGGAAGAATCCCAGTGTGAGGGTGGGCTCACCTGCTCTTTTTTAAACATCATTAATATGATTGGCTCTTATCTCTACATAGGCTGTATTTCAACCAAATAGGAACATATACGCATCAGAGATCAATGCCATAGTAAAGATTTCCTTGTTCCAACAACATCCCTCCATTAAAAAAAGCAAAAACAAAAACAAAAAAAAACCCTGCTAAATCTTAGTAATCCAAATTTTGGGTTTTTTTCTTAGGTTACATTTTTTGTGCCAGTTAAAATGAAGCCAGAAAGTTTTTATTCTGACTTTCCAAACAATGATTTATTTATACAGTCTTATAAGAATACTCTATTTTGCTATACTTCCTAGCAGGCTTAAACACAGAATAGAATACTTCTGTTTAAAATCATTTCTCTAAGTGTACTGAAGAACTCTCGTTGAGACAAAATTTAAACACTTTCGTTTTAGGTCAAGTCTTTTGTTTCATAATGGCAGAAAATGAGGTTCAGAGAGGCTTCGCCAAGATCACAGTGCCAGACCAGACGTCCATGCAATGCTACCTGTCTAGCCCAGGTATCTGAATCATAGGACACTGCCTTTAAGATGGGGGAGCACTGCAAAGATCAATCTGACATAGGCTGACTCTCACCTACTTTTCCATTGGGAGAAATTGAACCTTCAAGGCCCATTTGGTGTGAGCATGTCCCCCTGCTCCCCAGCTCTGTATTCTAAGTGGGGGTTAATGGATTTCCGATGGGCTGGATTCCAAAGTGCATGCCAAGATGGAATGCAAATCTGTTCAGATTCATGAAGTTCCCTTCCGTGCTGCTCACTGATGGATGTCACATAAACCAAGCTGTCAATCAAAGTGGACAGTGGCCAAGTGGTATGGCTTCATTTTTCTTTCTCAGTGTTTTTTTTCTTTTTACTGAAGAAAACTCAGAAATCTTTCGGACAGGAGAGAGAAAAGAAAGAAAAAGTTCACCCTTCATCACCTCCACCACTTCCACCACCATGTCCACATGCATCTTTTCCCTCTCCCGTCTGAAGTCAAGAACATTGCCACTAGAGGGCAGCATGAATTTAGGAAACACAGCAGCTTTATTGGGGGAAAAAAAAAAAAAAAGATGGCAACTATTCAGGAAGGGCCATTAAAGCCACACTGTGCTTTTGGTCACCAATTATAGGTTCTGTAATGATCAATATGCCACGTTTGCTCAATCTACGCTGAAGGCTTTCTGGGAATGGGGCAACCAAACACCCGCCGTTTGGATTCCTCTAGCCTTGATTTCAAAGACTGATTTTCTTTGCCATCAGTTGCTCTAATTCATCTTCGAGGCTCAGGGGTTGGGGATGTTTACATAACACCTGTATAAATGTAAAGAAGTATACAAACTAATAAACAAAGAAAAATTCCTGCATTTCCTAAAAAAATATCATTTTCATTGCAGAAATCCAAAAGGAAATATGCCACCCGATGGCATGGAATTACCCATCATTGTGACAGCGCAAAAAGTAGAAAACTCAAAAATAAAACAAAATAAAACTGGATGAATAAAATATACAAAAGGTGTGTATACTCTGTCCAC
Organism: Ursus americanus; assembly: GCF_024610735.1. Classification (NCBI taxonomy): domain Eukaryota; kingdom Metazoa; phylum Chordata; class Mammalia; order Carnivora; family Ursidae; genus Ursus; species Ursus americanus. The sequence continues at coordinate 49,168,802 of NC_142132.1, forward strand.
ACAAATCATAGCTACCCAAAACCCACCCAATTATCATCTTTCCTCTTAGTTTCTGGTCCAGACTAATCAGAAAAGAGAGGCAGCAGGGCACCTGGGTGGCTCAGTCAGTTAAGTGTCTGCCTTCAGCTCAGGCCACGATCTCAGGGTCCTGACACCGAGTCCTGCACTAGGGCTCTCTGCTTACCAGAGAGTCTGCTTCTCCTTCTCACTCTCCCTCTGTGCTCTGGCTCTTTCAAATATATAAAATCTTAAAAAAAAAAAAAAAAAAAAAAAAAAAGAGAGAGAGAAGGAAGGAAGGAGAAGCAGAAGCAACTCAAATAAAAATAAAATAATAATTCCAGCTTCTCTTCGACCACCATTTGGCACCCATCATTCGTCTCTGGTACATGGGTTAGTGCTTATTTTCATGGCCTAGTGCTTATTTTCATGGTCTGACAGAAAATGACCACCTCCCTTTAGGAGAGATGAGGTACCCATGGGTTTCCGGGGATTTCAAGCTTACCATTATTTTTAAAACAGCAATAAAGGTATGACATTCTAGGGCATGGCATTTTAAATTAGAATTTTTTAGGATTAAAAGCAACGAGTCGATTCAATCAGAGAAGGGCGTAAACAAGACTCGGTGTTACTAGACTAGGGGAAGGCCCGCTGAGTGCAGGTGGGGCTTTCCATCTCAGCTGAGAGACCTTTCAGGTGGTCAGCGAAGCACGCATAAAACAGCTCTCACACGCTTTCTTCCAGTACACTTTCTTTCCTCATATAACAGTCATGTGATTGACTAGCCACTAGGGGAATGTTGGGTTCCAGTTAATTAATTAAATTATCTCATTAACTCGTGGCTAACTAGAAACCTTTCTGAGTTTTCTCTCGTACATCAACACTATGTAAACCCAAAGTCAGCTTCATTGTCTTACCAGGTATAACACAGTGACCACAAATGAGGATTTCTTTGAGTATCTGTAGTGAGGATGATGCAGTTTAGAAGCTTAGCTGGGGTGGGAAGACTGCTCATTGAACATTCCTCAAGGTCTTAGGATCTCCCTTCTATATGACTTCCAAAGGGCAGATGACAACTTTTCATCTTTGCTTCATGAGGCCCAGGACATGTAGGTACTCAATAGATTGTTTTTTATGTGGAATAAATGAAAGAATCCTAGGATGCGACTTGCCCTTGTACCAGAATCACCTGGAAGGCTTGATAAAACAGATTGCTGAGCCCCATCCCCAGAGTTTCTGATTAGCAGGTCTGAGACAGGGCCAAGAATTTGCATTTTTGCTAGTTCCCAGGTGAGAGTGATGCTGCTGATTAGGGGACCCCACTTTAAGAAACACTGTTCTAGGACAACACGAGGGGGCTCCTTTTTTTCCTTTTTAAAAAATAAAACCCTTGACATTAGCTTTTATTCTCGTAAAATTAAGATCGCTCAAATTCAGAGACAGAAAAACTAGTTGACTGGGGGTCCTGGTGTACTGGGTTTTAGTAGACGCAGTTACTGTCTCCAAACAGCAGTCTGAAGACCAAAGGCAACTAAAATTAATAACACTAATAATTATAATAGTTGTGCCAGCTCTGTAATAAGAAACAAAAAACATAAAAGTTTAAATTTTAGTGATGTGTAGACTATATTAACAGAAGAAAAGAGTTTTTTGGATAAGTAGATTGGAACTGAACCCGGAAACCATAATTTATGAAGTATAGAAAAAAAAAAAAACTTGCAGAAAAAATTTCCCAGAAAGTCTTTAGCTTTCCCCTAAAAGGACAGAATCTTAAATGAACAAATCGGAGCAGTGGGGGTCCTCCTGCAGAGTTTGAATGGGAATTTTGGCTTTGCTCTCAAGCACAAATTTGCTTTTTGGGTTTCAGATCTGCTCCTATTAGAAAGCTTACATCAAAAGGGGGGAAAACAGCCACAGTTCTGTCTAGTTCTTCAGGCTAAGATTTCTCAAGAGAGTCATCGAAAATAAAGACAAGTTGCTTTTTCTTCTTTTTTTATTCTTTAAGCTGCAAAAAAAGAACCTCTCAAATAAAATTAAGCAGACCTAGTAACAACTGGGTTTGTCATAATTCAAACTCTGCAAGGATTGGGGGAAAGACCTTCCTTCTTGGGCCCATTAGTCCAGCCTCCATCTGCCCTTCATTAGAATCCAAACAAACTTTTCCTGTACTGATATTACTATAATCTTTCCTAATTCCAGGACACTCTAAATTGCTTTCTCCAAAAGGAAAACAAAAGGAACCTGCTGATATATGAGCTAACTGAAAGAAGTTTGCATTATATATATAAAAAAAAAGTACGTTGTTGCAGAAAGCACAATATAATTCTTGGGCACTAGCAAATCTCAATGCCAAATGCCAAAATATTTTCATTATTTCCTGATCTTTAACTTCCCATCCTCTAAACTGCCTTGGAAAAATAAAAATTCATATATATGCTAATGCTAATGAAAGAAACTATATGTTAAGAATTAATAGTAGAAAGCAGTTTATAAGAGCAATATGAACCTCTTATACATTTTTTTTTAACCCAAGATAAAGACAAAGTAAACAGTAGAAGAACATATTATAAGGGCCTTCATTAGGGTCAGGCTCATTAAAACTTAATGAAGGCACCAGAGTTTCTCCAACAATATTAAGAGGGGTGCACTTTTTACCTATCAGTGGAATGGCCTGGGTTGGAGAGACATTGCTGACAGTGGGTGGTACCAGGTGTTATCTGTCTCTGGAACATACTACTTTGATGGCTTGGGATATTACCCCTTTTATTTGGCTAGCTTGAATTCGTCAGGATTCACCCTGTGGTGAGTTAACATGCCTCCATATTGAAAAAAAATTGCCCATGGGCCAATGTGAGCCTCGCACCTAATAGAATACATCTGGCTCTGACAGTTTGATGCCCAGCTCTGAGCCACATTCGGCAACACAAATTAACAGCGTAGACATTGCCCACGCTGAGCAGGAAGTAATAACCTGCTACCTGCTACTTGGCCAAAATCTCATTATAAGCCATTACGGTAATTGAGGGCCAAGACTCTGTGGATATTAGACTCCCCAAGCGCCAGTCGTTAGTTCAGCAGAAGAAAGACTCCGAATGGCGGGGGCGGAGGGGCCGGCTGAGGAGAAACTGTTTTGGACCATAGCGTGAATTCCTTCTACAGGGTGTTCTGTGGCTCTGGGAGCTCTGGGAGCTGTTTCTCTTCTGCCCCAAAGTCCACACAACCTCTCAGGGGGTGGGGGGGGGGGGGTCAGGACTCCAGGAAGCTGACGTAATTCTTGATAGGTCTCCAACAATGCTATACAATTAAAATTTGGTTCAAGTGAATATTGAGGATAGCCACAAAGGGAAGAAGAGGGCAAAAAAAGTCAGAATGCTCCAGAGTAACAAGGGTAGAAACTGGGGTAGAGAGAGGGGAAGAAGGAAGTCACCCATTTCGTCCAGAAGATGGACCCTCTCTAGAATTGCTGCACCTATATGAGCTTTCATTCTTCTGTAGGGGGTAAGGCCAGCCCCTTTTTCCCATAAGGCTGGCCCTCTTAGTCTCTGTCCAGGGTTGGGCAGCTAGGGATGAAGTGGTGTGGGTTTGGTAGAGGGAAACAGGACAGAAGTCCAGTGGATCAGTCAAACAGTGGATCAATTAACCTTGTTTCTGGTACCATGAGGATGGCTCTGGACTGTAGTAACCATGACAGCTATCAATAAATATCTCTTGGAAAAAGTTACGGAGGGCCAGGGAAAGGAGTAAATGAAAATACAATAAACCATCCCCAGAAATTCCTTCTTATCCTGCTACATACAAATCTCTCCCCCGGCCACACCTCACATACACACCAATAAAAACCAAATTCTCTAATCATGGGAACAGGTTTATGCAAAGCTTTACCTTGGTTATACTCGGGAGTATCCTAAAAATTCTGGGTGCCAGGTCTTCTCTAGAAATGACTGGAAGCCTAGTTAATAAACCTTCCTGGGCATCCAGAAGTTTCCATCGCATCCTATACCATGTCTCAGTGAAAGGGTCCCTGGTCTTGGAATTTTGAAAGAGTCAGTGTTTGGGGGGAAATAAACACTATGGTGGAGGAGAGAGGATACTGCTGAGGGCGAGGACATCTGTGAACAGCAGGTGTGCACTCGGGACACCCTAAGACAGCCTTCCTATCTCAGCCACGCCAGCCTCAGTGTTTCTCTTCACCTAGAGGGTTAAGCACAAGCTGGAGCCTACGAAATGGCTGCTGTTGGTACAAGTGAGGCCTTCCCTATAACTAGATCCTTCAGGAAAAAACAAATTAATCAACAGCGAACTGAAGTGGGTTTAATGATTGCATTCTGCATACAATCAGCTTTTCCCTTTTCAAGGGCCATCAATATGTCAAGGGAAGACATATCTGAAGGATATAGCTCTTAACATCAAGGTTATCTATTCTCCACAAGGCTCCCACTCCTTGCTGGGCTGATACTCCACGCTGCCTGTGTCTAACATTTTCATCAACTCTGCAATCAATCAAGGTAATAATGTTGTGCAAAAAATCAATTAACAACGCAATTAAACTTTCCTTATTATCTCAAAGGGCTGAAATAATACCTAAAGGGAAGATAGACTCACTGAACGCAGACATCCATAATCCAATGTGAAAGTGAATTATGAGCTTGGACAGATGCAGGCATGTGCGGGGGCTGTTATTTTCCAGGGGTTATATCTCATCGTGGCAGTGTATCAGTCAGCCCCAATCCCAGACCCTAAAATTCCAAATTACTTTTAAGAAATATATGATGTGCAATATCCATTTCATATTCTCTTTTAAAGATAACCCCCTCCCCTCCAAAAAAAATTGAACGGCCATATTATTCAAAGACAAAATGATCTTTCAACAAGAACATAAAATATAAAAGCTATAATAACATTTACATCTGTATAGCACACATCTCTGTAAATGCAGGTCATCTATTATACATAATCTGCAGAGCCTAAGAGGCCCGGGATGCGGCACAACATTTAAAACCCCAATGCGTGAATGTGGAGACTCCTATGGGGTGGCTGTGACTTCCCCCCAGTAGAGGCCTCACCCACGCCTGCCCACAGGCACATGCATGCGCACACGTGCACGCACGCACACACAGACACACGCGCATGTAGAAACATCCGGAACAACGGAAGTATCACTCATTTAAAATGAGAGTGACTATATTATTTAGCAATTACATTCGAGTTGCCCTGAAACACTGTCCTTAGGAATCGAGCATTTATAGTACATAAAAGAGACGACCATTAACCTTTTGCTGCAGCGAGGACTGCGAAGGGCTTGAAATTTCACAGCGAAATGAGATACATGGTAGAAGAAGAGGAAGGGGTTCCCCGACATTTACAGAGTTTGTTTTAAACTGTTCGGGACCCACGTGCAATGGTCTGGCTCCAACAAAAGACAGAATGGGAAACAATGACCAGAAGAGGGAAGGTTAAACAGACAAACACCAAAGCAAAAGCCAGCAAAAAAAAAAAAAAAAGTGCTGATCAAATACTGACATTATTTGAATATCCTCTTAAGTCCTGGAAATAAAACACAACAACACTTAAAGGATCAATATGAACAGATGTGAAATGTGAATGCCTGCACAAAAATCACCTCCCTCCACTCGTCCTTCTCCATCAGGGCACCAGAGGCTTCCCTGTGGTGGAGTGGGAGATCTCGCTGCCTTTATGGAGAGCCTAGGAGATCCCTGGAAATTCACAGGAGCCAAATGAACTGGTCCAGAAAGGCACAATTCCAAGTTTGGGCCTCACAGAGTTATCTGCATCAGAATAAGGAAGGATTTCGCTGTGTTTCCTTATCAAACGTGTTGCTACGTGAGCTCTAGGTTTCGGTAACACACAGCTATTCTCCTAGCGGTGTGGATTTCCACATATGCCACCTGGAGTTACGCACGTATCGGCGCTTGAAAATACCATTGTTCAACAATGAATTCCTTTTTTGCGAGTCACTCATTTGTAACAAGGACCCATCTTCTTAAGCCAACGTTCCCCATTTTCAGCACAGCAAGGAGGCAGGACTGAGCCCCAACTGCTGGTGTACATGAACAGTAAAACAAGACAAATGCATACAAGAGCTCACTCTGTAATTTCTTAAGAAAAAACAAGAAAGCAAATCATGATGTACTTTTTGGTACAGAATTTTAGCAGAGAAGTTGAACAGGTTAGTGAATCACGCCATTTCTCTAACCTTAAGGAACATAATTAATATGTTTTCATTTTCAATGAGTATATTGTGTGTGTATCAACTGGAACTTCTCCTGCTGTGTATTTGATTCTGCTGACGATGGGGTGGGTTGGATTTTAAATGACGTGTGAGCACTTCTGTTCTTTCCGTGCTCTGGTTTATGTGTTATTCATGACTTGCATTACAGACATGGCTGATACACAGATGTAAATGTTATTAAATCTTTTGTATTTTAGAGGCTTTGTGAAAGGCTTCTTTGTTTTCAAATAATTCTCTTAACCACCAAAAATAACCAGTAATACATGACAATGTCTGGGGAATTTTTTTTTTTCACTGAATTTTCTGATGAAGAGATTTTCTCCTCTCTACTGTTATTTTTTTCATTAAAATAAAAATGTGGGATATGTTGGCAGATGGAAGAGTTACATCTCCATCGTACCAGTCAAGAAGAAATTCATGTGTGTGTGTATGTGCCCGCGCAAGCGTGTGCTGTGTGTTTTGTGTATATGCGTTACACGTGGGTGCTTGTGCGTGCACTGTTGTATGTGTGCTGTGGGTCTTGCGGTAAATCGTGTTATAGATATTGTATGTCTTACTTGTGTCTGTGTGCATCTTGAGTATGACCGTGTTATAAGTGCACATGGTGTGTACGTGGGTGTGAATGTGTCGACATCATTACGCCGGATCAGAACTCAAAGTTGCCAATTCTCAATTTCCTGCCAGAGAAGCAGTTGCCTTACCGCCTTTTGGTATCTGACATAATTTTTAATCTGTTTTCGACTTTGTTCCATCGTCTTCACATTTCTTAGGATTTCAACAGAAATGTGGCAGAGGGTAGACCTCTTCATACAGACAGCACTTAATCAGTCTGTGCCTCTTCCTCGCTCACTTTTCTTTATTGATTTTAAATTTAAATGATGCTCTGAGGCTGAACAATTCACCTCCATAAATACAGCTGACTTCACTGAAGGAGGTCAAGAAAGACAGAGATGCGTGTCTCAGTGCTGAGGTTAGTAGCCCAACTTCGAAGGGCTCTAAAAGGAGAGAAGGCTCGGGCCCTCTCCCATCCTCAGGGCAGTGGGGGTACCTGCCTGACTTCAGACGTGCTCCTTTTAGAAGCACAAGAAAGGTCATATCAACTCTGGGAAATGCGGAGAAGTCCAAAGATCAGGTTCCAGCTCCAGGTCTATGGTATGGGTCCTGTGCAACTTGCTCAATTGTTCTGGACCTTGGTTTCTTTTTCTTTTTCTTTTTTTTAAAGATTTTATTTATTTATTAGACAGAGATAGAGACAGCCAGCGAGAGAGGGAACACAAGCAGGGGGAGTGGGAGAGGAAGAAGCAGGCTCATAGCAGAGGAGCCTGATGTGGGGCTCGATCCCACAATGCCAGGATCACGCCCTGAGCCGAAGGCAGACGCTTAACCGCTGTGCCACCCAGGCGTCCCTAGACCTTGGTTTCTTAGTGTCTAGAGAAAACACGTCTTATTTCTGTTCCAGTGAACATAATCCCAATTATCATCTACATATATTTTCTATACTGTGCATAGCTCATATGGTTGACACAAAGATAGAGACCTTTCTCTTTCCATGTCCCTCTCTTCCTTTCCTTGGTTTGTCCCCTTCCCTCCTAGAATATCTATGACCCTCATACTCCCTCTTGCCTTTCTTGGGGTTTCAATTCTAGAGTTAAAATATAACTGTCCTAGGAATGCCTGGGTGGCTCAGTCAGTTAAGCATCTGCCTTCGGCTCAGGTTATGATCCCAGGGTCCTGGGATTGAGCCCCACATCGAGCTCCCTGCTCAGCTGAGAGCCTGCTTCTCCCTCTGCCTGGTGCTCCCCCTGCTTGTGTTCTTGTGCTCTCTCTCTGGCAAATAAATAAATAAAATCTTAAAAAACATATAACTGTCTTCTTTCGGATGCATGTCCCTCCACACCTTTTCTAAGAATCAACTAGTTTTCTGATCAGTAATTCACATGAGGATATTAACAGTCGACAATGAAACAGTTTTATCACGTCAATAAAATATTTTAATTTTTAAAACAGACACATTAAAAAAATAGATGAACTGAATGAATCTTTAATGGAATTTTAGGCAAAACAAATAAGTGGGGAAACACTATGTGCCAGGAACAATCCATGACACCCAAAATTAAAAAGAAAAGGGAAGAAAGGGAGAGACTCTTTTTACACTTGAGGAGCTGACAGGCCAGTAAGGGAGATGACTTGTCAAATAAAAATAACTGCAGTAAAATTTGCTATAATGATATTATGTACAAATGTTATGCAAACATAGAAAAAAGATTAGCTCTACCTTGGGGAGTGATGGGGTGAGCAGAAAGCATAAAAAAACCCCATTTTCTCTATATGTATTTCTCTTTTTACTTAAGTCACAGATATAATATTTATTGTTAATAAGTTAGACAATACAGAGGGCATATTTAAAAACTTATTACTCCTCTCAAGACTTCCATGATCACCTGATATACAGTGACTCCCAGGATATGCAGCTGGAGAGATGTAAAGGTAGGTATAGATATGTGGAGAGGAAGTATAAATGTAGGTATACGGAGATACAGAGGTATAGCTAGAGACACAGTATAGATGTAGCCATAGGCATACAGATATGTAGAGACAGAGATGTTGATATAGGTGTGTATATCTATATCTATATAAATATATCGATTTATATAAATATAAATAGAGATGTAGATGGAAGACATACTGCCAAGTAAAAATGCAAGGAACCAAAAAGTATATAAACGCAGTTACTTTGGGGTAAGAAAAAAGTAAAAATAAGATTAAAAAAATAAACACACCTCTTCAACTATGTTTTACAAAAAGAAAGATGGGAAGGATAAACCATAGACGAGTAAGAATGACTACGTGTAGCGGGTAAGTGAAATAGGGTGGCGGGCATCGGGATGGAGCTGAGACTTCTCTGGATAGATCTCTTTATATTCACATATTTCACATAATCAAAAATGTATATTAAAGGATGGAAAAAGCAAACCCTAAAACTGAATACACCTGGAGAAAAAAAATGAACCTAATTGCATATCAAATCAATAACATAATGACGCAAGAAAAGAAAATCAAGTAATTTTGGAACACCGTACTTCAACTGCACACCTGAGTGAGATATAGTCTGAGGAAAAAAATACAAAAAAATCTTGAGCTTTACGTAGTAAGCTTATCGCTGTTAGCATTACTGCCGTTATAATTCTCAAATTATTTTGTGCGTATTGTAGGGTAAAGAAAACGTGTACATATCCTGAAGTTATTGGGAGTTAGTAGTTTCACTGTGAGGGAAGGAAAAGCAAAGAATGAGGGAAGATGTGGTTGGCAGAATAATGGTTCTCAAGATGTCCATCCACACTCTGACCTCTGGAAACTGTAGTATAATATTTTACTTGATAAAAGGGACGTTGCAAAAGTGATAATGTGTATGGACTTTAGGTTGGAGACATTATTCTGGACTGTCTGGGCTCTACCTAATCCCATGAGTCCTTAAAAAGGCAAGAAGCTCTAAGGCTGTGGTCCCAGAAGGAGGTGTGACCGCAATCAGAGAGAGGCAACACCCCCCTGTCCCACTTTGAAGGTGGTCAAAGGGACCTGGAGCAAAGGCACGGCTGGAGCTGGAAAAGACAAGGGAATGGATGCTTCCCTGTGAGTCTCCAGAAAGGAGCACAACCCGGCCAACACCTTGATTTTAGCTCCTTGAAGAGCCATGTTAAACTTCGGACCGACAAAACTACAGGATAATGAATTTGTGTTATTTAAGCCATTCAGTTTGAGTAATTTGTTGTGGAAGCTCTAGAAAACCAAATACAGAAGTTGATGATGGTGATGATAATAATGGTAATGAAAATTGCAAATCTAAATTGGAGGGATCTGTAAGAAATGATTAAAACTCACCCATGTATGAATGTGTGTGCATTCGCACATGTGTGGTGGACATCTAGCATCTAGATACTGGTTCCCCCAAAAAATATTGCCACCTAAAATAACCAGGACACGGGCAGGGAATATACAAAGTGCCGGAAACATCTTGTGCCAGAAAACAGGTCATGAATGCATAAGGTGTCTTGAAGATCCTCTCTCTAGCCAAATTTGGCACTATTTGATATCAAAATGAATAATGAGAGTAATTAATTTGACACATTGAATTGAGAAAAAAAGCTATGAGTTAATAATGACACTTAAGTACATAAATAAATATAAGAGAAAAAGCCCTTACTTAATGAATGACAGCTAATTAATGTAGAAGGAATGACAAAATTGGAAAAATCACCATATTCCCACGTAGTAATTCAGGCAAGTATTATCAATGGATGTCATAGGTATTGTGTGAAAGTTTATTGGAGAAGAAAAACAGCCTTAGATTGCCACTGTTTAGGTTACTTATTAATTATAAAGGGGAACATATACCTTCGGAGTGGATCAATATGGCAGTAACCACATTAACCAAATGATCAATCAGCATTACTACAACAGGGATCCTTCTATATGAAGGGCCTCTCAACATGATGGAACACACCCAACATCACCTACATTTGCCAAAATGTTAACCCTGAATCAACTTATGAGTGAGCAACCAAAAACTCTGGAATGTGGGAAATTCTACAGTGACACTGACTTGTGCTTTTGGGAAAGCAAAAACAGAAACCTAAATGTCATGAAAAGCAGGAAAGGTGGGAGGCGTGCTCCCACATACATGAAAATCACCTGGAGCACTTGTTAACAACACAGATTGCTGGGTCAGCCCCCAGAATTTCTCTTTTAGTGGGTCCAGAGAGGGGCTTCAGCATTCCTAGTTCTGACCATTTCCCTAGTGACCCTGATGCTGCTGGTCAGGGGGGATCACCCTTGAGAACTACTTCACTAGATCAAAAAAGAAATAAAAGATTTAACAACCAAATGCAAACTTTGGTTGGATAGTACATTAAAATGAAAAAAGTTATGAGACATCATTGGAAAGACTGAGGAAATTTAACTACAGACTGTATAGTAGGCAATGGTTTGAATTAACATACTTTTTTAAGATTTTATGTATTTATTTGACAGAGAAAGAGCACAAGCAGGGGGAGCAACAGAGAGGGAGAAGCAGACTCCCTGCTGAGCAGGGAGCCTGACATAGGGCTTGATCCAAGGACCCTGGAATCATGACCCGAGCTGAAGTCAGCTGCTTGACTGACTGAGCGACCCAGGTGCCCCAAATTAATGTCAATATTCTTAGCTTTTTGTTGTTGTGTAAGAAACGATCCTTATCTTAGGATATTCATGCTGAAGTATTTAGGGCTGAAGTGTGGTGGTGTCTGAAACTTATTTAAATGTCTCATAAAAAATGTGTGTGTATATACATGCAGACTCATAGACATACAAAGAAAGAGAGCAAATGTGGCAAAATATTACCAGCGAATTTAGGTAAAGAACATATATGTGTTCAATGTACTATTCTTTTGAATTTCCTGTAGGCTTGAACATTTTCACAGTAATAATTCTGGAAGAGATGGCTTGTTTATCTTGGCATATGCTCTTTGTAACTGTATAGTAATGACCCCAGGAATGATTTTCAAATCTGTGTTAACTTTTTTGCCTTCTCTTCTCTGATTCCATCAGGTGACCAACTGAAGCCTCTCAAGTTAGCACTGATTGAGATACTTTCAGGCCAACATGTTTTCCACGAACAGCACTTTGCTATTCAAAACAGAATAATTGAGAGTGAAAAATTATCAGTCCCTGCTCCTGCAATCCCATCACCCCGTGCCTTCCTCTTTGTACACACACACACACACACACACACACACACACGCAGTCCACATATACACTCCATCCTTTATTTTTTTTTAAGATTTTATTTGAGAGAGAGCATGCACACGTGCACAAGTACAGGGGGAGAGGGATAGAGGGAGAGGGAGAAACAGGCTCCCCACTGTGCAGGGACCCCGACACGGGACTCAATCCTAGGACCCTGAGATCATGACCTGAGCCAAACGCAGACACTTAACCAACTGAGCCACCCAGGCACCCTTACACTCCATCCTTTCATTCCTTCCTTCCATATTCTCTTCACAAAAACATACAGGGTCATGTTTAATTTGTGTCACACTATGCCTGACTACTAAAGTATTTATTTACTCAGTTATTGAGTCATGCCTTCTTTTATTACATAGCTACTTCCTGAAGTCCTCCTATGTGCCTGTCAGTGCTCTTATAGATGGTGATACAGTAGGTGGATAAGGTCTCAGCTCATGGACACTACGACCCAGTGTGGAAGGAAAGCAATAAGGAGACAAAATTTAGAGCAAACTCATACTTTCAGATATAAATATAATGAAGATCGTAAGGACTCAGAAGACTGAACTAAGAAACAATACCTTGGTACTAGTACTAATTGTTCTGTATTCCAGGCTTGTGAGTTTTGGCAGGTTACGTGACTTATGTGATCCTTGATTTTCATGTCTAAATTAGGAGTGATAATCCTTGCCTATGCACTCCTTCATCACCTGCCTTTAAGGAACTCTAGCTTCTGCATAGTATTTATTGTCATTGCCAGATGATTTGTCATAATTCTTATAATAATAAGCCATCTTGTAACTGTCCCACTACTGTATTAGTGAGGATTACGCAAGCTGCTATAACAAAGAAGCCCCACAGTTTCAGTGGCCTAACACAATGGAAGCTTATGTCTCCCTTACTCAAATGTCCAATGCAGGAAGCCTCCTCTACGTGTGATTGCTGTGTTCTGCCACCTCCTGTAAGTCCTGTCATCAACGTTTGGCTGATGGAGCAGGAAATGGGAAGGAGGCAGAGCCACTCCTCAAAAGGCCTGGCTGTGGAATGACACACACCGTTTCTATTAACATTTCTTTGGCTAAACCACACTCATGTAACCACATCTAACTGCAAGCGAGACTGAGTTGAAGTCCACCTTTGTGGCCCCAAAAGGGGAAGAAAATGTGTATTTTATTGAGCAAAAAGCAATCTCTGCTATTATGACCAAAATGTTTCTTTTTTTCTTTCCACATTCTTACTTAATGTAGAATAATGTAATATGGTAAAGAGAAGAGAGAGCGTAATTTTACAGTCAGTTAAATACCTGTTCTGGGCTAAGGACCAGGCACAACTCCATACTGTTGCTTCATCTGTATAGCAAAGCACAGTACTATCACAGTGCCTGGTGCACAAGAGGCGTTTCAGTATGTATTCGTAGGTTAACGAATGAATGAACATCTACTAAAGCCAAGCCCCATGAGAGCAGGAAGTCTGACTTGTTTACTACAGCCTCTTGGGGGCCTAGCACTGTGCTCAGCATAGAGTGGGCAGTAAACATATATTAAGAATTTGTTTTAAAACTTAAAGTTATATTTTGTTCCCCAAGTTGGGCATATGCATGTAAAGCATACTCTTGGAGCAAATATTTTTATGACATATTTAGTTATGTCAGAATAATTCCAAACCATCCAGGCTTTACCTAAATACCCACAAATACTTAAATAACTGACAATTCCATGGAGCCATTAGTGCTATATTTTAGTAGCAAAGAGTAATACGCAAATCAAGCAGACAGCATCTACCTTTTTTTAATGGAAATCAGTAGGTGCCTTTAGCTGAAAATTAAAAACAAGGGATCCTAACTTCCAAAGAGCCTCCATTAATTAATTAAAGCAACGAATTTGCAAGCTCCTGGGTGAGAGTGAGGTGTTCCCGGAGGCCAACATGGTTCTATAAGGGCAACACAACCAGCATTAACTGCAACAACACACGTGAACTTGGGTCTTGTATGGCGATCTAGACATAGTTAACCTCTGTGAGGAAGAGGTGTTCCTCACCAAATTTACACAAAGAAATTGTTTTTCATGATATATTCAGAGGCCAATGAATCCAGCTGGATTTGGATAGAGCAACTTAAGTTGACCTGACATGATCAACGTACTGAAGGTAAAATTGTGAACAGTCACAATCAGCTGACTCTGGGAGAAATTCTACAGCATCCACACTTTACAGGTATTTGTATTCCCTTCCTCCTTCGTCCCCTCCCCCTCTCCCTCTCTCTCCCCTTCTATCTACACAGGATCTTGTTTCTCTTCTTTCCTTACTGAAATGTCAGCACTCAAATTAAGGTCCATTTCAACGACCACATCTTCCTTGAAGAAAAATGTAAATTTACTATTACAACCATGAAAATAAGAATTTAAATAAAAATAGGATTTAAAGATCTGAGAGTCATCCTGGAGCAACCATTCAACCCAAGTCCACTCTGCAGTGGTATTATATCAGGCATGTCGGCTGTATTTTAAGAACACCTAAATAGAAGACTTGGAATAATTAAAACAATTTTTTCATTTACCAGTCAGATTTTCACTGCCCTGACCCAATCAATTAATTCCTGAAAGAAATGTTCCTACCCTCAGAAAATCTGAGACGACTTTTCCCCAAACATCCCATGACATTTCACGTGTAGGACTCCATTCTGCCACATAAAGTTCTCCCTATCTTTTAAGACCAAGTTCAAATGGCGTTTTTTCTTGGAAGCCTCCACTGATTTCCCTCAGGCAGAATTAGTAGCTCCTTGTTTGTTCTCCCTGTGTACCATTCATTACACAACCATTACACACCCCTACAGTATCATAGTCAATCAGGTCACTATTATTCCCACTTAAATGTAATTTACTTGAACTCAGGGACACTGTCTTATTCATCTTTGAATCTATGGATTCTCTACCACGGGTCTTGGAATTTAAAATGTAGTTAAAATGTTTGCTAAATGAATGAATGCATGCATGAATGAATTGAGCAAGTGAGCCAGACTTTCTCTGTTTACCAAACAGAAGGCCTAGGAGATCATGAGCAGAATTCATAATTAAGCCGTAAATAACACAATGATTATCTGATAGCCACACTTATTAAAAGTAGAGGCTTAATGGGGGTGCAATTTGTCTTTTATAGAAAAGCTGAGGCACTAAAGAAGAAATAAAAAACCCAAAGAACCACATGTCTCTTAAAGAAATCAAATTCATAGTTTAATATCAACCTATGAAGATAACTCCAAGTGCAAATGGCTTTAATGGCAAATTCAACCAAGGATTTACCAATGAATAATATCAATTCTCCACAAACTTCTCCAAAATATTGAAGAGGTGGGAACACTTTCCAATTTATTTTATGCTTCCAGCATTATACTGATACCAAAACTAGGTAAATATATTACAGGAAAAGAAAGCCACAGAACAATATTCCTCATGTACATGCATGTAAAAATCTGCAATAAAATATTAGAGTATTGGATCCAGCAATACATAACAAGTATAATACATCATGACCAAGTAGTGTTTATCCTAGAAATGCAAGGTTGGTTCAACATTTAAAAATAAATTTAATATACCACATCAACAGACTGAGAAAAATATAATCATCTCAACTGATGCAGAAAAAAATGACAAAATTCAAAATTCCTTCATGATAAGAACTTTCAACAATATAGGAATAAAAGGGAAGTTCCTCAATCTGGTAAACGTCACCTATAGAAACCCACAGATAACATCATACTGAAAATGGTAAGACCGAGTGCTTTTCCTCCATTAGGAACAAGATGGGATATCCACCCTCACTTCTGCAATTCAATTCACATGTCTCATCTTCCCATCTGGAAGTATCTATGCCCATGTATTCTAGGGACTGTGTGGCATGATACTACCAATCACTCTTGCATGTTAAAGGCAGTTACAGTCCCTGAGAGCTACAGCACAGAGGCTGGCCTTCTCTTGTGCGAGAAGCACTAGGCAGATTCCCAAGGACAGGAAGGGCTTGGGACATGCTGAGTAATACCACAATGAGTGATTCTAATGGGGTGGGGATTCTCTTTCTAACATTCACAGGAAAGACATAACAAAATTTCTGCCCCTGAACATAATAAATCCTTAGGCCATCTAACCATTAACATAATAAAAGTTCTCAATTTTGAGTTTTCTTTTGGTAGAATTGTCTTCTGCATCAGGCATGTCCCTGGAGATGGAGGCAGACTGTCCCCCCAAAACATGGCACATCCATAGTCCTTTATAGCATCAGTTACTCCTTTACTTTATGTGCAAGACATTGTACTGGGTGCTTTAAATTAATCATTCATTCAATCCCTATCATCCACGGGTAAGTTATAGTACCCCTAGTCCACAGATGAAGCAAGTAAGATTTAGAAAGATTAAAAAAAAATGTGTTCAAAAAGATAAACTTATTAAAGGAAAAAACTATGGTTGACTTTCAGTTCTTCTGATTCAGTGCTTCTTTCATTATCACAAAGATCATTTTAGGAAATGATGAACCAAAGAAGAATGCAAATGAGCAGTGTTTCTGTGACTTCAGACTTTATCAAAAAGTTCTGTGTTTCATCTCATGATAAAATTTTCAAAGTTAATTTTCCAGTTCTAAATCCCAAGTCTCCTCTTGTTAATGCAAATTTTCAACTAAAAGACATTTTTTGGAGCAAAACTTTAGCAGATTTCTTGCCCTCTTCCTTTTCCTTTTTCCTCCTCCTCCTCCACCATCATCATCATAGGTAAGCTTGTTGAGCTTCCTAGGTGTAGGCACTCTGATGATCATTTTATGTGACTGTCTGATCATCGGGTCCTCTAAACAACCCGATGAGATAACTAGTATTATTTTTGCCCTTTCTTTCTTCTACAAATTGCCTATAAAATGGATATAAACAAATTTCAGGTCTGTGAGTCCTTGGTGTCATGCTTGTGTTCTCCCTGGAGCCCACTAAATTAGTTTACAGTGCAGTTCATGAAAATACTGGCCCACAGTGCTCATTCTCTGTCTCTCTCTCCCAGCACCCCTCAGTGCTTAAATCTATCACGACATATAATTTGACTTGATGGTTCTGATCCACTGCAAGAAAGAACAGTCTTAAAAAGAACAAAATTCAGTTGCTCTGAAATTCTTCCTGTATTCAAGTCGGAAATGAGTCCCCTGGGAACTTTAAATGGCCCAGTTCTTGTCTTCTGTTTTGGGGAGCCTGTCTATTGACACACAAAGACCTCCTCCACGCACCTCCCCTATTAGTGGGCCAAGAGGAGAGCTCAAAGGAAGGCAGGTAGTAGATGCTCCTGATCTTCCTGGGAACTGTTTACCTCCTTTCGCCAGTCAGCCCTTACGCTTGGCTTCAACGACTTTCTTTTTAAAAAATAATGAAAATCCAACCAACAAAGTCAAACCTCTTGGACCAAGTCTTCTCATCCCTGAAAGTCCCCAGACTACTATACCAGGGTTAGTCTAAGAAATGAGTGCCCTGTTTTCCATGTGAAAAATACCTGTTCAGATGGGATGTAGTCTCCTCACCAGAGAAAATCAAGGAAGGGCTAGAATAGAATTAGGTTCCTGAGGATTCCATGGTGCCACTGATGTGCTAGACTTTGTTAAAATCAACCTGCTATTGAGTGGCAGAATTGGAATTAAAATCAGGAAGCATGGTTGACTGCCAAAGTATCCATACCCCCCTTTTATCTTACACACAGACACTCTAAGCTATTGAGCATGGCATTGTGCTCATTGATGGTGGCCATAAAATAAAAGGGAATGTTATAAAGGGCTCCTGGGACATCTTGTTAAAATATAATCTCTTTGCTTGAGGGAATATCTTTGTAACCTTGGTTTTTCTTTCTTCCTGCTAGTTGAAACACGGAAATAAGGGCTGGTGCTGCGGCAACAATATTGTGACTATAAATCAAACTTGAAGATGGAAGCTGGTCTTTTGGGAGTTAGAACAAAAGTAAAAGAATCTTGGGCTCCCAATGGTGTCATCCCTGCTATAGACTGCCTATATCTGGGGTTCATGTTATATGAAAGTATCTTGTTAAAGTCATTGCTATTTGGGATGTTTGTTAGTTGAAGCTGAACACAACTCCTAACTCATGCAAACCCTTTTTCATACTATCACTATTTTTCCTTCTAGAACTATCTGCATACACACTATATTATTGTTTGAGGTTTGTTTTTAAATTATTTCTTATTATATCTACAACTTCATTGTAAAAAAAAATAAAGTGCAAAGAAAAATAATCATGTATAATTCCACTGCCCAGAGCTAAATGCAGTTGACATTTTGATGTTTTCCTTCCAGTCATTTTTCTATCCCTATGTCATAAGCATGGATGAGTTCATATATATCTTTCTCCATCTGTTTTGTTGTATAAATATTTGCCATATCAAAAATAACATCTCTTAAATTCGACATAATATTGCAAATTCTATGAATTTTCCATAATTTACTTTCCATTCCTATCTAGTTGGATATTGACTATTTTCTGCATTTTGATGTCATAAACATGTGAATGTATAAAGATACTTGGTTTATGCATTTCAGATTCTTTCCTTTGGACAGATTCCTAAGTGTATCATTATTAGGTCAAAGGATCTAAATATTTTCTAGCTTCAATGCACAGGGCCAAAATGCTTTTCTAAAACATATCAGTATACACCCAATCCACTCAATAGTACCAAATATGGCTATGTGATCATCTTAGCTACCCTAGTAAGTGGAGAAATTTTATTCCAGGATTGTTTTACTTTTCGAGCACTTGATTATTACTGAGGGTGAACATTCTTCATGCCCACCACCACTGGTGCTTCCTACAGTGTTTTATGCATCTTTGTATGTCCAACATCTACCATACATCCTAGATCACAGGATATACTCAATATGGCTTCACCAGAAAGATATGGTTATTTGTAATAACCTTGTATCTAAGATGGCCTGAGAAAAATTGCTTTTGGAATTATTACCAATTAGATTATATACCATGGAGTTTTAGTGTTTGAATACTAATGATCCCATGGAGGGCTATAATAGTTACATCTAACACTAAACTTTTTCTATTTATTACACAGTTCCAAAACTTTAAATGCATTATTTCATTAAACCTTTATAATAACCTTGTGAGGTAGTTAGTATTGACCTCCCCATGTTAGGATTTAGAAGCTGAGACAGAGATGTTAAATCAATGGAACAAGGATTTCAACCTAAGCAGTGTAATTCTTGTATGAATTACTATTCAGATTCTCCAATGTGCATGGAAACTTTTGGGGTATCAAGAGGGGAAAATAAACATAGACCTGGTTTTCCAAAGTTCAGTCTGTTTGTGTAGACAAAATGAAACACAGTAAATGTGGATACTAATGGTGATGGTGATAACTAACATTTACTGAGGGCCAGATGCTCTTCTAAGCACTCACTCCTTTCAAAATATGTACTCTACAGGCACTACTATTATTTTCATTTTACAGATAAGGAAACTAAAGCAGAGAGATTATGTAATTTGTCTGAGTTTACACAGGTAGTAACTGATGGAGCCAGGATTTGAATCTAGAAAGACTTTACAGCCTACCTTCTTAACCACTTTGTATAGAACTTCCCATTGTTGAATACAAAAGTCTCGAAAATGGCACATGTCAGTGCATGCTTAACGATCAAAGAGGTAGTGAATTCAGAAGATAGCATGTTCAGAAGAAATCATAAGTTGGAACAATTAGGAGTAACCCTACCATCCTTCACTATGAAATCAAAATGGCAACTAAAGAAACATGACAATAGAGAAAAGGCCCAGAATGGAATCAGAAAAGTGTGGTTTTCAACCATTTCCTAGTGAAACGGGAATAAATACTCTTCTGTAATAAGATCATTATAAAGATGGTATAAGTTGCTGTATATATGGGATTTAACAAAATTTCAAGCCTTTTGATAGGAGCACAAAAAATGAGATTAATCTTACATAGTCGACACTGCGCATTGGCTCCCCTTTATCCTATCTTCCTGTACTGTAAGAGCATGAACACTAAAATACTTGATTTTCCAGCCTCCCAATGACATGGTCTGTGAAATAAGAAATAGGCAGATGTCTTTAGAAAACTGTCCATCCACAAATAAAAAGTGAATGCCTTGCAAGGAAAAGACCTTCCCTCTTTATCCTGCCCAGATGGCTGAAATGATGCCAAGAGGAATAGCAGCCATTCTGAGAACATGAAGATGAAATCCTCATGCTAAGGATAGTGGAATAGATAGAAAGAGCCTCGGTGCTTACTGACCTCACTTTTAACCACTGTAACAGCCCTGGATTGCCTACTTCCATCCTTACTTTTATGTGAGAAAAATAAACACCTGTGTAGGTGACTATTTGTTGGATTTCTGTCATTTGCAGATGAACATATGTTTATCTGACACACTTTCCTCACCATTTGCCAGAGTCGCTTGTGTTTCCCCAGACGATGGAACACAAGGATCTAAGGGTCACACTGCCCATCACCAAATGGCCAACATCTACTCTTTTAGAGCTAATGGTTCATCATTCTTCATAGTTATGCCTCAGGATGTGAGGTTTAGGTGAGAAAGTGTGAATTCTTCTGCCCATTAGCAGGCAGTTGGAGAGCTGGCTGGTTGTGGACTGGAATAAAAACTTGGGGTGACTTACTCACATTTTAATCACCAGTGAGAACGTGACACACTACAGAACATGAGAATATTGTATAAGTGAAAGAGAGACAGACAGGCCAGATTCAAATTCTGGAATTGCTACACTAACAGTGACCACAAATAATTCCTTTAAATGCTTGAGACCTCAGTTTTTGCCTCTGTAAAATGGAGATAACTCTTACCATCTTGGGTTAGAGCTGAGATCACGTATTATCCGTCAAACAACTACTGCAGTGTCTAGAAATCATAATAGGTGAACTCCCAAAATGGTTATAACAATGATTATTAAAGACAATCAGAAATAATAGTCTGAAATTCACTTAACTGCTATTTGTAAGAACCTAGTGTGGGCCAGACCCTGGGATTCTAGGGGCAAAGAAAATTGTGTTCCTGCATCCCTACTTCCCGCCCACCTGCCCCCTACCATAGACCTGATATTAACATGGGGAAAACAGAATGCACAAATAGACAAATCGATCAACCAATCACCTAAGCGAGAGAGAAGAACTTGGGAAAAAAATAAAGAAGGGTCCAGGGACTGCAGGGGGAGTGGGGCATGAGAAGTCACATGTGGGATGTCCTCACAGTAGCAGACAGTGACCCTTTGGACTTCAGAACAAAAGGTGTCTCCCCATTTTGCTTAAGGGAGGACAAAGGACCAGAGAATCCATCGGTTTGGTTGACTAACCTAAAAGTGATTTCTTCTGAATCTCAGGCCCAATTAGTACACAAATTCTTGTGATTTAAAACAAATTTAATGTAAAAGCAGATGTTATTCTATATTTTTACAGATCTGAGTACTAGATAGCTAATTATCTTACCCCTTGCCCCTTTTCCTCATCCTGCAGCCCCACCTTGATAGGTATTAAACTATTTTCTTCAACACTCTGGCATTAAAAGTGAAGATTTTTCAGAAGGCTCAAACACCGAAGAGAACCTAGACAACTGGTTGGAAAAGGGATATTAAAAACATGCTCTTCCATTGTGTAAAATGTTTCTAATTATTTTAATAAAGTGTATGCATGTTCCAAGACCCCATGCTCCTCAGGGATAGCATACTTTGTCTGTTTTATTTTGGGAGGGGAAAAAAAAAAGAAAGAAAATGCAAAGCTCAACTATGTTTGTATTTTTTTGTTGTTGTTCAGACAAAGCTATTCCTCTCCTTTTATTTCAGTCTGTTTCTGTCCGGTGAGATGGCACCACTACTGGCAAAGGCCATTCCCTTTTAGCCAATGTGGTCCTACCCGACTCAGCAGTGCTACAAAATATCGACTTGAAAAGTAATTAAGATATAAGTATTCCAAAAGAGAGCACACGGTTATTTAAAGTCGTTGGACACCATTCAAATGGAAAGATCTATGGAACACAAGGGCTGAGAGTCTTCATGCCGTTTCTCCCCCACTTCTCACATTAAGAAAAAAGGACTAATTATAAATCTCCAGCAAATATGACCTGGTAAAGAGTTTTCAAACAAAAGCCTGTACCGAATGGGATATCTGGCAGATCTGGGCACTTGTTTTCCCTAATAACCATTAAAGTTGTTCCTAGTAAACCATTTTACAGCAACATTAGAAATATCAGAGTTTACGTTTTCGTTAATGAATTGCTGCAGAATGTTAGCTCTGCATCACGTCTCCCAATGACTCCTTATCCTCGCTTTGTCTCCGTTGTGCTCCCCCCACCCCAACATTTCATTTCCAATGACACGTCAGCCGTCTTTCACCAACCTCAAAGGAAAGTTGAATGCGGGGCTCACAAAGTTAAGCTGACATTTGCTCCCTTCCAATAAAAAATATTTAGTCCATTAAACATAAATAGCTGTCATTATGATACATGGACTGAGTGCAAACCTCCCGGTTCCCTCTGATGTTTATTACACCCAAACAACTGCAGTGCCTGCATGTTTTCAACTTTAGTGTATTGATTAAACTTTTAAATGGCTGCCATATAACCCAGGGACAGCGGGAAGATTAATTTGCGTCAATGTTCATCTGTAATTCATTAGCCATTTATTCTTTACAACCACATGGGCTATCAAGAAAATGCAGGCCATTTTTCACTCGGCACAGGCTGAGAACAGATTCTGAAATTTGTGCTGCATACAAATCAGTCCCCCGGGCCTGGCCAGTTAAACTGCTTGGCTTTTCAAAAGTTGAAGTCGGGAAACAGCAGCGGGGAAGAAACACTCAAAACCGGGGACGGGGGGAAAACATACATCCTCGGGGTGTTCACATTTTCACTGAGTTTGTCCACTGTCTTCTCATCCATGGATTATGGTTTCTTATTTCAGTCGGATTAAAATAACAGAAACGTGTGTCCGAGCAAAGGCCCTAAATAAAAGGGGCTGCTGTTTCCCCATCTCTCCCTTCCCAACCTTCTTCCCCTCCCCCATTCTAATATCTCCTAAAAATGCCGTTTCTGGCAGAAAACTCCAGAGAGTGGCAGTGGAGTTGAGAAGTGCATAGCCCGAGGAACTTGGATTTGTACTCAGGGACGGTGGCGTTTGAACCAACCCTTCCCGAAACAGTGGAATCTCAGCCGGCCTCGAGTTGGGAAGGTGCCCAGCTAAATAGCGGCGTGTTTCCTGAGGGAAGAGGTAAGCCATCTGGCTTCTCCGCGTGCCCTCCTGACCCCCTTGGCAGAGCACAAAATGCATATTAAAGGCATAAACGGAACGAGCACCCTGGTGAAAGGCCCTTCGACACACAAGGCACTTGGGAAGACAAGGAAGAAGGAGTCCACGTGCACTCAGGTCGGGGCAGGAGGAGAATAAAGCACACGAGGGAAATTTTTCTTCATAAGGATGAATAATTAAAGTGGAGAGCTGAGCGCCCTGGCCTCACTGTGGCTAATAACTGCAATAGTGAGCGGCAAAAATCAATGGTCAGAACGACATCTGGGGAAGAGGGCTGGCAGGTACCCATTTGCAGGACGTGTGAAAGCCAACGTGCAGATGCCCAAGGCGACAACTCTTTTCTCTGGGCTGCAGTGCCCACAAAAATCAAAGGCACCAGGCGCGCTGGTAACCTTTGGTAACAAAGTCCATGAAAGGACTTGGGGAGAAGGCTGTAAACGACTCATTTATAACAGAACTGCTCAGGCGGCTTACAAGCAAGGATAAAAGGAGCCCTCCACAAAAGCCTCCATCTGGAGCCCTTCTCATCCCAGCCCAGGAGTGACCAGCACTAAGAATCCACAGCACACAACTCCTTGTCAGGCCCTTTGGGGAAATGGGTGTGCGATCATCGCGCGTCATAGAGATGCAGCTTGAGGAGTTTTATTTGGCTTGTGGATATGACATGTAAGTGTCCAAAGGAACGCACACGAATTGTAGGAAAATGCACTGGATGAGACTTCAAGGTCATTAGAGACAGCCCCCTGCCATATTTAGAATCTGTCAACTTTATCTATTATTTTCATAGTTATAAGTACACTTGGCTTTGCACCTCAGAGGAGCTCAATAAATATTTGTAGAGTGATTGATTAGTTCAGCCTGACCACACAGAGTCATTCATTCAACCATTCAACAAATATTTATTGACCATCTATCAGATCCCCTACACTGTTCTAGATCTAGGATAAATGGGCAACAAGCATAGATGCAAACTTTTACCAGTTGGGTACATTTATCACAGTTGACTTTTACTTTCCTTTGGAGCTAAGGGACATTCTAGAATCCCAGAACATCAGTGTTGGGAGAACCAAGACCATGTTCTTTATTTGGGCTTTCTACGGGCAAACCCTGAAAATGGTGGTATTTAAACTTCTTGTGCCTTATGAATTAATTGTATAAGAGGGGAGGGGGGTGGGGAAATGGGATAGGCCAGTGATGGGTATTAAGGAGGGCACATATTGCATGGTGCACTGGGTGTTATACGCAAGTAATGAATCATGGAACTTTACATCAAAAACTAGGGATGTACTATATGGTGACTAACATAACATAATAAAAAATTATTATTAAAAAAATAAAAAATAAAACAAGAGAATCAAGAAAAAAAGAGCTGGAATAAAATAAGTCTGAAGTTCTAGAAGAATTCAAACTATGTGTTTACTGAAAATTTCAAATAACATCGATTCCAAGGGTAAGTACAATTTGTGTAGGTAAGGTGAGGGTAAAAGTTTATTTTTGGAGATAGGGCTGCAAAAATTTGCTGCTGGCCAAAAGCATCTGTCATTATTGAACTTAAATTTGAGGAACAGAAAGAAATCTTATAAAGGCTTCAATCAGTAAAGAGCAAATACTGAAGAAAATTATGCCTGCTACACTTTTTAAAAGATACCGTGAGACATAAAGAATAAACAAAAATCACTATCTCTACTTTCATGCAAGGACCTTACAATTTCTTTGGGGAGATAAAGTTAACACATTAAAGCTAACCAATACAGGATCACAGAGAATTAGGGGCAAAAGTGTTTAACATGTTTCTCTCCCCCCCTTAAATAATCAATAGTAAAATATTTATGCCCAGTAAAATCAAAGCTGCTGGGGTACAAAAACTCTCACAAATTAAATTGTTGGATGAAAGTCATCTGATAATAAATATCAGGGGCTTAAAAATGCTATCATCTTTCCTCCCCTCAATTCCAATTCTTAATATCTATTCTAAGGAAATAATGCCCCATGGAGAGGAAAACTACACAACAAAGATCTCACTTTACTTTTGCAGAGCTTTTTGTTATAGGGAACAGAAAGTAAAGCAAAGATTAAGTAAATAATAGTACACCAGCTCTATAGAACCCAGGTGGCCATTGAAATGGAAATAATAGATACAATGAAGCAACATAGAACAGCTTGAATCTATGCTAAAGTAACCTACAAAACTGTAAGTTCAGTAGGGTTACCACTAGCATTCATGTTAAAAATACCATAAGGGAGTAAATACAATTCATAACATGGAGTTAGAGCTATGTGAAATATGTCTTCTCTCTTTATCAAATGTTCTGTGAGTTTGTTTTATTGCTTTTATAATTAGAAAAAGTTCTAAAACGTTTAAACCGTGTAACAAATTATAAATGCTATGAATATTGAAAGAAAGTTCCATGCTGAAGGACCTAGGGTTTGGCCTTAAAAAAAAAGATTCCTTAAATAAACAGATCTTAATACACAGAAAAGAAGAGACAAAACAACAACAACAACAACAACAAAACAAAAAAAAATCCTTGGCAAAGAATATTCTCAGCAAAGGCTGGGAATTTGAAATGCGCATGGCCTAAAGCAGGAATAATGAAGAGACATGTCTGGCTAGAGCAGATGAGATGCTTTGGAGAAATATGTCAGATAAATAACATTGCACAATTTTTTTTTTTTTTTAAACTTTGGTTCTATCAGAGTGAACTATTTCCTCTCTACCACCCCCTTTCCAAACTTATAGGTGTATTTCTTACTTCAGAATCCTACCTTGGCTCTCCCCAGGTTTTTATGGGTCAAATGAAATTAAAAATAATATATCAAAAGGATTGGTTAAGTTTGTAGTTTTTTTTTTTGTTTTTTTTTTTTTTTACCCCAGGAAATGACTCTGCACTTCATCTTAGTTAATCAAAAAGGATAGTTGAGATCATTTTGAAATACAAGATAATGCATAATGTTTGTAATTTTAAAAAAAGTATCTAGTAACATGGAGGAAAAAAGAAAAAGCAGCGGAATGGGGTGGGTGATGATACCATCACCCACCCCATAAATAACAAAGCTACAATAATTAAACAATGTGGAACTTGGAGAAAAGAGGAAAGGAGATTAATGATACAAAATAGAAAGCAAAGAAGTAGATTCATTTATAAAGGAATTTAGACTAGGATACAGTTGACATTTTATATCAGTGAGGAAATTAAGTGCTGTTTAATAAATGTTAAAGGGACAAAATGAATTTGCAATCCTAACCAGATAAACAGTCAAATGTAACAAAACTGTACAACACTAATGACAAAAGTTGATTGGAGCTCTGCAATCTCTAGAGATATGAATAAAGTCAAAGGAAGAAATAACAAAGAGAAATACTGTCAGATCTAGCCTGTAAAAAGTTAAATGCCTCTGCACTTTAAAACACCATAAAAAAAGTAAAAGCCAAATTATAGACAAAAACACACTTTTTATCGTCTATGACAAGGGGTTACTATCCTTAAGGTAGTAAACACATCTTACAAATCAAATGAAAATTATTAACATCTCCATAGGAAAATGGGTAACAATGAAAACAGTTGTTTATAACATAAAATAAAAATAATCAATGTACTGAGTATGTTCAGCCTCACAAGGTATCAAAGAAATAAAAAATAGGTATTTAATTATTTTTAAAAATTACGATATCCAGGGGCACCTGGGTGGCTCAGTCGTTAAGCGTCTGCCTTCAGCTCAGGGCATGATCCCAGGGTCCTGGGATCGAGCTCCGCTGGGAGCCTGCTTCTTCCTCTCCCCACTCCCCCTGCTTGCGTTCCCTCTCTCTCTGGCTATCTCTCTCTGTGTCAAATAAATAAATAAAATCTTTAAAAAAAAATTACGATATCCAGTGTTGGTGCTCATATAGTGAAAGGAACCCTATCACACTCTGTTGGTAAGAGTTTAAATTGGCACAGCTTTGTGAGAAGGCTGTCAATGTGTTTCAAGTAATTTTAAAAAGCCTGAAACAAAATACAAATTATATTGTGGCCAGACAACATGTATATGTTTTTGAAATTTGTTAAAACTTGCTTTTTATCTTATGATGTGGTCAATTTTTAGAAAATATTTTATTTATTTATTTGAGAGAGAGAGAGAGAGAGAGCATGCGAGGGGGGAAGGTCAGAGGGAGAAGCAGACTCCATGCTGAGCAGGGAGCCTGATGTGGGACTGAATCCCTGGACTCCAGGATCATGACCTGAGCTGAAGGCAGTGGCTTAACCAACTGAGCCACCCAGGTGCCCTAATGTGATCAATTTTTAAAGTGTTCCTTATATGCTTTAGAAGAATATGTATTCTCTGTGCACAGTTCTATGTATGTCCATTAAAATCAGCTTAATCGTATTAATTTTCTAGATCTTTACTATTTTTGTCTGCTTGATCTATCACAAATTGAGAGAAGTGTTTTGAAATATGTGACTATTATGTAGATTTTTCTATTCTTTTTCTATTATAGAAATACTTGCTTTAGCTTTATATGGTATGAGGCTATGATAGTACATCAATTCTAAGATATACTTTTTTTCACATTTAACATCAATCCTCTACATTATTTCAAACATTCCTTCTAGGACCATTTCCTTTTGTTTTCTCCTCAGATACTTGCTGTAGAAGTTCTATTAGTTGACTATATGGGTAGTAAGTTCTTCCCATTTTGTCCATATTAATATTTCTTTATGTCGTACTCATTCTTGAAAGATCATTTCACTTCTAACACAATTCTAGGCTCTTCTTTCTTTCTTTTTTTCATATTTATTTTATATCAGTACTCTGAAAATGCAATCTCACTGCTTCTTGGCTTCCATGCTGAGGCTAAGAAATTTGCCTTTTGCCTTCATTTGAAAGATTAGTTCTATGACTCCATTTTCAATATTTGATCACTGACAGTTTATAGGTCCCATTCCTCCACTTTCTCTTTTGCCCCACCTATGCGCAAGCTGGTAAGAGAGCCCAGATGCTTCTTTCCTTGGCACCAGAAGGGAAGTTCAAGTCGTGCAAACCTTGGCCCACATTTCCCTGGCACAACTGTTAACCACAATAACAATCAAATCCATTTGCCCATTCACTGAAGCCAAATGGACCAGCTTGAATGCCTGCCTTCCTCTCTGCAGAAAGTCTCATGATAGGAGTAATGAATGTCTTCCTACCCTCCTGGTGCATGTGTGGTGTCATCAGTCTTGCAAGGGGATCCAACTTGGGTACGGGGTGGTTGATTCCACCCTCTGCTGAACAACTACAGGATAATTGACCCTGTGAGCAGGGTGGTCTAGGTGATGACTACCATCATCTGGAGAACTTTCTTCTTTTGCTTGTGGCTTGCTAATAGGCTCTACCGTCAATTGGCTAGTGTGCAGTTTTGAAGCCTGCTAGCTATCAACCACTTTGAGATATATTTGCTAAGTCCCACCTAGCCTTCCTTACAGATTTAAAATCTAGAAGACCAATGTAAGTCAAAGTTTAAATATTGGCATTTAGGGACAGGAATAGGAATTGGGGGTCTCCTTAAAGTAGCTTTAATTCATATGTCTTAGCCCAGACGTATGTTTGTGCCTCAGATTACATTTTGTATCTCAATTTCAGCATGAAATTTGTGACTCATGCTAGGTACAGGGAAATAGACAAGCCCATTGACTGTCTCTCAATCAGGCATGGACCCTGTTCTATAATTAGGGGAAAGACCAATATTGATACCCTATGCAGTATATGGGCCCACTGGGTTCTGCGGCTATAAAAAACAGGCACCACGTGGTGTGCTGAGGTCTGCGCTCCTAGAAACAGATTACTCACTAGAGCCTTATGAGGCTTTAAATGCTGCTGCTCCCTATGCCTCTGCCACCAAAAACAAACCTGATCCTCACAGTTCTAGGAAAAGAACAGCCATTTACCATATAGCACAGACCCCGATTTAAAAAAATAAAATAATAATAATAAAAAAGATCTTGAATGCTTTATCCCCACACCTCTTAAAGGGACAGAGGATATCAAATTGACCCACAAAGACTCTACGTTCCATCACATTGAGCAATGTGACTTATCAACATAAATTCTACTTACACTAGTGTCCCTACACACAATAGAACAATTGCTATGGGGGAAGGGGTCCTTAACTTGGATGAAACTGAATTGACTCTGGAGGAAAAAGAAACTTATATAAATCTGAGCAAGAGAGAGAAAACCCCCAAAAGCATATCCAGTATCCACCAAAAGAAAGTGAGGAGTAGGGGAGAACTGAAATGGAGGCCGACAACTTGACCCCATTATAAATACAAAATTTACTAAAAGAACTCAACAATGGAAAAGCAAAGAGGGTACCAACTGGCTTTTGTGTTTTAAAACAGAGGTTCTGCATTAACTCTAATCTCTGCTAAGCTGTATAACTGGCACAATTTCATGGTCTCGACTGATGGTGGGACTCAAATTACGGGTATACCTGGGTCCCTCATTAAATTTAAAGGTACACCATACTCTTAAGGGAGTTATCAAAAGTAAAACAGAGGACAAACAGGTATGCTTCATTTTACCCACCATCCTACTGTCTGGTCTAAGTTTCCCATGGTCTTAGCACCCATTTCTTTAATATATCCCATAGTGGACATGAATACTCTGACATACCAAGTAATACACTGAAATAAAATGAAACCTTTGATGCTTAAAATTAATGCTTGACAAAATGAGACCCAAAGAACCAAAATGGGAGCATTACTTTTGGGTTAAAGTAGTTAATATGGCCTAATAGTGATGAAAACAAGGCCTACAGAAATTAAGACTCCCTCCTCCTCCTCCTCCTCCTCCTCCTCCTCCTCCTCCTTCTTCTTCTTTATAAAAGGACTTAAAGGAAGAGGCTATTGTCTCTACTATCTTCCCATTTAATAGTGATATTGAGCATCATTTTTCCTTTTGTCACTTGTACTTTTGGTGTCATAGTTAAAAAGACCTCACTAAGCCAAGGTCATGGAGACCCTACTCCTATGTTTTCTTCTAAGAGTTTTATAGTTTTAGCTCTTACATTTAGGTCTATAATCCATTTCGAGCACATTTTTGTGTATAGCACAAGGAAGGGGTCCAACTTTATTCTTTCGCCTGTGGCTATCCTGTTGTCCCAGCAGCATTTGTTGAAAAGACTACTCTTTCCTCATTGAAATGTCTTGTCACACTTGGTGAAAATCAACTGACCTTAAATATAAGGGTTTACTTCTGGACATCCAATTCTTTTACATTAATCTATAGGTTTATCCTACAACAATACATACTCATTACCGTAGCTTTGTTATAAGTTTTGAAGGTGTTAAGTGTGAGTCCTACAACTTTGTCTTCTTTTTCAAGATTGTGTCTTCTATTTTAGATTTTTTGCATTTCTGTATGACTTTTAAGATTAGCTTGTCAATTTCTATAAAAAACAAGCTGGGATTTTGGTAGGGATTGTGTTAAATCTGTAGATCATTTTGGGAAATATTGTCATTTTAATAGTAAGTCTTACAATCCATGAACATAGGATGTCTTTCTACTCCTTTAGGTCTTCTTTAATTTTTCAATAATGTTTTGAGTTTTTGGAGTGTAACTTTTATATTTCTTTTGTTAAATTTATTCCTAAGTAATTTATACTTTTACATACCATGATTAATGGAATTATTCCCTTAATTTCCCTTTTAATTGTTCATTGTAAATGTTTAGAAATACAATTGACCTGTGTGTATATTGATCCTGTATCCCGAAATCTTGCTAACTCATTTACTAGTTCTAGTAGATTTTTAGTGGATTCCTTGGGATTTTCTAATATGTAAGATCATTTGACACCAAAATAGCAGCTGACCACTTTCAGACCCCATCCTTCTCCCTTCCTTTTAGCCCCACACTGAGCAAGCCAATTAAAAAGCTCAGGTAATCCTTCCCTTCAAATCCCACAAACCCTACGCTGTACATGGAAACTTCATGCCAGTCTATACCTAGTCATAATAAAAACCAAAGCCACTTTCCCTTTCTTCACTCAAACCAAGTAGACCAGCTTGAGTGCTCGCTCTGCTCGCCCCAGAAAGCCTCATGATGTAAGAAATAAATGTTTCCATAGTCTCTTGGGGCATGTGTGGCATCATTAGTCTTGACATCTGAGCCAATTAGAGGGAAGGGAATATTGATCCCATACTCTGTGGCGCAACCATAAGACAAATGACAAAAATAGAAACAATTCAAACATCCTACAACAGGGACAAGATTAAATACTGCCATTACAAATGATATATTTGAAAAATATTTAATAATATTGGAATATGCTCATGATATACTATTGTGAGAAACACAATACAAAAATGTGTATGCACTATAATCTCAACTTTCACTTAAAATATATGTATACACATCTGTATGTAGAAGAAAGAATGGAAGAAAACATGTTAGAAATATTTATCACTGGGTGGTAGGATTGCAAACTTATTTTTATTCCTTATAATTTTATATATTTTTCAAAATTTTTAAGAAAAACACTTATTAATTATTTTGTCATTAATAAGAACAAGTAGGAGCCAAAATCTTACCAAGATGTCATAGGTCTAATTTAAAAACATTGGGGTGCTATATCACTTGACCTGTCTGAAGTATAAAGGTAGGGCATAATTATGCCCTTGCATCTACTTAATTATAATTTCCATTGGTACTACATTGTTCATGTAACAAAAATAAATATTGAAACAAGTTTTTTTCTAAAAAGCATGTGGTTAGCATTTATAAAATAAACACATTTAAGTAACAACAACAACAAAGAAGCACACACAAGATCTTTTGGTTGTTTTTGGCATTTACAGAGTACTGATTCACCTTCCTTAACATCTCTTCCCTTTGTTCCCTGCTCCATGCTCCAACTCTAAGTCTGCACTCCCTTTTATTATCCATTGCTAACTCTACTCAGGGTTTTGTTTGTTTGCTTGTTTTTAATTTTATTAGGTCTCTAATTTTAATTCCTATATAGTTAACATACAGTGTTATATTACTTCAGGTATACAATATAGTGATTCAACAATTTTATACATTACTCAAGGCTTATCATGATGTCTACTCTTAAATCCCCATCACCTATTTCACCCTTTCCCCCACCCACCTTCCCTCTGGTAACCATCAGTTTTTTCTCTACAGTTAAGAGACCATTTCTTGATATGTCTCTCTTTTCCCCCCCTTTGTTTTGTTTCTTAAGTTTCACATATGAGTGAAATCATATGGTATTTGTCTTTCTCTCACTGACTTATTTTGCTTAGTATTATACGCTCTGGATCCACCCACCTTGTTGAAAATGACAACATTTCATTCATTTTTTTAGAAAGGGAGAGAGAGGTGGGGGAGGGGCAAAGGAAGAGAGAGAGAATCTTAAGCAGGATTCACACCCAGCACACAGCCTGATGCAGGGCTCAATCTCACAACCCTGAGATCATAACCTGAGACAAAATCAAGAGTTGGACACTTAACCAACTGAACCACCCAAATGCTCCAATTTCATTCTTTTTTATGGCTGAATAATATTCTATCATATATATATATATATATATATATATATATATATACACACACACACACACACACACACACACACACACACACACACCACATCTTCTTTATCCATTCATCTGTCGATGGGCACTTGAGCTACTTCTGTATCTCAGCTGTTATAAATAATGCTGCAACAAACATAGGGGTGCATATATTCTCTACCCTATGATCCAGTAATCACATTACTGGGTATTTATTTACCCAAAGAATAAAAAAAACTCTACTCAGGGTTTTCTAATTCTGCTGTCTGTTTCCAGGTCTCCCAAGAAAGTTGCTACTAGACATACACTTGTAAAACATAATGACATGTAGGTCCCTTCCTATTTTATAGTCCTGACAATATTTCAAATTTTGCAAGGCATATAGTATTTTTCATAAAGTGATTATTTATTTCCTAATGTTTCCTCACCTTGGACTTACTTCTTCAACAGTACCAAATGCCTTCAGATCCCATGGTCGCCATACCGCCACACTTCTGTGTGCTTTGCCTGGAATGCCTTTTCCTTTTGTACCACTTCATCTTCAGTTCAAGTATTTCTTCCACTGCCTTTCTGGATTCCCGTCCATCCAAGCAGCATCTTCAGTTGCCTTCTATATGCCCTCACTGCATATTAAATAAACCTTTATGGTAGCTCTTACCACACTGCACTGAAGTAACTTGCATAGTGAAATAATATTTTTGAAATGCTTCCCTGGACCACCTACCCATTGGTCTTCCATGCTGCCTCCCTCTCACCCTGTAGTTTTAACTCTGTTTTCCTGATTCCTGGAATTTCTGTGAAGCTGTCTCACTGTGCCTTGCCGGGAGGACAGTGTAAACAAGGAGGGTGGAGGTTATAGACCCCCCAATTCCTGTTTTATCAAGAAGAGTTTTGTTTTTACCTGCTTTACAACCAGGTCTTCAAAGAAATAACCCATGGGATGACACTCTCAATAGTTATAAGAAACTTGAACTCCACAGCTTAACCTAAAGAAGACTGGACAGATAGAGAGTACGAGGCATGAAAGCGCAGATCTAGTAGGGACGTGTAGACAGGAATTTCCTCACAGATGGGTTGGTGGCTGACACTCTGGCAAGGTAGATAACCACATATGGGGTCACAGGCTCTGAAAGTCCTTACCTCAACAATGATCATGAGTCATCCATCTGTGCAACTGTATTTCAGAGCCAGAAGGAATTATAAAATTAACTAATCTATCTTCTTTACTGTACAGGTGAAGGATGGATCCCTAGAGATTTAAGTGGCTTGCTTAGGCTACCTGGCCATAGCACAGATTGGAATTTGGTTCTTCTGGACTCCTTGCCTGTGATCTTCCCACTACACTGACTCAGTCTACACGTAAGAACAGCCCTCTCTGTGATTCTCTGGAAACTGGTTACCAGCTGTAGGATTCTAGTCATCATCACTCATGTTCCAGTCATCATCACTCATCATCACAAAGGGCCCTTTGATAGGGAAGAAAATTATTTTAGCAACAACCTCCTGGAAAAAAAAATGCCACAAGTTTGCATCTGACCCTTGAAAACAGGTGATCTGGGACATTTGGCTACTTTCGCAGCCTGGTTGGAGCACGCTGTTCCTCAACTTCAGCTCAGAGCTCTCCTTTTGATCATTGCTTAGCCTCCAGGTGCTCCGCTAGGGGTCTGAGTTTGAGGTAATCCAGACTGAGCCCATCTGTGACCTCTCACCTTAACATACAAACACATTCAGTATCACTACCTATGGCTTGAGCTTATCTGCCTGTACCAGCAGTGACCTGGATGCTATGCCCACCAAAAGGCCAAAAGGGAACCACACCAGGAATGAGATGGCTCATGGAATTCTGCTTTCACACAGGCAGCCTCAGTGTTTTCCAGTGAAATTACCACTCTCAGATCTTTCTCGTGCAGTGATCCTGCAAACCATCATTCAGGGAAAGAATAAACTGATTGTCACTTCCCAAAAATAATCAAAGCAAGCATTTTGTAGGAGTTGCATTTATCATCCCATAACATCTTCTGAGAAGTTAGGATATTTCATGTCTTTTGCTTGTTAGTGTGCACACCCAGCCCACTGTGTTGCTGGGAATTCCCCATACCAGCATCATTTCAAGAAATGCTAGAAAATGGTTAGAAACTAAGGTTGCCTGATTGCTTTAAGTGTGAGTCAGTGTTCCCTGCGTCTTTTTGGTAGAGAAAGATCAACCCCTCAACCCTTCGTTACTCATGTCCAAGGTATCAAACATATTTCTTTGATTGGTTAATGTCCATCTAGGTCCTATCTTGAAAAGGATTCTGAGGTTCTGTTTGGGGACAGAGAAGGAATGACATAATGGATTAGTGGTGTACCATGGCCTGGGGTATAGGAAAATAACCGGCAGGTTTCCTGTATGGGTTTCATCCCCAACTTATGAAACCAATGAAACTATAGCTAGAGAAGGAGATGGAAGAAAGACCTACTCATTCTCTGGAGTCTCAAGTTAGGCTTCTAGACTCCCCTGGAGATAACACTGGCCTGGCAATCTAACACATACTTGGCCTTGTTTTGTTCCATTCTGCCTCTCTCCACACCCTCTGAATAACCCCATTCTCTTTTTGTAATATATAGAATATATAGAATCTTGTAATATATAGAATAACAAGGCCTGAATAGGTCTTAGACTCTAAACAGAATGGAAGCTACTTTAAAATATACATTTCTCCTGAAATAAACTTTAGAAGAAAAGATTCCAAAAGACATGTGTCCTTGGTTCATACCTGGCATATCAAATTTGATTATGAAGCAGATATAAAGATATTGAATAAATGTAAAATAGGGATCGACCCATGGGCTTTCTTTACACCTACAACTTAATTGCCAAGAAGTTCAGAGTCAAATAGGTTATGGTAGAAGTTTATCCCTCTCCTCCATGACCCATGCCAACCCTTCCCCAACACCCCCCCCCCCCACACACACACAACCCAACCAGCCCAGCCAACCTCATTCATCCCAGGGGTTCTCAAAGAGTGGTTCCTAGACTAGCAACAACAGCATCGGGTGGGAACTTGTTAGAAATACAAACTCTCAATCTTAGTTCCATATACTCTACTTACTCCACTCATACTTACTCAACTTACTCTCATTCTTACTGAATCAGAATCTCCGAAAGTAGGGCTCAGCAATCTGCCTTAAGAAAATCAAGTGATTCTGATGCATGCCAAAGTTTGAGAATGAACAGCTTGCAGTGCTGCTTAACGGAATTTTCTGTAATGATGGAAATCACGTCCTATGTTTGTACTGAACAACATCATAGCCACTGGCTACATGAGGCTATTGAGCACTTGAAATGTGCAAATGAGGAAATGAATTTTTAACTTTATTTATTTTTAATGAAATTAAATGTAAATAAGTATATGTGGCAAGTGGCTTCCAGACTAGACAACATAGCTCTACGACGGTAGCATTTAAATATTTGGGGTTCTGAGAATTTTCTGAGAATCTTATGAAAACTACAAACCCTATCTCTAGAAAAAAATGCATATATTCCAATAAACAAAATTTGGTAAACAATTTCTGGAGGCCCAAGGGAGTTGTAGAGCATTCAAGAGAATCCACTAAGTATCCACCCTCAAAATTTCCAGTAGCAGAATTTGCAATTTATAGGTTGTAAATTGTTAAAGAATTTCTATGTACATCATGTGGAACTTATTTTCTAGACCAATGAAAATACAGATTTATGTACAATGAGTTCCAAGAGAAATGTTCAAAATGTTTCACCAAAACAACAAACCAATATTCTGGACTCAGAAGTGGTTGTGATGCTAAATATTAGAAATGCCAGCAAAGTTAAACAAATATGTTAAAATTCTAATTATGCCTAAGATCATCTTTCCCCAACACAATATATTCCTCAATTGTTGTCAATGGTATGTATTGCAAAATTTATCAGGTCAATAGATTAGGAGGAACTGTGCAGGAACTGTCCATACTTTTTGGATATCTGGTAGGATGGAGGCCACCTTGGCATGGAAGACTATCCTCTTGTATAAAGAATGATCTGCATGTGGAAGGCAAATTTTGTCTCCTATCACTGTAATCATTTCTGATGCACAAATGAGTGGTCCTGAACTGTACTCTATGTTCCAGTGTCCTAACCTTCAGTGTTCTTTTATGACAATGAAATCCCATCATCTTTGATGGCTCAGCTCAAATACCTCCTCCTCTACCCAACACCAAGATCTTTATTTTCCAAAATCTTAGACCATGCATCCCCCCAAATTACAGCACTTGTAACACTCACTTGAAATTTCATGTATTATAGTTTCACGTTCTCACAAGTTCCTACAAGGGAGGGGCTGTATCTTTTAACATTTTTTAACCTGCACATTTTCTATCTCAATGCTCAAAGTAGGTGCATATAAATATTTATGAGTGAATAACCCAACTCAGATTCAACTAGTATTTGAGTGCCCACTATGAGACAAATATTATGCTATTTCCCATGTGTTCCTCCATTCACTCACCACAACAATCCTGAGAGGCAAATAGCATTAGATTCATTTTGAAGATAAAGGTATGAAGGCTCAGAGATACTGAACAAATTTTCTAATCCCAGTGTGAAATTAAATTTAAGAATGGGCATTAGGGTTAAAACA
This sequence comes from Ursus americanus, assembly GCF_024610735.1. NCBI lineage: Eukaryota > Metazoa > Chordata > Mammalia > Carnivora > Ursidae > Ursus > Ursus americanus. Next base: position 49,206,279 of record NC_142132.1, read on the forward strand.
CCTGGGTTCAACAACAGCTGAGTGACACTGGATGTGTTATTTATGTCAAATATGGGTATGGGTATGTTTCACATAAATGACAGTTCTTCCATTTAAAAAATGCAGCTCTTGGGACACCTGGGTGACTCAGTCAGTTAAACGTCTGCTTTCAGCTCAGGTCATGATCCCACGGTCCTGGGGTTGAGTCTTGCTCAGTGGGGAGCCTTCTTCTCCCTCTAACTGCTGCTCCCCCTGCTTGTCCTCGGTCTCTCTCTCTCTCTCTCTCTGATAAATAAATAAATAAATAAATAAATAAATAAATAAATAATCTTGAAAAAAAATGCAGCTCTTAATTGTAACCTAACTCATGGGGAGGAAGTAAAATAATATTAATGCTTAGAATGGTGTCCAGACCATGGCTTAGAAGTATCTTCAGTAAAAGTTATCAGGTTTCCTTGGAGAAATGGCTGACTCCCAGGCTAGAGCAAGAAAAGTATAAGATAAACGTGGAATAGAAAATAAGGAATAGCACAATAAATTATGGGAATATGTCAAAAAAATATAGGAATCAAATGGAAGGGTCTTCAATTGGGAAATCTTAATTCAATTAAAAAATAAAGATAGTAATGAATTATAACTCATAGAATAAAACAAAGTTCTACTAAACCATAATGAAATAAATAAATAAGAAATGATGGAAGTAGAAAATCATCATTTGGCAAACACAACAATAATGAATATTGCAGGTAAATACTGCCAATAGAAGGTAACACTGGTGATGAAACTATGATGAGAAATAGGATAACTATATGGTCTCAAAGTATCTTCTCACAAGATACTTATTAAATACAAAGGCAAAGTAACAACTTTACTCTGGGAAAACCTGACAGACATTATCCAAACCAAGTTATCAAGGTTATCAAAGATGATAACCAAGTTATCATCAGAAATAGTGCAAACTGATGTCATGTACCATCTGTTATAATAGACTGAGAAGGACACACTAAACTATTCTGATCAAATATGGATTTCCTGAATTTGCTTGTGAAAAAATACCGATATATCTAAAAAAAACCAAATTGAGGAATATTCCACAAAATAAATGCCCAGTACTCTTCAAAAATGTCAGTCTTAAAGAATGAGAAACTGTTTGAGATTAAAAGACACAAAGGAGACACAACAAGTAAATGCGGTGTGTGATTCTGAGTTGGATCCTATTTCACAAAAAGAATATTAGTGCAACAAAAGGAGAAACCTGATTACAGTCTTTATATGAGATAATAGTATTATATCAATGTTTGATCATCATACTGTCAAGTTAAGTAAGGTGTTAACATCTGGGGAATCTGGGAAAATGCTTTGGACTAATTTTTCAACTTTTTGTGAGTTTGAAATTAATTCAAAACCAAAGGTTAAAAAATATATGATTGTGATATCTAGCAAAACTCTAACAACGTGGAAATCTAAATGTCTGTTAAATGATGAATGGGTAAACAAAATGTAGTGTATCTATGCAAAGGAACATTATTAGGCTATAACAAAGGCTGATGTATTGATATATGCTACAACATGGCTGAAATTTGAAAACATCATACTAAGTGAAAGAAGCCAGACACAGAAGATCACACTCTATGATTCCATTTATATGAAGTGTCCAGAACAGACAAATCTACAGAGATAAAAAGTAGATTAGTAGTTGACAGGGAGTGAGGGGTGTAGGGAAAGGGATAGTGACTGCTAATGGATATGGGGTTTCTTTGGGGGTGATAAAAATGTTCTAAAATTAGATAACGTATAACTCTGTACTATACTAGAAACAACTAAAGTGTTACACTTTAAATGGGAGAATTTTATCATATGTGAATTGTATCTTAATAAAGCTGCTCTTAAAAAAATAATAGTGCCTGGCACTCTTATAAATGATCAAAAGTAATAAATGGTCATAACACACACTCTAAAAAGCATGGCACATGGTGATGATGACAATGATCACTGGTACTATTATTGTCATCGTTGTTGTTTTCTCCTCACTAGAGCTCATACTTTTCCAGCATTAACTTGTAAGGCTTACAAATAAGCTAGAGGTAAAATGACTTAGTTATTTGTTAACTGCCTCTTCCTATCTACTGGCAACCAAACCATCTCTCTCCCCTGAGGAAAGACCAAGGGTTTAAGGAGAACCCATTTCAGCTGCAAGCACTGACGAAGATGCCTGGAAACAAGGACAGAATGTGATCCAGGGGAAAAATATCAATCTATTTAGCTTTTATGGATTTCTTCTGATTTGTTTGTTTACTGAATATTAAATTAAATGTTATTTAATTTAAATTTAAATTATTTTTTTCACCTTTCAAAGGGTTGCATTACTGCCATGAATCCTTGTTCAGCTCTCAATGCATCAGGTAAGAAAAGCTCCAGGCATGTTTGCTGCAGGTGTAAAAAAATGGACCAGGCTGACAAAATCTGAATTTTTTATAGAAAGCAATGGGGAGAATTCTAAAGGGCTTTGCATGGCATTCACAGGAAGCTTATTACATATGTGGATGGCACCTGGTATAGGCCCACATTCTGTCCCTTGGTGCTTACAGACCATTTACTATCTCTGGATGTGGAAACACTGAAGCCAGAGTGAACTCACCTTCTCTCAGGTCTCAGTGCAGCTTCAGAGAGCTGAGGGCTGCCATTAATCTTGAGAAGCCTCCAAACACAGTATTTAGCTGGGATTTATGAGAGGCCTTTGAGGCTTGCTCACTACTGGTCACAACCCCATGTCCTTGATTATTGTGAATGAAACAAAGCCAAAGAAAACAATGCTGATGGCTGAGCACAGACAGAGCAAGCCCTGTGGTATAACAATCAAAACTCATAAACAATCATTCCAATTTGCAAGCCCATGATGTAGGCTTATCTGAAATTAATAAATGCCCTCAGAGGTCTCCTCGAGAGGAAGGCCTGATATTCTGGGAGAGAATGGAAAGGGCAGAAGGCCAAAAGGAATTGCTCTCTGAAGCTACATTCTTAACTAATTTGTTCCGAATATCCTCCAGTCATACTTGTGAGAAATGACATCTGAGGGCAAGGGGCAACAGTTCAGAGATAAAACAAGTTGAAGGTATTTAAAGTACTTGCCAAGGAAAAGTGCTCATCTGATAAAAATTTAGACAGGAAGTATGCCAAAATCTAGGAGACACACAACTGAGAGATGTGATGAGGTGATTGCTGCTCCAGCTGTCAGACTTGTCAATGGTGTGGAGATGCCAGATTTTAACTCAAATGCAATGTCAGCCCAATAGCTGCCTCTATTTCCCTGCATGGTTTTCATTAAGAAAGCACTAAGACTTGGTTTCAACTATAAATATACTACCTGGGGCTAATTCAAGATGTAAATTTGTCAGTTGGTCTGTCTCCTCTTCAAAAGTGGAACTTAAGTAGGAGGAAGAGAATACAATCTGACACTTTTACCATCACTATACTGGAATGGAACCAGCAGGGTGTACTTGGGCTGGAATTGTGGGCATGTTAGAAGACAAGACATGAAGGGCAAGGTGGGTCTTGAATTGCCTTGAGGAAGGCAAAATTTTCCTTATTGGTCTTTAAGGGTCCCACTAAAAAACAATGGTATAAGGAGTGGCAACTCATCCATAATTTTGGAATGCCAAAGTAGATCAGGATCTGTGTTATAATAAATACTAGCCATAAATATAGGTAAATATACTTGCAATTGCAACCAAGATGGGATAACAGGGACTAGATTTACCCCCCCCAACCTGAAATAACTAAAACATTGAACAAAATATGAAAAACAAAGAGTTTTTAGTCAATAGATGTATGGCGGCACAGGCTAACATGTCCTAAGAGAGGGAAAATAAAGGAAGTGATTTCTTGAATTGCCTCAGTTTACTGCCTGGAGAGAACTGTAGGTCACATTAAAGGCAAAGGGGACCCAAGTGGAGCACAGAGTCCCTTTGAGTAGTGGAAGTGGAACCAGGAGGAAAAGGCAGGGAACGTGTCTAGAGTTTAAAGCGCAGACGACCAAAGAGGAGAAAATGTAACCAAAAGAGCTCCAGAAAACTTCAGAGAATCTGCTTCAAGTCTTTAGCTGATCAAGGCATGTGCATAAGGCAATTACTTGAGTCTGGGAAGAGAACTACCTGAAACAAATGAAAGATACCTAAATTTGTAAGGAAGAAATAAAACCGAACTACTGGGGGAAGAAAAACCAAAAGGGGAAAAAAAGGAGCAATTCCTCAATATTAAGTAGAACTGAGAAGAGTACATGTTCTCCAACTAGAATGGAAAATCTAGCAAATCATGGGATTTGGGGTAGAGTATCCAGAATGATACAGGCTCAACAGTGGGGCAAAATTAGCCTAGATCAAAGCTGATTTTGTCCCAACTACCAAAGATTAAAAGCAAGTCTTTAAAGTCAGTAAGTCAAAGGAAAAAAAAAAAAACACATGCACATTGGAAAAGAAGAAATAAAAATGCCTCTATGGGCAGACAAAATGATTATCTACATAGAAAACCCAAGAAGTCTACCAAAGAACTCCTAGAACTAATAAATAAGTCCAACAAGGTGGCAGTATACAAGATCAACACACAAAAATTGTATTTTCTAAGTAGAGACAATGAGCAAATGGAATATGAAATAAATAATACAATTTACTACTGTATTGAATTTATAATTGCTCAAAGAATATGAAATACATAGGTATAAATTTAGTACAATATTTATAGGATCTTTATGATAAAGATTACAAAATTTTGGGCAAAAGTAATTTTAAAAAGACCTAAACACTTGGAGAGGCATACCATGTTCATGGATTGGAAGACACATCACAGTAAAGATGTGAATTCTTCCTAAATTGATTTACAGATTTAATGCAATACCTATCAAAATCCCAACAAATCTCTTTCTAGACAAAGACCACTTATTCTGATACTTATATCAAAAGGTAAAGGAGCTAAAATTGCCAAAATAATTTTTTCTTTAATAAAAGGGGAAGAAATCACTCTTCTCTTCTCAATGTCAGGTTTTATTATATAAGCATAGTAATCAAGATAGTATGATATTGAGGGAGAGAGATTGATCAATGGAACAGTATAGAGAACCTTGAAAAAGCATAATTCCTAAGGGGAAAAATTGATATATTGGACCTCATCAAAACTAAAGGAAAAGAAAGAAAAGTAAACTGCTTTTATTTGCAGAAGACATTATCATCTGTAAAGAAAATCACACAGAATGTACACAAAAATCTATTGGAACTATAAAAAAATGGGTTTATGTAGGTAGCAGTGAACAAGGTCAATATACAAAAATCAATTGAATTTATGTATAAAAGCAACAATCAGAAACTGAAATTAAACAATAGCATAGCACAAAGCAAATAAAAGGTATCTAAATTGGTAAGGAAGAAATAAAACAGTCACTATTTGCAGATGACATATTACAGGTAAAAAAAGAAAAAACAAAAAACCCTAAAGACTCCACCAAAAAACTAATAGAGGTGGTCAATAAATTCACTGAAATTGTAGGATACAAAATTAATATACCGAAACCAGTTGCATTTCCACACACTAATAATGAAGCAGTGAAAAGAGAAATTAAGGAAACAATTCCATTTACAACTGCACCAGAAAGAATAAAATATCTAGAAATAAATTTAACCAAGGAGATAAAATACCTAGAATCTGATAACCATAAGACATTGATGAAAGAAATTGAAGGCAACAGAAATGGAAAGATAAACCATGTTCATAGATTGGGAGATGTTGTCAAAATGTCCATACTACCCAAAGCAATCTACAGATGCATTGCAATCCCTGTCAAAATACCAACAGCATTTTTCCCAGAACAAGAACAAATAATCTTCAAATTTGTATGGAACCACAAAAGATCCAGCAATTCTGAGAAAGAAAAACAAAGCTAGAGGTGTCACAATTCCAGATTTCAAGATATACTAGAAAGCTGTAGTAATCAAACAGTATGTTATTGGCACAAAAATAGACACATAGATCAATGGAATAGGATAAAAAGACTTATATACAAGTTTGCTTTGAAAAGGTTGATTTGAAAAGGTAGATTATAATAATACCTATGTTATAGGGTTATGGCATATAGAAAGAGCTCAACAAATGTTAGTTTTGTTAATTTTCCCCACTTCTTATTCCCACTAACAGATGGTAAATTCTTGCAAGATGTGTCTTATACTCACCCTACCTCAAACATAACAGACTCTCAAGAGCTCGACACACACATGCCAGAGGTGTCCCAAATTTCCATATGCACATCAAGTCTCATTCTATATCCTACACTTGACTTTGGCATTCTCCCATCTAGTTATTGTATCCTCCTCACATGCATCCCAAATCCTTCTTCTGAGTTAACTTTTAATATACCCCTTCTTTATCTTCCAAGGAAGAATCCTTCATCTTCCAGGTACTTCCAAGTGCCCTCAATATTACCTCCAAAATATCTCTCCTATTTCCCCCATATTTTCTATGGCCTTGGCCTAACTTCAAGACCCTGATATCATTTGCTAACAATATTATAGGCATCTACTAATCTCTTTAACTTTGATGATTTGCTGATCTACTACCACTTACAAGTAGTATCTTTTAAATCTTTAGTATGCATAGAATGCACAGATGATACAAATCTAGAAATCAAGATTAAAGAGGTCAATAGCTAAGGCCTAGAAATGTGCACATGTAACATCTTTCACTGAGGGACTTGATGCAGCTGAACTATAAATCCTACTTTGATAATCGTTATACTCCCTGTTATTATTGCCTAAGGAAGAAAACATTCCATCTTAGCAAGCAAGCTGGCCTTTATTAAAATATTCAACTTCATTAGCTGTCTAAACAGAAGTAGTTAACACTGTATCATGGAGCTCCAACAAACTAGAGAGTGTCAGAAGAATCTGCATTTCCCTTTCTCTTCTTCCTTCCAGACTCCTTCCAAGGACAGGGTCATTCATGGACCTGATCTGCCATGGCAGTCATGACAGTGGCAGCAGTATAATCACTTAGAACCTTGAGAGAAGATCTGTCTCCCTAGCCAGAGTTATTGGAAAAAGTAGCCTCTACTGGCCAAAGAGTGCAGAGAGAATGCCCATTTCTTTTTCTTTTTTCCCACTGTCTCTTCCCCCAAATCGCTCCAGTCACATAGAATGTGTGATGGTGCAGGTAACCTGATTTTCTAGCCAAAGGAACCGGGAAAAGGGGTTCCTGGGAACAAATGTTGGTGAGGATATGGAGAAAAGGATATCCTTGTGCAATGCTGGTGGGAAATATAGATTGTACAGCCATTATGGAAACTAGCATGAAGTTTCCTTAAAAAAATTAAAAATGGAACTACCATATGATCAACAATTCCATTTCTGGGTAAATATATAAAGAAAACAAAATCACTATGTTGAAGAGATGTCTGCACCCCATGTTCCCTACAGCATTATTTATGATAACCAAGACTTGGAAACAATCTAAGTGTCTACTGACAGATGAATGGATCAAGAAAATTTCATACACTGAAATATTACTCATACATAACAAAGAAGGAAATCCTACCATTTGCAACAACTTGAGGGGATTATGCTAAGTGAAATAAGTCAGACAGAGAAAGACAAATACTGTATGATCTCACTTATGTATGAAATCTAAACAAACAAACAAAACAAACCTAGGAGTAACAGAGAACAAATTGGTGGTTGCCAGCAGTAGTAGGGGTGGGGTGCAAGATGAGTGAAGGTGGTCAAAAGGTAGAAACTTCCAGTTATAAGATAAACAAGTCCTGGGAATGTCATGTACAGCATAGTGACTACAGTTAAAAATTCTGTATTGCATATTTTAAAGTTGCTAAGAGAATAGATCTTAACAGTTCTAATCACAAGAAAAAAAAATGTAACCATATGAGGTGATGGATGCAAACTAAGCTTATTCTGGTAATCATTTCACAATATATTCATATACCAAGTCATTTTGTATCTCAACAAACTGGGAGGAATAAAAGCCAGTCTTCATCTCTGTCATAAATGTGCTAAGTTCACTCATCAGAGGAATTAGGCAAAGAAAGGTCATTTCAGGTCCTTTGCTAAAGCTTAGGAAGGAATCCCTAAGCTGACCTTAACAGGACAGTCTTGGAACCAAACACAGGGTCAGAGAATTACCCTGTAGAGTTATTAAAAAAAAAAAAAGTATATAATGGAATAAAGAAAACACCAACGAGTTTTGACTCTCTGGTTTTATTATCAATAGAGTTGTAGAAAGAAGGTAGGTATCAAGAAGATATCAAAAAGATATCAAGTCTTCATGATCCACATTAATTTATTAAACTGCCCATCTTTACATCCTGATGGATCCCCAAGTACAGACTAATAAGCTACAAATAAGGATTTCTCAGAAATATAAATTAGAACATTTCCTCTCACCATTCTAAATGCTTCATTTTCAATTTTATCCCTGTTACTTCTACCATTGAGTCACTGCCCCAGTGATAGAATTTCTTATTCCTCACAACACATGAATTGTTTGTACCTTGTCCTTTGAACTATTCAACAAAGTATTTATCACTGGTTTCTACTATGTAAGTTGAAGTCCTCTTCAAAGAGGACAACTCTATGTTGAGTTAAAGAAACCTTAAAAGCCTATAATTCACATATACTGAATATCCACAGGCTGTCTAAATCTCATACAAGTTATTTCTATTTAAAAAGAAATATGTCAAACCATCAAACTGGTTGTTTTACTTCACATAGACAAAGCTGATCAAAGAGAGATAAGGTAATATGTGAAAATACATATGAACCCCAAATTTACTTTAATTCACAAGTTATACTTCTGTCTTTGTCATTAACATCATGTACTGATTATGGGAACATAGGTAAGATATTAAACATATCTAGATCTCAGTTACAACATGTATAAAATGTGAAGGCTGGCACAGGACTCCTTTAAGGTTTCTTCCAGCTCTTGGGGTGCCTGAGTAGCTCAGTCAGTTAAGTGACTGACTCTTGATTTCTGCTCAGGTCATGATCTCAGAGTCATAATATCAAGCCCCATGTCAGGTTCAGTGCTCAGCACGGAGTCTGCTTGCCCCTCTCCCTCTTCTTGCCCCTCTCCCTCTGCTCCTCTCCCTGCTCACTCACTTACAAATAAATAAATAAAATCTTTAAAAAAATTTCCTCCAACTCTAATACTCTATGACTCTAGAAATAATTGAATATTTCAATTTCCAATTCAGTATTTTTGTCTCATATAGAGTATTAAATACTCAACCTGGGTATATAATAAATCTTGGTGCAACATGAAAATAACACCACCACATGGTTTTATAATAGAATAAGTGTGCGGCAGTATCATACATCAGTAGATTTCAACACTAATTCTCCTAATAAAACCTCTTATGTTTGGGGGAAAAGTCAATGAAGGAAAGATACCTATGGATTTCAGATTTTATCTAAGAGCAGTTGAGAAATCAAAGAGAAGATACCATTTTCTTCTAATCTTTCTCTGTTAACTTCTCTGAGATTCAGCTTCCTCATGTGTAAAGCTAGGATAATCATAATCAACTGAAAAGATTGATGGGAAAATGAGATGAAACAATGTAAGTAAAGTGATTAGCTTAGAATATTATTATTCATCAGAAATTCTCTGGGAATCATAATTGTTTTTGCCATAGAGACTACTGAGTTGGAAATCTTTTAAGGAATCTACTAATAGAAATTATACAAGTTGAGGCTGTATTTACTAAAATCTCAGCAGGCCAGTTAGAGGAAGAGAAACAAGGCTAAGGCAAATATGGTTCATATAGGGTGTATTATCTGTCTCAGGAAACAAAATAAGGGACAAAACCCCCCAAAAGTCTTGGACCTTCTACACTTTTTTTGTTAAGTACATGAAATAAAACAACTCTCTTGAAGTACAGGTACCATTCTTGAAGGTTTCAGATTCGTTTCTACTAGGCTAGTTAAAAATTACAGTACTTCAGAGTTCAACCTTTCCTTAGCGATCAATGTTTCTCATTAGGACTCTGTAGACAGGGCACTGTTCCTTCCTGTGCACTGCAGGATGCTAAAGAAGCCCCAGCCCATTCCTACTATCTGTGGGATCAGAAATGGTTACATAATTTGTGGGACCCAGTGCATAATGAAAATGAATGACTCCTTCCTTGCTCAACACTTATTTAGAATTTCAAGATGGTAACAGCAGAGAAGTAAACCAAGCATTGGGTCTTCTTATCATGGAACCCATAAAGCTGGCCTTGTGGGAGGAGCCTTCTTGGTTACTATAACCCCTAACTAATTTCCTCTGCCCTACCTTACATTGCCAAGTGCCTCCTTTAAGAAATTTTAGGTCCAAGCTATTGTAGATAATGAAACTAAGGCCCACAAATAAGCAAATTGTCTAAAGTCATATTGGCAAAAAAACACGAATATAGGATTGGATCCATGTTTTCCGACTTCATAATTTTTTAATAAAAGGTTTATAGAGATATAATAAACATAGCCTAAAATTCACTATTTTAAAGTGTATATTCAAGCTTTTTTTGTATATTCACAGAGTTATGCAATCATTACTACAATTTAAGAACATTTTCATCAACTCCAAAAGCTCTCATGCCCATTAGTAATCATTTCTCATTCTTTTCCCTGATTTCCTCAATCCTATGCAACCACTAATCTTCTTTCCATCTCTATATATTTACCTTATACTATGTGTGGTCTTTTGTAACTGGGTTCTTTCACTTAGCATAATGTTTTCAAGATTCATCCACGTTGTAGCACACATAAGTACATTATTTCTTTTCATTACCAAATATTTCACTGTATGGATATCATATTTTATTTATCAATCCTTCAATTGGTAGACATTTGAGTTTTTTTCCACTTTTTTGAGCTATTAAGTAATGATGCTATAAACATTCATGCACAAGTTTTTTGGGGGTGGATGTATGTTTTCAGTTCTCCTGGGTATACACCTAGGAGTAGAATTGCTACATCATATGGTAACTATATGATTAATCTTTTAAGGAACTACCAGATTGCTTTCCTAAGGAGCCTCACCATTTTAGATGCCCAGCACCACATCCTTGCCTACATTTGTATTGTTCATCTTTTTTTTTAATTGTAGCCATTCTAGAGGGTATGAAGTGGTATCTCTGAGGTTTTGATTCACATTACTCAGATGACTAACAATGTTGAGCATTTGGTTGTATGTTCATTGATCATTTGTATATCATTTTTGAACAAACATCTATTCAAATCCCTTGCCCATTTTTTTAAATGGGATAACTGTTTTTTTGTTACTGAGTTGTGTTCTTTATATATTTGGAATATAAGTCCTTCACAGATATATGATTTGCAAAAATCTTCTCCCATTTTATAGTTATCTTTTCATATGTTCACATGGTGTTCTTTGAAGAATACACATTTTTAATTTTGATGAAGTTCAATATAGCTATTTTCCTCTTTTGTACCTTGTGATTTTTGTGTCATATCTAAGAAACTACTGCCTAATCCAAGGTTACAAATATTTACACCTATGTTTTTCTTCTAAGAATTCTATACTCTTAGGTCTTATATTAACTCTTTTTGAGTTAATCTTGAAAGGAGACCAATTTCATTCTATTTCATGTGACTACCCAATTACCCCAGCACCATTTATTGAAAAGACTGTTATTTCCCCATTGAATTGTCTTGGCATCCTTACTAAAAATCAGTTAACTGTAAATATGATGGTCTATTTACAAACTTTTTGTTCAATTCCATTGATTTGTATACCAGTACCATGCAACCTTGATGATTGTAGCTTTGTGTAAGTTTTGAAATTGGAAAGTCAATTTCATTGAATCTATAAGATCAGTTTGGGGGAATGATGCCATCCTCACAGTCATGCAATTAAAAGTATGATTGTTTCCTTAATTTTACTTTCAGATTGTTCACTGCATATATATACAAATACAATTGATTTTTCTATATTGCTCTTATATCCTGCTTTTTAAAATCAGTTAAGAGAATAAGGGAGTAGAAATATTGCATTTATATTATCTTTTATTGTTTTATAATTATCTTTGCTGGTGTTCTTTGTTTTTTAATGTGGTTTTGAATTAATGTCTGGATCCTTGTTTTCAGCCTGAAGAAATTCACTTAGTAATTTTTTATAGGGCATGTCTGTTAGCAATGAAACATCTCAGTTTTTGAATGTGAATGCTTTTATTTCATCTTCATAGCTATAAGACAGTTTGGCTGGATATAAGATTCTTGTCTGACAACTATTTTCTTTCAGCACTTTGAATATGTCATCCTACTGGCTTTTAGCCTCCATTACTTCTGATGAGAATTTAGTTGTTAATCCCTCCAGGAGGAGGGAAGAAATGTGGAGTTTTTGCTTAATGGTTACAGATTTTCTTCTTGGGAGGATGAACAAGCTTTCAACATAGATAGTGGTGGTGGTTGTACAATAATGTAAATGTAATTAGTGACACTGAATAGTGGATAGCTTTTGAGGCTGGTCATTAAGGATTGTTGTGAACCCAGGAGAGCTGTCAGCTGTCTCTTTCCCATGGTTCTCTCCAGGAAATGTACTGCCCTCTGTTTACCTTTTTGCTCTCATAGTTATTAGCCTCTTCATAATTGCTTAATATCAAAATCTCCACTGTTTATGTAAGTGCCGTTAACCTTAAACTTCCCCACATTCTGTTTCAAACACAGTCAGTTCTTTTGGAGAAAATTCCAGAACTTTCTGTTCTTATGGACTGCTTCTCTCCCTGGAGAAAAGTCTCTAAGCCACTGCTCCTGGTGCTGGAAAGAAAATGGTGGGCTCTGGTCTTCTCAGCTTGCCTCTTTCAGTATGGAATCTCCACCCTATAATCAAACTGGAGCAAGAGTGATCACGGCCCCTGTATTCTAGCTTGCTCACTTGGGGGAGAGCCTCACCTTCTGAATGGGGGTTGGGTAGAGAAAGAAGTCCCCAAAGTTAGGCACACACTGGGAATTTAACTTACAACTTGTGGAGTTGGAGAGAATTAAAAAAAAAAAAATGCTGGCAGCCTGCCTTTCTTGGCAAGATACCTTAGCCCTCGACTGGGAGCTGAAGGGAAAGGGAGACCCATCTTCTTGGCCACACCTGCCCAAGGTGGAGCTTCTGTCAATCCAAGCTAGGGAGGGAAGGGAGGAAAGGGACTCACATGGTTCGAGGGCCGTAGACTCTCATTGCTCCTTTTGAGTTTTAGTGGACTTTCTTACATAAATGTTTATATGCTGTATTTCCCTAAGATAATATCTGGAGACATTAAATGGTTGTTGTTGTTGTTGTTGCTTTTTTTCCCATAATCTTCACTAGTTACACTTGTTTCACCGGCGAGCAGACCACAGAGATCCCAAAGCTGCATTTCTAGAAGTGGATCTCTCCCTCTCTTTCCTTTCTTTCTTTTGTTTTTTTTTAACCATCCCTCTTCCCACTGTTTTGATGTCTTGGGATTTCATTGATGAGCAAAGAAAATTTGTTACAAGGGCTCTCATCCTGTCTTCTGGATACATTTCAGAGTTAGGTGACCCTTCTGTGTTTTTCTCATGTTCTATGAGAAGAAGTTTAACTTTAAAATTCCTCCAGTTTTTCCAAACATATGCCTTTCTTAAAGGATAACTATAGGCAGAGCTATATACCTGAAAATGATTAAAAAGTAGTAAACGCAACTAACCTACCTAATTACAAACTCCCTCATGAATCATCCCTCATGTGAAAGAGATTTTCTTTGTGGTAACTTTATCTTTCCTGATCTCTGCAAGGTTCAGAACTTTCTCTGAGGCAGCTCAGAAAGATCCCTGGCTACTCTACTCAAAAGCACACAATGGTTTAAATAAAACAGAAATATCCTCCAACACTCCCCTTAAAGGGTCAGCAATTATTAATGAAGAGCAAGCCTCAAAACTTGCTAGTCAGTGATTAAAAGACATTTGCCCTGGAACAGTCTCGCTGTCTCAAATAAAAGAGATGAAGAAGGAAATTAAATTCTTGAAGAAATAAATTTTGACTGAAGTGAGAAATCACACTAAGAAGCTAATTTAAGAGAGATGAAATTAATTTTGGTGACATTTATTCTATTTAGCAAAAACGGTGACAAAACATATAGTGGCTCTGTTAGCCAGAGATAAGAGGCGAGTAATTTAAGGCTGGGCACAGCTACAGTCTACAGCGATTTAATCCTGCTGCTACACATCCCTTGTGACCTATCATTAAAGGTTTAAAGTAAAACTGACAATTATTATTAGCTAGTAATTGGATTTTGGAGATTCAGTATAAAGTTAGGATAATTTAAATGACTGTTGACATTGGAAAGATTATGTAAACGCTCTGAATCAGCTGAATTTATCAATTTATTTAGTCTTATAAAACTGAGCATACCCCAGCACCAGGAAACCAGCACGAGGGGTAGTGACTCTCTCAGAATTGTCCTCAGGGATCTGGCAAAGACTTGGACTCGGGTTTTCTGAAGGTAGCACGTAAACTTGCATACCAAGTCTCTGACAGGCAGGTGGGCTTCAAGCATCTGGCTTGGAACCATCCAGACTTTTTCACAGAGAACCAAGCACGTCATACCTCAGATAATCAGGGCATCCCAGGAGAAAAATAAAATCATCACAGGCCAATATTTTATGATATGGAATTTTAATTACAAAGGCTAAAATTCAGAAACTAAAGATGGAATCAAAAACACAACCATCATTATAGATTGAGAACGCTGTCCCCTGGCCGTTGTAATTCCTACAAGGCTACGCTTCATAAATACTGATACAAACCCTGCCTGCTCCTTTGTCCAAACATGGCACCAAGTAAAATTGGATTATTTAGGCAAATGCTTTACAAAATTAGTTCTGCTAAGAATCCAATTGCGTTAAAATCAGTAACAACATGGTGTCTCCAGCAACTGAGGCAAATGTTGCTATTAATATTCCCCTCATCTTTAAATGCTTTCTTAAAGGGAAGGTTTTGTTTTACTCTGAAATAATTACATCTCCATTCTTATTGCTTACATTCATTGGATACTACTTAAACCCTCCCCTGGGTTTTAGGACAGTATGTTTTAGGACCGTATACTCTCTCCCTGTTATATTCCAGAACAGAAGGAACCATACATATTTCATGTTTTCTGTAGCTTAGGAAAAGTAATTTTATACCTTACAAATATTCATATTTTGGGACTTCTAAAAATTCATGTTAAGGGGTTATTTAAGGATATGTGCTTAGATTTAGCAGGCTGAACTACTGTTTATAAAAGCAATAGAATTTTAAAAGATATAATAGGTAAGAATAGGAAGTTGGTTAAGTAAATTATGGTACATCCTTATGATGGAATACATTATACAGCCATTAGCGTTCATGCTCTAGAAGAGCATGGACATTGGAGATTTTTTCATATGTTGCTAAGTAATAAAAGCAAGGCCATAGAGCAAGATACGACTTTTTAAAAGAATCTGAAGGAATTTATACTGATTAAGTTGTTTCTCAGCCCGAATCTATCCTTCGATATGCCCTATAATGCTGGGGCTGTGAATTGCAGATTACATTTCTACTTTACCAGGGGACACCCCATAGGTTCTACTTATGGAGGATACTAAAGCAAGACTGGCAGACTGGAGCAGGGGGAAAGGACATGTTCCTTCCACTTTTTCCCATGATCCAAGTACCATTCTCATTGTGCCCCCATCACAGATGCCAGCACCAACCACAAGCACGAGAAACGCTTCTCAGAGGTCTGGATCCCAGTTCTGCAAGGTTCTGTATCCAAACTTCCAGCTTCTTTGAACTCTAATCTCTTTCTTTTATTCCTCTAGCCCTAAGGGTAGGATAGCTGTTTCTTGCAGCTACTATCTCTGTTGTTTCATTGTTCCCTCCTTGCCTTTCTAGCGCCCGGTGCTTATGTGCTGTGGGCTGAATTGTACACTACCCCACTGATAACGTTAAAGTCTTGACCCGCAGGAACCAGAATATGACTGTGTTTAGAGACAGCACCTTTAAGGAGGTAATGAAGGTACAATTAGGTCACATGGGTAGGCCTTCATTCAATATGGCTGGTCTCCTAATAAGACAAGATCAGAACACAAACACACAGAGCTGAAGGTGACCATGTAAGCACACAGCAAATAGGCAGCCATCAACAAGCCAGAGAGAAGGGCCTTAGAAGAAACCAACCCTGCTGGCATCTTTGATCTTAGACTTCTAGCCTCCAGAACTGTGAGAAAATAAATGTTTGTTGTTTAAGTGATCCTGTCTGTGGTATTTGTTAAAGCAGCTCTAGCAAACTATTATACTATTTAACCAATCCCTACTTTAAACGATCTCTATCAAAATAGCTGGTATGCCAGTGCTCGGAAGTGGTCCTAGGAAATAGACCCTCAAAGATGGAATCCCAGGTTGTTTTGGACATATCTTATCTCCATTGTAAACAGTTACATCAAGTTGATGAAATTATCATGTGGTAGACTGTACCTACTCCAAGTGTCTTGGGGGAACAAATGGCTGCCGCATGTACCCATCGCTAAGGCAGCAATGACAGCTGCAAGGACTGCACTAAAGTACTGACTTATAAAATTATATAAATTTTAATTTATATAAATTAAATTTATATATGTATAAAATTATACACTCAGGTCTTAAAATATCAGCTGAAGTCACGAGGGAACCAAGAAGACTCTACAACAGCCCTTAATGAATATTTTACTTTGGGAGGCTCAAATGCTGCCAGTGATCTCAGAGCCTTGGTATTGTTAGATTGGTGTTGTAAGAGTTGACCACTTGAGCATTTGAGATCACAGAAGTACAATGGAGACAATGTCTATTACTCAGGAGGCAGAATTGCCAACCACATTCAAAAATCAAAAATAGGAAGTCAGAGGCAATCAGGAAAAGATGTTCACCTGCAAATGTTGTTTGTGTCCTGGGCCTCTTAGCTCAAGGTCACAAAGCCTTGTTTTTGTTCTTTTCTTTTTTCCCCTACATATCTCTCTGAGAAATGGTAATACCAGATAATAAGTATTTGCACACTATAAATGTATCAACTAATTACTGTGATAGTGGGAACAGTCTAGCACTGAATGACAGGCCATCAAGAGTTCTTGTCTGCCAAAAATGTAAATTTATCTCAATCCTGTCATCTTCTCATCTTTGACCTTGAGGAACAGTTCTATGGGGATGGCTTCTGTACTGCTGTCTGATTCTTCTGTACGTCCCCATGTCCACAAAGCCATGTTGAAACTGGGAGGAGAGAAGGGCAACTCTGGGTCTTGGATCTTTTTTGTCCTTCTGTGACACATGTTCCACATCTCTGAGAGACGATTACATAAACATGCAAGTGTATGGCCACACAAAGATTCATACCTCATTACCCACGATGGTAATGAAGATATGAGGGAAACGTGTATAATGGAAACCCATGGATCATTCGGAAGCCTCATTTTATTTCAGATTTCTAACTCAAATAACTGTTTCAGACAGGGCTGCTTTCACTGCCCAACAGATGAGCTTGAACAGTGGGAAGCTGCAGTTGAAAAGACCACCAGGGATGTAAGCACAAATCAATGATTCTTGGTTAAGTTTCCACTGGATATGTTCTGTCACTGGAGTTCACCCACCTCCCCTTGTCATTTCTCATCTGGGAACCCCTGTCCACCCTGGAGTGCATCACTTATGTCTTTCGCTATTAGGAGCATAGTAATGGAGGACCAAGCCACCTAATCTCTCACTACATGTCCACTCACACTCATGTTTGCAGTTCCCAACACACCAGGCTCTCTTATCTGTGTAGCATGCTAATGCCAGGCTCTCCTCCTGTAATACCTTTCCCTCCACCATCACCTAGACCCAATTCCTCTTCCTTCTTTAGGACTCAGAATAGATATAATTTCTTCCCGGAAGCTATTATTGCTTTTCCTCCATTCTTCTCCTAAGTTCAACATATTTCCCTCAGGTGTAAACGATGCACATCTCCATCAGAGCCCTTATACACAAATGGACTCATCACCTGTCTGCATGCCTATTACCGTCTAGCACACTACGAAATGCCTGAGCACAGGAAATATTGATATTCATCTTATAGCCCCCACTCTTAGGAGAGGGTAGGCATACTGTGCTTAATAAATGTTTAAGAACTTCATGCTAGGACACCCAAGGTACATTTTCCAAGAGTCTTGAGAGACTGAAAGAGAAAAAAGTATCCATGAAGCTTCTTTGCAGAGGCAGAAAATGGCCTTAAATTATTTTGTGTCTTCTTTTCCCCATAAAGGAAAGCAACCCTTCTACCTACTTTATCAAAATATAAAGATTATTTATGCCAGCTCAGAAAGTTGCCAAACCAGAATTACTCAGGATAACAGTCCCCGAATAATAAAAATTCACTTCTTCATTCAGAACATTTATTGTGCACCTGCTGTGTGCCATGCATTGGAAGATACAGCTGTGTACATGTTAGGTAAAAGTCCAGCTCTAGCAGGGGTCACAGTCTAGTTGGGAAGATATATAATAAATAAGTAGGCAAACATATAAACACTATGACTACTGTTGGTGGCAAAGACTATGAAGTTATAAAATAAAGCAGTGATGTAGAAAGTGGGTGGGGTCCATATGCAGCTGTCCTTTCTTCTCAGGATATAGTTCTGCTCCTTTGAAGCCCTTCCCTCCTCTCTGACATCCAGCAATTCCCTTTATGGGGTCTCTTAGGCTCATTCACTCGTCCATTCTAATACTCTAAAGCTTGCAGTGAAAGCAGTGTTGCTTTGCCCTGGAAGAAGTAAATTACAAAGCTGACCTGTCATCATACTGAATCCTGTTACCAATCCACCTGCTGGTGGAGGGGCGTCTATCTCCTCTGCTCTGGGCAGCTGGGGCCCCACAAGATCCTGGTGGTAATCAAAGCACCCCATAAACTTCAGCAGCAGGAAGAGGCCCTTTCAGAATGATAGCCTTGCCTTTTGATTTACTATCATTTCCCTTTCCTGCGTTTCCAACAAAACCCATAGGTCCCACTCACATCTCATTTCACTGTTGTTGGCTGTTTTCCCCTGGGGCAACATCCAGCCCACAGTTACAGTATTTCAGTTGTGCTCCAAGGATTTCTGGCTCCTATAGGGCTTTTATATGAGCCTGCTTTGGATACAGAGATGTGCTGACCAAACAAGGGCACTGGGACAGAGAAGGTCCACTCCTTATCCCTAAGCCTTCCTTAGGATGCAGTCGGGCAAGTTGCAGCCAGGGTGATGGAGGGGCCCAGTGGACTGGTAACAAATCAATCCTAAGAGATCCTGTAACGGGTCCTGAACTAATAACTTGCCAGCTTTATGCATTGCGGCTCTGTGTGCTGTGTACTCGGTTGGGTGGAAGGAATGAGGCACTTGTAGGATTACTGAGCACAGCATTTGCACAGGGGAACAGTGGGAAGTGATTTAGCAGCCACACAGGTGTTTTCTTTAATTATGCACTATCGGGAACACGGGCTGAGCTTAACAACCCCCACTGTTCCCTGTGTGTTTTCCCAGTTGTCCAAGGCAGGATGCGCTGAGTAACTGGAGAGGGCTGTTATCTGGCTGAAGTGCTTCCTGGTGGCCCAGAAACAGGGCCTCTTCTCACTTGTACTCCTGAAACCTAGACTTGCCTCTAAGGCAGGTAGGGGAGTCTCCATTCCACTCAGCTTAGGCAGAGATGGTGCAGGATGCCAGGAGAACTGTGTGTCCCTGGAAGAATCTCAACTTCTAGTAATTGGAGGTGACACAGCTGGGACATCATACCCGCTAGACCCAAAGCAGCTTGAATTGAGATGGGCATCTGGGAAAGCTGCCAAAGAGGAAGTAGGTAAGGAGGCTCTAGACCTTTTTTGCTGGTATTCTTTTACTACCCACTCCTATCAACTGGAAGAACAGGGCTTATTGTACTCTTTTTTTTTTTTTCATATGGAAAAACTGAGGTGCAGCTGGAACTAAAATAATACAAGTCAGGTCTCCTGATTCTCAGTACAGTTCTAAGAGCCTCCTCTTTGAACTAGTCCCTCTCCTGGGACTTAAACGTGCTTATGAACCACTTGGGATGGGGCGCCTGACTGGCTCAGTAGGTTAAGCATCTGACTTCGGCTCAGGTCATGATCCCAGGGGCCTGGGATTGAGCGCCGCATCGGGCTCCCTGCTCAGCAGGGAAGCCTATTTCTCTCTCTCCCTCTGCTTGTGTGCTCTCTCTCTCTCTGTCAAATAAATAAATAAAATCTTTATAAAAAAAAGAATCATCTGGGACTCTTGAAAAAATGCAGATTCTGGTTCAGGAGGCCTAGGGGTATTGCCTGAGAGTATGCATTCTTGTAAGAGCCCAGGGAATCCTGTGTGAACCACACTTTGAGTAGCACGAAAGCTCTCAGTGGACAGCACTTCTCAGAACAGGGGCTTCTCTTCATAGCTTGATGAGGATTCTTGGGTCTCCTGGTTCACCAACTCGCTCTCCTATCAGGGACTTTATTTCACACCTGTGCAAACTTGTTCCTTTTTTAAGCAACAGTTCTAGAATTAAGGTATGCTTACCTATAGGGAAGAACATTTGCTGATGATTAGTAATTATGATACCAGGCTCTTTATTTCATACGAATCATTCTGAAAACAAAGTACTAAAGACACCAACAGGTTGGTATGGAAATCTTGGTGCTCACAGCCTGCCTCCTGACTAAGAAATAAGATATGTGAATGCAGAACTAATGCAGAACTCTACTCTAAATGTAGAGTTTAGTGGCAGTGAATTTCAGTAGGGGCTTCTCTCCATATCAATAATGGGGTTACAAGATATTTTCTATTCCCCAGGCTCTTGGTTCAGGACAGAATGGCCTAAACACTTCCAAACCACACACTGGGATGATGGGATGAAGCTCAAATGTGTGCTAACCTCCGCTTCCTGCTCTACACAATCCACGAGCATCTCAACTATCTTTCTAGGAAAAGGTATGTTTGCTATGATATCTATAAACAAAAGGCACAGCTTTTTGTGTTTTGTTTTATGCTTAGAAGTGATCTAAGCACAAACTCATTTAATTCTCAGAAGTACATGAAGACGTTCTTAAGGCTATTTTACAAATGAATAAATGGAAGCTTGAAATTTTTAAATAATATCCCCAAGATCAAATAAGTAAAAATATCAGAGCTCGGATGTAAATACAGTCCTTATGACTGTGAACACAGAACTCTCTGCAGTTGCTTTCTTGAAAAGAAAACATTAAAAATGTGTCCTCCCCAATGGAAGGAAAGAAAACACGGAAGAAGGTAACTCTGCAATGTATTTATGAGTCTACATGTAGAGGAAAGGACTTCCTATTGGATTTTGGAGAATGGAGAGATCAAGAGTGTTGGTATTACCTCCAACTCTTCCACCTATCCTCCCATATTTACTTGATTAACACCATTCAAATTATACTTCCATGTGTCCACCCTATGTCTTGGGAGATTCAAGAAGAGAAGAGATAGTTCCTTCCATCAAGACTTTAATGGTCTACGTGGAAAAAAGACCAGATCCCAGGAAACATCCAAAGAAATTCATCATGGAAGATAACTGACCTCTAAAATCTGCATTCATCAGCAAGCAACGTGGACAACACGGATCTCGATCTTGGCGACACAATGGAATTATCATAATTTACAAAAGTGCTAAAGTCACAGAGATTCTCACTGATAAAGGGAAAATATCCTCAAATGTGACTTTGGACTAGCAGCATTAGCAATAACTCTTGAAAATACCCATGTTCAAGTCCTGGACCTACTGACTCAGAAACTCTGGGTGTGGAGCCCAGCAACGTGTGTTTTAACACACCCTCTAGGTGATTCTGATGCAGCTCAAGTTCTCGAAGCACTGACACAGGGTGCAGCTTGGACATCGTTGTATTTTTTTTTTTAAAGCTCTCCAGATGATTCTCCTGTGCAGCAGTGGCAATCACTGACATAGAAAACAACAAAGGCCAGTCTCTGAGAGAAGATCCATGCCACAGACAAGTGACTATGTAAGTGACAAGTGATGGAGGACTCTGAATGCAGACGAAGACTCTACTCTGCAAATCAGATATCATGTGTCTGTCTTCCCCCCCCCCCAAAGCATAAGTTTCCTGGTGGCAAAGATGATAACTTCTAATTCCTGTGTCGCATTCTGTGCTCACTACACAGCGGGTACTCAGTGTACATCAGTCACTAGCAATTACTGATCATTCAGGGTGGGAACTATTGTGAGCTAAACCTTTGGAAAAGCCCAGGAAAATGATAGGATAGCGGAAGGGAAGAAAAGTTGGGTGAAGAGAAGAAGCACCGGAGTAACAAGGTGCTCAGCTGAAAGGGAACAGCATTGGCAGAAGCATTAACAGCAATCATGTCTTCTCCTGACTCCTTCCCTCACTCAACGACACATTCTGCAGGGGCACCAAAGCACGTAAGGAATTTATTAAACGGCATGAAATCCATTTAACGCTTCTCTGGAAGCACTAATTAGGTTTTGTATTTTGGGGCACAGCAATACAGAACAGAGGGCAGAATCTGGGCTTATTAACATTCCGTGTTTCCCTTTTGCATTTCTCCATGAGGTATTGAACCTCACCCCCATTATCAGCCCCATGTGATGGAGGAAGTTATTTTAGGGAGGACAGGGGAAAGTATTTCAAATCTGGAGTCAAAAATAATAAACACTGGCACCAGGCTATCACTCTGTGGGGCTTTACCCCCCAGTCCACACAGTTCCCCATTTCCATTAATCAACATCTCCAGGAACATTAGAGTTCCTCTGGAAAATCCAAAGTGCCTGGCAAGGCGGTTTTGATTTCCAGCCAGCCCTTATTTGGTGTTGTATGAGGAGGCTCTGTTAAGCTTCATGCAATTAGCAGGCAGAGATGAGCTCTGAGCGGGGGATATTTTTTAGTTCGCTGAATCATACCAAATCTGAATCTATTTACCAAAGGAATAAGAAATGTGCATCTGGCTAGGCTCTTAGTAGGGGCCTGAGAAAACCCTCACATTTTACCGACTTCTTATTGCTATTCTGTCTTGACACTTGGGATTCACAATCAGAAGAGGGGAAGCTGCAAAGTTTCCATCTGGGCTAGTAGGCTTAGCAGGCTGAGGAAAGTGGCCTTGCTGTTATCTGTGCATTAAGCACCAAATTACATTAATACATTTTTAAAGTTTCATAAAGTGCCTACTAACAACCTCCTCTTAAACAACAACAACAACAACAACAACAACAACAACAAATGAAACTGTAGCCAAAGAAGTTTCACAATCAGGATTTATATGGCCCCCAGCAGCTGGGTCTCCAACATGAGTGATTCAACAGAGCAGTTGTCTGAGGGGTCTTCCAAACTATGTCTGATATTACTCCTGTCCAAGAGACAGAGCTCAAGGTTCCCCATATCCCATCTATCTCCCCGTAAGACTGCCAGGAAATAAAAATGTCATGTTGGCTTTATTCCACATCCACAGCAGTTGTAATGGCCACATCAATCGACACACAGAATTTGACAAAATTATCAATAACCTTGTCTGTGCATAAACTATCAATATGCTGTTTTTATTCATCTAAATGTTTATATGAAACTAAAAAATAACAGCACATTCTTCTATGATTGATTAGTACTGAAAATAAAAACAGTATTAAATATCCAATGTGGGCTGGTGTAGGTTCAGAGATTTATTGCATGTCAAGATATAAACATAAAATTCAACAACCCACCCTTGTCTTGAAGAGTAGGGTAGCTCCTCTCCCTGGGTCCTCCAATTGCAAATGTACACATCACTGTGGGGCCAATTTTTTTCTTTAATTAAATAGCCATTTTTTTGGAAAGCACTAGAAGTGTGAAGGAAAATAAGCTATGATTCAAGTGAAATGGCCCAGAAAATAATGCATCTGTCTCTGGCTTTTAAAGAAGTTCCGGGCTAGAGGAGAGTTCTCCCATGTTCTCCCTTACTATGATATGTGGCTGACACAGTACATCACATGTTCACATCCTTTTCTGGCATGCTGGGTCTATAATATTGATCTTCATCATTACAGCAAACACTTACTAAACAATTAGTCATTTCTTATTATTTAAGGTAGTTGCTTTCTGTAAAGTTGCTGCAAATAGTAAATTAGCATATACCAAGCCATTGCTCTTAGGGAAAATAGAGGGTTGGGTTCCTGAAAGCCTCTAGTCACAAGATGTTTACCAACCAATCAGTATATAACCTTGTTTTATGTGTGATGTGTTTAAAGGAAAGCTGTTTAAGATATATTATTTGTTCATTAACATTGAACTCACAACCAAAAGCACTTTAGTTGATGCCTGAACAAAGCTTATCTAACACATGTATTTCCTCCAAAAGGCATGTCACAACCTTCTTAAAGCAGGAACACTACACAGCACTGCAGCACTAAACTTGGAGGCAATTTTAAACCTCAAAATCACCAACCAAAACACAAAAATGTGAAAAGCATAGCCCTCCATAGACCGTGAAAAGGACATTTGTTTATAGTATGAGAGCTGAAACAGGAAGGCAGAACGTGACCTTATTTGACCTCAGCTGGGAACACGTGTGTGGGGCAATTCAAATTTTTTGTTGCTGTGAGCATATCAGTGAATGACCATGAAAGCGTGCCATGAATATTGATTTGGGGGTTATAAACAAATTTTAGTGAGCAGGCAAATTTGCAAATACAGAATCAACTGTACTACCGATGATCAATTGTACCTGACTTGAACTGAGGCTGACACAGAAAAGAAACTGAAAAAGGATTAAACTTTGAAATGTCAACACAAAACCCTGAATGCTCCCTCCCAGGGGGAGATCGACATCAAGTACTGTCTTAGTCTGTAGTGAAGAGAAGCCTGCAAGAACGCTAAGGCCAGGGCCATGACGGTTCTTGGAGACAATGAAATGGGACTGACTATCCCCAGACATCCAGGAAACTGCAGAAAATGTTCAAGGTTGGTGTTATGGCTAAGAACGCAACTTAAAAATCAACTCAACTTCATATCTTCGACTTAATTTTTATGTCCCTCAATAAATTAAAGGCAGGGATCAAAACAGAAACAATTTCACCCAAATTCACTTTTGCAGGATTAATATTTCAGACAACTAAAAATTCAAAAAGAAGGGAAGAAGGAGGTGAAGAACTAGAAAAAAATCTCTTAACAATGGGAAGGTGGAAAAATAGGTGGGGTACACCAGATCACTGCTTTTTATTTGGTGTTTCAACATTTCAAATTACCATCTAAAATGCTGCTTTTCTGGTGAGTGCAACTTCCTCAAAATGTCTTCTCCTTGGTCTTCACTGTGCACAAAGAAACCGAGTACTTCTTTCAAGTAGGTACCTTATTAAAATAGGAGGACATCCTTACTTGAAAGCAACTCTCCTCTTGAAAGTGTGTGGACATTTTACTTAGCCATTGGCCTAAACTAATATATCTTTTCAGTAGACATCTGAGTAGCTGGCTCTGGTATTACATTATGTGTCCTCCATAATGGCTTTCATAGCAGCACGGAGGCTCCAGCACAGGGACTGACCTCCCCTTCCTCTGAGCTGGCATATACTGAGCATGCTCTTTGGTCTCTGTGATAAAACTTCAGAGTGAGGGAGTGTGCTGGGATATGCTCTCTTACAAAACACACTTAGTGGGTTAAGTAAAAACAGTGGGGAAATGGTCTCAACACATCCCATTGTAGAAGCGTGATCCATGCCTGAACCATAAGGCTGGGATTGACTCTGGCTATCGTTCCCCATGTAAAATGGCATCAGGAGCAACATGGAGACTGGAAGGCTATTTCTGGGTAGGCATGCTGTGCAAGGGTATGGTCTCTGAGGACCACTCATCTCCTTTCTTGACCCCTTCAACTTCTACCTGCAGGAGAAAGAGGAGGACTGCTAGTATGATTGGCCAGGTTAGAAAACCTTGTCTTCAGTATGGTGCATGCAGCTAGAGTCACTGGACTATACAAGTTAATGTGGTTCTTCCAGATTCCTTTCTACCATACTCTTCCGCACAGCTACAGTAACAAGATAAATCACTTGGGACACTTCCTTCCACTCTTCATGGCTTTCTTCTCTCTGATGTATCTACATAAGAAGGTCCTAGAAGATATGCCTGCCTTCTCATTCCCCACGTACTCATGCCACACAATGGATTACATACTCACATTCTTGTGCTTTTGTCTGCTGCTATGTGGTGTGTGAGGCCCTTTTTCACAGCACAGTGGTAAGACTCACAACCTGATTTTGAATTTGGAGTGGATATAGAGAGATGAGACCTTTTGGCCTCCTTTTGTTCTAGCATAGACCCTTAAGTTGGCCTATAATGACTAAGATAAAGGAGTCTTCTGTGCACTCCATACTAGCCCATACTGGTGTTTTTATTGGAGCATGCTCCTGAAGTCCCTGGCTAGTATTAAAGTCTTCTCCCATCTTGTTTCATTCTCTATACATGCATCTATCTTGGCACTTTTTAGGAACAGTGACTAGTGCACTGCAAGATTCACCTATTATGGGGCGCCTGGGTAGCGCAGTGGTTAAGCGTCTGCCTTCGGCTCAGGGTATGATCCCGGTGTTCCGGGATCGAGTCCCACATCGAGCTCCTCTGCTGGGAGCCTGCTTCTTCCTCTCCCACTCCCCTGCTGTGTTCCCTCTCTCGCTGGCTGTCTCTCTGTCACATGAATAAAATAAAATCTTAAAAAAAAAAAAAAAAGATTCACCTATTATGGTCCTGGGGTTAAACAGCATTTTAAGACCATCAGAATTTCATAGCAATCCAATATCACCAATATAGCTTCTGTTTTTCACTTATAACCAAGGGATTTTCACACTGGATGAGAAGCTGAACTAATGTCCTTTGACACCATTCCTTACCTCAGTTCTACAATGTTCACCAATTCTGGATGGCCACAGATGTGTCAAAGGGCAGCAAGCAGTTTTAGGTTCTAAGAGACCAATTTTTGTATGAACAAAAACACTCTTACTCTCTCCTGCTGACTTCATCTAAAATTGATTTTGTTGTGGGACGCCTGGGTGGCCCAGTCGGTTACGCGTTTGACTCTTGGTTTCGGCTCAGCTCATGATCTCAGGGTCCTGGGATTGAGCCCAGTGTGGGTCTCCGTGCTCAGTGGGGAGTCTGCTTGAGAACCTCTCTCTCCCTCTTCCTCTGCCCCTCCCCCTTACTCTCTTTTTCTCTCTCCCTGTCTAAAATAAATAAATAAATATTTTTAAAAAATAATAAAACTGATCTTGATGGGAAGCTGGGCAACAGGACCTTTACTGGCCTTTCCAACCCTGGCATTGTAAGATGAGGAAGTCATGGTCCAAGCTAAAACTGTGCACTCCTCATGGCTGCTCTCCCAAGCCACAAAGAAAAAAAGACGGCAGAAATGCAACTTGGTCTCAGCTACAGCAGATCCCCGCCCTGGATTCTCCATGAAGGAGAAACACATGTGAAAACTCCACCCAAATTGTCCTTCTCTCAACATCTCGACCCCTCTTCCTGTGGCTGTGAAACATCAGAATTTGTTCTTCTCAGCATCTGAGATCTCTGGAAAGCCAGGAGATTACAAATAGCCCTGGCAGTTTCCACAAAAGTCTGCTCTGTCACTGGGCACACGAGGAAATCCACACATCTGGCCCAGGGAAAGGAAATGGAAAATACAAATGAAAGAGAAGCCAAAGTCATGGGAGATGAGAACAGCTTGCCTCTCACTGAGTGAATGCAGACCAAAAATCACCCTAAAATCTCACTGGGTCATTTTTTTCTTTTTTTTTTTCTTTCTGCTTAAAGGGACATATGAGTTATTTTTAAAGATTATTCACTATTTCTAGTTTTCCGTTTGTTTGCCTGATTTAGGATGGCCAGTTTGGGATGAACAATAATGCAGTCCCAGAGTGACCAAAA
Organism: Ursus americanus; assembly: GCF_024610735.1. Classification (NCBI taxonomy): domain Eukaryota; kingdom Metazoa; phylum Chordata; class Mammalia; order Carnivora; family Ursidae; genus Ursus; species Ursus americanus. The sequence goes on from NC_142132.1 coordinate 49,234,171, forward strand.
TCTGCCGTTTGTGGGGCCTGTGTTAAAAAACAGAAGACTACATAGTAAAGACACTGCTTCTTTAACAATGGAAGCAACATAATGAATGGTTCTTCTATAGACAATTTTGTCATTCAGTAGGCCAGTGGAGATCAGATTCCTTAATGCAATAACCCAACCATCAATCTTTTGTATATCTTTCTCCTCTATCTTACACCTGATTTATCCTAAGAATTGTTATACACACCAAATCAAAGCATTCAAAATGGATATTATGGATTTAGCTTCTTACTAAATGTCACTGACAGCCCCTGAATATGGTTGCAAAATAACTTATTAACGAAGCAGTTGTTGTGCAAGCCAGAAATAGTAGAATATAAATAGGAAGATGTGATTTAAATTCAGACTGTTACTAATTGCCCGTGTGACTTTAAGAAGTCCCTGAACTTTTGTGAACCTTCATTACATTTCGTATTTTTAAAATGAGTTTTGAGGATAAAATGCTAAGTATTATACAAATGTGGAATGTGTATTACTTTTTTCTCAAACAATACTGTATTTATATCTTTGACTCACTTACACTTCATCCATCGAATGTCAGTTGTGAACACTAGGGCCCTCAATCAGCCAGTTGGGTTCTAATTTACTAAAGGAATTTCTGGAATCTGTGCACCCAACTGCTGAGCTATAGTCAAAATCCATGTTATCTTCTATTTAAAACATAATTGTTTTTAGTTTCTACAGGAAAAAAATTTACAAATGAATAAATGTATGTTTTAAACCTAGTATAAAACACGCTGTTGTGGTTACCAGTTTATCCATCCTGTATGATTTATTCATAAACAATGTAAGACTAGATAATCCATAACATGGCAAACAAATGTGCCCTGGTTTTGTTCAAATCATTCCTCTAAGCAGATGCTTATCATAGCTACCTCAAAGTAAAACAGATGTTCCACTGTTGAAAATCTTGGGAATATATGTTAGGAGAAGACTGTGTATGTTGTGAAAGCCACAATAGGGTGGAGGGCTTGGAGCTCTCTTTGAATTCATATATACTTTAGCCATGAGACTTCACCAAACATATACAAGAAACTCTTTAGTTGACAACTAAAGAGACAAGTCTTGACTATTCCATGTCAGCATGACCAAATCTGATATGGAGAGTCCCAGTAAATCTATGTATAGAAAGGGCAGCTGATTTAGCCTGATTGAAAGATTCAATGTGTCCAACAGACTGATCAATCCTGCAAAGACATGATGGGTTTCTGACCAGTGGGGAAGCCTGGTCACTGATGATGACTATCTTTTAACTGTTTTTTACAAACGTTCCTCCCTTACTCCAGAGACCTTTATATGTGTATAATGTAATATTACTTATCATTAATATCTTTACTTATTCAGGGACCACCATAAGCCGGGTACTATAAGGAACATGAGATTCAAATATATAAAAATGCAAACCCTGCTCACATAAAGCACACTGTGAAGTACAGAAGTTACATAGCATAATGGAAATACTCCCATATTAGCAATTGGGAATCCTAAGATATAACCCTGCAGAGTGCCTAAAACTTAGTGGTTATTGGGTAAATGTGTGTTTATTCAGTGTATGAAAGAAAACATGAATGAATGAATGAATGAATGAATGAATGGGTGCGTGAGTGAAACAAAACATGCAATCTTTGTTGCTAACTCATCAAATTATTATTCTTAGGACACCTGGGTGGCTCAGTCGGTTAAGCATCTGCCTTTGGCTCAGGTGATGATCCCAGGGTCCGGGCATGGAGTCCTGCATTGGGCTCCCTGCTCAGCACGGAGCCTGATTCTCCCTCTGCCTGCCACTCCCTCTGCCTGCCGCTCCCCCTGCTTGCACTCTTTCTCTATCTTTCTCTCTATCAAATAAACAAATACAACCTTTAAAAAAATTTTTTCTTACCATTTTAAATGCCCCTCTCCTTGGGCATTCTTATAAAATTTTAATTAAATACAAACTCCTTACTCTCATTTAAAAAAAAATGTTTTCTTTTCTGGAACCTGTATCTCCCTCCATTCTGGTCTCATATGATTTTTCTGCTAGCCTAATACACTCCAACTATACTGGCTTTATCTTAGATCCTCTACTTAACACCTCTGTGCCAGCTCTCCTGCCTTTTATGCTCTGATCTCATCTCCACATGCGTGACATCTTTTGTCATTCAGTGCTCATCTTACATTTCACATCATCTGTCTACTAAGGGAGGTGGAGTAGACAACTTCTAACTTGATAATATTTCAGTGACTTTCAAACATTTTGGGGGCAGCAGAAACAGGTAGGCGATTACCTACCTCTTTTGTTTAAAAAAGAGTTAAGTGGTCTGGGGCCCAAATGGCCTCCCCACATCCCTCTACAAGAGGATGGCCTTGAGGTCCTGACCCAGAACCTCAGGGCTTCTTAGCATTTTTTATATTTTGTACCCAAACTGAATGCTACTCCACACTTACATATATTTGAAGAAGTGGAATAGGCAAGCCAGTTGGTTTAAGCTATGTCATAAGACAGCACCCACTCTATCACCAGTTTGATGATCCATCTGATAAGTGACTTCTGAGCTAGAAGTATAGGGCTAGAATCCTAATCTGTATTTCCAATTTCTTCAGTTTCCCTCTCTATAACCATTCATATTATGCCCTGTCAATCAAACAATGAAGAAAATAGGGGTAGATTTTGGAGATAGATTATCCCTCTGTAGAAAAGCTTTACAATGGGTAAGGAAAGAGTACTGGGAGAGGCAACTACTGAGGAACAGAGTCTGCACGTAGCACGTTCAAAGAAAAACTGAAAAGTCTATCTGATAGTCTAGCTTACTTAAAATATTCAGTTGTCAGTGGGAATATATAAAACTCAATTCAGAAGATTCATACAGAGGAATGCTTCCTCCTCAACATTTCAGATTAAGTGACATGACTTCAAACTTCAAGATTAAACTCCTATCAAATTAGAGTGGGACAGAAGCAAAGAACAATCCACAAAGCCTGCCTGTTGGTACTAGGCTAGAACTAGTCCTATTCAAAGATGAGAATATAGAAACACATAATACACATCTGCCACTGTGGAGTCTGTAAACAAAGACAACAATAACAGGAAAGGAAATCTTCCCTACGGATCTGGGTAAAGATGATATACTTGAAAATGACTTCTACACGAGACAGAAAAAAAGATTTGGAACACATCTATTTGCTATCCAAAAATATAGAAAAAAACACTCACTCTGTTAAAAAGGATCAGATTGTCAAAAGATAGCTTGTTCTCAAATGAACAGAGATGATAAGGAAGCTGGCTGAACTAAGAAAGTAGCTAAAGAAACCCAATACACAGTGTAAAATGATAATCCATATTGGAGGCAGTAAAACAGTGACACCATAAAAGATTAAATGAATAATGCAGAAAAAAATTTTGAAAATATTTTCCAATATTTAGAGGAGGAAAAGAAATAAAGAGAAGATGAAAGACATGGAAGACAATTTAGATCTAAGTAAAGAGAGGTGTAACTGAGACAGAAATCCAAACAATAGAGAATTTATCATCAAAAAACTTATAAAACTTATAAAAACTTATAGGTAAAAGGGCTTAGGAAGAACCAAATAAAATAAAATTTTAAATGACCAGAAATATCAAGGAAGTTTCATTTCATTTTAAATTTCAATGGTGAATTTGAAGTCTTACAAAAATCAAAAGAGGAATAAAAGCTTATCTCTAAAGTAGCAAAAATAAGGCGGCCTCACCCTTCTTTGCAAAATCAAATGTCAGAAGACAATGAAACAATTTGTACGGAGTAGTGACTGGAAAAGTTTGTAACCTGAGAGGTTTATATCCAGGTTGTTCATGTGAAAAGTTGGCAGAAAGACATTTTGCTAAGCTTAAAATCATGAAAGATAAATCATTCATGTTCCCTTCCTGAGAAAGCACAAAAAAAATGAATACCTGTCAACTGATAAAGAAGAATCAAGAACTCAAGACTTAACACTTAAAGTATAAAAGAAATGGCAAAGAACTTTGAAACCAATTAATTTTTAGGATCAAATACAATGAACTGTCACATGGGCACACAATCAAATTCAAAGTCTGAAAAGATGTTGTATATGAAAAACAAATCAGAAATTCATGATAAAATGTTGATATCATAATGCCAGATAAAAGGAGTAACTGGTAAATACAGAAAAGGAAAAAGTCAGGCTAAGCCCAAATAATTTAAATTCCTCATTAGGAACTTGTTCTTGAATTGGAAAGACAAATATAGTTTCAATATACATTTGATAAGCAAAAGAATCACCACTAGTAAAATCAATGAAAGGATTTCAATCTTACAAAATCTCTACATAAGATGAAAACAAAGTCTAGAATAAAGAGGTAAAAAAAAAAATAAGCAAGAAAGCATTAGAAAAAGTGACAAAATTCAACCCAAACAAATGTTATAGCAACAGATTTAAATGCCATCAATATTTGTAATAATTTGTTAGAAAATCAAATGATACAGATCACTAAAAACATTTAAATAAAATTTAAAAATGGTTTAAAAATTGAAATAATGGTATATGGGAAAGTCTCGCAGAAGGCAATAACAGCAACAACATTCCAAGCAGAAAGCAATAGCCTGGGGAAAAAAAGACAGTATTTTGTGCCAAGAAAAGACACCCAATGCAGAGAAGATATAATGGACACATAACTTATGTAGTAGATAATATAATCATCAAATACCAAAATATATACTCCAAAAGGTACCAGAAACAATGAGTTGAGAAACATCATACAATTGTCAGCCTAAGATAGGTTAAATGAATATTAAAAGGAATGAAACCTTTGAATATTATAAATGCGAATAAATATATAAGCTTACATACATTCACATACATATCCTTATACTCTTCAAAAAGAAAATGCAGGCTTTCTTCTAACACCCATATGGCTTTTAAAATTTGACCACTCGCTCAATATGTTTGATAAGGTTTTAAAGAAAAAAAATTCTCAAACATCAATGTGATAAAACTAGAGTTACAATGAAAAATTTTAGCAAAATTGAAGTAAAATTGGAAATTTCCTAAAATAATTGGACCAAAGAGTATAAATAAAATTATAACTGCAACCCTCTTTGGAAATAATGAAAATAGGTATATTCATGTCAAAGCTTACAGAATATAGATACAGCAGTAATAAAACATATAAGGCTCTAAACAATCAGCCAAAGGAGTCATAAAGTAAAAGAATACACACAAGAAGAGACTGAAGGGGGAAAACAGCACATAAGTAGAAATTACAAAAAGCAGAAAATATTAAAACTGGTTCTCCCAGCAAACCAAAAAATGAGAGAAACCTAGAGTCTTATTTGAAATAAAAATTTAAGTAGAAATTAAAATAGAAATACACAAACAGATACCGGAATTTTTCAAAGCACAAACATATAAACAGAATTTTCCATCTCTCAAACAGGTAAAATTAGAGAAATAATACTTGGTACTGGCTAGAGAATGGTAATGCTACCTTTGGAATATAAACTGGAAATAGCATATTTAGATAGAAATGCTTCACTATGTATCAATACCCTAAAAATATTCATACTTTTACTCAGTAATTACATGTTAATTTATGCTATGAGAGATATTAACATTTTTGATGATTTATGTTTTTATAGTACCTCCATATGTTGGGACATTAAGGAGCTGTTAAAAAAATTGCTTTTGAAGATTATTTAATGACATGGTAAATCCACCCTATAATGTCTGGAATAAAGGAGAATGATGTAAAACTAAATATACAGTGTGAATCCCACTCAGTGAAAAGCAAAACTTAGACAAACACACTGAAATGTTAACTATAATTATTACTGGTTACTTAAATATTTTCTAGACACTTCTCTATAGTTACCAAAACTATGATAACAAGCATGAAATCTTTTACAATCAAAATACATTTTTTAAATTAAATATAAAAGATTTCTTGCCAAGATGGCACTGTGGATTTACATATTCAAAACCTCTCCCTCAAAATACCACAAAAAAAGCAATTTTATTTTTTTAAAGATTTATTTATTTATTTGACAGAGAAAGAGAGAGCACACAAGCAAGGGGAGTGGGAGAGAGGGAAGCAGGCTCCCTGCAGAGCAGGGAGCCCAAAACTAAAATTCAGTGCTTAACTGACTGAGTCACCCAGGTGCCCCGAAAAGCAACTTTAGTTGACTTTTCAAAAATTAGAAGTTGTATCTATACCCAACACAAGGTAATTTCTCTATACACCACAAAAGTACTGAAACAGCAAGCAGCAAATGCTGGAACTATGGTATTGTTGAATTCTAAGTATAGAAATAGACAGGGGCGCCTGGGTGGCGCAGTCGTTAAGCGTCTGCCTTCGGCTCAGGGCGTGATCCTGGCGTTATGGGATCGAGCCCCACATCGGGCTCCTCCGCTGGGAGCCTGCTTCTTCCTCTCCCATTCCCCCTGCTTGTGTTCCCTCTCTCACTGGCTGTCTCTATCTCTGTCGAATAAATAAATAAAATCTTTAAAAAAAAAAAAAAAGAAATAGACAAAGACAGTAAGAAGTTTATCAAGAACCAAACTCTGAATCAGAATCACAAGCCAGACTCACAGCATAAAACTAGCATCTGGTTGGGTCTTCCAACCTGTAGGGAAAAAGTACTGAGAAAGACAGGGCGGTGGGTTGCATCAAACCATGTATATGTGAGACAGGAAGGAACAAAGCAAGTCACACAGATCAGATTTGTGATACGCTGCTAAATACTAGATCTGCAATATCCCTAATACCAACCATTATAGGACAGAAATTCCAGCCCACTAACAAAAACCTGTTTCTGGTTTGAGATTCTCAGAGAGCCACATGGTAGCTAGTGCAAATCAGCCAAGTATGATAGATATTTAAGGATTTTTCTTTTTAGATTTTATTTGTTTGTTTGTTTATTTGACTGAGAGAGAGAGAGAGAGAGCACAAACAGGGGGAGCACCGGGCAGAGTGAGAGGAGAAGCAGGCTCCCCGCTGAGCAAGGAGTCCAATGTGGGGCTCGGTCCCAGGGCCCTGGGATCATGACCTGAGCTGAAGGCAGACGCTTAATCAACTGAGCCACCCAGGCATCCCTAGATATTAAAAGATTTTTTAAAAGATAACTTCTACTCTAGGGGTGCCTGGGTGGCTCAGTCGTTAAGCGTCTGCCTTTGGCTCAGGGTGTGATCCTGGCGTTCTGGGATCAAGCCCCGCATCAGGCTCCTCGGCTGGGAGCCTACTTCCTCCTCTCTCACTCTCCCTGCTTGTGTTCCCTCTCTCACTGGCTGTCTCTCTCTGTCAAATAAATAGATAAAATCTTAAAAAAAAAAAAAAAAGATAACTTCTATTCTAGATCAGACAGAAAACTAAAATTCAAAAGCAGTAAGGGAAAATAGAACCGAGAAGCTATTCAACAAAATCAACAAAAGGATCATTTAACTCCTGAAAAAAATGCACGTAATACCCTCTAGGTCCATCTGTGTTGTCACAGATGACAAGATTTCATTCGTTTTTTTTTAAGATTTTATTTATTTATTTGGGGGGGAGGGGCAGAGGAAGAGGAGGAGAGAAAATCATATAAAAAGGAAAAAGTGGTGGTGGAGTGAGGGTATTTTGGTGTGCTATCTGAAATAGGGTAGTCAGGAAGACCTTTGTGTAGAGACCTGAATGAAGTAGCATAGCAACACATGTAAATGTCAGGCAGATGAGCCTGTGGTAGATGTGCAAAGGCCCTGTGGCGAGTGATCCAAAGAAAGGGAGGAAAAGACTACCTTAAAATCGGATCAGAGAGGTAACAGGGAACTAGATCATGGGGTTCATGGCATGGCAGAAGCCCATGGCAGAGACTGTGGATTTTACTCTAAAAGAAATGGGAAGACTTTGGCAGCTTTGAGCAGAGGAGCAAAGTGATTTGATTTACATATTTAAAGGACCATTCTCACTGCTGGCGAGTAATGACAAGAGGTGTTTGCCTGAGTGGAAGCAGTTGGGACTGCAAGAGCAGACCACAGCTGTGTTGTCATTGTGGAAGTGCTTCCAGTATTCAAGCTATCTTTTGGAGGCAAAGCCAACTGGACACATAGATAAACTGAGTATTGGTGTGAGAAAAAGTAAGGAATTAAAGATGACTCTGCAGTTTTTGACCCAAGGGACAGGAAAAAGAGTTTCATCATTTTCCAAGAAGAGGAAGACCATGCAAGAAGCAAGTTTGGGAGTTGAAGAAAACCAAAAATGCACGTTTGTTTTTAGCATACCTCATAGAGCTACAAAAATGTGCCAGGTGCGAGGGTCCGAGTGAACATTCCCAAATGTTCAAAGAATATCAAACAGATCATATTTGTGACTACATGCCAATAAATTAGAAACCAACAATAAAGAGATAGGAAAGACATGATGATTTAGAGACAAAGAAAAAAACAAATTCCTAAATGATTAATGGACAGAGAAGAAATTGCCATGTGAATTACAAAATATCTAGACTTACAAATGTCAAAGATTTGCTGCAAAACTTTTGGGATGCAGTTAAAGCAATACTTAGAGAGAACCAGGTAGACAAAAGTGAATTAATTTTAAGTTTAAAAGACTGAAAATAGGGGCGCCTGGGTGGCACAGCAGTTAAGCGTCTGCCTTCGGCTCAGGGCGTGATCCCGGCGTTACGGGATCGAGCCCCACGTCAGGCTCCTCCACTATGAGCCTGCTTCTTCCTCTCCCACTCCCCTTGCTTATGTTCCCTCTCTCGCTGGCTGTCTCTATCTCTGTCAAATAAATAAATAAAATCTTAAAAAAAAAAGACTGAAAATAAATAAGTTAACTACAAATCAGGAAAATAACTGAGTAAACCCACAGAAAGTAAAAGGAAAGAAGCATGAGTCAAAATTAATAACTAGAAAAATACAAAAAATAAATCAACAAAAGATAATCCCTTCAAGGAATAATGAAACATATAAACATCTAACATGAATCATTAAGAAATCAAGAACACAGAAATAATTAAGAATGAAAATAATAGAAGACATTAGCAAAAAAAAAAAAAAAAAAAAAGCCTGGATACACTGAGGGTTGCAAAGGACAGAAGAAAAACAAGAACTCTCAAAACACTTTGGGTTGGCAATGACTGCAGCCACTTTGGAAAGCCATTTGGAAATAGATAATAAGATAATTCTAAAAATACCAATTTTAGGTATATAGCCTAAAAAAAACAAAAGTCAAAATACGCAAACATGAAACCTCACACATTTCTGCCACAGGATGGATATATATAGGTATGCATTATAGCTTTGTTAAAATAGCAAAAATTTGGAAATGATGGACAAGAATGCATCAATAAAGCGTGTTATATTGGTACTATGGAACACTGCCCAGCAGTTAAAATGAATGAACTCTGTATACACATCAACATGCATAGTTCTCAAAAACGCCAATGTTGATCAAATAAAAACAGGTTGTCAAAAGATACAGAAGTAATTTTTAAAGATACTAAAACAATGTTCCATACTATCTGTGGATGTGTGTGTGTGTGTGTGTGTGTGTGTGTAGTAAAAAGAAAAAAATAAACTACATACACACCAAAGCATGACAGCATTTCCTTTTGGGGAGCATCATGGGGGGAAACGGGACCAGGAAGAAGAGAGTGAGAGACTTCATTTTTTCCCAAATATTTATTTCTTAATAATTTATTTAAATTATATTTTTTAATAAAAATTATCTGAAGTGAATACGATTAACTGTTAACACTTATTCATATCCATGGTGGGAACATGAGTAACATTCATTATATTTTCATCTGTACTTTATTTTTTTAAATGTTTAGTGAAACAACAAAACCTTTCATTGCTTCGCTCAGCTCCAAGCTGTCACTACTCTGTCCTTGGGAATGTAAGCAAGTCTTCAATTTGGTCCTGGACAGGACTGGAATAAGCTATTGTCCAAGGAGGGACCCCGACTCCAACTTCTCCCTCTGTGTGGTCTCACCAGTCTGGTTTGTTGAACTTATTTCCTGGAGAACAAATCCCATCCATATTTTCAAGGCTTTCCCAGTGGGCAGTTGGAATGATATAAGCTATAACATGGCTGTGATTAACTTTGGCAAATGAAGGATTTACTGCTGTACATGTGTCCTGAGTTTGGAAACAGACAAACCAACATCCGTGATGACCTGCGTCTGCAGGGTCAGAAGCAAACAGACCTCTGAGGGGCGTCAGAGCCATGAAGAGTGTTAGTGCTTCAGAATCAGAACCTGCTCCCTGCCAAGATCCCGAAGCAAAGAGGGACCGTGCTGGTAAGCACCGGCAGAGACCCTTTCTAAAAGCAGGCAGTACAACTGGAAATACTACTGCTTTCAGGAGAAAAGAGAAAAACTGACCACAGCAAATGTTGTGAAACCTGCTTTCTGTTCTTTATTGCTCCCAAAATCCAGGGGTAAATTACCCTAGTTCACCTACCAGATCATGGAGAAAGGCATTTCTGGAAGAGTTAATGGCTTTAGACCACCACAGCTGCTTCTAGGCTCCTTGAGAAGAGGACCCGTGCCTTATTCCACAAAGTACTTCCCATAGTGCTTTGGTTCTTAATAGGTACACCATACACACAGAGTGGGGATATATAGATATAGATATAGATATAGATATAGATATAGATATAGATATAGATATAGATATAGATATAGATAGATATACACACACAGCATATTACATATATAGCATATTATAAATATGTTAATATATTTTTTATATATATACACACATAAACAGACATACTCATCAATTTTTTTTTTCCTTTCTCCTTCCTGATCTCAGCTTGTTTTATAGAGTTTGGCCTTTGGGTAATACTATTGTACCATATTGGAACCCAAAATTTGAGTCTCTAACAGGCTCTTCCATTCTCCTTCAGTATGTGATGAGGTGAGTTCTGAGTTGAGAGCAACCTAAGCCCATGGCTGGCTATATGAGTAAACACACCCAAGCTTTAGTTTACAGATTCCTTGGGCTTAAGAATGGACCACACGGAATAGAAAGTACCAGATGGAATAGAAAGGTTTTCTGAACATGCTGAGGTACAGACCTTTGGGTGAGCGACTCAGAAAACTACTCTTTGCCACCCTTTAAAAAAGATGAGGTTTGCATCCAGTCTCAACTTCTCTTGTTCCTCAAGAACTGTCACCGCTCTACATCCACGCTGAACTCAGACCAGGGCCCAAGGCCAGCTCTCACTTCTCACCTTCATCAGCTCTTGCGATTCCTATCAAGTAGCATCTCCTCTTTCAGCTCTGTTCTGAGCAAGTACTTTGTACTCATTTGCTGGGCTGAGCTGAGGAGGGGCCTTGAAATAAAGAGATGAAAGTCACTGTCTTCTGAAGCAGCAGGGACTTCCTTTGAGGTTCAGACTGGATGAAGGTGGTCTCCACCAGAGAGAACGCTCACCCCTTAACTCCCTATTCTGTAACGCCAGCACTTTGCCACGGAGGAAAGGCAAAGGCAAACATTGTTCAGAGAGTACCTGAATAGAGCTTTGCTTTCATGGAACAAAGAGGCCTGAGGAGTCACTATCCATTCTGTCCTCAGGTTAGATACCAACAGACGGGGGTTGGGCCTCCTCCACTCAGCCTTCCATCTGGGCTTTATTTCCTCCAAGTAGAAGACATGCACTGTCCATCAGCCCACCCTCCATGGGATTTCTCCCTCCCCTGAGATTTAAGACATCCAACAAGGCCAATCACAGACAGAAGCTTCCTCAAACAGCAAGAGGATTTATGCTGTTTTCCTCAAAGTCAGGCTTAAGTGAAGCCTGTTATTTTCATGTGCTTTATAGATAATTAGCAACCACAATATAATTAGAAAGATTTTTTTTTTTTTTTTTAAGTAGGCTCCATGGCCAGCGTGGAGCCCAATGCAGGGCTAGAACTCACGACCCTGAGATCAAGATCTGAGTTGAGATCAAGAGTCATACATTCAACTGACTGAGCCACCCAGGCGCCCCAAGAAAGATGTTTAATGAAATAAAAACCAAGAGAAAAAAAATCAATATAAACCAAAAACGAATAAGACTGAATTGGCTGATTTTAAATTTCCAAGCTCTCATGGCAAAAATCACGTGTCTATTCCAAAAGATTTCAAATATTCTGGCATCCCACAAAGACAGCATGTAAAATGCCAAAATATCACCTTACAACCCATGGCAAGTTAAAATCTAGAAAGCTGATAGTGATAGGTATACGAAAAATTCCATCTGCCATGTCTAGAAGAAGCAAAGCTGTGGTCGAAACATAAATGTGGATAAAACACTTTAAACTCTATGCTACACTGTACTGACAGCTAGCAAAGTGATATTGAAAAGGTTTCTTCTGTTAAGTTCCCTTACTTTTTCTCAATACAATACCAGCTATTATAAATATCATGGTCCTGTGTGTTTGCTGTCCCAGAATCCCCAAAAGCTAACTAGTATAATCCAGTCAGCAACGTACTGAAATAAAACTGCAAATTCTAGACAGGAGCCAAGCTCTCATTCAGAGTCCTGAGCGTCACCCACAGACGTGATGCAGGAGTTGAGGGTGGGCAATGGACCATCAGTGGAAAGCTACATATTATCCAGCTTGAGCTATAAGCATTTTGAAAAGCGAATTGTAAGAGAATACACAATAGAAAGACCCCTAAACCAAACAAATATATGCCTGACAGGTTTAGCATCTAGAAATGTACACAACTGTTGGCCTTAGCTGAACCAAGTTCAGGTCCAAGGAACCTTGTACCATTTTTATGATTTTAGGAAGTAGAAGGTGACATGGTGCTGTCGAAGGAATACCAGATAAGGCATGAAGACACCGATACAGTATTCCTGATTCTACAGCTAATTAATCCTGGGCCATGCTTTTCCCCTCAGTTTCCTCATCTGTTATATCAGGATGCTAGATCAGTTCACCATGATGGCTTCTCCAAACTCTGAAACTGAACAATTTTATGGGACCTAAGTGGGGTGAATCTTCACTGGTTCCCCTTCATATAAAGAAAGAGAAGTCACAAGAAAGGAAAGATGATCGTCGCATCTTCCTTCCGAAAGTGAAATCTTCTGCAGTGAAAGACAACTGGAGACCACAGAAAGAGCTTATTCATTACATGAGGCTTGCCTCAGAAGCTCAGCAAAGATAAGTTAGAACTGTTTCTAAGGATCCCTAAAAAGAGAAGTCAACTGATGGTAAAGATAAAAAGGACCTCAGATGTGATTTCATTTACCTTCTCATTTGAAGGTGAAGAACCTCAGCCTCTGAGAGGGGAAGCAAGGTTGTGAGAAAAATGTAAAATGCCTGATAGATCTCAGTCATGGGACCCCGTGTTCAGACAGTTTTTCTTTGGTTACTTCATTCCACTAAATGTCTTCACTTTGACAGACAATAACATTTTTCTTGCAGAAGACCAAGGTAAAGCTCTAACAATCACAAATTAACTCTGTATGCCAAATCAGACATACTTCCAGGACACCACTAGCCTTATCTGAATCTTCAGGAATTCCGTGGACACAAGGATTTTCATCAAAACAATGGAATTAAAAAGAAATGCTTGTCGGGGTGCCTGGGTGGCTCAGTTGGTTAAGCATCCAATTCTTGGTTTCAGCTCAGGTCATGATCTCAGGGTTGTGAGATCGAGCCCCGCATCGGGCTCTGCGCTCAGTGGGGAGTCTGCTTAAGATTCTCTCTCTCCTTCTCCCTCTGCCCCTCCCCCCTCTAAAATAAATAAATCTTAAAAAAAAAAAAAGAAATACTTGTCTAAATCAATGCTTTTCACAAACACTTTGTCCACTGAAATTTGAAAATAACACTCCAAAATTTTTCTGGATATTCATGGCAGAGATAGAGTGGCTGGCAGATGGGAGATAGCTGTGGTGACCATGAAAATACTGCTTCAGTGAGCATGGTGCCACACAAACTTCACCTCTGTCTTACCCACCCCCCCTCCCTTTATTTAGGCATTTTCTTTTTAGAGAAGATTAAGGTTTACACCAAAACTGAAGAGAAGGTATGGAGATTTCCCGTATATTCCCTGCCCTCAAACATGTGTGGCCTGCCCCATTATCAACATCTCCCACCAGAATGCTACATGTGTTACAATAGATGAACCTGTATCAACACTCCATTATCACCCAATGTCCATGGTTTACATTAGGGTTCACTCTTGGTGTTGTACATTCTATGGGTTTGGACAAATGTGTAGTGACATGTATCATTATAATATTACACAGAGTATTGTCACTGCTCTAAAAATCCTCTATGCTTTACCTACTCATTCCTCTCCCAACCCTCTAATCCCTGGAAACCACTGTTCTCTTTACTTTTCCATAGTTTTGTCTTTTCCAATGTGTCATATGGTTGGAATCAGATAGCATGTAGCCTTCTCAGATTGGCTTCTTTCACTTAGTAATATGCATTTAAGTTTCCGCCATGTCTTCTTACGGCTTGATAGCACGTTTTCTTTTAGCGCTGAGTAATATTCCATTGTCTGGATGTACCATAGCTTATATACCCACCTGCCTATTGGGAGACATATTTGTTCCACTCGAGTTTTGGCAATTATGAATATAGCTGCTGTAAACACCTGTGTGCAGATTTTTGTGTGGATATAAGTTTTCAACTCCTCTGGGTAAATAAATACCCAGAGGTATGATTGCTGGATCACCTCTGGCTTTGCAGCTTAGAAGCTAGGGGAGGTAATGAGTAAGTCCTATTACATGTGGTCATTTTGGCCACAAAATAAAAACAGAAAACCTACTTGAGGTTAGGCAAGTGCCAGGCATGACACGCGTATGTAAATGGTAAGGAGTCTTTGAAAGGGGAGCAAGAAGTACATAGCTGGGGAGACGAGCACAGGGCACAGCAGTGCAGGTCCGTGTACGGCTGGATGGAGCTAGAGAAGCAGGCAACTCTGCCTATTATATTCTGAAACCTTTCGGGGAGAGGAAGATTTAGGAGCTCTCTCTCGGTGGATGGTTAATGCATGAAATATATGGCTTTACCTTTGTTTTGGCCTGAGTGTGTGGTGGTGGTGTTTTCACTCCGGATTTCTCTCTTTATGTGCATTATCTGATTAATCATCCCAACACTCTTATGAGTTACGTATTATTGGTATCCTCATTTTACGATGACAGAACTGTAACACTCTGAAGGTCAGTAATTTTCTCAAGGTCTCACAGTAAGGGGTAAAATGAGGACTAAAAACCAAAACTGACCATGTAACTATTAATTGTTATTCCACATTGTCTCCCAAAGTTGAGAGAAACTGAGAAGTATATTCTGTTGAGAAATGGATTCCAGTTGAACTGATTTCCCTTACCCCTAATTGCCACGAGCAAAATCCTAAATCAGAGAAAGAGAAAAAGAGAGAGAGACCATCCCAAGATGAAAAAGTCACCCTGTAACATAACTCACGCACCATCTGGGGTAGGTTCCCTCCTCTGTAAATAATGAAGAAGCTGCTGATGGAAGGAACACAAGTGGAGGATTTACCAGTGAGAAGGAATATGAGTAGAAAAGATTCTTAGGTTGGCTTATTATGAGCCCAGTCAATTATAAGCAGCACATTTTGACACCACTGTAAATAATACACTTCTGTCAGAGTGAGCTGATGGAGATTTTCTGTTCAATGTATTGTCATAGACACATGATGAAGGGGAGACGTTGGATGGCATATGCGGTACACAGGAATAAATATGTGAATAATCTCACAGGCTTTGAGACTTCCAAATACTAACTATGACAGATATGAACTACGGTGCATTCCATTCTAAGACTAGGGAACTAATGATGATAAGTTGAACAGTATAATATCCATCTTTACAGCATGCGGCTGTATCTGATGGTTATGCTTGAAGGGACATCATTTGACCTGGCCTATTTCCAGTCATGTAATAATGAGAAGTGTTTAACTGAGTCAGATGGAGTGTTAGCACAAAAAAGCATCTGAAATCATCCACCACTACCCTCCCATTGTATAAGTGAAGGAAATAAGACTGAATGAAGTTAACTGCCTTGTCTAAGATCAGTAATAAAGCCACTTAACGACAGTTCTCCTAAACTCAGCAAAACTACAAGATTGCTGACCATATTTTGTGTCTAGATGGGGTAGTGGGGAAATGCAGGCCATTTGGGGCAAGAGGGAATACCTTCAATTTGTTATCCTCCTGAACCATGACAGAGAAGATGATTTATTCAGCATTTGAAGAGATATGCAATCATCTAAATTTTACATGGCCATTGAGCTTTGCCCAAGTTCCAACTCTTCCAGGAGGTCTTCCCGAACTATGCTGCTCTCTCTCCCTCTGCAGTATGCATGAGCATTGCCTACACAATTTGGTATCGTTGGTTCATAAAGTATGCTGGATTCTTTAACTAATTATATCTTTAATTACCTAGTTAGAGAGTCAATTACTTGCACTTGAGGACTGTAGCTCACAAGAAGCTCCCAATATTGATGTAAATTCATATGCTTTTCTCCAGACCCTGGGAACTGGAAATTCCAGCAGGCGGTGGGCAAGATTTTTAAAGATCTCCCCAAGGAGTTAGCTCTTCTGCACCTTATAGTCTGAGGGAGGACCTCTGCCCTAAATAACTTGCCTTTTGGCCAGAGTTCCTTCAGAAGACATGATACTAGCAGCTCTCTGGCCTCTGAAATTTTTAGCCGGCATGAGGCAGGTATCTCCTGCTTTTCAAAAGTTCACACTACTTTGCTTTTATGGAAAACCGACATCAATTAGTTTCTGTTTTCACTAACTAAAGATGGGTTTTTGCTTTTATGTAAAAAGGCAAAAAGTGAAAATAGTGTTCAGTGTTTTGTGGCAAGCCCTAATGCAGGCAGGTGCGCCCTGAGTAGTGAGTGTGGCACCACCAAGCTCCTTCCTGGGGAACTAGACTCAGTATCTCAGCATGAAGCCACCAAAGCTTTGAACTGTGTTGCAAGCATCTGTGCTTCATTTCTATTTATTTTGTGCATCTGTTACCAAGATATGTCCTAAGACATCAGAAAAACCCAAAGGGGGTTACTTTTGGGGCCTGGGCATGCTCAGAAATTTCCATATAAATTAATAGTGATTGCTTGTTTGCTTTACCCCACTCAGTTAATGAAAGGTTTCATAGGAATGCTTGATCTTCTGAGAGAGGGGGAAACCTGTACTGGGAGTGAACCCCAAAAGACCCTCCCCCACCCACACCCCTGCACCAACCTCAGGGGGTTGTCACTGCTACTGCCATTGGCAAGCACCTCTCAGGTGTGCGGAAGGAAGGCCATGACACTCTGAGAGCCTGTGTTCGAAGTGAGGACCAGTGAGCGCTTCTAACCCTCCTGTCTCCCAGGTGAGAAGAGTCTAATCCAGAGATTGCTCATGGGTTAGTCCCGAGGTCTACACCCCCTTGAATGAGATTAGGGAACAACCTTCAGAGGCAATATCTTTCTTTTTTCACTGGCTTAGGACACATCTTTTAGCTGGACCCTCTCGCTGGTAAGAATCGAGCAGTACAAAGGAAGAACAGTGTTTCTGAATTAGAAGAAGAGATTATGCATTAACAATGATGCACCCCAAATCCAGTCAACCACAGCTCAGGCAAATCTATGTAATGGGCCCTAATTAGTAAAATTACAAGCAATATTAGGAAATAAGCTAATGTCACACATTTAAATATCACACATAGCTCTCTTTGAGCATTCCTGCCTTGCAAAATTTTCCATGAAATTAAAAACGTTCTCTTTGGGGCTTGCAGTCATTTTCTAGAGTCTGAAATCTACCTGTGGGCTTTTGTGTCACAGAGAGTGTAGTAGCCCAGGAGAAAAATTTGTATGTTTGTCTTTGTCATACTCAAATTTAATTTAGGCAAAATATTAATGGAGTAAGCAGCCAAAAATTAATTTCACTCATGTTTATATTGTTAAAATAAAAAAAAAACTGAGTTCAAATACAAAGTAATCATTTTGTATTTATTGATTTGAACTCTCCATCATAGTCGGTTAGGCTCAATTTTGACAATACAGTATATGTACAAATGGCAAGTGTGTACATACACATTGTCTGAATGTCTGTCTATAAATTGCCAGAAAATTGACAAACTTTATAAAAAAATATCTTCGTGTTTGAATCATCCAAAAGCCATCTGAATACAAATTAACATATACATTTGGATTCAAATTTGTGAAACAGCATGAGAAATAGCTTTCTTAACTCCACAGTAATAAAGAATCAAGAAACAGATATTTTTTCAATTTCTTCCCATTACATTTTATGCCCACATTTAGATGTATCTGGGAAGATCTCTAAACTGACACCACTGTGAGAGGCCCCTGGGATTCACAAATATCATTTCCATGACACTCAGAAAACTGGGGGGAAAGAGGAAAATGTGAGCGGCAATAAATTGGAGCTAATCTCTTTCTGCCACAACCTGAAATGATACTTGGCCAGGTAATCTCCCCATCCTCCATGCTGTAATAAGAGCTTGTCTATCTCTCCCAGATGCCCAACCTGAGTACTGGTATCTCCCCCAAATGCTTGTACTAGAAATTTCCTAACAGGATTCCAAGGCTCTGAAAGAAAAAGAAAAATGAAAAATAATTCTGTCATGCAATAAGCATTGTAAGTTTGAAGAAAAAGCAGAGTCTGGTGTTTCAGGTCTGCAATAAATAAAACAAATAATGGATTCTTTTGGGTCATAAAGCTCAACCAACCATAAAATGTGCAAAGCGTCTCTGACAAAGGTCCTCGAAGCCTTCTGGGGCCCCATTTGATGTGGCACTGCTTTGAAAGCCCTAACCTGGCCCTGCCCCACTACGCACCCATTCTCGTCCAAGAAAGAAAATTCTTGGCTCTAACCGTGAAGGCCGCACAGAGTAGCTCCAGGCCTGCCTGGGAGCTGGGATCACACTGTGACTTTGCATTTTGATCATGTCTTTGGAAAGAGATGATCACAAGGACATCATCATTTTGCACTAACAGAAAGTGAAATCCCATAGGAAGAGATCATTGCCTCAGACTAGCTGGGTGACTTGGGACGAATCACTTCTTCAGCTTCCTCATGTGGAAATTAGTGACAGAACCCACCTCATGGTTGTTGTGAGGATAAAAGAAAGTAAGCAGGTCAAGCCCTTAGGGAAGGATTGTTCTAGAGTAAGCATCAGCGATAATCCTCTTCCTTTACTTTGGTGGGAGAAGGGAGACTCAATCGAGAGGTGCAGCCTATCAGAAAGTCAGTCCAGGGGCGCCTGAGTGGCATAGTCGTTGAGCGTCTGCCTTCGGCTCAGGGCGTGATCCCGGCGTTCTGGGATCGAGCCCCACATCAGGCTCCTCCGCTATGAGCCTGCTTCTTCCTCTCCCGCTCCCCCTGCTTGTGTTCCCTCTCTCTCTGGCTGTCTCTATCTCTGTCGAATAAATCAATAAAATCTTAAAAAAAAAAAAAAGAAATTCAATCCAACAAGCATCCTAAAGTAGGTAAGGAAAGGAGGCAATGCACTCATTCTGCTTTCCCTGTGGCTCCTTCTCAAAAGATTGACACTGCTTCCTCTATGCAGACACTTTCTGTCACACAGAGGCTTGGTGCTAATGTCACCAGACTCTGTGTGTTATCTTCTCATCTTCTTGTCTGGTTTTACAGTTATCTGTTGGCATGTCTGTTTCCCTCACCAGGTGTACATGACTTGAGTTCATGGATCATGATCTACTCGGACCCCTGAACCCAGAGAAACCTCCCCGGAACTCTGAGCACAGCAGGTCTGCAATAAACATATCCTGCAGGAGTGGGGTAGGAGGGTGTGTGTGTGGGGGGGGTGAAACCCGCTGAAAAGAGAAAACAACAACTAAGTTGTCAGAAAAGCTTTACTTTTATCTCAGCTCTGGCAACCAGTATCTCTTTAACCTTGGAAAAATGACTTAATTTCTTGGGACATCAGCTCCCTCATCTGTAAAGATAATCTCCAATTCCCTTTGTTGCTCTAAAATTCTACAATTTACAGAAAAACAGCTGCAAAAGGATACTTTGTTATCGGGTCGGCTAAGCTGTTAAAGCAAAAGAATGCAACCAGCTGAGCCTGGACCAGTCCCTCAGTCCAACCTTTAAAACTGAGATTCCTTCTAGGACTTTCGGCTGTTCTCGCTTTTTTTGGTTGGTTGGTTAGTTGGTTGGTTGGTTGGTTGGTTGGTTGGTTGGTTGGTTGGTTGGTTTAGATTGTGAAAGTTCAAAGTAATGAGCCTATGGCTGGGATCAAAACACCAATGGGTCTTCGCCCTACAGGGCTTGACCCAAAAGTTCTGTCCACAAAGAAGAGAAAATGTCTTCACAAACCAGGGAACACCAGTTTGAGGAGCGGGGTCCTGGGGGTGCGGGACCTGGTGGCTGAGGAATGCAGAGAGACAGAACACGGGCCCACATGGGCTCTGAGTCTGGCTGTAGTGTCTGCTACAAAGCACCGTTCGCCCGACAAATCAAAGCCTTGGCCAGATTTATGAGTTTCCTGAACTCAAGCAGAATGGAGCCTGCTCTGACCTACAGAAGGTCACTCAACCATATTGAATATTTGTTGACATTCCATAGCCAAAGATAAAGTGAGTAAATATCCAAGACAGATTTAGACATGTCCCTGTTTATTCCTGGAAACTGTGAGTGTCTGTCTGGGCATGAAGAGCACAGGAGGTGGATTTCCCCTCCTTGAGCACATACTCTGCAGGGCCCCAAGGTGCCTGCGCAGAAGCCCATGTCTTGTCACAGGCACTCAGCAGCTTACGCTGCAAGAAGCCAAAATGGGAGCACAGTGCTTGCCCCACCTCTGTGCACGAGGATGCATCTGGAGACACAGAGAGAAGGTGAAGTGGTGGGGTTCAGCATCAGCCCTGCAGCTGGCACTTCCTGCACTTGGCCAAACCCAACGATCCGAGTCGTCGAAGGGACCACACAGTGGGCTTCACTTTTCTCACACGCACCATTCACAGCCCCAAAGCTGTGGAGCCTCCTCTTCACAAGCTTATTTTTCACTTAAACGAAGTATTCTTTAGTGTTCTCGTCCTGTGTCCTGGAGCAGCTACGAGAAATGGAAACAGCCTCCATTTGACTACTTCTAGCACTGCACCCATCAGCTCACCTGCGTCTACAAAGAGAACATCGGAGACTCTGTAAGGTGGTGTGAAACCACAGAGGCAGGGACTCAGCCCGTCTGAGCTCCTCTAGGCAAGTTCTGATACGAAGTTTCAGTATAACTAAGGCCTAGCATTTGCTGCTCTTGTTTCTGAGGCCACAGATGGGATTAAAGTAAAAGTTGGGGAAACAAGCAACATCCCAATAGTCAAAGCTTTTGCTTAGTCTACCCACTTTCTCCCATGGCCTAACAAGCCCTGTGGAGTATAACCTTTCTTTTCCTGACCAGTTCAGTCGTTTTCTCCCCCATTGTCTTTGCCAGGAAGGTGAGCATAAGAAGGACCTATGAGAGAAATCTTCATTCCTAAATTTTGCTTCTGGACAAACAGCTTCTGAGAAGTGGTGTGGCCAGATGAACTGATGACCCACGGGCCAAGCCCTCTGGGAAGACAGCACGGCTAATTTGTGCGAAGAGTAGTCACCAGAGACAAGATAAGCTTGGGGGACATGTTGCAGAGCCTCCCAAAAGATGGAAGTGTGCATTGAAAATGTAATCAGCTGCTGACCGAGACATTAAATCTCTGAATTTTTTCTTATTTGAGCCTTTCTGAAGAGCAGGAAGGTGAAGTGCTTGACCTACATAACTACTCCTGGCTCAGAGTCGTGGTTTGCCTTTTAGCCCCTTTTCTGCAGGTAGTCTGTCTGTTTTGCTCTGAGAAGTGTCACACAACGGCCTCAGGTCACTGAGTCATCCTCTAGTGGCCTAAGTGAATTTATGCAGCTTCTACAACCTCAAAAAAGCAACAGGGCTAGGACACTGGGTGACTAGGACACCCCACTTGGGAAAAATTTGGAAAAAAAAAGAAGGCCTAAGAAATTGTGGTCCATATATACAATGGAATATTACTCAGCTATCAGAAAGAACGAGTTCTCAACATTTGCTGCAACATGGACGGCACTGGAGGAGATAATGCTAAGTGAAATAAGTCAAGCAGAGAAAGACAATTATCATATGGTTTCTCTCATCTATGGAACATAAGAACTAGGAAGATTGGTAGGAGAAGAAAGGGATAAAGAAAGGGGGGGTAATCAGAAGGGGGAATGAAGCATGAGAGACTATGGACTCTGAGAAACAAACTGAGGGCTTCAGAGGGGAGGCAGATGGGGGAATGGGATAGGCTGGTGATGGGTAGTAAGGAGGGCACGTATTGCATGGTGCACTGGGTGTTATACGCAACTAATGAATCATCGAACTTTACATCAGAAACCAGGGAAGTACTGTATGGTGACTAACATAATATAATAAAAAAATATTATTATAAGAAAAAAAAAAAAAACCAAAGGCCATGTTGTAGTTCTTCCACTGCCTTCCCACGTGACCTGGACAAATCACTTCACCTCCACTTGAACCTCAGTGTTCTGACTTGCAGAAAGAGGGGCTCAAGCCAGCTCATCTCTAAACTCCTTTGTACGTGACTGATGACACCTTCCTTTCCTTGAGAACTGGGAAAAAATGTATAGTATAAATGGTTCTTAATTCATGTATTAAATTAAATGGAGGATCAGAGTGGGCCAGTCCATGGGCAGAAAACCTGGGTGGGCCCATTCCAGACTGCTTTCCATGAGAAGATGAAGAACAAAAAAGGGTCTATATCTTATTTTTCTTTATAAACCCAACATTAACATAATGCCTGGCTATTAGCAGGCAATAAAGATTTGCTAATTAATTCATGAATGAATGAAACACCCAAGGTCAAGCAGATACTTCAAGTTGGGTAGCAGTTGTGCTTCCGTCTGTGCATGTGTGTGTACGCACATGCATGGGCATACATTTGTGTATGCACACACACACGCACACACACACACACACACACACACACACACACACTGCATTCATCTAGACCACTTAGCACCCAGTATTCGCTGTCTCTTTCTTCTACTGGAAAGCTCTTTGAAGATAAGTTTACATCTTATTCATTGCTGTTTCCTCAACATCTAGCCAGAGTCTGACTGATGAGGAGCGTCCAACAGAGTTTATGAAATGGATGGATGCATGGATGGACTGATGGGTTAACGAAGTGGTGACGGGTACCTTGTAAATATTCTGTGCAAATGCCATTCCTATTTGTACCTTAAATAAAATAGAAAAAAGCAATCATGCTTCTTCTTTTTCCAGTTTTTGTTGGGGGTGGGGAAGAGAAAGACAGAGGAGAAGAAAATGGAGCCAAGAGAAGGCTGAGGCGGGGATAGAGCGAAATTAGAACTGTAACAAAGCCCAGGAGCTCTGTCTTATTTAGAGAGCAGGAGGGGGCCGTCTGTTCAAAGTTCACTATAATCAGGACACTGATGCTTTAGAGAAATAAGATATTAAATTTCTGGAATGAGGAAAGAGAAAAGGAGCTCAGAAGGCAACAGTCACCAAGAAAATGAATTATGTAAG
The DNA here is from genome assembly GCF_024610735.1 of Ursus americanus. NCBI lineage: Eukaryota > Metazoa > Chordata > Mammalia > Carnivora > Ursidae > Ursus > Ursus americanus. Next base: position 49,257,709 of record NC_142132.1, read on the forward strand.
GAAATCAATTATGTTTTTTATTCTTCTGTTACTAATCCTTTAGGATTTTAATTTTTATGTTTTTAAAGGGACTTAAAACGTCTTTAGCACAGGTGAAGTAGAGTGGGATTAAGAATAGGCTTATGCATCAACCATGCATTTGGATTTGGGAATTTCTCACAGGTAAGGATTGAATTTCTGCCTCAATACACAAAGAGCATTCTATTTCCTATACCATCCCACAAGAAGTGCTGGTTACATTTGTGTTTGGCACAGGACAGGGAGTTTGGACTGGCTCACTCTAGGGAAGGAAGAATTCGATTCCATGACAAATGAGAATGGCTACCTGGTGGTGCAGGTCAAGAACAGGCTGGAGTGATCTCAGGGTCAAGCCAAAGGAAAACACAAGCCAGCAACATGATCCATGGCTTTGGTCACTCCTCAGGAAAGGCTATTTCTGTTTCCCCAATTTCCCCGGCGCTGTTCTTGAGAGCAGTGTTGATTACCAGATAACCAGAGCCTTTGGTCTTTCACAGAATCAACAGCTCGGCCGCCACAAAGTGACAGGCATCAATACTAATCGTACAAGCCTGTCTGTAACTGGACCCCGGGACAGGCTGTGCTACACCTGCCTGTCCGGGAAGTGTACTCCAGGGCCTCCCCCATGGAAACCTCTAACAACACTTATTAGCTGTATCCTTGCCTGATAAGTGGTCTGTGCCTAGTTCTGGCTCCCATTATTATATTCATTTCAGCCTGTGTCCTGAAACCTGATACCTTTGTACTTGGGGGGTGCAGTGTCTGCCACCTGACAATGATTTGACATGACACAGTGACAGAAAACAGGGAGAGAGGATGGAAATAAAGAACAAGGGATCCAAGCTGCTATGCTGGCAGCTCCAGGCAGGGGTGCCCATCAACACTGATGCCTGTTAGCAGGAGTCCAGGCCCCACTGACAGAATGGTCAGATCACTCACGTCAGAGCTCCTTCGAGTTGGGAGATCTCAATCTTCCTTTGATGGCCAAGGCCCTGAAGGCCAAGGGCAAAATTACAGTGGGTTCTTTTTGAGTTTAATGTGGCTCAACTTCTGCCCCTCACCTCCCACTTCTAGTCCCCTAGCACCTCATTCATTTTCTTGTTCCTTCTTCCTGGGGCCTCCGTGACTATGGTCAGAGCTGTCGCTGTGGTGGCAGGCATAGAAGCTGAGCCATCAGAGCAACCACGTGTTAGTGTTATAACCATTCAGGAGACCATCTAAAGCATGGAGAGGGGAGGAGGGTCAAGGTGAGAACCTTTCGCCCCTGGAAATGCCTACCAGTGGAAATGGCTAGGATTCCAAAGAGCAATGTCAAGGACACAGTCTGTGACTAAACAGTAGTAACTGCGGGCAAAGGACAAGCCTACCCTTATCTTCATCTATACAACGAACAAGACTGACCAGTCCACTGAGCCTCAAACGTTTTGTTGCTGTTATGGTAGCAGTACAAATTTTAGTTAAATGATCTTTTCCCAGTGTATGAAATAAAGAAAAAAGGAATTGAGATAGATGATGCCAGGCCCGGGCTTGGTGGCTCCACCCTGCTGGACCACCTGTAGGACCCTCTTCAAGTGCTGACACATCTCTTTGGAGTGCTAGTACCGCTCCACATAGCCCAGCATGAAAACCACGAGACGGGTCATTCCGAAGTTCCCTTCTAGCCCAAATGTTGTTCTGGGAAAGGCATGGAGACCGGGAAGACAAAGGGAGGGCATGGGGATTTGTAACCTGTTAGAATTATCTTCTCTTTCTCATTTTATGTTTTCTTTTTATCATCAGTGGCCCTAGAGCTCTGTGGAAGTCTGTGGAGAGACAGAACAGGGAAAGGAAGAATACGTAAGCAGGGCCCCGGGCCCACTCCCACTGCAGTTTGGATAGCCCAGCTGTATTTTTACACATACTGGGCTTAAAATAGAGAGGAACGGGAGGAAGTTTGAAAACAATCAGCCTAGGCTCAAGTTTTACAAAAGGAAATTATATACTGGAAATAGTTCCTAATACATTTGATATATTTAGGATCTGTTATCTTTTATCATCATCATGACCACGACTACAAGGACACATTCCCCCCCCACAATAAAGCTTATTCTTTGGCACTTATAAAGTTATTCTTTGACAAGGGTTAATTGTAATGGCAATTCATACAATGGTTAAATTAATAAAATACTTCTGGTTCAGAGAAAAAGCCTTGAGACCAGTGCTCATTCCATCTACACAAGGTAAGGGACCCAAGAGGGGAGCCAGCAAAGGGAGAGTTAAGGGGAATACTTAGCCAGTGACTAAATGTCATTTTCCTTGAGTCAAGCAATTCCTATTTTCTTCAAGTGTCCTGGAAATGATGATGAAGACTTTTTTTTCTTTTTTTTCATTTTGGGGAATTCTTTTTTGGCCAACGAATAAGTCTCAACTACCTATCACCAGTCATTAACTGGGGATGATAACAGTAATAGATAACATTTATAACACTTTGCTATGCACCATTTTAAGAATGTTACATTTACAACCGCCCTAAAGGAAGGTACTATTAATCCCCCTTTTTAAAAAAATGGGAAAACTGAGCCACAGAAAGTTGAGCACTGTTCCAAAGTGCCAGAGTTAGTAAGTGGAAGAACTGGGACTTGAAGTCATGCAGGCTGCCTCTGAAGTCTGTGCTCCTAATGCTGCCGCCATCCAGGAAAGAACACAGATGAGGAAAGCTCTAAGCTCTGGTAGGGCTCAAGCAAACTCTTGAAGTCTAAAGTCTACAGAAATGTTTCTCCACGGCATAAAGTTCCCAGTTCTAGGCCTTTTTTGCATCTATGTCCTTTCGCTATCATCTCGCCTTACACATGTAAATTTACCTCCAAGACAGTTGGTTACTACTTTGCTTACTTTCTGCTTAATAGTATTCAGAAAATATTCAGATGTTTTTTCTTTTTTTTCTCACCCAGATGCAAATAACTGATCACAGGTTAATCTGTTCTCCCAATGAGAGTTGTGTTTTGTTTTTTTGTTTTCTTTTTGCCAGCAACCAAAGCCTTGAACTAAAGGGATGAAGTTCTACTTGTAAAATTTCAAAGTCAGCATATGAACAGGGAGCATCAACTTGAAATCATCAGTCTTCCTAGTGCCCCTGAAATCTATTAGGGGGTTTTGAATTTATTAGGGAAACCCTGTCCAAATTGGGAAATGAATATAATCTCTACTCCAGATATTATTCAATGGAAAAACCATCAGAAGGCTTTGGCCTTGAATTTGCAGGGAGACTGTTAGGGGTAGGGGAGGGAGGGTTGTGGGACAATTAGGAGGTTGGAATCACTTACTGACCCCATCTGAAACTATATTCTATACTGCTACTTTGGGTCATCCGTGGGTTAACATTTCCTCTGAACATTCATGCTCCTTTGAGTTATTTATTTATGTTTGGTCTTTTCTTTTAGAGGGTGGAGAAAATGAAAGAAAAATAATATCTCCTTCCCCAAAAGCATTCACCATGGATCTTTGGGAGGAAGTGGTAGGGTTCAATGAGACACACAAACCCAGCTCTCACTTCCATACTAGTCTCTCCTGCTGGCCTGGAGAAATCACTCAACACCCGTAATGAGAGGATGCAGTGGCTAATTTTACACCATAAATCATAAGGCTAATACTATGACTAAAAAGTGATACCATCAGCTTCTTTTCCTTCAAGGCTGTTAGATCTTAGTCAATTACTTATGAACGAAGATTTAAAGACTTCAGAAGCCCCTTTGCCAACAAGGATGCTTTTGCTATTAGCTTTCTTTCCCCTTGGAAAGATTCTCTATCATCCCTGGAAGAAGTTCCTTAGCATTTATAGTGTGATCTCAGCATTTATAAGAAGGATGTTTGCAAGTGAGAAGAACTTAACAATGCCCAGCTAGTAGAAATCCTGGAGCCCTGATACCCTCCAAGTGATACTGCCAACACTCCTAGGATAGCCAAAAACAAGAGGAGATAGGGAAACACACAGAGATAGGGAAAAATATACCTTGTTTCCGACATATTTCTCAAGCTGTTTAAATATGAAACAAAATCCTACCAGGCTACAAGTTTCCAGCTGTTATGATATCATAAGATAAATTTATAGCTAGAGAAACAGCATGTTTGCTTTTATAAAGTATGGAAATATAAGTGTTCCAAGTGTTAAAACTGTCCAAACAAATTAATTCAAGTAAAAATAGTTGTCTCCGATTTGGTTCTCTCACATTTGCTTTCTTTTTATAGAGCTTGTGAGCATGCTTCCCTCAATGCCAAGAGGAGAGGAAGTGCACTTCCATCCCAGCAGGCACTCCTTCTGCACATGGAAACCCAAGGAGCCCTACAGCAGGGAAATCAGGTGGCTCCTGTCCATGCTCCCACTGCCGATCTATTCATTGTGATCTGACTTTAGCCCCCTTCGCAATGGAAGAAAGACAGTTTGCGAGGGGCTGAGGCTGGAAACCTTGTGATGTGCTCCCATTTTGCATGTTCATCACAAGCTAAAATGAAAAAAGAGTTTCTTTCCTCAGTGACTTTGAAAAGAATAGAGTGGTGATTAACAGCAATATTTTTTTTAATGAAACGCAACCCGTCATCCCTGTCATCTTCTGGCCATCCTCGCTTGTACGCGCCTCCCTGACAAGAGGAATAATAATGGTCATACATCACTGCTCTGCACGTCCAATCATCTAAATCTTCCCTCGCTGCAGCCTCTGAGACTCAATTACTTTATTGACATGCAATCTTCATAAGGGGAGAAATATTGTGCATGTAAGGTCACTTGGTTATGAAGACATATTATCATATTATCTGCATGAGGGTTGCAGGGCTAAGACCTGACAGAGCTAATTATAATGGTACATGATAGAAAGCTCAGTACACATTATTCGCTTGGCTGCACTAAAGGTGAGGTAAGTCCATGACATCATGGTTTTTTGAAAAAATAATGCAACTTTGGCTTGGAGGCTGTAACTCTTTGTATTTTTTTAACTCCCCACTTTTTGGTTGTCATAGACAATGAGAGAACTAGTTAATGGAACCCTCAGATTTCAGGGAAGGGAGATGGCATGCCCATATAGAGGGTGTGTGTGTGTGTGTGTGTGTGTGTGTGTGTGTGTGTGTGTATGTGTGCAATTGTCTTGCTTACTCCCCATCTAACACCAAGTTTCGGTCCATTTCCTAGCAAGTGGAATGAGAATGACTCAAGGGAGAAAGGTAAAGGGATACAAATGGGTCAATTTGACAACAGAATAAAGCGTCCCCTCACCCTCAATTAACCCCTCTCAGATCCTTGTCCCTTTCTTTCTCTGGTCTCCGTGGCAGAGGCTTATCATGCTAAGATTTAGTGCTTTTGAGTGTGGTTTCTTTGTTCATACACATCAGGTTATTTAAGTGTTTGCCATCAGATTCATGCTAGAAGCTTCAGGCATTGCTGAGACAGACAGCTAGACAGTCCTTCTCTTCTTTGCATCCTTGGCCTATTTGTCATCCCCATTCACCCCGGGTGTATCTCATATTGAGAGGCCAGAGTAAGGAGCCCTAGTGGCAATTTTGTAAGAAAGGAGCATCAAGGAGAGAAATCCGCACCAAGTCTCTGGGTCTTCCAGCCTTGCCACAGTTAACATGGACCCAGATGGAAAGCTAGATCAGATAAGTCATCATGAAGTCAAAATCAAGTCAACCTCTACAGATGGGTTTGGGATAAGCATCTGAGCTCAGCCCTGGACACAGGTTCTACTTTCAGAGGGACTTATGAGCTTATAAAGAGGAGTAAAAGAGCCATTAAAAGTATCACAACAATTCAACATAGGCTAGCTCCTAGATTATCTCTCCCTCAGCAAAGAACTAATTCAGTAAAGGAGAAGAAATAACTAAAGTCTTTCAAGCTCCAGAAACTGCTTTGGTCTTGTAATATGAGTGCTTTGGCTCCAACATAAGAAGCACAGAGTAGAACAAAAAATTGAGGTTGTCCAAATTCTCTCTTACTTAATACTCTCATAACTTCAATTCCTCAATTTCTGACACCAATGGCTCAAAAATAATTGGTGACATTGGTAACAAAGCCACACAGAGATTCAGACTTTCTTTTTCTGAATTGAAAATTGTGGATAGTGCGTTTATATTAAGTAAATTTGATGGAGATCCATGTATAGTAGAAATGGTAACTCTTTCGACACTAGAATTTTAGATTGGCTGTTTTGGATTAGATGGTCTCATGCATTGCATTTCCACCTCCAGCATCTCAAATGCATATTTGCAATAGGAAAGCTCACAGTGTACCCATTTCTAAAAGTCGAGATACTAATTGAGGTAAAATTATATGGTTGGTGGAAAGAGAATTGGACTAAGGTTTAAGAGATTAAACATCTACTCCTGACTCAACCACCCATAATACATCCCATAGCTCCTTAACAAAGGCAAAATTTCTCTTTATATATTGGAGAAAGTACTTGGGAGAGACAGTAAGGTATTGTGAAAAGACTATGGTGTTGCCTAATAAACAAACTGCCTTGAAAATCTGGCCACCTAATCTATTGGTTTCACGATCTTGAGCAAATTCTTTGCCTTCTGAGACTCAGCTGCCCTTCTTTTAAAATGGGTATTGTCCACTTCAAAGGATTAGTATGGAAAAGAAAATACACTTAGTAAACAGCAGTTTTTGCTACCATTTCATTCTTAACATGTTTGAAACTGTTTTGTAGGTCAATGAGGTAAATAGATATGAACTGTAAAGAGAAAACCCCCTACGAATGTAAGACATGACTATTATTTGTGGTGTTACCAGACCAGACTCTGGATGGACAAGGACTTTCTGATGAAAATATTTTCGATTTCAAAAATACTTTCATCAGACAGTCTTTGTCCATCCAGAGTCATTGGTGCTGTCTCAAAAAACACAAAAGAAAACTGTAATGGCAGAAAGTAATGTAATGTAGGAGGGAGTTATTAAGGACCAGAACACAACTGCATATAGAAGGTGGGCCAGGACCTGGGATCACAAAGAAACCTATCTGGTTGTCTACTCTACATACCTGTCCTCACTGCCATCCAGAGGGCTAGAGACCATAGTCCTGAGAAGAAACTAATTCTTCCTTTTTTGGAATCAGGGAATTCTCTGTAACATTCTCCTTCCTAGCCTAGAAGTCAGGAGGCCCCTAGTCTACCGGTCTTAAGCACACTCCTTCACTTCTTAGGGCCTCATATTTTATATCTGGGAAAGTGATTTCTTGGAGTTGGTTTCCAGCAATACCCCTTCAGTTGATTAGAATCCACAGTTTAAGAAAAGCAGACACTGGAGCAATAGGAACAAACATTCTAGTCAAGTTAAGGCATGAGATTTTGATTTAAGTAAAAAAGAGGACTGCCATCAGCCACAAAATAGCAGAAGCAAAAGTTTTCAAGAGCGCCTTTCACTTTAAAAAGAATTTCATATCATTAATTTTTAAGTAGTCATTTTATTTCAAACTCTTCTTGGAATTCAGAAAAACTATTCAATTAATAATCACATGTATTATTTCATATAATCCTCCCAACATCCTTATGAAGTGTATATTATTGTCATCCCCATTTTATGGGTGAAAACATCAAGGCTAAGAGAAGTTAGATGAATTTTTCCAGGTCAAACAGCTAATAAATGGATCAATTTTACATTTGTTAAATTCCCCATCTTCATGGAGTTGTTTTTTTTTTTTTTTTGTACCTGGTTTATAGCAGCATATAGAAAAAAAATTACCTCTTTTGCCTATTTACCATTATTAGATAAAACAGGTTGTCACTTTCTGAAAAGGCTTTGAATTTGCTTATCTATTGGGCAGCACTGGTGGATGGTTAAATTCTTCTATTTTTTTTTGCAGAGGTTCAGGAGGACAAGCCCCTTTTCATATGAGGGGGAAACAATATAAATGCACTGGAAAGAGCAAGAGTTTCAGATGGAGGGAGGAGATCCAAAGGCAAAGTTGGCTGTGGTGCAGGTAGATGCCCCCCTATGGCATTACTGCGAGCCAAGCAAACAAGAACAACTTTGTCACTTCTATTCCTCCACCATCGATGTTTCTGTCAAAGACTGCTAGCCTTCAGAACAGCTCTATTAATAAAATGCAGGCATTCCTTAGGAAGACTTTTACCTTAGGAATTAGTACTTTGTTATCAGGATTTCTTTGACAACCATCCAAGAGGTAGACTTGAAAGAGGGGCTTGAATAAAAAGAGACCTAGCTTTATGATTAGACAGACTGAGGAGAGAATGTGGTGAAGCTAAGTTTTGCGTGTGTGTGTATGTGTCTGTGTGTGTGTATAATCTTGATGATTTAGCTTGATCATTTAGCCTGAATTCAAGGTCTGTAAAGTGTGAATAAATAATTTGATGAGTGAGGTAGACTAGCTGGTGTAGACTAATATTCTCACTGAGAATAACTAGTAATGCTGAGAAAAATATGTATAGAAAAAAAAATTTTTTTTAAGCCCTTAGAGAGCTACTGAGCCAGTGAGAAAATGAAGGATAAGATCCTGGAGAGAAAGGAAGTAGAGAGAATCAAGGTAAAAAGACATGTCCCTAAAACCAGTGCCACTTTTTCCCTTAAGGCAATTTTCAATTCTTAGGCTGCAATGAAGAGGCTGAGAAGCTGAACCAAACTTAAAATAGTCTTATAGGTCTTGGGGAACAAAATTAGATTTAAGGTATGCCAAGAATAAGAGGCCCAACAAGACATTCCAGACCCTCAACTGGGGCTCTGAAGAATTATATCTCAGGGGGAGAGGTGAGTGGAAATAGATCTGACCTCTCAAAGTCCCAGCTTCCCATTCACTCCATCATGAACTGGATTGAGGTGATTTTTTCCCACCCTAACTGCCTCCCAGAAACAAAATAAATCCTCTTTGGAGGGAAATAACACTATTCAGAGCCTCAAATTACCTCCATAATTTTTGCACTCAGTGTCAGGTACTCTATGAAATATCATGTGGCATACCAAAAGACAAGATCAAATGCCAAAAAAATCCGGAAGAATAAATAAAGGATACAGAGTTATCAGACATCCAGATATTGGAGTTACTAGCCATAGACTTGAACATATTAATCACACATATTTTAAAGATGTTAGCAGACAAAATAGAGAAATTTAGCAAAGAACTGAAAACTATAAAACAGAATCAGATGAAAATTCAAGGCTGAAACATACAATAGTTTAAACCTAGGATTTAATTGATGTGTTTAACAAAAGATTAGACACAACAGAAGAGATGATTAAGAAAAGAGAGGATGGGTCAGAAGGAACCTATATTACATGTAAATTAAGAGGTCACTATTTTAAATGTTAAACACCCTATATACCTCAGTTAAAAGGAAAGACTTAACAATGGATTAAAAATACAACATTCACCTTACAAGAAATATATTAATATAAGAATTCAGAGAATTTGAGAGTGAAGGAATGGAAGAAGTATATAACAAAAGTACTTACTGTAAGAGAGGTGTATGTATACAAATAATCAAGTAAAATAGACGTTTAGCACAGAGCATTACTAAAAATAAATAGGGAAAGTTTTATAAGGTCAGCTGATGAAGAGGCAAAAATTCTAAAATTATATATATATTTATATATAAATTTATATTATATATATTATATTACTATACATTAGATTATATATATTATATATATAGCTGGTGTAGACTAATATTCTCACTGAGAATAACTAGTAATGCTGAGAAATATATATATATATGTATATATATTTAATGCCTCTTATCCTTGGCATACCTTAAATCTAATTTTGTTCCCCAAGACCTATAACCTATAAGACATATACATATATATGAAGCAAAATTGACAGAACTGAAGGAGGTAAAAAGGAGAAATTCACAATCATAATGGGAAGTTTCAACAAGCTTCTCAGTAAGTGAAAGTAGCAGATGACAAAAATCAGGAGTTATAGCAACAATTTGAACAGCATGATTAAGAAACTTGATCATACACACACATCCTCAAATAAACAAATGAAGACTATTGCACATAAAAACTGCAGACACTGAACAACACAAAACATTCACTCAAATTAAACATAGGCCAGGCTATAAAGCAAGTGTCAACAAATTTGAAAAGAATGAAATTATGCAGAATTTATTTTCTGCCCAGAGCAGAATTACCCAGAAATTATTTAGAAAAGGTAACTGAGAAATATCTAAGTACTTAGAAATTAAGCAAAGCACTTCAAATAACTGAAGAGCAAAAAGAAAGTCACAATGGAAATTAAAAAAAGATCTTGAACTGAATGACTATAAAAATAGGCATAAAAAACTTGTAGGATACAGGCAAAGTGAAGCTTAGAGGAACCTGTGTATCAGAAAAGAAGAAAGACTAAAAAGCTCTGATCAAATTATTCATCTTAAAAAAGTAAAGAATAGCAAATAAAACCTAACAAGCTGGAAGGAAGAAAACAGTAAGCAGAAAAGAGCAAAATAATAAAATAAATGAAATATACACTAAAATAATCAACAAAGCCAAATTTGTTTTTTGAGAGGATTTATAAAGTAACAATTCTGTGGCAAGAGATGAAACTGTTCAAGAGAAAACAAGGAAGTACCAAATTACAATATCAGGAATGAAAAGAGGGACATTGATACAGTGCTTAGAAAAAAACAGGTAAGAGGGAACTATGAATAATTTTATGCAAATAAATTTGACATTTAAATGCAATTTAATAAATCTTTGAAAAACACAGCTTACCAAAACAGACACAATAAAAAATAAAATAGCCCTATATTTTAAAGAAATCGAGTCTATAATTAAAAGCTTTCTTCCAAAGAAAACTCCACTTTTAGATGGTTTCAGCCATGAATTTTTCCAAATACTTAAGAAGGAAATAACACTGATATTAAATGAAGTCTTCCAGAGAATTTTAGAAAAAGGCAGGGGGCGGGGGGAAGGGTGGGTTCCCAACTTCTTTTTGAGGCTAAGAAAATTTGATATTAACATTTGACAAGACCATTATAAGAAATAAAATTTGTAGGACAATCTTTCTCATTAAACAAAGGTTTAAAATTCATAAACAAACTATTAACAAATAAATTGTGTGTATACATATATGTGTGTGTGCATGTATTAATATAACACAGTCGAATTGGCTAAATTGCAGGAATGCAAGTTGCTTTAATATTTAAAACCAATGTAATTCATCCAGGGAATAAGAAGACAAACAGAGCCTGGGAGAAAATGTCTGTAAAAGACATATCAGATAAAGGACTGCTATCAAAAATATTCAGAGTCCTTAAAACTCAACAATAAGAAAATGAGCAACACTATTAAAAAGTGGGCAAAAGAACCAAACAGACACTTCACAAAAGAAGATATACAAATGGTAAATAAGCATATAAAACATGTTCAATATCACATATCATCAGGAAATTGCAAATTAAAACAACAATGAGATACTACGACATACCTATTAGAATGTCCAAAATCCAGAACACTGACAACACCAAATGCTGACAAGGATATGGAGCAACAGAAACTCTTTCACTACCAGCAGGAACACAAAATGGTACAGCCACTTTGGAAGACAAATTGGTGTTTTTTTACAAAATTAAACATACTCTTACCATGCAATCCTTGGTATTTATTCAAATGAGCTGAAAACTATGTCCACATAAAACCTTCACACAGATGTGTATAGACACTTTTTCATAATTGCCAAGGAATGGAAAGGAATAAATATTTACAGGAGATAAACTTTGTATATAGAGAAAATAAAAAGACTACAAATTCTTAAAATTAGTAAGTAAATTTAGCAAGGCTGCTGGCTTCCAGATCAATATATGAAAATTATTTTTATTTCTTTATACTCACATGAAAAAATAAATAAAATACAAGGAAAATCAAAAGTATATAAAATTTTTAAAAATCATATACCTAGGAATAAATCCACTGAAATGTGTGTAAGACCTCTACACACACAAACACACTATAAAATATTACTGAGATAAACTAAGTAAGACCTAAATAAATGGAAGCATATCCCCATGGTCATGGACTGGAAGACATCATATCATAAACAGGTCACTTCCCCACAAATTGGCCTCCAGCTCAAAGTAATCCCAATCAAAGTCCCATATATTGTGTTTCATTGTTGTTGCTGTTATTAAAACAATAAAAGGATGTATGCATCCTTTTTTATGCAAATTTGTATGCAGAAGAGGCAAAGGGCCAAGTATAGCCAATATAAGCTTGCTTCATCACTAGATATTAGGCCTTATTATAAGCCTGCAGTAACTAAGAGACTGGCATTGACCCAGAAGAGACAAGTATACAAATGGAACAGAATAGAAAGTCTAGGAAAAAACTCACACATAAGCAGACAAATGATTTATAACAAAAGCAGTGAGGAATGGAAAGTTTTTTCAGATATCCTTACGAAAAAGTTAATTCTTGACCCCTTACCTCACACCATACATGAAATAAATGTCAGATATATTATAGTTTTAAATATGAAGGTAAAATATAAGACTTCTATTGGAGATACATTCATGATATTTGAGTAGTTGCTGAAATAAGTTGCTGACTTCAAAGTCACTGAAATAAGATTCCAAAAGCACTAACCATGAAGATAATACTGATATACTGGACTCCAACAGTATGAATGACTGTATAATATTGAACAAGAACAACAACAAAAAGAAAATAATATACACTATGTGCCTGCACTTACATAAAATTCAAAAGCAAGCACAAGTTATCTATGGTGTTAGACTCTCAATAATCAGTCTCAATGTAAATGGCCTAAATGCTCCCATAACGCCACAGGGTTGCAGAATGGATAAAAAGACATGACCCAGCCATTTGCTGTCTACAAGAGACTCATTTTGAACCTAAAGATACATTCAGACTGAAAGTAAAGGGATGGAATACCATCTTTCACGCCAGTGGACCTCAAAAGAAAGCTGGGGTAGCAATTCTCATATAAGACAGATTGGATTTTAAACTAAAGACTATAGTTAGAGACACAGAAGGGCACTATATTATTCTTAAAGGATGTATCCAACAAGTGGATATGACAATTATAAATATATATGCCCCCAACAGGGGAGCAGCAAGATACACAAGCCAACTCTTAACCACAATAAAAAGACATATAAATAAAAATACGTTAATAGTAGGGGACCTCAACACTCCACTATCAGCAATAGACAGATCACCTAAGCAAGAAATCAACAAAGAAACAAGAGCTTTGAATGCCATACTCAACGAGTTGGACCTCATAGATATATATAGAACACTACACCCCAGAACCAAAGAATACTCATTCTATTCTAACGCCCATGGAACATTCTCAAGAATAGACCATGTTCTGGGACACAAAACAGGTCTCAACTGATACCAAAAGACTGAAATTATTCCCTGCATATTCTCAGACCACAACGCTTTGAAATTGGAACTCAACCACAAGGAAAAATTTGGAAGAAACTCAAACACTTGGAGACTAAGAACCATCCTGCTCAGGAATGATTTGATAAACCAGGAAATCAAAAATCAGTTTAAACAATTTATGGAGACCAATGAGAATGAAAACACAACAGTCCAAAACCTATGGGATACTGCAAAGGCAGTCCTAAGGGGGAAATACATAGCCATCCAAGCCTCACTCAAAAGAATAGAAAAATCTAAAATGCAGTTTTTATATTCTCACCTCAAGAAGCTGGAATAGCAACAGAGGGACAGGCCTAATCCACGCACGAGGAAGCAGTTGACCAAGATTAGAGCAGAAATCAATGAATTAGAAACCAGGAGTACAGTAGAGCAGATCAATAGAACTAGAAGCTGGTTCTTTGAGAGAATTAATAAAATTGACAGACCACTGGCAAGACTTATCCAAAAGAATAGAGAAAGGACCCAAATTAATAAAATTATGAATGAAAAAGGAGAGGTCACCACCAACACCAATGAAATTGGAAGGATTATTAGAAATTTTATCAACAGCTTTATGCCAATAAATTAAGCAATCTGGAAGAGATGGAGGACTTCCTGGAAACCTATAAACTACCAAGACTGAAACAGGAAGAAATAGATTTTTTAAACAGGCCAATTAATTATGAAGAGATTGAAACAGTGATAAACAACATTCCAAATAACAAAACTCGAGGGCCAGAAGGTTTTCCTGGGGAATTCTACCAAACATTCAAAGAAGAAATAATACCCATTCTCCTAAAGCTATTTCAAAAAATAGAAACAGAAGGAAAGCTATCAAACTCATTCTTTGAGGCCAATATTACCTTGATCCCCAAACCAGGCAAAGACCCCATCAAAAAGGAGAATTACAGACCGATTTCCCTAATGAATATGGACACCAAAATCCTCAACAAGATCCTGGCTAATAGAATCCAACAGTACATTAAAAGGATTATCAATCATGACCAAGTGGGATTCATCCCTGGGATGCAAGGGTGGTTCAACATTTGCAAATCAATCAGTGTCATCGATTTTATCCAGAAGGAAAAATTCAAAAATCATATGATTCTCTCAATAGATGCAGAAAAAGCATTTGACAAAATACAGCATCCTTTCCTGATTAAAACCCTTCAGAGTGTAGGGATAGAGGGTACATTCCTCAATCTCATAAGAACCATCTATGAAAAGCCTACAGCAAATATCATTCTCAATGGGGAAAAGTTGGAAGCCTTTCCCTTAAGATCAGGAACACGACAAGGATGCCCACTCTCGCCACTATTATTCAACATAGTACTAGAAGTCCTTGCAACAGCAATCAAACAAAAAGGGATAAAAGGTATCCAAATCAGCAAAGAAGAAGTCAAACTGTCTCTCTTCACAGATGACATGATACTCTATATGGAAAACCAAAAAGAATCCACTCCCAAACTATTAGAAGTTATAGAGCAATTCAGTAACGTGGCGGGATACAAAATCAATGCTCAGAAATCAGTTGCATTTCTATACACGAATAACAAGACCGAAGAAAGAGAAATTAGGGAATCTATCCCATTTACAATAGCACCAAAACCATACGTTACCTTGGAATTAACTTAACCAGAGACGTAAAGGACCTATATTCTAGAAACTATAAATCACTCTTGAAAGACATTGAAGAAGACACAAAAAGATGGAAAAATATTCCATGCTCATGGATCGGAAGAATTAACATAGTTAAAATGTCCATGCTACCCAGAGCAATCTATACTTTCAATGCTATCCCGATCAAAATACCAATGACATTTTTCAAAGAACTGGAACAAATAGTCCTTAAATTTGTATGGAAACAGAAAAGGCCCCAAATCGCCAAGGAACTGTTGAAAAGGAAAAACAAAGCCTGGGCATCACAATGCCGATTTCGAGCTGTACTACAAAGCTGTGATCACAAGACAGCATGATACTGGCACAAAAACAGACACATAGACCAATGGAACAGAATAGAGAACCCAGAAATGGACCCTCGGCTCTTTGGGCAACTAATTTTTGATAAAGCAGGAAAAAACATCCGGTGGAAAAAAGACAGTCTCTTCAATAAATGGTGCTGGGAAAATTGGACAGCTACATGCAAAAGAATGAAACCTGACCACTCTCTCACACCATACACAAAGATAAACTACAAATGGATGAAAGACCTCGATGTGAGACAGGAATCCATCAAAATCCTAGAGGAGAACATAGGCAGCAACCTATATGACATCGGCCAAAGCAACCTTTTTCATGACACATCTCCAAAGGCAAGAGAAACAAAAGATAAAATGAACTTGTGGGACTTCATCAAGATAAAAAGCTTCTGCACAGCCAAGGAAACAGTCAAAAAAGCTAAGAGGCAGCCCACGGAATGGGAGAATATATTTGCAAATGATGCTACAGATAAAAGACTGGTATCCAAGATCTACAAAGAACTTCTCAAACTCAATATGTGAGAAACAAATAAACAAATCATAAAATGGGCAGAAGATATGAACAGACACTTTTCCAATGCTGACATACAAATGGCTAACAGACACATGAAAAAATGTTCAAAATCATTAGCCATCAGGGAAATTCAAATCAAAACCACACTAAGATACCACCTTACGCCAGTTAGAATGGCAAAAATTGACAAGGCAAGAAACAACAATTGCTGGAGAGGATGTGGAGAAAGGGATCCCTCCTACATTGTTGGTGGGAATGCAAGTTGGTACAGCCACTCTGGAAAACAGTGTGGAGGTCCCTTAAAAAGTTAAAAATCGAGCTACACTATGACCCAGCCATTGCACTACTGGGTATTTACCCCAAAGATACAGACGTAGTGAAGAGAAGGGCCATATGCACCCCAATGTTCATAGCAGCATTGTCCACAAGAGCTAAATTGTGGAAGGAACCGAGATGCCCTTCAAGAAATGACTGGATTAAGAAGTTGTGGTCCATATATACAATGGAATATTACTCAGCTATCAGAAAGAACGAGTTCTCAACATTTGCTACAACATGGACGGCACTGGAGGAGATAATGCTAAGTGAAATAAGTCAAGCAGAGAAAGACAATTATCATATGGTTTCTCTCATCTATGGAACATAAGAACTAGGAAGATCGGTGGGGGGGGGATAGGGAAGGGGGGTGATCAGAAGGGGGAATGAAGCATGAGAGACTATGGACTCTGAGAAACAAACTGAGGGCTTCAGAGGGGAGGGGGCTGGGGGAATGGGATAGGCTGGTGATGGGTAGTAAGGAGGGCATGTATTGCATGGTGCACTGGGTGTTATATGCAACTATGAATCATCGAACTTTACATCAAAAACCAGGGATGTACTGTATGGTGACTAACATAATATAATAAAGAAAACATTAAAAAAAAAAGATTTGAATGTTGGTTATCTTTCAGGAGGAAGAAGGACTAATGACCAGGATAGGACATAAGAGGGATTTTGGGGGGGAGAGGGCCATGTAACAGTAGTATTATGTATTTTTTTACCTAGATAATGATAACTTGTGATAATTTATACAGTTATTCCCTATGATTTGCTCATTTTCTGTATGTCACAGTTCACTTTAGAAGTATATTTATAAATAAATTAATTTCCAAGTAAATGCAAAGAATTTAGCACAGTGCTTAGAGGTCTTTCCCTTTACACTGGAAGGATAAGGAACACCTGAAGGACATGCTATTTAAAATAGATATGAAAGAGCAATTTCACCATTTTGTCTTGCTCCTGATCAGAAAGAATCTAGAGAGGAATTAGTTTAAACACACACACACACACACACACACACACACACACACACACACACATATATATATATACACACACACACACAGCAGGTGTGACCCAGGCTGTTATTGAAATAGACGGGGCTACCAAATTGTATCTAGGGAGATCAAATTGTTGATGCAATCTATATTTTCCCAGATAATCCACTGAGCCAGAGAAAAATATGACACGTTACCAAAATTCACTTCTGGAAGGGAGTCAGGCAGGCAGAATACACAACAGTGGGATTACCTTGTCTAGCTCATTAGTTAGTGAAACACTTCTGAGCCAGGAGATACTCTTTGCTACTTCCCATCATAGAGAGTGTTTAATCACTGCAGTATAACTACTAAACATACAAATGCATGGATGAATAATACAAACACACACACCTACAACACACACACACACACACACACACACAACACATACCCATATGCACACACACATTTATATACATCCACATTTCCTCAATCATTCCCTAACTATAAGCCAATGGTGTGTGTGTCTGAGCACTGGGGAGATGATGGCAGAACAGGAGAAACAGACATGTAGTTTCCACCATGCAGGCAGAGCATTATTATGATTATTTGATTTCTATCTCAGGGACAGTTAAAACTCTGACACATGATTCTGCTAAGTGGACCCTTTGAAGTTGTACATCAAAATCATCTATATGTATATGCAGGTATGTTTTTGCTTCATCTTTTCGGTGAAAGTTTCCAGCGAACATATCCTCCCAGGGGTCTTTGACACTCCACAAATAATAACAACTGATTAAGAAATTATTCTTTACAAATTATTTCACAAACATGATCATTTATGAATCTCACAACTACCCTGTGGAAGAGGCAACATGGTAGGCAATATTATCTTCTAAAGATTAGGGCAATAAAACTCATAGAAGTTAAATGACTTGCCTGAGGCCACATATAAGTAGTAGAGCTGAGACTTGAATCAAGTGTATTACTCATATAAGATCTCTGAGAAACTTGATACATATCCATGAGGACTCCACTAGGGACAGGGAAAGCATGACTTCATGGGGTAGTCTCTTCCACTCCAGACCAAAGGTCATTTGTGGAATTACCTTCAGAGAGCCATAAATCTCCCCTTTCTGAAGTTTCCATCCTACTTCTGCCTTCTAGAGTTCCACCATATTAGTTTAATGCTTCATCCTTAGGTCATGGCACCATTTGGATGGTCAAAAGTAGTTGGTGTGCTTCTCTCTGGTGTAGAGGGGCTACCCCACTATGTCATGACACCCAAATCTAGGCTTGATATAATGTGATACAGAGAACAGCAGCCTCACAAAGCCCTCTCAGAAGCCACTTCACAAAATGTGTGTGGGCTGATTAGAAGCCCACTTTTGCATTTCCCCTTCCTCAAGAACCAGGCTAGTGTGGGAGTTACAGCTGGATTTAGGATTCCTCAAGAAGCGCCCTGTAGGACAAGACATGGAGTCAGCCTGTGTCAGCGCATCTTGTGCACATGGGGACATGTGGTGTGCTGAGCTTCGGTGTGCAATAAAGGACAGCCAGGCTGACAAAGTGTGGGAAGCATATGGTAGGGGTGGAGCCTGTAGCTGTGTCAGGAATTCAGGCACATATGGTGACAATAATGTGCACGGGATATTATCCTTAATCTTTCTTTCTCGAAAAACTTCTACACACCCACACACATACATATGCACACCAATCAAAGAAGATTAGAGAACGTTATCATGGAAATAGGGATTAGGTATCATCTAGTCCAATGACCTCATTTTATTAAAAAAAAAAACCACACACACAAAACTGGAGCCCAGAATGTATCCTAAGTCACACAGAACCCAGGAATTAGAATCTAAGACTCCTTATTCCCAATCTTGATTCTGTCCTCAATACTAAACTACTTCTCAAAAACTTAAGAGTACCCAGCTGTATTTCTCCTTCCCAAAATGGAACAAAAGCTCTTCTGGACAGAATGTCCCTGTGGCAGGTCTCAAACAGAGCATGAAAAAGAAGGGGCAGATTCTGGACTGTCTTATATCAACTCTTGCCTCTAAAACTCAAATGGAACCTTGGGAAGCCCAGAAGAGAGCACCAACCAGTCAGCTTTGGAAAACCAGAAGGTCCCCATACCAGTCTGTTGGAAACATGCACAACTGTTCCCTGCAGCAAAGAAATAAGGTTACTATAAAGGCAGAGACACACAGAGTCCTTGCATTTCCCCTTCCACAGTCTCCCAGAAGGGAAAAGTCCTAGATTCAGGCAAAGAGAGGTGGTAGATTACACATGTCTTGTTGGATTCCTTCAGACCACAGCCAAAGGACCAAAGGCTTATAGACACTCACCTTCCTTTTCTCCCCTCTATGCTGTGTGAATTGCAATGTCTGCCCATACTTTATTATTCTGAAGTCTCTAAACCAAATATGAAACTCCTTTTCTAGCTACTTTTCCATTCTGGAAAACATGCTAGAAATTATATTCTGGAAAATTTCCCATTCCAGAACATATGCTCTCCATTTTCTATCCAGGCTGGTGACTTCGCAATGACCTTCAAAGCCTTCTCTCACACCCATGGCAGATGAACATAAATGAGAAATTAAGGGGCCTATTGATGGGGCAACCAGTTGAACCACATATCAGCCAGTTTTCTCAAGCTTACCTGTCTTCATACAAGAAGGGAACACAGAGGAATAAATATTTTCCATTCTCTCTGCTCCTCATATCCTTTAAGTTCCTTTTCAAGGCCTTTCATTATAGCCTTGCCCCAAGAATTCCAGTCAATATTATTCTCTCTTCTAGAAAATAAAACTATCTTTTGATTGTATTCCACTAAGAACATATGATGGTAAGCCACGAAAGGAACTTTTCTTAGGTTAGCATTATTCCAGAAATTCTGAGGTGTTCAAAAATTCTTAATCTTTCAGAATCCAGATCAAGTGTCAAGCCCTCCATGAAGTCTTCCTCAACATCAAAACCAGTACAAACTGGATGTGTTCCAAAAATCCATGGCATGCAGGCTGACTGGTTAACACTATAACCACGAGCAAGAAAACAAATAGGGTGTGAGCCTTCCTTCCTGAACCCTTATATCAGAAGAGACCACCATCTTTCTGCGGCACATTTCAGAGGAAGAGGAACATTTCCTCCTAGAAGCAGAAAGATAAAATTATATCCCAAGATTTGTGTCAAGCCAAGGATTACACAATTTGGGAAGCAAATCATAAGCTAGACGGCCATAAGCACCTCACTCAACCACTACTCCAAAGTAAAGCAAGATTTTCACTTATTTTTCTCATGCTCTAATGTCAGATTTTTAGTTCTGGAGCCTCCGGCTGGTAAGCCTAACAAAATTTCAAGAAAAACTCAGAGTAATTTGGTCTCATCGAAACCAAGCTAAGCCATTGGCAAACAGAGGCCAGCAACTTGTAAATGCACCAGGAGGCACCCCAAGGGTGCTCTAAGATTCTGCAAACATTCTCCAGTCTCTCGGTGGGTTTTCTCACTAAGCAAAGGCCAGAGCCTCCATCTGCTTTCCATCACTGTCTCCATTTTTGCATTCTGGCAGAGCTCTGGCCTGGTTACATTTGCTATGCCTCCAATGTGGCCCATCCCAACAGAGACTGGTGCTGAGTTCTGGGGACCATGTTCTCTGCCAGGGGTGTGGCTCCACTGCCTGCCTCTGATACCCTTACATTTTACTTCTCTCTGTTTCTGTTCTCTATTCCTGGAAAAAGAATATCAGCAACAATATAATGAATGTGCTTTGAGATCCCACGATGGTCTACACTGGGCCATAAATAGAATTTTGGCCAGGAAAGTGGAATCTTATATCCTGAAGCACTTTAAAAATAGCCAAGGATTTATCTGAAGCAGACTAGAATGCTCCTTTAGGGAAATGATGTAGTTGACCTTGGGCAAACACTTTCAATCCAGTAAGTCCATGAAACATAGTTGTAAAATGTATGTAATCATCCTAATTATGTTGGATTTTTTTTTCGAAGAAATCACTCACACAGCTGTAGCACTGGGTTCAGTGTAGCAGTTGAGTTTCTGGCAAATGATGCAGCTTTGGGGGATGCGTAAATCGAGATGAAATCTGGTGTGAACTACATAGACTGTGGAGAGCCATACTCAAGAAAGTAAACCTCACCTATCTCCACAATGTGCTACTGAAATGACTTGGTAGGTGGGCATGAGAACAACCTCAGCCTTCAAGTGGTCCTGACATGTTGTACTACTATGATCAGTTAGCATTTTCCTTTCACTCTTTTCTAATGAGATAGTACCAAGTACAGCAGGATCGTGCCATGCATGAAAATTTAATCTCAGGGTAATTATGATCATGAAAAAGGCAAAACCAGGTAAGTGACCAATACCCCTTGTATGAATTACTTGCTCCAATGCCTAAATGGTCTCCCTGTCTCTACCTGTGGACTGAAGCCAGAATGATCTTTTTAATCAGCCAATCTGATCTTTTAGCTCCTCAGTTCAAAACTCTAATTTTCTAAGTATTTAAGACAAAGTCTCCACTCCTTAAATTGGCATACAAAGTTCTTGATGATTTACCCCTATTTACCTCTGCCACTAGCTCTCTTCCCTACTTGCTTATTCTCCTCTCTCTCCCTCTATCGTCCCCCACAACATTCTCTGGCCAAACTGAAGTTCAGTTCCTTCAACAGACTAAGCGCCTGTCCTCTGAGCCATCATACATGCTGTTCTGTATACTTCTACTGTTCTACCCACATTTCTCCCTGATTAGTTGTGATGCATTTGTCAGGTCTCACCTTCAAGGTCATCTGCTCCAGAAAACTCTCTCCAATCCTTGCCTAAAACTAGATTCTATGTTCCTTCCAATGCTCTCAAGACTATGTATGTCTAATATAAAGCTCTTACCACATTGAGTTGTTAATGCAAACTTCTTCTACAGACTCTACCCTCTGTAATGACAGAAGTTCATTTGCTTACCAGTTTATTCCTTACACTGTTCCCAACACATAGTGAGCACTTAATAAGTGTTCATTTTAGTGTTGCTGTTATATATTGGGAAACGCTAAATCCAATTACACAATGGTATTAATATTCAAATAGATGATCTAGTATACAGCCAATAAATGTAAAACTTATGGATATTACATAACACAAAAACACTTGTATTAATGTTTACTGAAAAAGCAAAATAAAAATGTACGTTTGCAACATGATCACAACTATATACCCCAATACATGCACCAAGAAAAAAAAGACTAGAAGTAAATAAAGTTAACATGTTAACAGTGGGTTGTTTTGAGGTGTTAAAAGTATGGGTAATTTTTCTCCCAATACTATTAATTTTCTAAGTTTTGTAAAATAAACATTTTTAGAATTGAAAATACAATTTAAAAATGTTAATAATTTATAAATATAAAATACAATATTCTTGTTGCAGAAAAATATAAAACCACCAGGAAGTTCAGAGGAAAAGAAAATGAAAACCACTTATAATCTCACTACTTTGGAGAAGTTGGTAAATGTTCATCCTCCTGTGTATGTATATGACTGTTTACCTAAAAATCACCTGGACAACTGACAAAGTGTGGCACACTAAATAAAACTAGACTGTCTCCTTGGAGTCTCTAGATGGCAGTAACCAGATACAAACATTCTCTCTTATTGTTTGCTTCCAACATTTATTCATTCCCAATATATTCCTGAGCCCCGACCAGACGCTAAATGCTGAGCACCAAAAGAGGGGGAAATCAACGCAGGGTTCTGGAGGCATAAGTTCATGTCTACAGTGTGATTGCTAAACTAGGGGAGTATGAACACCAGTAGAGGAATGAGGTAGAGAGAGGAATGACTTCCTAAGGGGAGTGAGGAAGGAAGTGGACATCTAGCAGTAGAGATGATGAGTAGAACTGAACAATGCAGTGGGAATCCGGGAATCCTGGAACCCTGGGAGAGAAAGAAGAGCCCAGTATGAAAACAAAGGGGAAAACAAGACAGCCCAACTTCAGAGACAGCTTTAAGGAGAAGGCAACACACTGGCCAGACAGATGTGCAAATACTCAAGCTCTTAGTCAAAATTACATCAATACGTACAGGCAGTCCCTGCCCTGTTGTCTGAAGGTCCAAGTTTGTCTTTTGGGTAACTGCTAAAAGGAATAATTTCTATTTCTAGTCCCACGTCCACAGAACATTTCCTTGCAGATGTCTGAAACATAATCAATGAGAATTATGCCTTTGAATACACCTCCCAGTGGTCAGAATTATGACTTAAAAGCAGGCCTGGCCAAAGGCAACTGTTTTGAACAGTTGAGTTGCCATTTAAAGGCCCTGTCCTTAGTTCTACCAATCCTCCACCAAATGCAGCTAGAATCCAATGGTGTCACAGTGTGTAACTAACTGTGGATTGTAGACATCATAGTGGTTCTGCACCCATGTTCTCATCCCAACATTTGAATGACCACAGAACGAAAAATTTCATTCCATGCTCCAAACCTTTCTTAAACCCAGACTCTCCTCAAACCCAATTGCTCTGTATCTTGCTCTCTTGGGATTATGATCTTTACAGGTACTGGGCAAAATAAAGAAGCAATGGGGAGTTGCTAATCAACAGGCATGAAATTTCAGTTAAATAAGTTGAATAAGTTCTAGAGATTTGCTGTACAACATTGTGCCTATAGTTAACAATACTGCATTGTACACATGAAAATTTGTTAAGTGGGCCGATCTCATGCTAAGTGAAATAAAATACAATAAAATACAGGAAAATAAAATACAATAAAAAATTTAAAAAAGCAATCAATGTGTTAGTTGAGCTAACACTGGTGGAAGTAAGGAAACCTACATTCTTGCCATGATTTGAAACTATGTTCCTGATCATCTGTAACGTGGTAGAGGGTGATTGAACAAGTTCTATCTACAGTTCAGCTCTGATCGTATAAAATTCTATATTTAACATATTGCCCTTCTTAATAGGGATGCCCTAAGTATCATATTTTAATTCAAAACAAATATAGGTCTCTTTGCAAGAAATCATGTGAGTGTCATTAACTGGAGAGATTGCTCTGGCCAATTATGAAGTCATTTATTGAGTTCAGCTATTTATAAGTGAGCCAGAGTGATGCTATAGAAACAGTCCAGAATATAAAGACAGATGGCTTTGACTCTCACTTTTGGTGACCTTCCACCTGTGGGAAGGTCATATCTTGCATATCTCTTAAGCTCTCTTGTTTTTACTCATCTACAAAAATGAGAATAACAACAAAATCTCTTTCATAGCACTGTTGTCAGTTACATAAGAAAATGAGATAAGGCTGGTTGTATTTAACCAAACCTCAAAATTAAGGAGTACTTATGAGTTATTCTTGTGTTGGATAAAACCTAGATCCAATAACTTCTAGCACATTCATTCACACCTTATTCTGTGAAGCTCCCCTGTTTGCAGAGGGTGTATGTCCCATTCCTTGGGGCATCCATAGCTCTAAAATGTTGACTGAATAAGAGACTGCATGTGGAAATAGTGATTATAAGTTTAAGAGAAAGTAGAACTAGGACAAAACTGAGTCTTT
Source organism: Ursus americanus (assembly GCF_024610735.1). Lineage (NCBI taxonomy): Eukaryota > Metazoa > Chordata > Mammalia > Carnivora > Ursidae > Ursus > Ursus americanus. The sequence continues at coordinate 49,282,452 of NC_142132.1, forward strand.
CCACATCTTCAGTACCTGGCAAATAACTACTCTTCACCAGGACACACCAGCAACTCTGAGGATCTCTTCCTGTCCTCCTCCATAGCTCCACAGTGGAGCCCAGGCCAAGCTACACCCTCTCTCTTCCATACGTCTTCCACCAGCCACATCTCTACAACAGTACCTGCTCCACATCCTTGCATCTTGGTCTTTTGATTAGCATATAAGCTTTCTGAGGCATGGACTGGCTCTTATTTATAACTGTTTTGAGATAGATAGAAGGGTCAAAGGATTCATGGATAGTTGATGGTGAAGAGAGAGGATCACTGAGTGGATTGTAGCTCAACTAAAATCTTAAAAAGCTCCTTCAGCTTTTCAGAGCTTTTTAAACTTTAAAGAATTTGTACCTTAAAAGTAGGTAGAATCAAAGAATCACCAGGGACTCTTAAGCAGGTTCTGACTGATGCCATAATAATGGCTTCACTTTTTGTTTCACAAATCAGCCCCAAGGAAGACCCCTGTTGAACCAAGTATGTATCTCTTTTAGAAGGGACAAACTTAGGGTCATGATGGTTGAAAGGGCACCTGATAATTCAACCTGGACCAACCTCATGGATCAATGGAGGAGAGATATGATACCATACCCCACTCCCATGACAACCACAGAGACACAGCAGGATGAGAAGAGCCATTGTGACCAAGGGGAAACCTCTCAAGGGGAAAAAAATCTATACAAGCAAAACAGCATAAGAAACTGGAACACTTCTCTTTAGAATGTAACTATTTCTAACTGGCTATCAATCTCATTCATATTTTTTAATAGAAACTAAATGAGTCCCCATATCAACATATCTGTGCCAGGTACTTAAAACATAAGAAGACAGAAAAGTTAATCAAAATCCCTTTTACACATCTCTCTCCCTTTGATACCTAAAGGGCTTGCAGGTCATGGTGGGATCCAGTAAAGATGCCACTTAAACCTTCACCCTCTTTCTATCATAGAACGTTCAGTAAAAAAGAGCCTTACAATGTAAATACCAGTATGTTTCCTTCCAGTATGTCAAGTTAAAACTGCAGGATGTGTGAACTATGCACCGTGCCCTTTCCAGAATGGCATCCATATTTCCCAAACCCATCCATTCAGCACTCTCTAGTTGTTAAATAAGTAACACATGCAGATGCAAATGAGGCCACCAGCTCTTCCTGTTGTTTCTCTTGTTTGGCAGCTCCTAGGCTTTCTCACGGGTCAGTTAAATAAAAAATCACTTAGGGTGGACAGTTCTTTTGGATTTTCTGATTGCCTAATTAAATTATCATCATTGGTAAATAAAGCCAGAAAGAGTTTCACATTTGCTGCAAACACAAGCCATTTCAGGAGGTGGAGGGTCAGGGAAAAGTGTGAGAGAGAGGAAAAGATAAAGTTGGAGACCGGGAAGGAATGAGAGCACAAGGAGCTGGGGAGACTATAGGAATAATTTTTTAAATGTTTTAATTCCCTCAAATTAAAATCAGGCTAGCTGCATGAATAAATGAACAGGAACAGGCAACTGTGCGACCTTCCCTTCTGCTCTTCCTGCACTGTTTGGCTCCAGTTCTTACCAGGTACGACTCTAAACCCTTCCCATCAGCTGTGAACTCTGACTTCTGAAGTTCACTCTTCAGAATGACCATAAAAAACATTGTCTTCAAAACCCACCAGCCAATCACATCCTTTAACTGAAGAGAATTATCCATTTGGCTTCAAATGATGACAAGACCAGGCTTTTGAAATGGATTTAGGAGAAGGATCCCACTATTCCTGGCAGGAATAACCGCTACACACCATCTCTTTCTCCCTCACCTGAACTATCTGGTTCACACCTGAGCACCACACCACCCCAAAACACACAGTGCAGCTTCTATTCCCCTAAGTAACAAAAGCCGGCCTCAAGTACCAAAGGATATGGGCATGCCTGTACTACAAGATTTCCCCTGTCTTTGAGCCGTAAAGAAAACTGAAGAAAATACTAGAAGCTTTGTAGATGGTGGGAGTTGAAGCTTGTCAGACTGTTTGAGGTCTTGTGGGTCTGGGCCCTGTTCCCTAGTGTTGCTGTAACGAATTACCACAAAGTGGAAGCTTAAAGCAACCTGGATTTACTACCTTCAGTTCTAAAGATCAGAAGTCCAAAGCGGCTCCCACTGGGCTAAATTCAAGGTGACAGCCGGGCTGGATCCTTCTGGAGACTCCAGGGGAGAATCGTTGCCTTGCCTTTTCCAGCTTCTAGAAGCTGCCTGCAGTTCTTGGTTTGTGGACCCTTCCCTCCATCTTCAAAGCATATCATTCAATGCTCATTTTGCTGTTGGTGACCCTGCTGCTTCCCTTTTATAAGAGGACCTTTGTGACCACAGTGGGCCCATGGGGATAATCCAGAATCATCTCCCAATCCCAAGATTCTTCATCACACCTACAAAGTTCTTTTTACCATGTCCCAAGTAGAAAGTTACGGTTTTTTAAGGCATGGCAAAGGAAGGTCTCTGTGAGAAGGAGACTTTGCAAGAAACACCTGAAGGGAGGGAGGGAATAAGCCACGCAGAACTCCAAGGAAGAGACACAGGCAGGGAAGACAGCAAGAACACTGGCAGAGCAGGGGGCCTGTTCCCTGGCTGCTTCCACACAGCCAGAAGGGCAGCGTGGCCACAGCAGGGGGAGCTGGGGGAAGGGGAAGGATGAGGTTGGAGAGGTCTCACAGGGCCTCAAATGCCATTGTGAAAATGAGGCCTTTTTTCTAAGTCAAAGCCGGCAATCAAATAAGCACATTTAGGATTGGAGATTTTTAGGGATCTTTTATTTTCTTTTTTAGTTTGCTCACACACAGACATTTAAAAATAGCTGCTAAATGCTTCTTTCAGGGAATGTGAGGCACTCATAATAATAATAAAAAAGTGCCCTGGGCTTTCTTACAACTGGATACATATAAGGGTTTTCACTAGTAATTTGGGGAGCGTCCGCCTCTGGGTGCCACTGCTGTGATTTCAAAATAGAATTATCTTGTGCTATGTGATTTCTTGAATCATTAGTTTTCCATTTTCTCTTCCTCTTTTCTTTTTGTTCAATTGTTTTAGTCTGGTGCTAGTATATGCAAGAAGTTTTTAAAAAATGGTGGCTCATGGGCAATTGGGTGACAGGGCAGTTGCAGAAGAGAAAAAGGCATGGGGCCTTTCCCCTGGGCTCAGGGTGACCCAAACCCCCTGGATCATTCAATCAATGGAGACTGGGGGCCTATCAGGGTGTCCAGCTTTTCCAAACCCATGGGAACATCACAGGGAAAAGACTGAAAGCCAGGGGCAAAATTAGGACGGGAGAGCTCTTCACAAGCTGTGGATTACTTTATATGATTTAATTAACCCTTTCACTGCAGCACGGGCCTAGAACGAAGGCATTTTTGACATATATAGAAGAGTTCTTACCAGAAGCACATACACCAGGAACAAAATAGAACCCAGGACCCACCCCTTTAATTACTTGGCTGACAGCAAGCTCAAACTCTTCAAAATTATAATTATCAACAACTCTAACTCATTATGTACTGAACAGTACTTATCTTTGAAGATTAATAATTTTAGCATTATTAGGGAAAAATAACAAAATTATTTAATTTCCTTCTCAGCCAAAGCGCCACATCTTTAAAGGAACAGCCTCTAGGCAGAGAGCAAGGGATGCACCACTGGCCCTACAGGACGTCCTAGATTATCATGTATGTGCAGCCCGTCCACTGGGGACAACACAGGTGAGCCTAGGGGCACAGGAACTACCACTCTTGCCCCTCTTGGCTCTTTTACCTGCCTTTTCCCACTTCTGATTTCCAAAATCAATGAAGAGGCTGGCAAAGAGGATGAGGAGAAAATATTTTAGGGACTCTGATTCTTCTGCATATTTGGCACCATGTTCCAGCCACATGCCAATATTCCCAGGTCTGCACTATTCTACAGAGTATCATTTTTTAAGAAGAAAGAGTAGGGAAGAAAATGGGTCCAGGCATGAAGGGAAGAGGGACAGGAAGGAGACAACAGGACAAATGAGGACAGAGCTACCTGAGGGCCACCAAGCCCTTGAAGGTACACTCCAGTTGATTGAAGAACAACATGAGAACAAATAAAATGCTTCTGGTCCCAGATTTTGGGCCACGAGTTTGTGACCTTTGGAACAAATCTGACAGTCCTTGAGGATCTGTGGGGAAGGAAAACTGAAGAGTTCTATTCACAGAGTTTCTCTAGGAACTCCAAATTCCTTGGCCCACACATGATTATTTACATCCTTTCTAAGTTGCATACTTAGTGCAAAATAGCTCCACTTTAAAGAATGTGAAGTGGCTATGTTGATAGAAAAGAAGGAATAAAACTGAGGTAAAAACTACAGGGATAGGGGCTCCTGGGTGGCTCAGTCGTTAAGCGTCTGCCTTTGGCTCAGGGTGTGATCCCAGGGTCCTGGGATGGAGCCCCGCATCAGGCCCCCTGCTCCACTGGGAGCCTGCTTCTTCCTCTCCCACTCCCCCTGCTGTGTTCCCTGTCTCACTGGCTGTCTCTCTCTGTCAAATAAATAAATAAAATCTTAAAAAAAAAAAAATACAGAGATAGGTCCACTGCTGGAAAACCTCTCCTTAGTGATTCTTAAGTGAGAAAATACAGGCCCTCAGACTGGCAGGCTCAGAGGCAACCTGTTCACTCGCTGTGGCCAGCAAGGCATAGAAGGGTCGCCTGTGTCCTATCTTTGTCAACTCACCCCAAGTCCCCCCTCCCCTGTAGTTATTAGGCTCTTCCTATACTGGCTTTTGTCCTTGACCATTCCAAACTTGCTCCATCCCCAAAGATGTTGACCTAGTACCTTCCTCTGCCTGGGAACTGCCCCCCAGTCCTCACGGGCCTACCCTTTCCCTCCTTCAGATGTCAGATCAAAGTCACCTTCTCAGAGAAGTTTCCCTAATCACCTCCTTTAAGTAAAATATGCTCCCCATAGCACATTTAGGTACTCTACCAGCATATCACCTTATTTTATTCTTGTCACAGCACCAATGGCACTCTGAAGTCACCTTGCTTATTGCCTATTGTTTGTTGTCATCCCCTGCTAGAAATAGACCCCTATCCATCTGTTTCTTTCAGTAAACTCCCAGGGAGGGCCAGCCATATAACTTGCACAGTCCAATACAAATAAAAATGTGGGCCCCTTGTTCAACAACCAAGAGAAAAGTTTGTTCTTTTCTTCTGTGGTCTCTCTCTCAACCAGTCACAGTGTTTTATTTGCTATTTAATATCATGTTCCAACTATGGGACAAGTACAGACCCTCATAGGTGCCCAGAGCCCCCAACCCCATGACTTGGCATGCAACCCCAACTATCCCTGTGTTTGTGCCCAGACCCCTGCCAGGGTCAGAGGATAAGGGGAAAAGATGGTTGAGAATCTATTCCAGGGAGGTAGAGAGGCACAAAAGGATTCAACGAGCCTTCAGCACATACCCCGCTGTTGTACTGGACTTCACTCACAAAATACAGATCCAAATATAAAATTATTAAGAATCTCAAAATGACAACCAGCGATCATTAACCCCCAAGCACAAGTTTCTCCTTCTAATCACAGTGGTCCTGAGTCCAGTCTTGTCCCCAGTTCCTAGGACAATGCTTGGCGTATGGCAGGGAATGAAAGAATCAGTGAAAGAATAGGCAAGTAAATAAACTAATAATTCCACAAATGACTTCTACTTTGTCTATCTTGTGAGCAACCCAGCTTGCTTTTCATGAATGCTTCCTTGATAGCATACCATTCATAAGGTATTCTACTAGGAGCTCTGAGGGCATGCAAAGATGAATCAGGAGCAGTCTCCTTCATAAAATCTGCAATCCAGTAGTAGTCTAAGACAATGCCCTCAACTCCTCTATGAGGCAGAAAATGAACAGTGCCCTAAGCTACAGAACAATGGCAGCTCAGAGATCTATATAGCTGCAGGGATCACAAAAGTTTTTATGAAAGAGGCATTTAAGTGGGCCTTTAAAAAATATGGAATTTAGTCATACAGTGAACCCAGGAAATGGCAACAATGTCAGCAAAGGGTAAAGGGAGAAAAGCCAGAATTATATATGATATAGAGTTGATGGTGCTTAGGAAGGACAGCCAGAAACCAGCTTAGGTAGGTGGTTCACGACCAAATACAGAGAATCTTGAAGCCACTTAGTAGTTTGGAGAAAATGATTGATGCTGTCATGTAGTAATCTGGCCATGCTAATATATTAGTTATTATTGTGTACCATAAACTTGCTTAAAACACACATATTTATTGTATCACAATTTGTGTGGGTCAAGAATCTGGATATAGCTTAACTGGGTCCTCCTCTCTGCTTCAGGTAGCTCACAAAGCTGCTATCAAGTTATTGCTCAGGGCTGGGATTTCATCTAAAGCTTGACTGGAGAAGCATCCAAGCTCACATGGTTGTTGGCAGGTTTCAGTTCCTTGTGAATGGAGGGCCCCTGTTCATCATTGTAGGCCAGAAATCACCCTCAGTTGCTTGCCATGTGTCATCTCATCAAGGTGGGTAAGAAGTGAGTCTCTAGGAAGGCAGAAGTCATGATCTCATGCAGCAAAGGGCATGCAAGTGACATCCCATCAACTTTTCCATAATCTATGTGTTACAAATAAGCTAACAGGCCCTGCCCACACACAGGGAGAGGATTTCACAAGGGTGTGAATACCGTGAAATGGGTATCATAAGTGCCATCTTAGAAGTTGCCAATCATACTGGAGTAGGGCAGAAAGGATTGGTGGAGAGACCAAAGGTAAAGAAACCATCAAAGAAGCTATTACATATTGAGGAAAATCAATTAGATTCAAAGAGAAAGAAGTAATTATAGGGAGAATAGGTATTTTGAAGGGTATTTTCAGTGGTAAAATTAATAGCACACAGGACTTGCCAATGAGTTCTGAGTGCTAAGACACAGGTGCTAAGAAGATCCCAAGGGAACTGGAATTAGAGCAGTAGTTAAGAGAGAGAACAGGGGAGGAGAGACCAGTTGTTCTGTCTTGATGGGAAGAAGAGAACATATTGACCTTGAGATTCTAGGATACCATCCATGCTGACCATACACTTGGAAATGGTAATTTTCAGGAAAGCTATCAAGTCTGAAAATCTAAATGTGAGAGTCACCTGCATACAGGTAGCAGCTGATAGCATGCAATTGGATAAAGAGAATGGAGCTATTTCAAGCTATTTTATCAGCTTATAATGAGAAGCCCTTGCAAGGCTGCTCCTCATGTGGGAATTCCAGCCTCACCTCCAGGCTGGAATCTGGAAGGGTGGGAAGAGAACCTGCAAGTTAAAACGAAAAATTGAGAATGTGTCTGTGAGGTCTGCCAAGAGCCAACTGGTTGGAACATGGTTCTTTTCAGGATTTTTCTAAAGATACAGGTCTACCTGCAGTCAAAGGCTCCCAACAAACACACGTATAAATACTGACTTGTCAATAGTAATAAGAATTTTATATTGCTTCTTAGTATTTTCAAATTACCTATAGTATGAATTGAACATCAGGACCACTTATTGTTTTTATTATTATTTCATTCTGCTGATGAGAAAGCAGGCATGCCCCAAGTCTCATGGAGCTTCCCAAATCCTCACCCAGTTCTTGATTCCATCCATAATATCAAATTCTTGAGCTAGAATCTGAGTCTAGATGGATTCTCCTAGCTTTTCATATGCAAAATCAAAAACGTACTTTATTTAAAACAAACACAAATGCATACGCATACTCCATGGCTCTTAGAGATTAATTAAAATTTGGAAATCCTGACAACTCAGAATCTTCAAGTAAAGAAATGATCATGGAATACTGAATCAGATGGGAATAAGAAAACCCTGGCCTATCCAGAGAAACCTTCCTTCTACGGGAGACTCAAGTTTAAGGTTAAGGAAACTCAGCTGGCTTCCCAGTTGCAGTTATCTAGTGTGGAGCTGAGCAAACTCTCAAGTCAGACCAAAAACCCAAGGCATTCCCCATTGCCAATCCATATCATAATCAATGTTGATTGAATGTCTGAATGTAATTTGAATGAAAAGCATTTCAAAGCACAAAGGCTCTGTTCCCAATAACTTTAGTCTATATAATCAAATGCATTCTTTCTGGCCCAATCAGCAGAGGCTTGGCAGAATAAAGGTCCTTGGTATGAGCAAAAAAATTCAAGCTTAAATCTTACAATTGCCCCTTTGAGGGTCGTTGACTCGGCAAGTTTTACAGTGGTGTACTGAAATGAATACTGCCTCTATGCAAAGCAACAGGAGGTCACATTATAATTAGAATGCAATCAGTGGAATTGGTTATGGCTTGGTTTTCTTCCTGAAATGACAATCTACGCCACATCTGCCATTACATTAATATTTTCTGCATTACTAGAAGAACAGAGGGAGGGGGTCCGGTGCAAGGGAAGCCAGTGTCTTTCCACTGAGCAGCTGATAGAGTTGTCTTTAGCTAGAAGTCCACATGAGCTAATCAAGGCCCAAACAGTTCACCTTTAAAATACCCAAACCATCTGGCAGGCTGTCCCATGATAAATCTCAATGATAAATGTCTCCGTTTTGATGTTACAAAGGAACCGCAGACCTGCTCCGTTTTGGCACAGCTGAAAACATACTGGCAACAGTAGAATAGAACTCAGATGTCCCAAAATAGAGAAGTAAATCATTTTGACCTGCAGGGCATAATATATTTAGAGAAAACCTGATTGTAATAAAAAGCTTGGACTCATCACAGTTTCTACTATAGAAGTGGTGATATATTTTTTTGTAATACTTTTCGGTTTAGTGAAAACTCCAGCATGTACAATTTACGAGCCTCATTCTTTTTTCTTTTTTTTTTCCCCCTTCTCTTTTCTTCTTTTTTGTCTTCAGACCTCTCTCTCTGCCATTTGTAGGCTACAACAGTCTTGTCTCTCTGGTTCTCAGACATCCTGTGGGGGAACTGTTAGGGCAAGCATGCCTTCAGAATGATTAATCCGCTCCCCTTCAGAGGTCTGTTTTGCTGGGCTCACGGCCACTGCCAAGAAAGGACACACTGTGACCACCAGCACCAGGAAGTGAAGGCACAGCCTCTAAACTCAAGGTTAGCTTGGACCTAATGCTGAGAGGGAATCGTAAAATAAATTATGTTGTGTGGCTTGGGAAGGTAGACTTTCATGTCCAGCCAAACTTCAGAAACAAATTATGGAGTGGTCAGTTGGCCTTATTTATTTCATCTTTTCCCCCACAAAGTTAGGAAATTAATTAAACGTGGATACAGAGTGTCAGAGGCAAGGTACTAAAGCCTCCGAATGTTAGGCTCCTGACACACAGCTCCACAACCCTCACCGGCTCTGAAGCTCAGCATGAAGGATCTCAGCCTAACAGAGGGGTGGCCAATAAAAACAGGGCCTTGTCGGCTCAAGGTCTCTTGGGGAGCTGCCTGGGACCGTGTGACGACTGAGCAAAGCACGGTCTCCCCCACTCTGGTCTGGTTGACTGCAACAGCCTGACCAATTCCTTCCACGGCTGCCAGGGTCCCTTTCTGGTGAGGAATAGGAAAGGCACATTTCCCATCTGCCTCCTGACACATGGTTGAATACAATGGTTTTGCTCATATACCAAAAGGGGAGCCAGAAATAGGCATGGAAGGTGACATGTTTCCAGCAAAAAGTCTCAATCTCACTCTCTAGATTTCAAGACAAGGTAGGGAAAAGAGGGGCCCATCTCTGTCTCTAGAGACAAGCTCCCTGGGTGAAAGAGAGTTGTGTGGAGCAGGGCAGGATGTCTTAAAGCTCATGGGGCCTGCAGCAGAGAGTCTGCAATTACTCAGACAATCTGGGAAATGAGGGCACATAAATTTGAGGCAACTATTTTCAATAAAACCTTTAAAAATATATATACTGACAGTCCATTTGGAGGGGAAAAGACACAATAATTTATTGGCTGTTGGCAACTCAACTGGAGACAAGTTAGCCCATACCTCCTTGTCTGCCCGGGGCCAAACAACACATATCTAACTATTTGACTTTCTTCTCATAAGCCAGTTCTGGAGGTGCAGAGAGGAAACCCCCGCAGGATCACCGGCATCCCCAGGTCTTTGATCATTTTTCTAGCTTTCACCTGAATCCCCTCCAGGTCACTGACATCTCACTGGTTCAGAAGTGTTTAGAAAAGAGTAAGGTATTTCAGCTGACATTCTGGAAGGTTCAGTAGGGAGAGTAGAAAAGGGCAGGTCGGGGCTCCTTATTCTACGGGATAAGAGAACGAATTTGAACAGCTATAGCTGAAAGAACTGCATCGTCACTTTCTTCCCCCACCATATGGTCTGTCCCTCTCATATCTGATTTATAGCTCCTGATCACTCCAGATCCTTTGACTAGACCGCTTTCCAAATGTCTTCCTACTGTTGAATATGTGGGTGCCAATATTTACCCCAGGGAAAAGAAGAGACAAAGAATAATGATGTCCTGACTTCTGCTCCCCCCACCCTTTCTCCACCCTGCAGTATTTCTGGTTTTGTTTTAATCATCTGGGAAAGGAAATCTAGGCTGTTTCTCTTTCCTTGTCTAATCTTTAAAGTAAGACAAGTTGGAATTATATTTGCCTGAAAAGGTTGAGTAAAAAATATTCAAAACCATGTATTTAGAATGCTAGTGTGTTGTATATCTATAGCCATATTATTGACCAGTGGTTTTCCACCAAAAGCCTAACGATCAATTCATTTGGAAAAAGGTTACTTGTAGGAGTTTGTGTTAGTCAAGTCACAAGGAGTATAGAATTGCCCTCTTTCTAAAGCTCTTCAAACTTGACCACTTCCAGACATCGTCTTCAATCAGAAATGCTTCTGAGTTCCAGGGGCAAAAGGACAGCACATAATAGGATACTAAGATTTTCAACTGACTCATCAACCCCAATCTACCGATTGGGTTCCAATCTTCTCTTTTAACAAGGTTTTTGTTTTTGTTTTTGTTTTTTGGTATCAGGCAACCTCCCCCCCCAAAAAAATAAAATAATAAAATACTGTTGGTGCTACTGTTGTATGATGCTTTTATAGTTATGTGGTTTATATATTATTTCCACCAATTCTTTTAAACATCGTAATTTTGCGCTATTTTAGGAATATGATTATTTTCTGATTGCCTCTAAGTGTTGGAAAACACTCACTCATTCATGTGATAAGTCATTATTGACTGCCAGGCATCATACTGGACTTAGAGCTACAAAAAGTTTTCAAAGAATCTGACAATTCAGCTAGAATAATGTAAGGTAAGTCTTATATTAAGAGAAAATAATAATGGAATCTGATCTGAACACACACCAGAGAAAAGGAAAGCAAAAGAATATATAAACAAAAAACAATAAATGGCCTTAATTCACATGGTATGGAGGCAAGACACTTTCCACTTTCGGGAATAAATTCACATGTACTCATCAGCGACTATTGTCCGTGTTATAGGGTGATGACATTTGTGGCATATAAGAGAAGCCAAAGCTGCCCTCTGATGAGCCAAGTCTGTGTTTTATTCCTATCTTGATCACCCATGTTGAATGGGCAAAGGGAAAATGACTACATTTGTCGGCTAAAAAAAAAAAAAACAAACGTACAGGGGAAGTTCCAGCTGAGATAGTTGGGCTGTGAATCCAAAGATGCATATTATATTTAAAAAAAGCAGCAATAATGAGGCAATTATGAGAGCCAGCCAAGGATACAGTGGGGTGGCATAATTGAGTGGGAGCTCTGTAAATTTGGAGCTGATCATGGACTAGAAATATGGTTTGATTCATTCAGGTTGGTCGCACTTCACACCAGAGGAGACTGCACTTACTTGCTCCTACTGTAGTTATTCGTCTGCAGTGCCTTATTTAATCTCAGTGATGTGGACCTATTCACCTTTTCAAGGTCAGGGTGATGGGCTAGCAATAAGTGGAGGGTTTAGAAGCATGTCTGGAACTCAAAAGCCCACCTCTCTTCTTAAGTTTGGTCCAGTTCTGGGAATTAAGCCCAAAAGAAGGCATAAAAGAGATAAATCACATCTCTTTCATTGTTTGATTTTATTTTGTATGCTATGTGGGTAATGACCAACATGTTTTGGGAAATGACAATGGGAAAAATCTCTTGGAGAGATTAGGTCTTTATGCCTTTTCAGTGATTAATGCATGCCTGGGCACACTCTCACACAACCAATTACTAAAATACAAAAGTAAAGCAAATTAAGGTTGGCAATGATAACTTCCCTTCCTAAAATTAATAACAGTAGTAGAGGAGTTGTAGCAGTAATGGTAGTAGTTCTGGTGGTGATGGAGTAATGAGCTTCCTTTTAGTTTTTTGTGAATAGTCGCACATGCTTGTCCCTCCCCAATCCATGCTTCATCAAAGGGTCAGCTTCTTTTATGGAATTGGCTCTCCACCACAAAGCTGGGTGAGCTAACGCTGAAAAACAATACAAGGTTTTCATCTAAGGAGCTATAACTGACCGTAGTCTAACCTCAAAGTAAAGAAACTAAAGAAAGATTCTTAATTCTCATGCAAGAAACATATTCTTCTCCAATATGATGCCTATGAAAAATCTTCACATCATCAATTTTCATCTTTGAAGATTTTTTTTTACTAGCTGACAAAATAGAATTGCCAGTAAAAAACTGGAGAATCTTACTGTTTGTGGAAAGATGAGAGTGATATAAGATATCTGGGTTCTTCTGGTCAATTTACCTGACTTCCTCCAGCTCTCAAAAAGCAAAGGTTCTCAGAAAATGGATTGGAACCTCCCAATGGCCTTCAACTTCCTCTTCTGGTGTCCACATCTCTAAATGCCATTTCTCAAAGTTCTGTTTCTGAGAACGCCTTTTCAAGTTAAAATACAATGATTACTTTCTTGCTGTTACATTACATTGAGTAACAACCTATTAATTCTGGCTGTGTTAGGCCATAAATGGCAACTTTGGGGAGTATATGGCCTGTATGAGTTTCTATTTCACAAAACTTGAGAGCCATCATCTGGGACAAGTCTGTTACCTTGACCGAATAAGCCTTCCAATTCCCCAACCACAAAATAGGGTAGTTGATGCTACCTTTTCTGTTCCATTGAAAATGAAGATGGGATTATCAAGATAATATTGAAAACCAAGCTATACAAACTAAATATAAGTCATCACCAGAAAGAATGGTAAAATGTACTGAACAGTTGAGATTGTTTCTAACTTATCAGTATTACTAGAGTTTGGCCTTACTCCTTTTTTGCTCTGTAAATACAACTACTCAGACTGTGAACAATGAGACACCATTCTGAGCTAAGACTAAATTTTAATAACCCAGAAAATAGAGAAGAATTGTTAAAATATTATTTGTGCCAAAGTACCAAGACTCTGTGGTGGTGGAGTCTCTCTAAATCCACAGAGATAAGATTTGCATAGATCTCAAAGTAGAGATCTATCTCCAATCTATTAACATGAAAAACTTATGAGCATAAATGATTGGGCTCCATGAAAGACATGAGTGATGAGAATCAGGAACTGGGCCAATACAAAAGCTTTTATTATTTTGATTAAAGAAAGAAGACTGGACTGCATGAATAGCTTTCTGGTTGTTTTATTCTATTCCGAATAAGGTCACCAAGGGAGAATAATTTTCACTACCAAAAATTAGCCTAAGCCTTAGTTTAATTTGCATGGCTTTCCACCCTAAGTGTGGATTCTGTCAAGCATAAACTATATTTACCAGACATAATGGATCTTGGCAGGTCAGAAAATTGCAGTTTGGTCTCTATTACACATAAACCACCAATGGAGAAAATGCTATCAGGATTGCCAATAAAATACATAGTAGGATATCCTTACTTATCCTGCAGGCAGCAACACTGACATCCGTTCTGGTCTCCCACAAAAAAAAAAAAAAAAAAAAACAATTAAAGTCTCATCAGTTTCCAGTACAACTGTAGGCTGCTCATCATGGAGAGGGTGCCAAATGATCGTAGCGAACCCCAGTCTCTTCATCTGCAGCTAATGGCACTCCAGAAGCAAATGAACAAACCACCTTCTCTGGAATAATCTTTAAGTTACTGTAGAAAAAAGAAGAACGCTTCTTCCCAGATCACTGGTTTCCTAAATTTCTGGGAATGTTATGACATTCTGCCAAAGCGCATCTCCAGCACAGATGACCTTTACAGAGTATTGATTAGGGCTTTTATTCCTCTTCATAGTTGCCAAATTGTGGATAACTTTATCAAAGAATGGAGTCACAGTAGAGAGAGAGTGTTTCCTTTGGATGGTAACTTCTTGGATTCTATGACCATCATAAGTTGAAAATTCCGAAATCTCTTTTTCTAGAGCCAAGAATACTATCTCTACTTGAATACACAAACAGGCTCTCAAATGGAACTCATCACCTCTGGTGAAGCCCTCCCACATCCCCTGAAAATATTTTCCACATTGGTATACATGTCAGTGAATGGCACTGCAACCCAGGGGTAACATGCAGAAGATTTAATCGGGGGCCTGACCAATCAGAATGGACACTGGCCACTGAGCTGGAGCAGGGTCCTAGAGTCCTACCCTTCCCCAGCTGTTCTCAGCATTAACTCTTAATTAGGGAATTGTGAGGCAGACTGGCAGTTTGGAAGTTCCAGGGAAAGCTGGAGCAATGCTGGGAGGAGCAATGAAGGGGCACTCTGGGATCTTGAGGGAGCTGTCATAAAAGTATGTCAATATTTTAAAAACCAGGGTGGCTGTAAGAGTACCTTCTGGCTGAATACCAGCCTTGGTGCCATCATTCATCCAACCTAGAGAATCCTTATCTTTTTGTTCTATTTCATCGGCAATCCAGACAGTCACTAAATCCTTTCAATTCTACTTACTGGTTCTCACCATCACCATCACCCTCATACCAGTACATTGGTTGCATTATTGAAGACTTACCATCATTTTTTTTTTTGAAGCCTTATCATCTCTTGACTAGATTCATACAACTTCCTACCTGGTCTCCCTGACTTCATTCTAGCTCTACTCCCACCCTTCTACTTATTCCCAGAGGAATATTCATTCTATTCATTCTAAAGCCTTAATTGATAGACATTACTCCAAAGAAGATAGACAAGTGACCAATAAGCATAAGCAAAGATGCTCAATATTGCTAATAATCAGGAAAATGCAAATCGAAACCATAGTGAGATACCAGTTCACAGCCTTTTGGACATATTTAAA
Organism: Ursus americanus; assembly: GCF_024610735.1. Lineage (NCBI taxonomy): Eukaryota > Metazoa > Chordata > Mammalia > Carnivora > Ursidae > Ursus > Ursus americanus. The sequence continues at coordinate 49,297,644 of NC_142132.1, forward strand.
GATAAAGAAAAAATAAAATAAACTGGAACACTTGTACACTACTGGACAAATTGTAAAATTGTGCAGCTGCTTTGGAAAAATGTATGGTGGCTCCTCAAAAAATTAAAAATAGAATTACCATATGATCCAGTAATTTAAATTCTAAGTATATATATATACATATATATGTATGTATGTATATATATACATATATATGTATATATATATATAAATTAAATTAAAACAGGGTCTTATTTAATATATATTAATATATTAATTTATATATTAATATATATTAATTATATATTAATTATACAAATGATATATATTAATTTAATAATTAAATTTAATTTAAATTAAATTTGACTTAATTATTTGATTATTTAATTATTTAGTTTGATTAATTATTTAATTAATTTAATTTGATAATTAAATTAAATTTAAATTAAATTTAATAATATATACATATATGTATATATGTGTGTGTATATATATAAATTAAATTAAATTAAATTAAATTAAATTAAATTAAATTAAATTAAAACAGGGTCTCAGGGGTACCTGGGTGGCTTAGTCGGTTAAGCGTCTGACTCTCTTCAACTCAGCCCAGTTCTTGATCTCAGGGTCATGAATTCAAGCTCTTGTTGAGCTCCACGCTAGGCATGGAGCCTACTTAAAAACTAAAAATATAAAAAACAAACAAAAAACCCCCAGGATCTCAAAGAGATATTTTATACCCATGTTCATAGCAGCATTATTTTTTTAAGGTTTTATTTATTTATTTGACAGAGAGCACAAGCAGGGGGAGCAGCAGGCAGAGGGAGAGGGAGAAGCAGGGGCCCAATCCCAGGACCCTGGGATCATGACCTGAACCAAAGGAAGTCACTTAACCAGCTGAGCCACCCAGGCAGCCCTCATAGCAGCATTATTCACAATGGCCAAAAGGTGGAAGCAACCCATATATCCATCAATGGATAAATGGTTAAACAAAATGTGGTATATGCATACAATGGAATATTATTCAACCTTAAAAAGGAAGGAAGTTCTGACAGGCTATAACATGGATGATCCTTGAAGATATTATGCTAAGTCACAAAACGAAAAATACTGTATGATTCTATTTGTATGATGTACCTAGAATTGTCAAATTCATAAATACAGATAATAGAATGGTGGTTTCCAGGGCTAGGGGGAAGGACAGTATGGGGAGTTGTTGCTTAATGGGTTCAGAGTTTCAGTTTTGCAAGATGAAAAAAGTTTTAGAGATAGAAGGTGGTAATGGTTATATAACAATGTGAATGTACTTAATGCCACTGAACTGTACACTTAAAAGTGATTAAAGTGGTAAATTTTATGTTCTATATATTTTGCCACAATAAAAAACATAAATGCAAACTAAATATACAGCTAATTACTGGGGAAAATAGAGTCAATTCAGTCATATCACTAAAAGATCCTCAGTATGGTGACCAAACTCTTTAGCATATTATCGGGTTTCCCAGGCCCTTATGATTTGACTCCTGCCCATTTCTACAGCTTCATCACTTGAAATTTACCATTGAAGCTCTAAATTCCAGTGCTGGGCAGCTCTTTGATGTTGCCTGAATATGCTGTGCTCCCTTGCCTGGGAATTTATAACATGCTATTTGCTCTTCCAATCTCAGCCATCCATCCCACACCCCAGCTAAGTATATTTTATTAATCCTTCAAGTCTCAAACTCGATTTTTTTATTAAGTTTATTTTAATTCCAGTATAGTTAATATACAGGGTTATATTAGGTTCAGGTGTACTATACAATTCTATACATTACTTAATGCTCATCATGATAAGTGCACTCCTTAACCCTCATCACCTATTTCATCCACCCCCCCCACAGTCCCTCTGGTAACCATCAGTTTGTTCTCTGTAATTAAGAATCTGTTTCTTGGTTTCTCTCTCTTCTTTTCCTTTCTTCATTTGTTTCTTAAATTCCACATACGAGTGAAATCATATTTGTCTTTCTGTGACTGATTTATTTTTCTTGGCATAATATTCTCTAGCTCCATCCATGGTGTCACAAATGGCAAGATTCCATTCTTTTTTATGGCTGAATAATATTCCACACACTACACACACACATACACCCTATATATATATATATACATATATATATATATATATATATATATATATATATATATATATATATGTATATATATAGACACACACACACACACACCACATCTTCTTTATCCATTCATCTATTGATGGACACTTGGGCTGCTTCTATAATTTGGCTATTGTATACGATGTTGCAATAACCATAGGGGTGTGTGTATCCCTTTGAATTAGTGTTTTTGTATTTTGGGGGTAAATACCCAGTAGTGTGACTGCCATTCCATAGGGTAGCTCTATTTTTAACTTTTTGAGGAACTCCATACTGTTTTTTATAGTGGCTGCACCAGTTTGCACCCCCACCATAAAAGCTCCTTTTTCTCCACATCCTTGCCAACATGTGTTGTTTCTTGTCTTTCTGATTTTAGCCATTCTGACAGGTGTGAGCCGATATCTCATTGTAGTTTTGATTTGCACTTCCCTGATGATGAGTGATGTGGAGCATCTTCTCGTGTGTCTGCTGCTCAACTGTAGGTCTTCTTTGGAGAAATGTCTCTTCATGTCTTCTGCCCATTTTTAATTGGATTAGTGTGTGTGTGTGTGTGTGTGTGTGTGTGTGTGGTGTTGAACTGTGTAATTTCTTTCAATTAATTCTTCAAAATGCAGTTAAGATATCATTTCACCCAGGAAGTTTTTCTTGACCTATTCCTTCTTTCCTACCCCAAGTAAGAGTTAGGTAGATATCTTGCATATTCCCATAGCAACCTAACTGCCTTAACTGATGGCCCCTGAAGCCAGACTGCCTAAGTTTGAAGCCCAACTTTGCCATTTACTATGTAACCTTAGGCAAATTACTTACTTCTCTGACTCTAATTTCTTCTTTAAAAACGAGGATAATAATACATTGCACCTCATAGATTGTCATGGGGACGAAATGAGTTAATCAATGGACAGCAAGTTGAACAGTGTCTAGTGCACAGTGTAGTCTCAAACAATATCTCCAACTGCTTTGATTTTCAGCAAGGTGACCTTAACACTCATCCCACCAAGCAGGAGGGTCTATGTTCCCTCATCTTGAATCTGGGTGGACATGTGACTCACCTATAACCAAGAGAATGTGCCTAATTTCCAAGGTTACGTCAGAAACACTTCCAATTAAGCTTCTGCTTTGCTGACTGGAATAACAGTCAATGTGGGCTTGAAGCCCTGAGTACCATGTAAGTAACTACCCTGGAACTGTGATACCATGAAGAAGCCAAGCACAAGAAGTTTGTAGGCCCTTCAGTCAGAAATATAGTCTTCCCAGCCCAGGCCCAGATATATTAGTGTATGAGCATGAGCCTTAAGATAATTCCAATCTCTAGTCAATTAATCCTCAACATTCAAGTCTTCCCAGCTGAGGCTACAGATACTGTGGGGTAGAGAAAAGCCATCCGCTTATTCTGTCTGGATCTCTGAACCACAGAATCCATGAACATAATAAAACGGCTATTTTAGTCACTCAAGTTTTAGTGTAATTTGTTATGGCAGAATAGAAAGTAGAACAGCTATATACTATACATGATTTCTATCTTCATCATTATCATCACCATTATTCTCATCATTATATTATCATAGCACTTAATTCAATAATACTCATACCATAAATGTCTATTGACCTACCTATAGCCCTCATTAGATTCTAAGCTTCACGTTTCACTATCTAGCATAGTACCAGATATATACACTAAATTTTTTGTTCAACGAACTAAAAAAATCCTTCCAACCAACTAGATCTCCAGTGCTCTGACATACAGTCAGCCTAATAGTTACACAAACAAGATGACAGAACAATGTTTGGCCCTGCATAAAAATCATTCATAGTCTGCCTTATACACAGTGAGGAGCATCATTGATATTTTAGTGAATTTCCCCCAAGTCTCCAGTATGTTTATTAAATTGAGATGTTCTATGTATCTTTTCAACCTTTTTCCACCTATAATATTTATATGCATAATTTCATGTTATTCTTTAGAAACTTATTTTTGTTGATTAAATAATAGTTTATCATCTGAATACACCACACTTTCATCTATTGTTAGATATTTAGTGTTTTCCATTTCCGTTAATATAAACAATGCTATGAAGAATTACTTAACACCATTTTTAATAGTGAGAAACACTTTCCCACTAAGACCAAGTACAAGACAATAATGTCCTCTCTCACCACTCCTTTTCAACATTATACTGGAAGTCATTACTAATGCAATAAGGCAAGAAAGGAAATAAAAGGTATACAGATTAGAAAGAAAGATATATAATTGTCTTTGTAAATGCTATGACAATCTATGTAGAAAATCTGAAAGAATAAACAAAAAGCCCTCCTGGAACTAATAAGCAATTATAGCAAGATTCTAGGATACAAGGTTAATAAACAAAAGTCAATTTCCCTCCTATATATCACAGTGAACAAATGGGATTTGAAATTAAAAACACAATACCCATCACCAGCCTATCCCATTCCCCCAAGGAGGGCACGTATTGCATGGTGCACTGGGTGTTATAAGCAACTAATGAATCATCGAACTTTACATCAAAAACCAGGGATGTACCATGTGGTGACATAATATAATAAAAAAATATGATTATAAAAAAAATAAAAAATAAAAACACAATACCATTTATATTAACACCATAAAAATGAAATACTTGGGTATAAATTTTTAAAAATATGCAAAAGACCTATACGAGGAAAACTACAAAACTCCAATGAACTAAATTAAAGGAAAACTAAATAAATGGAGAAATGTTCCATGTTCATGGATAGGAATACTCAACATTGTCAAGATGTCAGATCTTCCCAAACTGATCTATAGATTCAATGCAAACCCAATCAAAATCCTTGCAGTTATTTTGTGGATATTGACAAAATGATTCTAAAGTTTCAATGGAGAGGCAACAGACCCAGAGTAGCCAACACAATATAGAAAGAGAACAACAAAGTTAGAGGACAGACACTATCTGACTTCGAGACTTATTACAAAACTACAGTAATTAAGACAGTGTGGTGTTGGTCAAAGAATAGTCAAATGGAACAATGAAACAGGATAGAAGCAACCAAGGTATCCCTCAGTAGGAAATGAATAAACTGATATATTCAGACAATGAAATATCATTCAATACTAAAAAGGAATGAGCTATCAAGCCATGAACAGACATGAAGGAAACTTTAATGCATGTTACTAAGAGAAAGAAGCCAACGTGAGAAGGCACATACTGTATGATCCTATATGACATCTGGGAAAGGCAAAACTCTGGAGATAGTAAAAGATTAGTGACTGCCAGGAGTAGAGGGAAAGCTGAATAGGCAGAGGACAGAGGATTTTTAGAGCAGTGAAAATACTCTGTTTGATACTATAACAATGGATACATGTCATTATACATAGGTCCAAACCCAAAGAATGCACAAAACCAAGACTGAACGGTAATGTAAACTATGGATTTAAGTGATTATGATGTGTCAACATAGGTTCATCAATTACAACAAATATACCATTCAGGTAGGGGATACTGCTAATGGGGGGAAGCTATGAGGGCATGGGATATACAGAAAATCTTTGTACCTTCCTCTATATTTTGTTGTGAACATAAAACTACACTAAACAATAATATCTTAAAAATGACTTTTGGCTTTTTATATAAATCTTTGGCTGAAACTTTGATTGTATCCTCTCAATAGATTCCTAAAAATAGAATCATTGAACCAAAGGCTAACTACATATTTTCATATTGATAATAAAAATAGCATTACCTCCCAGAAATATCAGAATAAATTAATTCTAGAAGAAAGAAAAAGAGTGCCATCATATTCTTCCATTCAATAAGTAATACTATTTTTTAACTCCAAATTCTTTTATTAACAAAAATTTCATTTCTAATAAGCTTGAACTTTCAATGTTCACTTACATTTCTAATTTTGCCTAGTCACCTCTTTAATCCATCTTTCTTTCTCCTGTATTTTTTTGGTAGAACGTGCAAAAGGTCTCCCTACAGTAGAAGATTGAATCTTTTTATTTTATATATTATCTTTCAGTTATAATTTTGCTTATAATGTTATAGATATAGAATATTTACACATTTTTAATGTTATAAAATCTGCCTGTGATTTATTTTATGGAAGTTTGATATTATTTTAACATTTTTCACAGATTAAGACAACTTTCCTATTCACAGTCTATCCCAAATTTCAAATATGGCATGCGAGATTATAATAATTAAGCCATCCTGTCATCTTGCAAGTGTTAAGAACATGTCATTCCACCAAGATCAAGGCTGCCAAATAAAACTGAAAAGAAATTATATTTTATCTCCTAATCCCATCTTCTATACCTTACTCCTAGGGTAGCCATTGCAAAGACATCAACTTTATAGATCCATATTATCACAGGTTTTATTTAGCCTAACTATCCTCCCAGCATAGAAGATGGACCCATTAGTGAGTATCACCTTTAAATGGGTCAGCAGCATTAGCAACTTGCACGTTTGGGGGTAGTGGGTCTAAATATTTTCTTTAACAGAATTCCTAGCTTTGGCGCTAAAGATAATATGTTTATGGTTTTAATAAATATTTACTAAGCACTCACTTTGTGACCTAGCTAAGGCTGAGGACATAAAGAAGAGTAACATACCATCTCTATCCTTAAGGAGATCCTAACTTAATTAAATGTAGAGGAGATTAACATAAACAAATACTTGTTTTAATAATAGTCAGAGACAGTGAATTGATAAAATCATTCAAAATAATATTTATGTTACTGAGCTAACTGGAAGAATTTCCCCATTTTAGAGTTCTAATTAAGTGTCCAGAGTCACTCTAGATTTTCTTTGCCTTCTTTGTTTTAAGTCATTTTGTTGCATAATTGCTTTAGTAAAATTCACCAGAGATAAGATGAATCAGCTAAGGTGTATCATTAGCAGCAAATATTTATGGAGCACTTACTATAGGTACTCTGAAGGTATTAAGAATCATGAGGCATATTTCCCACCCAGTAACAGTTTAAAGTCAACTCAGTAAAATAAAATTAATCTACATTAAATGACAATTTTAATAAAAGGCAAATGAACAGAGAAGCATATGAGTGCTATGAAGAGTCAAAGGAGAGAGTATTCACATTAGGCAATGAAGATCAGATAGGATATGAATGAGATCAGGAAATTCAATGGGAAGAAGACTATGGGGTCTTCCTAGAAATGCAGGACATGTTTAGTGACAGTGAGGATAAATTTCTTCCTGGCTTAAGTTATCTTTAGATATCTAAGTTCATTTTTATTGTCTCAATAGTAGTTGATACATAGCAATTTACAGGCGGTAGGTGTTTTTGAGGCTATTTAGTTCCACCCATTCATTTATTTGAGATACAGCAAATTTAGGCCAAAGAGAAGAAGCGATATACCTTCCCAGATGGCATGTTAGTAAAGTAGATTCAGGACACAAGGCTGCCACTTTATACTCTTCCTCTCTCTACTACTAGAATCTGAAGAGCTAGAATAATTGAGTTCAGAGAGTTCAGAGACCATTCACACTACAAATTCTACCTCCTTCACTCTAAGGTCCCTTCTGAAAGTATCATCCCTTTAAGGGACTTCTAGAATACACTCGTGTGATGAGGCATTCAATAAAGACCACTATGGACGTTATTGTATAAATTGCTAGGTACTTATTTTTAGAGCTCCCTTAGACTGTTCAAGAAGTACCAACTGAAATACAGTACACCCGACTGCTACATAAAAGTAGAAGCAAAATAAAAGTTTCAGGTAAAACAGAGCCATAAATCTAGAAATTTAAGCTCCTCTCCTCAGGCAACTGAAAGCCAATTCCGCATTTCCTCCTACTCGCTGACAGCCTCTTGGGCATTCAAATAGGAAAGAGCTGAAAAGCAGGATTTCCGGTCCAATCTAATACTGGACAACACTTAATGGCTTAAGTAGATTAATAATACTCTTGCTATTGGAATTTTGCCTTTCACCGCCTTTCACTGTAAGCTTTGCCTGTACTTGATCTACAGGGAGGCTGAATGTTGAAGAGTCTTTTACCAGAACTGCTCTCATTCAGCACCCCGTCTGGAAATGACAACCCAATTTCGACACCAATCAATCAGTAAGAATTTATTGACTGCTACTATGTTCCCCACACTACCTATGACAGTGGCAGAGATCTGGAAGATTATGAAACATGTTCATTTTCTCAAAGAAGTTAGAATTCAGTTGGGTTTTCAACATTTACATATATGAAACAAAAATAAATCAACAAAATCGCCATCAGTAGAAAACTCTCAGACTGAGGGTCTAGAATCTACAAGCTAAATGGAAGAGTTCAGGGGAGCAATAAGAGCCAAGGGATTATGGAGCCCTTAATGGGGAGGAAAGCCCTGAACTTGACTCAAAGGATGCATAGGATGTGCAGAAGGAAACAGCAGAGGGAAGAGAGTTCTAAAACAAAGTAATAATATGAGGGAAGATAAGTCACAACTGTGGGATACTGAAGAAAGCTTTACTGGGGGATACATGGTTGCAGTAGTATGAAATAACTTTGGTTAGTGAAAGAAAATTAGAAGTTAGACTGGTCTGGATAGAACACTTGACCTAAAATATATAAAATCTGTTCTCAAATATGTTTCTCTCCATTTAATGATATCATTTGGATGGCTGAACATTCTCTGACATCTGTAATATCTTGATAAGATATCTCACACACGAGATACTTAAACATTAGTTGAAGAAATGAATGAATAAGTTGATCAACAGATAAATGTGTAAGAGTAAAATTATACCTAAAATACATGAATTCAAGCATGTTTTTATTTTATTTTTATTTTTTTTTAAAGATTTTATTTATTTGACAGAGAGCCAGCGAGAGAGGAAACACAAGCAGGGGGAGTGGGAGAGGAAGAAGCAGGCTCCCAGCAGAGTAGGGAGGCCGATGCGGGGCTCGATCCCAGGACGCCAGGATCACGCCTTGAGCCGAAGGCAGACGGTTAATGACTGAGCCACCCAGGCGCCCCTCAAGCATGTTTTTAAAATATGAATAGTTAACAAAAATTTTATTGTAAATGTCATGTTACCCTCAGTCAAACATCTGAAGTACAAAGAAATCATTCAATTCCATAAGAATGATTGAACGTGTACCATAGATATATCATAGTCAAGAGGATGGCTGAGAACCTTGCTCTTTTGGAGTTAACAATTTAGCTGAGGTAGAGGTGGGGTGGGAAGAAAGAGAAGAAGAGAGGGAGAGAGGGAGAAACTGTGGAAGGGAATGAAAAAAGAAGGAAAAAGGAAAAGAAAAAGAAAGGAAAAGAGAGAAAAATTATTTCAGACATCAAGTGTTACAAAGAAAGTGACACACTGAGAACTGATGGAAAGTGGCTGGTGGGTGGGTGGTTCAGCTTCTTTAAACTGAGGGTCTGAGAAAACCTCTCTGAGGAGTTGACAGTGGAACTGAAACTTCAATGACAAAAAGAAGCCAACCTCAAATAGATTTTAGGGTGGATACTTCTTGGTCAGGGTGAACAGCCCTATGTTGAAAAGACAATGAGTGTCATAGCTTAAGGAACAGAAAGGTGGCCACTGTGTGTCTCAAGTGTGTTGCAGAGCTGGGGACAGAAGGACAGGAGCCCAGGGTGAGGGCTGAGGGGCAGGGCCAATTCACAAGAGGACTGGAAGGTCTGAATGCCTCAGCTAAGGACAAGGCATTAGGAGGCACAGTTACTAGAGGGGCAAAAAACAGCCCAGCACTAACGGGGCACACTCTCTGTAGGACATGCCCATTCTCATCAGAGTGTATATTTGTCTCTGAGCCTGGAGACACGATTGTAAATTCAGATCAGACCTCAAGATTCCGGAACCATGTCCTGATTTATCTATAGACAATGGAGAGTTGTAGCTTGAGGAGTCTACTCGTTTTTCACAATGGTTAATGCGGTGACTCCCACCCCTATAAAAATCACTGCAAACAGTAATTGTCCTTTTCCTGTGGTGAACTGTAACACAGGAAAAAAGGACCTTATAAACAGTGCCTCTGCTGCTGTATTTCTCTTCTTTCTCGGTACAGGACAGCCCAGGGAAGAGTATTCAGAGTCTCATGGCACAAGCCCATGATTCATAAAGATGGCTGCTCCTTTCAGGTCCTGACTCAGCGCAGGAAGAGCAGAAGCAGAAACTTCCCTTCCAGATGTGCAATGAGGGGAGAAAGTCACTTCTTCCTCAGGGGACAAAACAGTGCTTTGAATTTCAAAGGCGGATGCCCCAGAGGCCCCACCAGACTCACTCCACAAAAATGTTTGATGAATTACCATGGCAGGCATCAACTTTGCAGATTAATGACCAAAAGAGTTTAGTTTATGTCTCAGTGGAAGAAGATAAATTTTCTCTTGGCTTTGAGAATCTGAGGGATTGAGAAACCCAGCTAACCACAGCACCTCTCTCTTCATTCACAATGCTTTACCATGGGTCGTTTACTTTCTACATTCCCTTTCAGCGGGTTTTTATAAATTTAAGCGAAACAGACAGCATGTCTGTGTTCTGCTTCTTTTGCAATATGATGGCAACCAAGTGATTAGAAATTGTCTTTGGGTTGGTGTAGTCGGTGGAAAATCATTGAGGTTTGTTGTGAAATTTGTTCTCAACTCATAACTCAACTAGACACTGAATGGCTATTTTCCCAACTTCAGACCAGGCTGCTAAAAAGTACTGGCATCCAACTAAAAATATATGTCAAGGCCAAACCCCCATCCTGTGTGTATGTGCATGTGCATATGTGTGTATTTAACACAGTCTAGAGTTCCAATCCAGGAGCAGTAAGGCTACTTTACAAACTAAAACCTGAGCCCAGGAGTCAGGGTTATGATTATTTTTTCTGCACTCCCCCATTTTTCCACCTCAGCAAGGCCTTGTGCTTTCGCCTCCCATTAAATATTACGGACAATGTTTCCATATGTAAAGATATTATGACTTGCCTACTCCCATGTCATATTTTGCATGCAGCACCATTTATATAAACCAATTGATCATCTTTCTTGAACCATTACGATCTGCCTAGACCTGCACTAGGGTCTAGGTCTTGGGGATACAAGGGAAGAACAAGGCAAGAAATCGATCTCGCGATGCATCTGAGGAGAAAGTATGTGAAACGTTACAGAATCCTACAGGAGGATAGATGAGTAGGAAGGCATGTGGGACATCAAAGTACATAGCTAGAAAATGGTCCAGACAAAGTTTTGTAAAGAAAAGGGGGTTTTCATGGGACTGTGAAGTACTACTGTGAAGTAGGAGACAGGATCCAAAGAGTTAGAGAAAGGGGACATTCTGTCCTAAGCACAGTGACTGGATTTGAGGGTGGGAAAGCAGAGTATGGGTCTCCCCTGCGAGAAGGGGTAGATGAGAAGGATGGGACACATCATGATGGCTCGGAACACCAACAAGGAGAGGTGAACAGAGAATCCATACCAGTTATTGAGAAAAGGTGAGTGAGGGGCGCAATGGTGAAGATAAAACTTTCATTTTCCGACTACTCAGAGTCAATTTTAAAAGAGGTTGCAGGTAGACAATGCACATTACCTTACTGATATATATGGACAATTGTCACTTGTACTTGGGGTTCTCATTAGAGAATTGAAAACTTAATGTTTCCCTTTTTTTTCAATTAGCACAAACAGAAAAATGAAGACAACCAATCTTAAATAAATGACTGTTAAAATGACATAAAAAGATTCCTAAAGGACATCAAATAGTTTGAGAATCACTGGCAAGAAAATTTCGTTTATAGTCAGAAGCCAATGTGCAGGGTTACTCATATCTTGTAAGAGCAATTAATCAGATTTGCTTTCCTGCCTTAAACCAGGACAGGCTCAGGAAAAGGACCACTGGTGGCAAGTAGGATAATCAGCTTTTCAGAAAGATGACCCAGGGTGCACCCATACCAGAACCCCGTCCTCCAAAAAATAATATATATACATGTATAACAACTTTGACATAAAAATACATGAAAAATGGGTTTATTTGAAACTCTATCATTGTTCTATAGTATTTACCTTTTGGTTACATAAATCCTATTATGTAAGACAAAAAGTAGAATTAGTTAACAGTGGCAATTAACCATAATTAATAGGACTGACTAAACAGATCATAAATGTGAGAAAAATATAACATTATTTTTATGTTTCTCTCCTCTGATACAAATTTATTTAAACTCTTTTAAAACTTTTTATTGGGTATTTAAATTTGTAGGCTATATTGTTGTATATGTTTAAAGTACATAAATATGAGACTTTTTAAAGGGAGAATGAAAATACTATATAAACAGATATTACCTATATTTAGTAAAAATAACATGTCTTTCTCTCCCATATTATAGTACGGTATTTTTACTCTTGCTGTTTCCTTTTCCAATAATGCTTCTCTGGACTGCCTGCAGCCTTCAAGATACCCTTCCTTTACATGGTGGTAAAGCTGAACATAGTGACACGTAAAATTCCGTTCCACCTGTGGCTATGCTCTTATCAAGCTCACATTACACTGCTCTGGTGTCAGGTCGATATGGTGACACCAAGCTAAACAGCCTATCAACAAAAGCAGTTCAGCATGGAACACTCTGGTGTTTCCTTACTAGCAAGAGCAGGGTTTTAGACTGGAATCAGTTTCTCCAAAAACTCTTCCTCCACTTGGTATCTACATGCCTATTTTGATGGACCAGAAGTCTGTCAATCAGCTTTGTGGCACATCTGAATTCATCACAGAAACTCTCCATGTCCAACATGCTCATCGTTTTTAAAACACTATGAAGCGTATTAGATGTCATCGTAAGTTCAACTTCTTTTTCTTGGGGCAAATGATTTTAAAGCACTGAGGTAATGCAAACTTGTGAATTCAGAATTTTTCCTCAACTTGTAAAATCAAAGTTGGATTCTGAGTAATGACAGTTTTAGTAAATAAGGAAATTGAGAAAGCCCTGTTTGATTTGGCTGTCCTCTGGTGACAATTTTGTTCATTTAGAAGCAGGTTTATTTATTTTTTTTTAAGATTTTATTTATTTATTTATTTATTTATTTATTTATTTATTTATTTATTTGACAGAGATAGAGACAGCCAGCGAGAGAGGGAATACAAGCAGGGGGAGTGGGAGAGGAAGAAGCAGGCTCACAGCGGAGGAGCCTGATGTGGGGCTCGATCCCATAACGCTGGGATCATGCCCTGAGCCAAAGGCAGACGCTTAACCGCTGTGCCACCCAGGCGCCCCTAGAAGCAGGTTTATTTCTAAAAAATCTTTTTTTCCCCTTTATGCATGAGTTTTTATCATATCCTACATAGAACATCAAATAACTCAGGTATAATTCTTTCCTAGGCTCCCTGTGGCCTCTTCATAGATCATCAAAGAGTTTTGGAGAAACAGCAGATAAATTTCTGTTTTACTATAATAATTCTGTCCTCCATTCTCATTCCCAATGTATTCCCAATTAGTGAAGTACATTCTTCTTACCCCACTCTTTGAAGATAAGATTTAGAGCAGGCCAACATTTTAACATCTTTTCTACGGCCCTCAATAGTGATAGCCATTTTGTAGGAACATACTTAAAAAGACGAATTCCTTCCATTTTGATCAAGTCAAAAGCTCAAGTGCTTCTGTTTTGAGGAAGCTAAACGTGGCCAAAAACTTCATTTTGCAAGTTTCAACATCACAGGTAAGTAAATCACACCTCTTTTTAGCAATGTTGAAGACAAGCTGTAAGGATATTCAGCAGATGAGACTGTTTCATTTGTTTGATAAGAAATTTAAACACTGAATGGAGTTACCAATACCTACACTGCCCACTAATATGCAGTTAAATAAGCAAAGTCCAGCTTGGATAGGATATCTAGGATATCAACAATCTTTTGTTTCATGGTTTCTGCAGTTTCATTAAAATCTTCAGAAATCAAGAAGGTGATCCAAACTCCAATTTTCAAGTCTGAATACTGAAGAGTTAGAAGGAATATGACCTTGTTGCTGTGGCTCAAGGAATCACTTGGCATGTTAAGGAAAGCATGGTTGTTGGTCAGATCTGACTAAATTAGCTGTATTCCGTAAGAGGGCAATATATCTGTTACCCAGTATATTTTAACTGAAATTTATAAACCAGGCAATATAACTTAAATTCGTGTCATCAAGAGATCAAGGGAACAATACGATAATGCTACTTGCTTGGGTGTTATACCCAAGATAATTCAGCAGAGACTATTTTCAACTAAGCATTGGTGTCTTCTTGGGAGACACAAAAGCTTCTGACTAATTTAGAAGTTCTTATGTCTCTCATCCTAAAATGGTGAGATTCAGTCTCCCTATGTGCTTTCACATCTCCTTCTCCACCATGTTCAATTTTCTGCACGTTTTGCAAGATGATCTCCTTTGGTTATTGATTTCCCCAATCTAGTTTTATGAGTCCTTCCATCTGTCACTGTTGAACGGTCATTTAACCTTCTTTTTCTGGGGTTTCTAGGTCATGCTGGCATTGATATTATAGTCACCCTCATTTTCATTATCTGAACTCTTAGAAAATATAGTCACAATATTCACAATGTCAAAACTTAAACTGGTGCCATGGTGATACAAAGCACAACAATTAATCAACAAACAGAGTCAAAGATAGATGGACCGTGAATAATCGTAATTACAATTTACTTAAGTCATACACTCAAGTTGCATCAACTGGTGTGAAACAACAACAGTTGATTCATTAGTGTGAACTTCAAATCATGGTTGGCAATAGAAGGGGGAAACACAGTGACAGCAACTAAGGAAGATAAATAATCTATGCTTTATCTATTTGACACTAAAAACAACATTGCTTTCTGCATCTATATTTGGGCTGCCATATGGGTTTTATACTTTTCCCCGAACCTCTGGCATCTATCACCAAAAAATAAGATTTTCTGTATCCCAGGGATGGAACTTCTGAGATATGGGACTCTCAGTTCTAAAACCAGGACACTTCCTCATGCTAGCAGGACTCAAACATTATTCAGCATAAATTCTTACAAAGTTTGAAACAGAAAAGAGTCATAAAGCCAATCATCTTATCAAGACATGATGAAACAATACATAGAATAGGCTATCTGGTAAATCGTGGTCCATATTTGAAAATGGGCTATGTGAGGAAAAAGATGTCTATCTGAGAACTGACCAATTGGACCTACCCAAAGGTGAAGACATTCAAGATGGCTCAAACCAATATAACTGATGATCATGACTTTAAAAAATATAGGAGGAACAAAATCTGGTGCAGATGAGAATAAGTCTCTAACTTTACTTTTATACATTATCAAAGGTAAGCTCTCAAATTCTAAAGTACGTATTGAGACATTAATAAACCCCTCTTCTAATGGGTTTAACTAATTTTTTTTGTTATTTATTATAAGTAGGCTATTAGTGAGTCTTCCCCCCCTCATATAGCCAATGCTGATTGGTTGTTTCCAAAACATATTCATCTGAATATGACCCCATTTCTATTAGTAAGGAATTAAACTTTTTATTTGGGGAATTATATTCCACTTTAGAGGAATATATGAACATATTTAGCTAAACTCAGTGGAAGCTTCACCAGGGATTGTTCCTGCTCATTCATCAAAAAGGATCTAACTTATATCTGGAGCAGTACTTCCCAAAATACAGAGACACTATGTTAAAAAATTGTGTAGTTAAATATACTTGAGGAACACTGGGTTTAAAGTGTCAAACAGTATTCCTTATTATATATTCCACATATTTTTTAAGATTTTATTTATTTATTTTAGAGAGAGAGAGAGCGAGTGGGGGAAGGGTAGAGGGAGAGGGAAAGAGCGAACCTTAAGCAGGCTCTACACCCAGCATGAAGCCCAAAGCAGGGCTTGATCTTATGACCCTGAAATCATGACCTGAGCTGAAATCAAGAGTCAGACGCTTAACCAACTGAGCCATCCAGGTACCCCCACTTATTTTTTTAAAGGCTCATGTGCAATGAGCACATTAAGAGTTCGAAAACACTTCTCTGAAGCAGTGTTCCACAAACTACGGTTTGGGATACACTGATATAAATATAACAAAATGTAAAAATAGGACTCTGTTTTAAGTTCAGGTGAAGTCCCAAGACAATAAGAACCAACTAGACCTATATACCAAGACAAGGTGCTGAATTACCCAAACAGGACTGTGACAGAGGTGTCTGAGTACTGGATTTGCAAACCCTAGCTGAACACATCTCTCTATATTCTCAAAAAGATGCTGGCTAGGCTATGAGAAGAGTTTGGAGTGAGAAGTGGGGATTTTTTTTTAAAGATTTATTTATTTTAGAGAAAGAGAGAGAGAGAGAAAGTTGGAGGATGGGGAAACGGAGAGAACCCTCAAGCAGACCCATTAGCTGAGCGCTGAGCCAGACATGGGGCTTGATACCCGGACTCTGAGGTCATGACCTGACCCGAAATCAAGAGCCAGATGCTTAATCAACTGAGCCACCCAGGCACCCCAAGAAGTGAGGATTTTGTTAAAGAATTTTTAGAAACTTTTAGATTTGCCTGCAATGCTTTACCCACATGGAAAAGGGTTAAGGGTACCTCCCTCATGTCAAGCAACTGACAGGGAGTTCAGTGGCTCACTTAGGTAGCTTGCTATGTGCTCCCTGCACTTTCAGGGTCAGAGGGAACTGATTTCTGATTTAAACATGAAAACTTTAACAAGTGAAAGAAAGACTATGGCTGAAGCTGCCTGCTAGGTGGCTCAAGAAAAGAGGCCTGCCTTGAGGATCTAACTCTACCTCACTACTAGAAAGTCAAAGACCCATATCTCCATGGAGGAAGTGAGGGCCAAGTGCAAGACAAAGCACCCTAGGACAGTCTTGGATCCTGCGCTATTGGAGGTAAGGAGACCTCAGCAAAGAAAAGTCCCCAGATGCCCAGGATATAAAGAAGGAATCACAAGTGCACAGCCTCAGGAGATGGATTCATCATCAAGAGAACTGCAACCCAGAGGATCCCAGCAGTTCATGAAACAGCCTGCAAGGAGAAGGGCCAACCTAAACATCTGCCACTGGAAGAGCAAGCCAGCAGATGAGCACTAGCCAATCAAGTTTGATCCTGCCTCCCACTTCTCTCCCGTCTCCCCACCCAACTTACCTGGTATGTGGGAATGGGGAGAAGATGAAAGAATAAAGGAAGAAGCTACCTAGCACACAGAAGATGCATTGCCTATGGATGAATTTTAGAGCTTTCATTCCTACCCTAGACTTCTCATATTCATAACTGAACCAAGACTTGTTTGGAGACTTAGGTACAGAGGACTTATTATTATCTAAGAGTGAGTAGCAAGCTCTGGGCACCCACTGAAATTTTATTCAGAAGCAGAAGAATATTAGTCCTACTGAGTGAATTTAGAAAGGCAGTTGTGAGAAAAAAGTAAATTTGTGTTACACCCTACCATGTAACACTAAACAAACATTTTATTTCCTGTGAAGTACCTGAGGTTGAGCCTATCATTTGGTGACCCAGAGCTCTACTGCAAGGAGAAGAAAGGCAAGCACTGCCTTGTGTCTTTATGGCACTTCCAAGTCCAGCATCTCAACTGACTCTCCCAACCCTATGAGGCAGCTGGATACGTGTGACTGTTCCCATTTTACAGAGGGAAAACCTGAGGCTCCAATCTGGGACTTGACTTAGCTAAAGTCTAAAAGCTTAAGCAGTGGCAGCTCTAACTTTAAGAATTCTTGTCATCCAAACTCCAGCTTCAGTGCTTTTTCTCATATATGCTATTTTCTTTAAAGGACAGGATAAGAGGTCACTTATAAATACTAGAATCCACTTCTCTTACATGATTGGAAATAATTTCTCAGTGAATAAAACTGAAATAATTATAGCTGTTAGGTTTTTTTTAGATAGCAACATCAGCTTTGAAATAAAGTCAAGAGCAGCATAAAACAATATGACCTCAGGCAGAGTAGATTAAAGACTTTTTCCAAATCCAGGCCGGTTGCTCTTTATAGCTGGATGCATTTTGTTTTTCTTCCCTTAAATAATTTTTGGTGGTAGTGTGTGTGGCAGGGGGTGGGGGGGAGGCTCTTTGATTACACTAAAACAAAATCTTGTGTACAAGCAACTCCTTTGGCATAAAGCACGAGGCCAATTATCACGTTTTTTTCCTTCCATTTTTTTCCCCACTGGCACAAAATCTAAGAAAAGCCTCAAGGTGCAAATGATTTGCAGTCTATTTAACATCGTGGTTATTTATTTTTATGAGAGCTCATTATTGCTCTTTACGCTAAATGATAGGTACATTCTTGGCTCCATTTCCCACTCTTTGCAAGCCCCAGAACAGTGGGGTTTTTTTCCTCTGTATTTCTAAATAATCTTCAATACTTCGTCAATTGAACATTTAACATCTCATAGATGATGTGTTGGACCAAGGCATAAGATCTGTGAAATCCAGTAGTCTAAGCCAGAACTTTGTGCCTATCTTATGCCATTGGAGTTATTTCTACTCCTATTTTCACCAAATATTCCTTAAGAGAAACATTTTCCATCTACATGTCCTGATCCAGTTCCTAGGAACTGAAAAAATGTTGTTGAACTATCCATAACCCTATAAAGGTCATGTTACCACTATCCCTTTTTTAAGACAAAGCACACTGAGCCTCAAAAAGGTAAAGTGATCTTCCCAAGTCATAGAGCTAGCTAAGAGAAAGTCAGAACTTGAATCCAAACACCCTGAGTTCCACTGTCTGTGTGCTGATATTACACTCCCTGTTTTTGGCAATTTCTTCCATAGAACCCTGTAAGCTCAAAGGAACAGAGCTATGGATATTTTGTTTACTTAACCCAATGAATAAAAAACCTTGTTTTTAAGAAACAGAACTCTAACTTTTTTCATGGAGGGAAGTTGTTTATGCCAATAAGAAAGAGAAGGGGGGATAAAGAACAGATAAGGAAAACAGGAAAGACAAAGACAGAAAAAGTGGGAGGGGATAGACAGAGTAATGAAGAGCATTCCATGTTATCAAGTCAAGTCATCAAACTGAGTTTGAACCTGCCTTTCCAGTTTTATTTACCACTTCATCCTATGCTCCCATTAAACTGGTCTATACTATACTGGCTATACTGAAGATAAGGAACTAAAAAAAAAAAAAGGTATTTGTATATTGAGCTTCTATCCTGCAACCTGCTAAATTCACTTATTAGTTCTAGTAGCTTTTCATAAATTCCACAGTATTTTCTATGTAGATGACCATTTCATCTATGAATAAAGACAGCTTTAATTCCTCCTTTCCAGTTTAGATGCCTTTTCTTTCTTTCCTTTTATACTTGTCTCACTGCAATGGCAAAACCTTCAGTACAATGCTGACTAGAAGTAGCAAGCATGTATCTGTATATTTTTAAATAACAAAAATAATTATTCTGCAGGTATTGGGTAAAGCCTAGGGAAGTTATAGGTGAATAAGAATCAGTCCCCAACTTAAGGATGTCAGACCTGGTGGAGGACCTCTTTTTAGTGGTAAGATGGACAACCAAATAAAACTCGAAAGATAAAGCAGGAGAGGTCCTTGAATAATAAAAGTGACAAAAGCAGCAATAGGAGCCTTAATATTTACAGAAGGATTGATATAGGCCAGGATCTGTTGAAGGTTCCTGATATATATTAACTCATTTGACTCCTACATCTTGTCCCCATTTTATAGGTAGGGAATAAGAGACACAAGAAGATAAGCGACTTGTGTCTTTATAGCCAGTGTTCTTAAGTGCTCGACTAAATTGCCTTCGTCTTCATTAACAGGTATTGAGTGTCCACTCTTTGCTAATTACTATGTCACTTTCAATTACTTTAATTATTACAATAATCTTGTTTTATAAATGAAGGAACTGAGGTTCATAGAGTTTAAGTGACCTCTCCAAGGTCACCCAACTAGCGCAAGACTCAAACTGAGGTGTTCTGACTCCAAATTCAATATCCTTTCTACCACCCTCTGATTCCTCTTCAAATAGCTAATATTTATATAGTACTTTGCAGCTTACAAAACTCATTATCACATTTATGCCTTAAATGGCACTTAAAGGAATTGAGATTTTATTCACTAGGTAAAGGAGAACCTTGGTCAGTTGTTAAGAGATGGGAAACTGTGAAAGACAGAAGAGGTGTTTCTGGAAGGCCAGGGCAGCATTGTGCTAGACGGGTATGCCAGGGCAAGTGCACAAGCCCAGGAGTTAGGAGACACTGCAACTCTCAAGAGGATCCACAATCACCTCTGAACCTATGAGTCCTTCCCTCCAAACTCGTTTGCCAGTCAGGAGAAGTCCTGTTTTAAATAATGTTCCTGGAGGGAACTCCCAGAAGAGCAAAGATAATAAAAGTATTTCTTATGTCACTTCTTCTCTCTGCATTTAACTTTCAGGAATACTTTTGTTAACTGAGAAGAGCACACCAAGGAACCATTATCACTGATACAAGGAGAAAACGGACGGTAGATTTCCTCAGCCATGTCCTGTCAGTGTCAACAATTTAACTAAACATATAATAGTCATAACCTCATCAGTGCTAAATTTTCTAGGTTTCTGGCACATATCTCTTCATCCCCCTCATTAAGTTTATAGAGTGTTCTTTGGTACATTTGCTCAGTACGAGGATTTCATTTTCAACTGGCATATATTGGAGTCAAATAGGGGAATGATTTTTCTGCCTTAAGTAGTTAGCAGAGTAAGAGAATATATGAAATGGACCAATGCCCAAATCCAGGTACTTGGCAAATAACAGCAGATAGATTTGACCCCATCCATCACAATCCTGCCCCATTCACCAGGGGTGGGTCCAACCCAGGTAGGCCAACCAAGCTAGAAATATGAACAGTTATTTTGTTTTCATTATCTTCCTTGCTGCATGCCCTGCATACTATCCCTGCTCAGGGACTCCCCTCATTCAGAAAGAGAGTCTTGAGGTTCTCATGAATACACTCCCACCAGGACGGTGACTCCAAACAAACTTCCCCAACCCAGATCTATCCCAATCCCCCTTCACTTTATCCTAATTTTAACATGTTAGCATTATATACTCAACTAGGTTAGATGAAAATGATTGCTACAATATCATCTAGGCAAATATTTAAGGGATAGCAAGCTTAATATGATTTCATTCTCAGGGGTATCTACATTTTAAAAAGGAGTACCCAGAGTCAGGAATGCCCTAACCTATAGATGAAGTTAAACTAAAAAGATAGAGCACTGCAGAGCTTCAGGGTGGGGGTTCTTCCAGCATCCATCAAAAATGCCCTGTGAGAAACAGCTAAACCCCATCAGCATACTTATACCTCAACTCTCCATCTGTCACATAGGGATATAACCCTGACTTTACAGGATTATTATAATATAGGGATATAATATGACCTCACAGGATTACTGTGGGGATTAAACCACTTGGTTAATCGTTGTTACAAACCTCTCAGGAAGCAATAAATTACAATGCAGAAGTGACAGGTTTCTAGTGACTTCTGAGTTTTGCCTTTTATACAAGGAACACACTTGATCTACCTCCATTGGGGTCTGAAGAGATGGGAAACCCCCTGCACATTGAGTCTTTTTCAGTCAGATAGGATTGTGACTTCTAGCTCTACTGCTTGCTGGGTTCAACTACAGATAAGTTATCCAAGCTCTAGCTTCTCAACCACCCATAAAAATACAGCCCCTATTTCTTGGATGGGCTGAAGAGAAAGCACCTTTACCACTGGCAGAAGAGACCACCTGGGACCTACTCACTAAGTGGTCATAACCAACACTGTGTGAACCAATAACTGAGCCAAGCACGTGCTTTAGGAAGAAAGATAAAACTTGCCACTATTTCACTTTGAACGAGAGCTCCACTCCCAACCATAACAAATCTTTATATTTTTATCTAGAATGGGTTTCATAGCACTTCAAAGCCTGCTGTCTTCCTCCCAGGATATTAAGGCATAGTGTAAACCTTCTTTCACTACTCTGCATTCCTAGTTTCCTCAGAATATTAGAGGTCTACTTGATTATCTATAAATAAATTCTAGATATTTGAGGGGTATTAAATTATGGGGAAATGAGGCTTTCATAATTCCTGATCAAAATGTCACAGGAGGATAGTACTGAAGAATATCTCAGGACATTCACTTTATTTTATAGTGTGGGGAACGGAGGACTGCACTTAAAGCTACATACTGGAGTTACGAAGCAGCTCTGAAATGCAGACCTGCAGACAGTGTATCCACTCTACCATATAGTGTCTCTTCCCCTCTGTTGTGCATGCCACTGGCACTAATGCAGTCAGGAGGTGCCCTTTCTTATAACTACCCTGTTTTGCCATTGTTCACTAGGAATTAATAAGTAAATAACATCCCACCCATATTTTAATCTTCTTCTTCCCTACCCATGGTTTTCTCATGTTTCCTCCTCAGATTTCAGGTCAGTGCTGTGAACTAATAGGCTTTTAATTCAACACTTTTGCAATGACCAAAGGAATGGATGAATAAATGGCTGCTCAAGTACGTGTTACCGGCACCACGGCGGTCTGTTTGTGGAGACGCCCATGTTCTCTGTTATAAGATACAACCACTAGGACACTGGGGAAAATGGGGGTGTGGAGGACAGCTCAATGGGCCACCTGCAGTATGTTCTGTGGCCTATAGCCAGTGTGCATGCGCTGAGAGAGAAAAGAGAAGGGACCTCGCCATGGGGATAGGAAGAATGCTGCCCCCTGCCAACCATCTCTGTGGTGGTGAGGCTGATGACAGCATGCAGAGCACACAACTCTGGCTGGATGCCAAACATCTGGGTGCAAAACCAAGCAACCAAGTTGTTCAAATCAAAGAAAATCTAATCAACAAATATTTTCAATGCCTACTATGCGCATTTGGACAGCTGTGGTTAGAATGGATGACATTTGAGTCTGACTCAGCCCCCCAAATTCCACGGATCTCTGTTCCAGATGCCTGATATATTAATTAAATATTCATGTCGTGAACTGAGCATCTGTTGGCATATGTTGATGTACAGACAAAACCAAAAGTAATGAATCATTTCTCCAGTACGTTAATGGTACCCTTGTCAAGCTCCCTAGAGTGAGGCTAAGGATAGTTTACCTCAAGCCACTGGCCATTTCTAAGACTGCTATCCCTCTTGCTGTTTCCTGCCATGCTCCCTCCCATAGCTCCAGGGAGATATTCAGGTGAGGACACCACCAGAGGCAACATCTTTCTAAAATCACTGGTTGCCTCTAGGCTCCAAAGCACTCAATGCCAAGAGGGAACCCTGTGCATAATTTGGCATCTGTGGTGCTCCAAGAACAAAGGATATAATATCCCTTTGTTTCTGGACATCCTAAAGTTAAAATGACATCTTGGCTGACAATTATGATTTTGCATTCTTTTATAAATCATGTTATTTCTGAAAGAACTTAAAGCAGGTGAATGAATAGTCAGTTGCCTCATTTCTGGCATTTCTCCTATGAGGACTGCCAGGGCCCTTACTAATATCACCACCAACTATTGCAGTCATGAAATGAATAAAGTCAGGGGATTTGCTTTTAGCTTGCTTTAGGCCATGTACTGTTTTCATTCTTCAATAAGAAGAAACAGCCACTGAGGTGAAGATGGGAAGACCTCTCCATATGTGATGGCGGTCTCTGATGTTGCAAGGTCCCCTAGCTGTTGTCAAATAGGCTTTGTACACACTTCAGTTAGTATAATGATGCTTGCTTTCCCTGCTTTCACAATGACCTCTAAGCTACTCAAAGTCATCAGGTCCTTCCAGAGGCCTCACCTCCTCGTGGCACTGTGGCACCAAGGACAAGGATCTGCACGGTAATTATGATGGCAAGTGTATGGATAAGAAAAGAGGAACCACCAAAGCCAGGCTTGCTCATAACATTCCCAAAGGGAAATTAGAGGTGAGAGAATCTGGACAATTAGGGGTCTATACCCTGGGGTTTGTGGACCCCTCCTTAAAAGTGTGAAATCGAAGACCCCATTGGTCATTCCCCTTTTAAACTAACCCTGCCCACTCAAGAGGGTGATCTCTGCAACTGGTCTGCTCCAGGAGCCACCAGGTTTTCTTACTATGCTCGGCTACTTAAGAAAAAGTACATTAAAAAGTATTTTTCTCAGGAACTTCACCTCTCAATCTCTGCTTCCTTTCCCAGGTATATGAATGAAACTTGACAACTATAGGAAAACCAAAAATTCCCATATCCAGGTATATGCTATGGATAAAATTAGGAAAAGACACCCCACTGGGAGGAGGCACCTACAGACACATAGCTTGACGAGTGGAGCCTGGGCCAGATTTTGATCCTGCTGACTTGCCTCCTTGGTTTATGGAAATCTGGTAGTACTTTCTCACCCTTAAACCCAGAAGCTGGATTAGGTTCTAAGTGATCTGTCTCCTCTCTTCTGAGCTCCACTCTGATCCCCTTTGCTATAGAAAACCTCCTAAGGCTCTATTCAAGAAGAAAGCTTCCCAAACTGCTTCATCAACAACTAAGGTTTCAACCCACAAGTCCGAAATCCTTTTAGAGTCTCAACCCCACCCCCAGCCCAGTAATGACCTCACAGACGAGAAAGAGTTTGGGAGAGGGGTGGAGTATATCCATACCTCCTCTTGCCTCTACCCACGTCCTACTAATTTCATTGCTTGCACTCTTAACCTTGTTCTACCTTTCTCGTTTGACTCCTTACTACAGTAGTTTTTTTTACTTTACTTTACTACACTAACTCAACTTTCTTGTTACTGACTTTGCTCGTCTGCCCCAAAGTGGAAAGACAAAAATTCTAAAACAACAGTGCCTATACTCTTCCCATGCCAACTCCTCTGTGGAATTTTGTAACCCAAAGATGACCCTAGCCTACATGCTGGAATTTCTTTACCACTGAGGAACTATTTCTGCAAAAAATTGTGAGGTTGTCATGTTCATTTAAAAAATAAGATGATAAAACACACACACAAGCCATTATTTGTAAAATGCCTACAGATGATGAAGAGGAATGCATACCAATATATACACATGTATGCAGATGAATGAGGGAACACATGTGTATGTGTCTACCCATGGAGGCCAAGACGAACCTTTCAACTGAAAAGAGTGGTTAAATACTAAAGAAAATGACAAGAATCAAGAGTGATTTCAAATTTCTTAAAGCTTTTCCTTCTACCACTCCCTCCAGGCTAAAAAAAAAAAAAAAAAAAAAAAAGAAAAGAAAAAGAAAAAGGTGTTCTCAGAATTCCATTTAAATTTGATACCTAAATTAGCTTCAATAAGCAGTCACATGGGTGGCAGATATGCAGGGGTTACCAAGCAGGGGTCTCATTGTGGTATGAGAATGATTGCTAGCTAGAAAGGGGGATTTTCTAGTCCTCTTCTGGTATTGCTTACCTAAATAAACTCTGACACCTCCACCCCTCAGTGCTTGATATCTTAGATTCTTTCCAGGGTTTACTAGTATTCTGTGGTTGTATTACTTAAAAGTTATGTGGATATTTAGAATAATGACTACCATGTCCATGATGACCACCAATGCCACCACCATTATCATCCTGACTTCTTTTCTTTCTAGAACAATTTGCAATGGCCCAGCTATATATGTACCTTAAGAAGTGAAAATTGATTTCCCCAGTTTGCAAGGAAGAATAGAGATAGAATTTTTGGTGACTTAACCGATAAATCTGGGTGGTGCCAATTTCAAACTTCACAAATGCCAAAGAGTCCAGTGCAAAACTGTCTCAAATTCTAATGATGGATGACCCTTCTAACTGGGTTTCCACAGTAGCTATCAAAGGTAATGGAAATTCCGAGAAAAACTTGACCTTTAGAGAGCTTGGGCTCTGCTCATGGTCCTGAGTTTGGTCCAGGTGCAGACTTTTCAAATGCTTTTCAAGTACTCCCTAACCTAACAATTTGGGACATTCAGTGCTAACTCAGGGTGTCTTCCTTTTACCACGAGCATGCATGCAACTGTTTATACTACATATGACTTAGAAAGTTGGACGTGTCATTCCTTCACTACACAAAAAAATTAGACTCAGCTTCTTTACCCAAAGATATCCTAAATAAGAAGGTCTTTTTTTTTTTTTTTAATATAGAACACTTCATGACTTTGCATGCTAACCTTGCACAGGAGCCATGCTAATCTTCTCTGTACCGTTCCAATTTTAGGATATGTGCTGCTAAAGCAAACACAAGGTCTATTTGAGAGACAGAATGATAAGTGGTAAAAATCACAGGTTTTGGAATCACACAGGCCAGCAATAACTTTAAATATCTATGTTAAGAGAGGGTAGCACCTGAGAATACCCAGATATATTTTCTGTATGGATTATTCTTCCCTTACCTCATTGGATACAGTTGCTGGCACATAGATATACTCAATAAATATTTATTGAATGAAATTAATCCATTCTCATATTGAACAAATTTACTTTCACTTAAAGGGGACTACATAATCTTTAAGTAATCTGATACTGTGGTCCTTGCAATTTCTTTAAGGTAGAGTTCTGGGTTTGAGATATTGGTGTCTTTGTCCCACCTCATCCATAAAGCTTCCCTGACAACTCCAGTCTACCTTACTCTCTTTTTTCTGACTCCCTGTTGTACTTATTTCAGGTTCCACTCTCTTTGGCACATACACGATATCTTATCTTGCAATGTAAAATGTGTTTCATAAACACATCATCCTTCCTAAGAGCCTATAAGTTCTTCAAGGGCAAAGGCCACGTTTGATATTTATTTTGTATGTCCCACAGCACACAACACAATATAGAGCCCATAGCAGGCTCTGAACAAGTACCTGCTAAATTGAGTTGCATTTTAAGGACAGCATTCCATTGCCAGCGATGATTTTGTTTCAGAGAATTATCAAAGGGCTGTATTCACCACTCATTTCACCCAAATTAAGCCCATGGGTCTCTACACTTGAAGTGCTAGTTAGGAAGCAGAGGATCAGAAAGCAGCTGCTTACTTTCAACAAAGAAGAGATTGCATTTCAGCAATGGATTGCAGGATTTCATGTATTAGTCACTAGCAACTCCTGGACAAACCCTTTGGTGTTATCAGGAATAAAAAGTAACCAAGATATATGTCAAATATCAATTTCCAATTACTTTTCTCTAACACATTTCTGCCACTTGGGAAAACTCCCAAGGGATCTGTTGCCCCTTATCAGCTCAGATCAGGCTTACCTTTCAAACAGTGACACTGGGCAGCACCCAGTGTAGCCTCAATATTACAATGTCCTTCTCTGACACTCACATTCTCTTGTGAAGTCTTCAATATTGGCTTACAATGTCACCGGAGACCTGGCCCAAATGTGGAAGGCCTCCTGATATTATACCCTGAGCCATCTGCATTGGAGTGGGATGGGGATAAAAAACACCTGTGGTGAGCTGTTGTCACTAAGGTTTCGTAAGCCTTAACTTACACTGAGATGTTGAATGTGGGCACAAAGACTCATGCAGCACTTTTGCATCGTCAACTCCAGCCAAAGGGGAAAGAAATAAGAGTCTTAACTTTGATACTCAAAACACAGAACAGCATTTCTACCCTCCAGATCACAGAAAGCAGGCCACAAACTAATTGAAAAAATCTTTGGTATTAGGGATGTTAAAACTGAGGATCTGCAAAAAGCCAGAAATCACATGTCCCCTTTATTACAAAGTAATGGGAAAGAATTTGGAAAAACCAGGAAACATCTCTGGGTTCATAAATCAGCCCAGTTGGAGGGAAACGCAAATGGCCAGCACCTGGAATGAGCCTTCATCTGGAGCCGGAGAGCAGCGTAGGCTGTACACTGTGATTAATGGCTTGAGTGAAAGGTCTCAGTTGAGGCTGAACAATTAACTTGTTCTCTCCACATCTCAGAACTCTCCACAGCATAACTATGTCTTCCCTGATTGTTCATATTTACTAAAACGCAAGCCAGTCTGGGAAGCTTCGAACATGTCATCGGACTATTTCTAACAATTGGGAGAGCCCTAGTGTTTGACAGGACTACTTTCATCAAATCATCTGTGTTGACTCTGCATGCACGTCTCAACCTTTCAGTTCCTTTTCAAGTTTAAGAACCATCTTAAAAGAGGCAATGGCATTGGCCTCGATCTGTCGAAGAGAAAAAAAAGTCAGCTCAGAGGATTGCAAATGGACAGCATATGGCCTGGCTTGTTTCTGGTCATTCCCAAAAAAAGTTCTTAGGGAATTGAATGTCCATGAGATTAATGGTTCCCTCCTGTCCTGCCTTTATCCTCTGGAATGGGTTTCTCTAATCTCTTTCAGACCCTCTCAAGCATTTACATTAAACCAATCACTCCTCCTGAATCTACAACCAAGACTCTGATAAGACCCACTAGAACCTAAGGAAGTCTCCAAACCTCCTTCCCTTTCTCCTGGAAGTAAATGTGTAGATGGGAAAGAAAGACAGGTACCCCAGAACCTCATTTTTTATGTGGAAGTACCCAAGGAGTCTGGTTTCTTCATTTGACCTTCTAAACCTGTTTCATTTGTGACAAATGAATGTACCCAAAGTGGATATGGCCCCACACATAGTAGGACTGGAAGGGTACCGAGTGGCTTGGCTAAGAACATCCACCCCACTGGCTTTCCACAAGAGCTAATCCTTTACCTCCCCTTTACAACCCCATCCACAACCACGTTTGTCAGTGAAGGCATCCTGCCTCCAGAAGATATATCAAACACAACAATAGTAACAACAATGATAACAATAATAGAAACAGGAACCACAATAATATGCATATAGTATTTACTGTGGGCCACAAACGCTCTAAAACACTTCACTTATATCAACTCATACGACCCTCACAACAACACTACTAAGACAGGTGTTGCTATTATATCCAATTCACAGAGATAGAAAGACAGAATAGTCAAGTAACTTACCCAAGATAACAAAGCCAGGAAGTGGCAAAGCCAGGATTCAAACACAGGTCTCAGACTTAAGCTCTTCATGCTATCCTATAAGACCCTATATTGTAACCATGTTCTCTAGAGGTATTGGTCCCCACCTACAACTGCTGATGAGATTAGAGAAGCAACCCTTCCAGCATAGCACCCACTTAGGAGTCAGGCTTGGTGAGTCCTGTTTCTGCTACACAGTGTGTCACCTCAAAGGAGTTCTGAGTCTCTGAGCCTTCGTTGTCCTCATCTGTAAAATCAGTATGGTATCAAGACCTACCTTATAAGGATTTTGTGAGAATTGGTGAGATAATGCATGTACAGGACAGCACAGTGCCTAGAACATGGTAGTTGCTTAATAATCATAGTTATGGTTATTATTAATCCGATTAGCTAATATTAACTAAAGCAGCTGGAGAAGATGAGCAGAGACAATCACAGCTTGGAATGTAGATATGAAAAAGCAGATCAGTGTGATGACCCCAAAGAGACTAGGATACTAGGATACTAAGAAGTACTGGTAAGTGATACCTCCCTTCCTGGTCTGACCCAATTTACACAGCCTCCAGGTTAGCTTATCTCCATGAAAGAAAAAGTTTAATTTTAAAAATCTACTATATCAAAAAACAAAAAGATGTCCAGACTGGGAGAATTAGAATATTCTCCCTGCAATTCTTGGTGCAAAAGCAAGACAATGAGGCATCCTTCACAGCCTCCTGTGGCTGCTCCAGCATCAGGCTTGGGGCTGCATCCTTCATTCTGCATTTGCTACGTGCTCTTGCCGACCCCTGACACACCACATTCTTGGCATCAATAAGGACTGGTGCCAGAACACACTAAATTGCCTTTGACTACATTTAACTGATCTAGTATTTTTTTATGATTCTTTCTTGTTGTACCATTTTTCACTTTTGACTTTATAATTCTCTGCTGACTTTAAATAAAGCGTTGCCGGACGACCCAAGGTGGTTTTTAATAGAGATTTAGGGGCTAGGCTGTGCTGTGGTTTGGATTCAGATTCTACTCCAGCAACAAGGGGAAATTAACTAGGTGGTTTCATCTCAAGTGCCCATTTATCCTCAGAATGGACAGAGAGTTTATCTTCTTCTAAGCCTTGTAATCATGACACTACGAAGTGAGTTTCAAGAAATTAAAAATTAGGTAGCAATAGCTTCTCCACCACAAAACCACTACACAGTGTCCTGTCAGCCCAGATGAGTGGGATATACAAAGACAGCAGCGGAGTCACGCGCTGAGTGACAAGGAGGAATTTAACCACATTCTGCCCTACGCCAAAGACAATGCTTATTCTCCTTAAGTTGGGGAACTCAAATGACCCCTACACCAGCTATGTCAGCCTGCCTCCAGACACTCCTCCCTCCTCTGTGCTGTCCCTAGTCCCCACTGTCTTCCGCCCAGATGAAACACTGGAAGCCAGCTGGCTCTTGATCACTGGGAAAGGTGACCTGACTAGCAAAAAACCTGAGTCAGATATGCAGTCAGTCCCCAAAATTAACATTTCTCTTTTAGAGGAGAATAATCTTAAGTTAACTGTATCTTGAAAATACTAAATTAAATTTAAAAATAGCTCAGTATGATCTTGGCTTTGTCTTGCTTTTCATGATCGTGCAATGCTTGCTTCATTACAAAGGGATAGACATCACATATAAACCACTGAGAACAAAAGCTTTCAAAATATCTGTGTATCCATCACCAAGCTTACAAATAAACATCTCTTCAGTGGTTCCTCTCAGATTAGATTTCTTTGCCTCCACTTACCACCAGTGGTAAAATGTAACCTTGAACTTTTTCATTCCATGGTTTTGTCACCCATGAAAGGACCCTTTTAAAATATCATTTTAACTGGCATTTTTGAACTTCATATAAATGATCTCATTCAGGAAATTTCTTTCTCTCCCTATTTTATAGATTCATCCATGTTGAATGTTACTCAGCTTTATATAATAAACTATTTGGGTTGTTTCCAGTTTTTCTGTCTGTTTTGTTTTCTCTTGTTTTGCTATTACAGACAATGATATGAATATAGTTCATATTGATCTGAACATGTTCAAAAGTTTTTTCTGGGTTAGTGTCCTGGGTAAAGAATTACTAAATGTTAGGGTTTGCATATATTCAAATTCACTAGATAGTAACAAATTTTGTTCCACAGTAGATACGCTAATTCATACTTCCACTGAAACAGCTTTTGAGTTTCTGCTGCTCTACACCTTTGTCAGCACTTGGTACTGCCAGATTTTTAAATTTTGCTGAATCAGTAAGTACAAAATGTATCTGGTGGTTTTAATTTACATTTCCACATTTAATTTTTTATAGATCATCACTGAGCAGTTTTTAGGTAGTTTGAAAAGAAATTCTTTGTTCAAAATAAGCATGAAATGCAGTGTTTATATTGAGTAGGTGTGATTTTATGGCTACACAGAAAGATACCTGTACATATGGGGCACCTGGGTGGCTCAGTTGGTTAAACGTCTGACTCTTGGTTTCAGATCAGGTCATGATCTCATGGGTCATGAGATCAAGCCCCGCATCAGGCTCCATGCTCAGCAGGGAGTCTGCTTGAGATTCTCTCCCTCTGCCCCTCTCCCCACTAGCACATGTGCGCTCTCTCTAAAATAAATAAATCTTTTTTAAAAAAGAAAGATACCATGTGCATAGACATATATGAGTGAATATGCCTATTTCTCTGTCTGCTATCACACTTACACTTACAGCAGGACTGGCAAGCTAGAGCTCATAGCACAAATCTGGCCCACTACCTGCTTTTGTAAATAACTTTTTATTGGAACTTAGCCATGCTTATTTGCTTATGTATTACCTAAGAATATTTTCACACTACAATGACAGAGTTGAGTAGTCACAATGAGGACCACCTGGCCTGCCAAGCCTACAATACTTACTATCGGGCCCTTTACAGTAAAAGTTTACTGACCCATGACTTAGAGCGTCTCTACTTGTATACATGGAAGCTCACATTCAACATGTCCCCTCGAATCCATTCCTGCCAAAATGCCATTCCTCTAAAATGGCTTTACCTTCCACAAAGTTATACAGGCGAAAAACCTCACAGTCATCTCCTGCTCTTGCCTCCTATTCACGTTTACAACTAATTAGTGAATACCACGCAAGTATTCAAACTTCTCCACACTAGACCTGTGAAGTCCCCTTCTCTACATCCATGGCCGGCCCTTTGTTCAAACCTCACATTGACTTAGGCAACCCTTCACCCAGTGACCCAGTCCTTGGTGTCCCCAGGTTTCACAGAACTTGTAAGACTTTACCACATTGGTTTGTTTGAGTTTCTGCCTGTTATCTCCACTTCAACTGTAAACTTTTTTAAGAGGAGGGGAGAGAAGACTTGGGAAAAGAGCTTTCTTGTCAGTATCATTTAACATAGTGGTCCTCAAACTGTTGTCTTTTAGGAATCACCAGAAAAGCTCGTTAAAAATAACAGATGCCAGGGTGTCCCCCCAGGCCTATTGAATCAGAGCCCTGGAAGGAGGTGCTCAAGCATCTTTCCCGTGATGGATGATCCTTGGGAGATTCTTATGGAGGCTTGAGAAGCACATATCTAATCAAAGCTTCCTGAACACTCCCCTTAGTTCTATCCCCCTCTACCACATTGTCCGTGCTGGGTAGCTAACACTGCGTAGGATTCCCCCACAGCTTTGCTTGGATACCACAGCTTCCCTAAGTTTCTCCACACTCCTTCAGTGGCCCAAATAAGCCTGAGTTGAGAGGATAATTGTATCCTTTATTTAGGGCTGAATTCTGATCTTCAATCTCTGTCTTTCATTCAATTGGTAGTATTCCTGGTTAATGACAGGATCGATCCCCTACGCTGAGCAACTTCACTGCTAAGCATATAAAAAATACGAATCTCCTGTTATAACTTCGCACTGCTTCCTTGTGTATATACCATACCACCCCGTACCTGCCTAAGGGAAAAGGCACATAAACATTTGGACAATGTATAGAAGAATTTTTTTTAAATTTTTACTATCTTCTTCATTTTCAACATATTACAGATCATTTAATATGTAAAAAAAAATGTTAATAGAAGGGTTAGACCAACGACGATACCAATAAGATGCTGCTAGTATTTATTAGAGATTTTTCTTATTAGACTTAATTTTTTCCTAAATTGCATGTGACCCATTATCATTATGCTTGGTGGATAATATAACAAAACAAAATTACCAGTCCATTTTACTCAAGGAGAAAGCCTAAGCTTCCTTGGGTTTTATAACACCAAGCATAGCACAAATTTAAGAAATTTTTCCAGTGCTGCACTCAGTGATTTTTAGGGGTCTATTTTCCCCAGAGGCATGTAAGTACTAAAATTGCATTGGATTGCGTTTTGCTCTCAGCGGGTGAGAAAGTGCATAGTCAATGGGTTATTTGCCATTCTTTATTTTCATTTTATGCAGTCACACGGAGGTATCTCTCAGGTGGTTGTTGAAGTTTACTAGACACTCAGGAGCCATCTTGTGCTTTCTCTAAATGACATTTATAATCTATAACTAAAGGGGTTGTCTATGAAGCCATTGGTGCAGTATACCTAAACTCTGCTTGTGTTAATTCAGGTTACAGAGACCAGATCTTTTGCTATGAGATTCCAATACGGGGGGAAATTGCATCCATGTATTTGAACAATATCTGTAGGTCTACAAACAGAGATACAAGGTCTGATTTAGGTGCTGATAATGACAGAAATTTGAAATCAGTGTATAGGGGATAAAGGCCTTCAGGACACGCAGCTCAATTAATAACAAAGGGGCTATGCAAAAATCACACCAGTGATTTTGCTATACCTTTATTTATCTATAATAAAAGGACTAAATTCTGTAAATGCAGTGTTAGTCTGCTTTCTTTCAACTGGATAGCTCCAATTAACCACCATTTTCATGCTTCACTAGGGCTCTGATTATGATGCTCTTAACAGGATTCCTGAAATACTGAAAAAGCCAGAAGTGCTTTTCTTGAATCATCAAGAAAAATTAAAATTCATTCAGTGTAGTTCTATTGTTAAGTGTATGTTATTGGGGGGCAGCATGGAACAGAGGGAAGAACACAGACCTCAACATTAGACCTGGTTTTGAACCTCACAAAGGATACTTATTAGCCCTGGGACCTTGGGTAAACTACATAATATCTCTCTAAGCTTCAATTTCCTCGTGTATGAAGTGGGGATAATATCCAGCTTCAGGAGATATTTCCAAGATTAAATGAGACCACGAACATATGTAAAATACCAGCACAGTGCCTGGCTCTAAAGAAACCACTCAACAAATAGCTATTATTAATGCTAACGTCTCCTTCCCATATTCAGTACATCAGTGAGCCATGCAATATAGGCATGTACCTCTTTACTTTTTTCAATGTCTCTTTATTTACCAAAATATTTGATTCCATAAATTTCCCATCCTGCAACAATGACAGAGTATAGAAAGTCTACTGTGGATTCTCAACACTGGATTATTTAAATTTGAAGAAGCAAAGGGACATGTTCAAAAAATCTATTTCTTTATCACAGTCTTTGGGAAAACAAAGTTTCCAAGTCTCCACAATTGTAATAAGTCACCCAAAACTCATGCCCTCTTTGGATCTTTTATTATTTTTTACTAATAATGTTATTTAAGTAAAATATTAGCATATTTTACTAAAAATTCAGATGCTGAAAAAGCTAGTCTTTTTGACCCTCTTCTACTCTTTGCCACTCCAATCTGGGTATCCCAGAAAGTAACTACTATAGGGGTTTTGTGTCCATCCTTTAAAAATTGTTTCTATGCATTTGTACACACATGTGTGTGTTTCTATGTGTGTGTGAGAGATTTTGTGCATTTAAATACATAAATTCTATCACAGTGTACAAATGTTTCAGACTCAAATGTCTTTTGCTCAAAAATACACCCTGAAGTCATTCTGTGTTAAAATCTTATTTACCTTACCTTTTTAAAAAATTTACCTTAACTTTTAAAAAACTGCTACATAGCATTCAATATCATGATTTACCATATTTTAACCATTCCTTTCCTGATAGGCATATAATTTGTCTTTGTTTTTTTTGTTAGTTTGTTTGTTTGGGTTTTTTTATTTGTTTGTTTGTTTTTTACCAAAAGGAAAACATTGCAATGAACATCATTCTGTATACTATCCTTTGGACATGTGTAAGTTAGGTTATAGGCTATATGAATTTTATTTTGGCCTTTTAAAAAAATCCAATTTATTTTAAATTATGGTTAAAAGTTTAAAAATAAATACAAGAGTACAATGAACAGTCTTTCTCCCACCCTAGTCTTCTCATGTGCCAGGTTTACCCCATCCATAGGTAGTCACTATTATCATCCATCTTTCAGAGTTTTTTAAAAAAACATGGATTCTTGTTGTTCCACCTTTTATGAATAAATAATAGTTGCAATATATATTGTTCTGTACCTTGTTTTATTCCCTTAATGACATATACATAGATTCTGCATAGATTCACCTATGAAGTACAAAGAAGCTTCCTAATTCTTTTGGCAGAGTTACACAATATTCTACAGACTGGATGTACCATAATTTAATGATTTTCAACTGATAGCTCTTTTGCTATTTTCAATGGTTAGCTAGCACATCTACTCTATAATAAATACTACGGTATATATGTCATTTTACAAACGCAATCGTTTCTAGGAGTACAATTGCTGATCTGTTTTTGTACTAGGCTGTTAATCATTTCATTACTGATTTCTATGAACACTTCATATATCAGAAACATACATAATCTATCATTGCCTGTGATGTAATTTCTAAATATTAAGTTCACTGTCTTTTGACTTTGCTTAAAGTCTTTCCCTCCCTATGTAAAATGTTTTTTAATAAAATCAATATATTTTTGATAGGTTTTTTAATAGGTTAAAATTTTTAATAGGTTATGGTTTTAATATTTAAAAAATATTTTAATAGGTTAAATTTTTTAATTTTTTGTTTTTTAAAATTACAGCTTTCTAATGGAGTTCTCTATTTTCTTTACGCACTTTTATGGTTTCTTCTTCATTTCCATTTAAAACGTTAATCCATTTGTAATCTGTCCTGGTGTAAGGTATGAGATATGGAACCAATTTTTTTTTCCAAATATCTACACTTTTGCCCCAAGAACATGTATCGACTAGTCCATCTCTTCCCTATCAGTCTGAGAAACCCCTATCATGTACTAAATTCCCACATGACACTGAGTTCTCAATTTCCTATTCTATTCCATCAGTCTGTTTAGTGATCTGTGTGCCAGTCCCACATTGTTTTAATTATTGAGGCTTTAGAATGTATTTGATATCCAGTAGAGCTAATTTCCCCCCCTCATTTTAATTCTTTCTCAGAATCATCCCAGCTATTACTATTGCTTATTTTCTCATCTAAACTTCAGATTCAATTTTTCCAGTTTAAAAGGAATAAAAAAATCTTTGGTAGTTTTATAGTTCATAATGAATTTACATTTTAACAACAACAACAACAACAAACCACATTGGCATATTTATGGTCTTGAGTTCTCCTGTAATGTGGTGGGTCTGTCCATAACTTCAAGCCTTCTTTTGTATCCTTCTAGAGACTTTTAAAGTTTTCTTCATGAAGATATTATACATTTTTGTTAATGTATGATTATAACATTCCCAATTTATTACCTTTTATGTTGCTTCTGCAAATGATGTCTTTCATTCAAAATACTCTCCAACTGTTTTTTTTTTTTTAATTTTATCCAACTGGTTTTTGTTCCACTAATTGTATATTAACTTTATGCTTTACTTCATCATTGAATTCTCTTGTTAGTCTTTCAGTTGGTTCTCTTGAGTTTCCAATTGTCAAATCAAATCAAATCATCTGTAAGCATGGCAGTTTGGCCATATGCTTTCCATTTTCATGTCTGTTGTTTCTTTCTCCTGTCTAATTACATTGGTTAGCATTTCCAGTAAAACATTAAATAATAGTGGTGGTAACAGATAACTTATCTTGTCCTTACATTAATAAAAATACTTCTTATGTTTGCCCATTAAGTTTGACATTGGCTTGTGGACTGACATGGATGCATTTTATCACACTAAGGACATACAAATCTATTTTTATATGCTTTTTACCAAGAATTGTTATTGAATTTGGTAAAGCTCTTTCAGCATCTATGGAATTATGGCTTTCATCTTTAGATCTATTAAAAAGACTGAATAAATGGATTTAATATTGAAATTTCATTGTATACTTGGAATAAATTTCAGTTGGCCATGATGTTTTACTCTGCTGTTTATGCTGCTGGGTGTTATTTATATTCTTTATTTAGGATTTTTGTACCTATATTCATAGCTGAGATGAGTATGTAACTATTTTCTCTGTAATCCTTGTCAATTTTTCTGCAAATACTTCATGCACTTCATAAAAAGAATTTAGAAGTACTTCCTTATCCATGCTTTCAAACAGTTTAAATAGCTTTGGAATCACTCCTGTGGTATGCAGAAACCAGCTCACACCAGCTCACAAGAGTCAACTGTGCACATCTCTTCCCAACTCCACAACGAGTGATATCATATAGGTATCTTGGACTCAGTCATGGTGGAAAAATTGATGCCACAGAAGTTGGCAAACACTATAGATCAAGGCATTTTTATTTTTTATTATCCTCCTCCTCCTCCCCCTCATCATCATTTGCATAGATTCAGTTGTTAAACATTTAGCAGAATCATCTTCTTAACAAAATCACCTTCTATTCTAAAGTTTGGTAAAACTTCCCTATAAAACCATAATTTTGTGTGGGGTTGTGAAAGGTCTTTATGTACTTTATTTGCCTATGGAAATCACTGTTTCAACTTTCTATCTCTTCTGGAGTCAGTTTAGGGAAATTTCATTTTCTTAGAAAATTATCCACTTGATCAAGATTTTTAGATATTTGCACAAAATTCAACAAAGGTGGTTCTCATGTTTCTTTTAATTTTCTCTTCTGTGACTTTTCATTTTATGTTTTGTATATTTGTATTTTCTTTAATTTTCCTTGATTTTGTTTTTTAAAAAATCAGCTCTTGAATTATTTATTATACTCTTTTGTTTTATAATTTATTTATATCTTGTTTTAGCTTTAATAATTAATCCCTTCTGCTTTCCTTTGGTTTGCTTAGCTGAGTGTTTTTTGAGTTAGATGTTTCATTTATCTTTTGCATTCTTTTGCTTTTAATATATGTACTTAAATACAGTATGGTTTTCTTCTCAGGCCTTAGATCTGCTTCATAGGTTCTCACAGGTAATGACTTCATTATCATATTTCTCCTGCTGTTCTACAATTTGAGTTTGTATGTTATCTTTAACTTGAGATCTAAGAGTATTAAAAAGTTTCTGAGTAGAAGGGCTTTTTGCAGTCTGATTTTGCTATCAATTTTTAGTTTCATCACCTGGTGACCTGAGAGTTTTTATATTTCCTCTACTTCCCGAAATTCATTAAAATTTATAACTCAGTATATTATTATGGAAGACTTTATTTGCCAAAAATGATCAGAGCAGTATTTCTGGTCTCACATGCTCTTCTAGAACTTTGCTATTCCTCATCAAGAGGCAGAACCTATTTTTCCTTCCCTCAAAACTGAGCAGGACTTTGGTGACTACCTTGATGAACAGAAGACAGTTAAAGTAATGTTACATGAATTCTGAGATATAGGTCATAAAAGACAATATGGCTTCTGTCTAGCTCTTACTCTCTCTTGGGAATCTTTTGCCCTTTGAACTCATCCATTATGCTATGAGGAAGCCCAGACTTGCATATAAAGGAAGACCACATGGACCCCACATGGAGAGGAACTGAGGTCCCCAGCTGATAACCAGCATCAACCACCAAGCATAGGAATATGTGAATTCTCAGATGATTCAAGTTCCTAGACTTCAAGTCTTCTGTTGAGGCCCCAGACATTAAAGAGCAGAGATAAGTCATTCCCACTGTCCTCTCTCAGAATTCCTGACCCACAGAATCTTTGAACTTAATAAACCATTGTCCTGAGGTACTATATGACTTCTTTATCTCATTTTATGCTCTTTTGCTTAAATTCTACCTTGTGATATTTAGACTGTAACCCCTGCTGTAATCCCTGTTCTATGCTTTTGTTTCAACTTTTCTGAGTCAATTTGTTTCTTTTTCTCTTCTATAACACAGAGAATTGGATTTTGCCTTATGATTCAACCTGAAGGTATTTTAAACAGGTGAATTAAGCACATTTACATTTTGTCCTAATACAAATATGACGGGTCTTAGTTCTGTCATGTTATATTTCATATGGGCAGAGCTGAGTAGTTGTGACAGATATCTTCTGTCTCTCAAAGCCTAAAATACTTCATATTTGATCCTTCATAGGAAATGTTTGCTAATCCTTGATGTAAATCATAATATTGACTGCAGATGATGTTCTATTTACTACAATCTTTATTGTTCCTTTTGGTTTTTGTTGTTATTGTCGTACATCTTATTGCTTAGGCTAGCATCTCCAGGGCAATACAGACTAGTCCTTCCTTGCTTATTCAACGACTATAATGGTAATGTTTTTAACCCTTTGTTCTTCTCTATGCAGGCTACTGTAGGTTTTTGGCAGACAATTTTAATCAAGTTAGAGAAGTTTCCATGTATTCCTTATTTGCTAAGAGATGTGGGCAGAAGTAGTTATTAAATTTCATGAGTTTTTTTCTTTTGCATCTATTAATATGACCATATATAATCTTTTTCTTTTTAATATGCCTATATGACAAGTTTACTGATAAATTCTAACAGTAAACTAACCTTTCAATTGTGAGATAAATCCTAATTGGGCATGAGGTAGTATTTTTTTATTACTACGTTACTAAATCTTACTGTTAATTTCTCATGGAGGATTCTTTTACCACATTTGTACAAGAGATTGACCTACAGTTTCATTTTCATGTATGTTCATTAACTTGTTTAGGTCAGTTATGGAATCCTAGTTAGATGAAATGAGAAATGTTCTAGAATAAATTTAGGAAGTTTCTCCTCTTTGAGGGATATAGGACTATTTTTTCAGTTTCTTCTATAGTCTTTTTCTCTATTTAGATTTATATTCCTTATTGAGACAATATTGGTAACTATAATTGCCTTAAAATTACCTGTTTTGGGTTTTCAAGTTTATTGATAAAAATACTAGGGTTTTCAATCTTCCTATTCCTAACATTAGATGTTTATCTCTGTTTTTTCCTTAGATTTGCTAGGTTCATCTTTAAAAAAATAAACTATCTGTTGTCTTTAAAAAAATAAACTATCTGTTGGTGCTGTTGATAAAGTATATTGTACATTGTTTCTATTTTATTAAGTTTTAGTTTAATTCAGTCATTTCATATGTCAATTGGATTTACTGTTGCTTAATTAGGACTTTTAGAAACCCAGCCCATTTAAAAAAATTTTTTATTCCTTGCTTCATTTTTCTATTTTCAAGAGAACAAAATCCTTTAATTATATTTTGGGCTACATCCCACAGTTTTTAATATACTATAGTGCTGTCACTTCCATTTACTTTTAAAGAGTAATTTATGTTTATATTTCCTCATAAACCTAAAAGTTTCATTTATTTCTAATTCTGTAAGGCTTTTCTTTCCTTTACCCTTCCCCCCTCCCCGCTCCAGGAGGTCTTCCTTTTTGAAGCTGATTTCTAATTTTATTGAGTTATGATCAATTAATTTGAACTGGGCATATTATACTTGACTCAATTTGTGGACAGTTTTTGTGACTGTTCCATATATTTTGTAAAAGAATGTTCATTCTGTTTTCTATTTACTAAAACATCTATGTTGTGAAATTTCTGTTCTGTTAGCTGTCATTTTCTATGGAAAATATGCTAAAGTTTCATCTGCGATTGTGACTTTGTCAGTTTTGTCAAGTATTTCTAGAAGTTTTGCTTTATATATTTCAAAGCCATGTTGTTAGATGTATTGAGTTTCACAATTTTTATAGCTTCCTATCTTATCTTTTAATTACACAAAATATCCCTCTTCATCTTTTCAATAATCGTCTTGAATCTTACTTTGTCTGATATTAACATTCCTATTACTAGATTTTGTTTTTAGCATCTAATTTTATTGTGTTTTTCCGTAATACCGGTATTTTTTCAAGCTCCTATGTTATTTTACTGCATTTATATCTTTAAAATTATTTTATTTTACATTTTCTTTTTTAGCAAGTCTTGGAGGGCTCTTTTAATTTAGTCCATCCACATTTATTATGCCTATTGCATTTGTACCAGCTCCTGCCATCTTACTTTACACACCCAGTTGCCTATCCTTACTGCGGTGGCTTAGAGATAATAGCTCAGCTGAGTGATGCTTGCCAAGGATGGGGACAGGCATACAGATGAGTTGACCCATGTGACTCTCAGTATGGAGGCCTAACTTGTTGGCTGCTATCAAGCCTGCCAGTAGTTCCCTGCTAGCGAAGTCCTGAAGCTGGTCCTGCACTTTTTAACTCTCTTGAATCAAAGCTGTGATGAATCTCTTCAATCTTATCCTTTTATCTATCTTGCAGAGAATCTACATAGGTTCTGATCTTCTTTTCCAGTTAATTATTGGTTTTGGTTTTTCCTTCCCCCTATAGAAAGTAGAATCATATCATCTATCATTTCAGTTAATGCCTTATAATGGCTTCCTACCTAAAGGACAGTAAATGGCCTATAAGATGCTGTTAAGTTCTGGCTTCTCATACTGTTCTGACTTTAATCTATGCTCCCCCCTCCTCATTCCTCCCCTGCTAGATTACTTACCTCAGCTATACCGACCTCCTAGTTCTACTTCATATATTTCAGGCATGCTCCTACTTAATGGCCTTGTACATGCTCCTTCTACTTAGATTACTTTTCTCTCAGATATTCTCCAGTTTCCATCTCTCACCTCCTTCAAGTTATTACTCCAGTTCCACTTTCTCAGGGGTGATTCCTCTGGTTATCAAGTCTCAAATTACCAACACACACTCCTTCATCTCTTTTGCCTACTTTTGTTATCATATTAGTATTTATTCTTAGTATTTATCTCTATCATACTCTGTGCTGCTTTTATTTTTTTGTCTTTATGATTCTTTCAGTAGAATGTAAGCTCTTTGAAGGCAAAGATTTTTGTCTGCTTTATTCATCACTTTATACCTAATGCTCGGAGCAATGCTTGGTACATAGTTTGTGTTCAGTAGATAGCTCTTGAATTAATAAATTTCTAGGGATTTAGAAGAAGAAAAAGGAGGCTTTAGACCATGTTCTTTGTGCCATCTTTGTTCTCTTTGTACTTTACAATCTTCCAGATATGCCACCATTTACTGTCCTGCCTAACCTGTTCTCCACGGGGCTTTGGTTATTTGTACATTGTATGAACTTCTAAAAAAATTCCAAAGGAGCAGATGAAAAAAGGAAGAAATAAGACATAAGAAGGAACATTCTCTCTTGGGAAGAAAATTTGTGGGGGAGGATGGTTACATGGGTTTCTTTAATCAAAAACAAAGAAAGGGACTGCATATTATCCTCTTTGACTATTCTTGATTGTGGAGAAACTGATGAAGTAGAGCAAGATAAATAAAGGAATAAAGAGCTAATCCACAAGAGAGAAGGCTGTTTTTATTGCTTTTACACAGATGTCTGTCCTCACAACACAGGAAAGTTTTTTTTCTTTGAGGGAGGGTGGGAATAAGAGTAGGGGAACAGCAATTTAAATTGGAATCTGTGTTTAGGAATTAGAATTGCATTATTTTCCTGGCTCCCCACCCCCTCTTGTCTTTTAGTTGAGAAACATTCGCCCTGGAACAGCACACAGAGTTTGCATTAGCATCCCTGAGGATAGAACTTTGACCCCACAGACTAAGGAAGCTACAAATGGAAAATTCCAAGTTGCTGTACTCTTTTATTTTCATGCTAATGCTTCTGCAGAGCGTATTTAAAGAAACAGATGCACAAGAATAATAAAGAGTTGAGGACTAAGAATGCCTCTGACAACAGTGGAGTGTTTTTCCAGCACCGCCTTGTATCTTTCTGTGCTTGCACAAGTCCGGAGG
The DNA here is from genome assembly GCF_024610735.1 of Ursus americanus. Classification (NCBI taxonomy): domain Eukaryota; kingdom Metazoa; phylum Chordata; class Mammalia; order Carnivora; family Ursidae; genus Ursus; species Ursus americanus. Next base: position 49,340,706 of record NC_142132.1, read on the forward strand.
GGTCAAGGTGAAACCCTGGTTTTATTTTATGAAAAAGCTCAACTAGCATAGATACAGAAAAACCCTGGGTCTGGGTTTCAAATCCTGATTGGATTTGAAAGTTGCTGCTTCACTTTACTTCCTTCAGGCTACACTATTCAACTCACAAAGACAGATGAGCATATCCTTCAGTAAAAGCCCTTGGGTAATGGCGATTTCCCAATCCCCCTTGCCAGTTGACACTCGAGTTCAACAATACTCATCCTTTCCTCAGATCCAACCTGGATGGCGCCCACTGTATGTTCAGCCCCCGGGCTATTTCCATTATATTCCCGACAAAAAGAGAAACTTTTCATCTTTTTCTTAGAATAACTTCATACTGGGTATAAATTCTCAAGTGCAAGACATATCAGAGCACTACACTCTGAAAAGCCAGAGAGTTTCAATGTTCTCTTAATATGTAAACAAATTTATATTTTACTTTATCATAGACATGTTTCACAGAGGAGAAGCTAATCAGAAACATAAAACCATCATATCTAACCCTTGCTTTAAGATTATTTCTCACACACACAGCTCATCTGGACTATGGCCAGAAATTAAACAAGAACTCTACTTGGTCTCCCCCCAGGTTCTGTTTCACACCCTGAAACTACCCAGGGAGAGTTCCTCCAGGTGCGTCACCTATACACGTGGTTTCACTCCAGGGATGGCTTTAGAAATTTTTATATTAGAAGTCCTTAGGAGCAATAAATGGGTGGAAATAGGTGAGCAGAGACAGAGGGGATGAAGGATCTGTTTTGAAACTCAAGTACACACTTTTCTCTCTTGTTTTGTAGGTTTATAAAAGGTGACTAGGAGAAAGAGCTCTTAAGACAATTGGAAGTAGGCAATGGGCAGAGTCGAGCATTTTCTACATACCTGAGTAGAAAGAACTTAGAAGTGGCCACTGTTGCCACCTTTCTCATTTCCAACCTGTTTGCTTTCAACTCAGTTCTCACCTTCCCCAAAGCTACCTTTCAACCCTTTGCTCTTCACTTTACCGAATTTCCCTCCACTGTACCCGTGTAGCTTGATTTCTGCTTTCTGTGTATAGGGCCTTATTTCCAGAGTTAGACTACAGGATTCCTGAAGGCAGAGCCCACAGCTTCTTCTGCATCTCCTACAACCCCCAGTGCAGGGTTCCTCTCAAAAAAAAAAAAAAAAAGTAGTGGGCTGACTGATTGAAGAAACAGAAACAGGCTCCCACAGTGACCTGAAGCATATGGAATTCTGATTAAGGGAAGTGAAAAGTCAAAAAGCCCAATATTGCACCCTTTATAAAGTACATGTATCCCATCAAATCTGAGGTTATTGGAAAAGTAACAGCCCTCTCCCCCAACCAGCCCCAACCAAAAATTTCATTAGAATGGATAAAGAACCAGAGCCGTAAATATTCATGGCTGGGAGGGGGAAGCTGGAGGACAGCAGGCTGAACTGAGCAGGTGTTCACCTCACTCAATTTCAATCCTTTTGCAGCCAACAACGTCATTGTTTGGCCTTCTTGAGCTTACCGACAGGCCATTTTTCATGATTTTACCATTTCTGGCCAAATGCAAACTTTTTAATTAAATGTACCACATAATTCCAGATGTTTGTTTATTTGTTCCAAAAAGGTTGTAAAATCTCTACATAAGGAAAAACCTGGGGCGGGGTAAAGTTTTCTACAAGATACAGGGAAACAAATGAATCATAACTGGGATGGGGAGGTGAACCCTGGGCAGAGCTCTCGTCAGAACAATCTAGACCAAAACCATTGGCTTCAAATAGCTCTCCTTCCAGAAACCCAAGATTTGGGAATAAAATACACTAGACACTTACTAGTTTTTTTTTTTTTTTTTTTTTTTTTTAAAGAATGAAGCTCATCTCAAGCCAAAGATCGGAATGAGAACAAATTTTGTGGCTGCTCTGCCTGCTTATTGTCTGTTTGTTCCTGTTGCTATGAGCCCTACTACATGAATTCCAGCAGCCTCCCACTTAACAGGCCAGATTAGAGCTTATGCATGAGTGGTAGGGGAGCATCCTGCATGGGGGGAAGCAAGAGAGCAGCTACAGGCAGAGACCACAGCTTCCCACCCATCATTCCAGCTTCCTCTCAGCCTTCTGTTCTCTCATACTCTCTCTAAACATAATCAGTTTCTAAGTCAGTCTCCTGCATTTGCTACAGAATGTTTCTCATATTCCTACTCTTCTTCTCTGTTCCCTCAGCCAGCCAGTCACTCCAGGTCTTCATCATCAATGCTAGATTATTTCAACATTATCCTAACTGATGCTGGGCTCTCAGTTTTGGTTTTAAAAGCCAACATCAGAAATACTTTGAATAACATGGGGAGGAAAAGCACTAACTGTCCATTTTCTCTGATGCCTGAGCCAGAGATACCCTGTGACCAAACCATCAGCAACCTTGAACAACAATTCCATAGTGGCCATAAGGTTCCCTTTACATTGCTCTCACCCCTGCTCCACTGGCAGTGTCCTGGCCCCAGCTGTCTTCCCCATCTGTTACCAAGTTGTTTCCTAAATTACCTTTGCTAGAAGCCTGCTCTTTGGAGGCAGTACAGTCTGCAGTCACATAGCCTGGGATCAAGAAATCCAAAGCTTCTAAAACTTCAATGCCATCCCACAGTGGCCTCCTCCATTCCAAACTCTTTTCTTTCCAATTCCCCCCCCCCCCCCCACTGCTTGCAAAGCAATAATTCCATAGCACAGCTTTAAATCTAGATGCTTCTGCCTGTTCAAGGCCTACCATAATATGGATCCATCCTGCATAGGTAAACTTACGTCTGACTTTTTCAAAACTAGGTCCCTTCCTCCACTCAGTTCTATCGATTCTTACCCCTGAGTTTCTTCTTTACCCACTTCCCTTTTTTGGGGGGTGGGGTGGGGGTGCCCTTCTTCTGCCCTCTATCTACTCATGCCCTACTTGTCCTTTGAAGCTCAAGGCCAATATCCTCCAAACAGCCATGCCTGACTATTCTAGTCTTGACTGATTCCCATCTTTTCTAAACATTTACAGACAGCACTTACAGCTTTACCAAGTAAGGCAACTCATAATTATATGATATATGATATCTAGTTTGGTTGGCATTGTTTCATTTTGGTATGTCCTCAATCAAACCATAAATTCTTAGAAGACAGATACCATGTTCTCTCTTCCTGAATATTCCACAAACCCTAACAAGTACTTTGCACACAGTGGATACTAAGTTAAGGCAGTGAATGCTGGAGGATTCCTTAAATGAAGGTCCTCAAGGTAGTATTTGTCACTGCAGAGGTCATATTTGTCAATGTCTCAATTCTTCACTTGCAATGGAAGGGATAAGAAACAGCCCATGACTAAAACTTCCAAACATTTAGAATCTTCAATCCCTTCAATCCCAGACTCTTCATTTTTTAAGAGAGAGGGACATGTTTTCACCACCATTTTTTAATTGGACTGCCTTTTGGGGGAAGGGTTATCTCTTATACTGCAGAAGTAAAGTTTGTTCCTGTTGGGAGTACAAGGTATGATTCCATTTGCCCCTTCTTACTTTGCTTCTGAAACAGAAGAGCCAAATTCGTAGCCTCTCTGTGTCTATGAGTGCACAACAATTCTGCCCAAAGAGTAGAAATAAAGCAATCATGGAGACTGCAAATGAAAAATCATCCTTGGAGAAAAAAGATAGGAAATGGACCCCTATGGATTTCAAATGCTTAAAGGAGGCTGCTTAAAGTTCCTGGCTGAAGTCCATGCCAGTCTTGGTAATAGTCTAACAGATTCATCCATCTTCAGATTCCACTTGGCTTGCTCTTCCATCACTGCCACCTTCCCAGACAGCGAGCGCACACATGCACATCTATCTATATATATGCGGAAGTTTTAATCTACACTACCCTCCATTCCAATCCACCCAGCCCCATTCGGTACAGAGTGAAGCTATTGACCCTGCAAAGCAGCAAAGAGATGAATTTGATGACCCAGACTAGAGTTTTTAAACCATTTCAGCAAGGTCTAGAATCAAAGGAAAGTACAATTTATTCAGCACTTAGTAAAGTCCTTTTACTTTGGAGCAGAGCATACACACTGAAAATAGACTCCCACTGCCACGCAGATAAAATAAACCTGTCAACCACTACTGTCAAATCACTAGTCACCTCGATTAAATAAAGGAAACTTTAGCATCTCTCAGCATCTGAGAATTCCACCAAGATTATAAGCCCATAAAAGCATTATGAAGGAAAGAAAACTAAAGTAATGGGTTCTGTTGAAATGTCATCAGAGGAAGCATTTTACATAATTAGAAAATGCTAATAATAGCTCTGCACAAGGAACCAACACACTCTTTCCCTACGAAACCAGGGCAAAACCACGGCATGGAGTCTAAAAGAGGGGAGCCAAGGCCATGCACTTATCTAGCAGGACCCACAGAAGAAACATGTCCCCGTCAACAGCGAGGAGGCCATCCTAGCCAATTGCTAAAGTGATTTTTTCTTATTTCTTCTCCCTCCCTCTCTCTTTCTTTCACAGGTTTTAATTCACTTTCTATGGAGAAGAATTGGATCTGCCATACTTCCTTGAACCTTCAATGACTCAGTGATGTTTTCTGAGAAACCATCTGATAGTTAGCCCCTTTGAAAAAATAATCAAAATATTTTGGAAGACAGGAAGCAAGAAATAAGCAGGCTGCTTTTGTCCTAGGATCTGATCTCAGGTGGGACCTCCTTGGCAAAGTCACCATAACCATTAGATTGCTTATTTCATCTTTTTCAATGGTCAATGAGAACAATGAACAATAGGCAAAAAGACACCTTAATGCTGAACTAATAAGATAACCTAAATAAATGCATCTATTTTTGTTGAGTCTGTGCTATCATTCTGTGTAGATTTTGTTTATAATGATCAAACCTACTTAGCTTTCATGTTCCCTGTGGGTCGACATGGCAAGATGGTACAACTATAAAAAACAGGAATAAAAATTTTAAGTTGTCTGGAAGAGACAGATTGCCTCCAAATCCTCTAAGTCTAAAACAAATTGTGACGAGCAGATTGGTTATCAAGCAGCCCCATCTTGAGCCCTCCCGAAAGTATTCTGCTCATTGGCATGCAGTTTTTCTGGGCAACATGTCCCCATCCCAAACATCTTTGTCTACATTGCCACATCTTCACACACATCCATTAATTTTCCTCTTATTCATTTCACTTTGGCTTATTTAAATAGTTGAAGCAAAACACTCTGTATTTATGGCTTCTGTGAAAATGTATTTTATGATATCTCATGCTAAAACTGTTTAAAAAATAAAAATAAAAAACGCCTGCTGTTTTTCTTTCCTTCTTTTTCTTCTTGTTTGGATGGCACACATTGAGCTGCTTCATGGAGATATAGAGAAAAATCAATTCCTAAGCATAACATGCAACTCACATTACGGAAACTGCAAACGATAACTAATTATGATGAGTTGCTACGTAAATCATTCTATGACAGTCCCAGCAATCAATTTCACACACAAATAGACCAAACCCTGGCTGGAGAAGAGGATGAGCACCTAACAACTGTATCAAAAATAATGGCGAGATTGCCAAGGATGGGTGGGAGGAGGATGGCTACCATCTCCAAGCAAGTTTCCATAGATCTTCTCTCGATTTCCTGCATTCTTTCTTTAATACATCTAAAGGCCGATGCTTAATATGACCAGGTAATGATGGCATACCTTCAAGACGGTATAAGCATCAGAGAAAAAAACAGTAATTCAGGGATGTTCACGGGGCTTGCAATTACTTTGTAAAATGCACACACAAATGCACTGGAACGGGACCCTCGGTCTGAGAGCTCCTGGCAACGTTGGATCACGGTACGCTCGCGAGACTGCCTGTTATCACCTGACATCACCACCACTTTCTTCTAAGGTTTTCTCTGCAGCTCAGAGGAGGAACTGGAAACTGCATTTCTGAGACTTCCCTTGGTGCACGGTTCTAGGTTAGAATGAGCCAAAGAGAGACACTTTGGAGTATGACTTGGAAATCCAGAGAGAAAGAAGAACAGGGTAATGCTGGGTAGTTCTAATGTTTGAAGCAGTGTCCAAATGAACTTCTTTTTTTTTTTTTTTTTAAATATTTTATTTATTTATTCGACAGAGATAGAGATAGCCAGAGAGAGAGGGAACACAAGCAGGGGGAGTGGGAGAGGAAGAAGCAGGCTCATAGCGGAGGAGCCTGATGTGGGGCTCGATCCCATAACGCCAGGATCACGCCCTGAGCGGAAGGCAGACGCTTAACCGCTGTGCCACCCAGGCGCCCCCCAAATGAACTTCTTGAGAATCACTCCCACGTGGCTGCTGCAGATAGAGAACATCAGTAGGAGATTCCCAGGTGTTCCTGAGATGTGCAGAAACTTCAGCCAGCTCTAGAGAATCAGCAGCTTCTGTGTGAAGCTAAGACTCTGGGTGGGTCCTCCCTGACTGCACCAGCCTCTCTCTCATTCCTTACATTAAACCCCTTCATCATGTGAAGGGGGCCTTCTATTTTCCCTATCTGAATTCAGACTGATGGCATAGTGTCTTCCTCTATGGTTTTCCAAACTGTTTCTGTTCTTGAATTTATAGATTTGTAATTTAAAAGAAGGGAGGGAAGGAGAGTAGCAGACAGTTCTTTTGACAGAAGAGGCAAGGATGCTATTCTTCACTGCAGAATTAGCACAGGCTGTAGAAATTCACCCTTGGCAGTGGACATTTTCAGGCCACTTCTCTGCCTGTACTTCCTTCTTCCGTCTAGCACAATGCCACAGTCAGTCCTGAATTTGCTTCATATGTCCTGAGTGAAGGACAAATGTCAGGGGTGGCCTGGGAATCAAGCATACAGAACTCCAATTTTTTTCCCTTGCCTCTGTCACTGAGTGACTCAGTCTCCACCAGCAATTCCTCTGTTAAATGGAAATAGTAATATTTAGCCTCCCTCCTTCATAGAGTTGTCTTGAGGATGATATGGTCAACTCACTAAATAGAAATATTTTCCCCAAAAGACACAGTGGTCTACATACATGCAAATTCCATTTCTAACAGCTACCAGGTAAAGAGTGGCAGTACCTGATATGCAGGTATATGTCCTACGCATATCACATATTTACAGAAAGATTTCCCCAACAAACACTCCAATGCTCCTCCTAATGTGGATACCCACAGAGGATACAGTAAGGAGACTGCCACTAGGACACACATGGGATTCCTGACACAGCCCCACGGCCCCTGTAGTACTCCAAAGACATGTTTAGACCTAGAGCAGAATTCTCAGAGAGATTTCAGGTGCACCATTCTAAAACCACATCTATACCACAGCCTGCAGCTTATGGCGAGTCCAGCCCCTTCTTTGAGAGCTCCTGTTACTAGTAAATAATTCCATTAGTTGCTTCAATTCATCCTATTTCCTTCCTACCAGAAAAACACCAGAGTCTGAAAACTATGACATCAAAATTATTATCTACTTGGAAGTTATACAGTGTGGCTAAATGCTATCTGACAATGAATCAATACATATGGCCCCAACCGTGATGATTTGGGTTTGTGAAAGCAACAGAGTTGAGGTCTGAGGTCCACAAGGCTGGCCTTTCCTTCCCCTATCACTCACTCCCAAAGGAAGACAGGTCTCCTTTCTCAGACACAATCAAGTTATCTCATAGAGGCATCTAAATTACTGACTTTCCCCTGGGTTTCTACCATCATCATTTACGGAACACATATTTATTGAGCTCCTATTAAGCAGGAGGCCCTGTGCCAGGCATTGCAGATACAGTGGTGAGCAAATAGACACAATCTCCTCCATTGTCTCCAGTAGCTTACAGCTCGTCCAGGAAGACAATGGGGGAAAAAAAGGCTGAAAAATGAAGGCTGACCTAATATAAAGGTGTGGGGTGGGATCAGAAAAGTCTTCCTTACAGCTGTGATAGTTAGGCTCATACCTGAAGAATGAGCAGGAGTCAGTGATGTGCAAGAGAAGAAAGATGAGAATCTGTACTCCCTACACGGAGCTTCCATTTATGAAGAGTTCAAGACCTACGTATACTTGATCTCTTTCACACAAAGCAGAATATAAAAAATTGCACTAAGGAGACAGAAACAAATATTATAAGGACCTCAGGAAGGGGAAGAATCAATATAGAAAAAACTCATATAAGAAGCAAAAAGTACTGTACGTTACTATCCCTACAATGCCTGGATTAACTGTAAATTACAATTGCAAAAATAGAGTCCCCCATCTCCTGATAATTATTCTGGGCCGAGATTTCTTTTGCATTTGAATCCACAGTCCTTAGGACAAGAATCTTTGGTCTATCATACTTGACATTGGAAGTAACATAAAAGGACAAGTAAAGGAAAAATGGCATGTATAGAAAAATAGCAATTTGCACATGAACTACTGCCCACCGGTTTACGTAGTTGTTGGTGCGGAATGAAAAGAGATTGGGAACTGGATGAATAAAAAATTATTTGCAAATAGAACTTCCACTTAAGATTTTTAAGACCAAGTTTCAGACATCATGGAGGATTTCACCTGGGCAAGAACTGATGTAATTTGCCTTCACAATGTGAAAGAGCCTCTCTGGATAAACATTTGTAAGCAGCTTCCATAAAGGTGTTAACAAATGATAGCCAAATAGTTTGGTGGAAAATTTAGAATAATTTCTTTAACTTAAATATAAAAAAACAAGGTGGCCTTGGGGTGCCTGGGTGGCTCAGTGGGTTGAGCAACCAACTCGGTTTCAACTCAAGTCCTGATCTCAAGGATCTGAGATGGAGCCTGCACTGGGTTCCGTACTCAGCAGTTGAAGATTCTCTCCCTCTGCCCCTCTCCCCACTCATGTGCACTCTTTCTTTCTCTCTCTAAAATAAATAAAGACATCTTAAAAGAACAAAAAAAACCCCAAAAAACAAAACAAACAAACAAAAACCAAGGTGGCATTAAGTGGTTTCATTCTGTGTGCCTAAAAATCGGGCTTTTTCCACTTATTGTATGATTCATGCCAAGCTAAAATAGATTAGTGTCATGTCTTCCCTACATGGATTGCTCCTATAATAATTCAACCTTAATGAGCTTCTTTGGCTCTCTCTTCAGTGGTGTCCACATGACCACAGGCCCAAAGACCTACCTGCCATTTCATGATGCTGACTTGCCTTTTTTCACTACCAGGTCCTTAGCGTGATCAAGCAACCAGAGCATTAAATTTATAGGCGCATTCCTCAGTAAAATTGAGATATCTGTTGCTGGGTCCTTTCAACAGCAATGTTCCCATTGATGCTGGGCTCTGATGTCATTGAAAGGTGCTTGTTTTAATTCCAAACACCCTGGCCATTTTTCCATATTCCAAATATTACTCAACATACCTTCGAAACTTGTATTCTTAAATTCCATTCCTGTAAGGTTCAGATTTCTTATTTTACCATTACAGTGACAAATGATTTTCATCCTATTATGGAGGATTATCATTGATCTGATCATGTCCTGTTGTGAAATCTCAATTTCATGGCTAGATCAACTTTTACAAGTAGGCTTAAGGGCTCGGAGCCTTCAGTTCCTATGTAGTGTACTCAATGGGCTATAGATTTAAAATACTTTATTCAAATATAAGAAACCAATAAATAAACCCATGAGGCTATAACGCTGGAGTTAATTTGTTATTTTGTCTAGATACAGTATTATTATTTACCTAGGGGAACTCCCCTCCCCTCTCAAAAAAAAGTCTCTAAAGGAATATGTTTGACGCTTGCATAAGGACATTCAGTGAAGGAGATCTATATCTGCCCCTCAAAATAAAGCATGTTGGCAGCTATTTGTTCTACTTGCCTTTGAGCAAAGTTGATCTTCACAAAACTGACACTTAACGAACACAGTCATAATTGAACCAAAATATATGTAAATGTAGAAAAGTTCTACTGTGCCCAGACATCAAATAGGCAACACAGGTCCAAGTCACAGACACCTGGAATCTTGCATTACACTTTTGATCATTTCCTGCAGTGTGCCATTTGCCCAAAGTCCACATGTCTTCTCAGAGTGCCAACTTCACCACTTTCTGGGCTTCTCTACAGCCTTTGTTTCTACCCACCCAGCCTACAATGTAGCTGGGATCACAGCCCTGGGACAGTACTTATTCAGTGTTCCCCAAATGTACCAGGGAAATTTCCTGTTTGGGGAAATGCTATTTAAAGTACGGAAGGCCCTCAAACTAAGCCTGTTCTTACTTACCATTGGAGGGCAGATTCACAATGAAGCAACGTGGCTGTCATCACAACCAGGATAAAATGGGGTAAACAAGTTACACCGTACACCCTCTTCCTGTGCCTCCAATTCCAACAAAGGGGACCATACAGTCCTTGGTCTAAGCAACCAGGTTAGGGACAAGGCAGTTTTAAGTTATATTCCATGCAGACTCTAGAGAGGACAATGGGAATTCAAGGCTTTGGAAATAGGGGTAAACCAAATTAATGTTTTGGGATCAGATAATTTAAGGAAAACTGTGCACGGACTCTGCAATGTTGCTAGGCAAATTGGAATTCCTTTTAGCTGTACTGTAGAGTTCATTCATTTTGAAATTACAGATTTCAACTATTCTACTTCCCAAACAATGATACTTTTACAAATATTAGTGAATTTCCCAATTCTCTCCATCACTTTTGCTGCAGGTAATGATCTACTTAGTAATTTTTAAGTACTATAATCTCTTTACTTAAAGCAAAAAAAAAAAAATCAAATCACAAAATTATATTATAGCATGGATTTATTTGCCTTCCCAGTAGACCGCCACTAAATTCTGTTTAATATAAGGTAAAATCGGTAGGTTTGACAGGTATGGTTTTCTCATCAAGGACTTGAAAAACACTGTGTTCCTTCTAAAGTGCCGAGGCAGCAGTAATGAGCCCAGAGCTCTGCACAGCTGAGTGTCCTTCCCTGCAACCACTAAGAGCAATAAAAAGCCAAGTTCCTACCTCGATGACTGGTGAGGTCTCTGGAAGCAGAAGGCAGGGGTGTATAGTGGTGCTCTGGAGAGGCTGTGACGTGGTCACTGGAAGCCTGTGTAATAAAAGAAAATGTCAACGTGAAGTAACACCAAACACTAAATACCTTCATTTACCAAACATGCCTCCTAGGGATCTGGGCCTGGAAGAAATATTATCAACCAAGACTCTTCTTAGGAAGCAAGAGTTGTCTGTGCTGAGATAATGTTCCGGTGAGTGTAGGGTAGCATACAAATCTTTGAGGAGCCTTGGTACAGGTGGAAGGGCCCTGAGACAAAGGGACAGTTTATTTATTTCCTGAACTGAAAGGAGGAAGAAGAGGAAGGGAGAGAGGGAGAAGGCCGGAAATAGTAGAGACTTAGATTTCTGTCACAGGCCTTCTTCCAGTACTTCCCACAGATGAAATGTTCCCTATGAGTAGATTTCTCTGGAAACCAATGAGGACACTGAGTTTTGCCCCAGGGTGGATGGGTAAAAACAGGGCTGCTTTGTGTGGGCCCCGTGGCCTGGAGACACAGAGAAGCTGAGGGCTTAGCAGCATGAAGTGACTGTACTGAAGGATATAAACCATTGTGCACCTTGTAGTTGGGGTTCTGGCTATGTTTAACAATAACACTGAAAAACTCATCTGAAATTTGGGATATAATGGTTATCAATAAAATCTCTCCATCCCAAGACCTAAAGGAAAATGCTATGGGATGTATCTTGAAGATGATTTTTTATTGGACACAAACAGCTCTTTAACCATCAAACTGCATATAGTGTGGCCCATTTGTGTAAGTGGTGCTATCTTTCTTTCTCTCTAGCTCTACAGCCATTGGGGGTGGGGGATGAGGTCAGGAAGAAAGGGCTACAGCTGTGGGGTCAGCTGTCCCTCAGAACCAATGACCGGTCCGTCACATTCAGAGTATGGCTGCTTATAGCAAGAAGCATCACCACTGCAATTCTTACTGAGACTTCTGAGTCAAATGCTACTTTTTTTTTTTTAATATCCAAAAAAGAACATCTGCTAGGATCAAAATCCTAAGCTTACAACCTTTCCAAGCTTCAAGAAAAAGTAAATTTCATTAATGCTACATTTTTCTTTCTGGAATAGGAAATACATTCTATGGGATATATTTGCCCTGCTAGGAGCAGGCCTTTTCTCCAAAGAGATTATCTACATTATAGGAATCAAAACTAAGTAGGAGATTAGACCTACTTGCTAGAAAAACCCTTTAAACCCTGCTTCTGACATTTGAGATGTTTGATTAAGCGGCTTTCAGTGGAGACTTACAGAAAGAGTTCTGAATGGAGCAAAATCAGAAGCTTTGTCCCTAAGGTAGAGACAGATTTCAGGTAGCATGACTTCACTCCAGCTCCAAGGGAAATATGTGGTGTTTAAAGCTTGATCCAAGGGTATTGGGTCCAGAAAGATAAAAGTTCGGTCCCTAAGAAAAATGTTTTAAAAAGTAGACAAGACTTGCTAGATACTACATCATTAGATATTTAGGATACTGCAAGAACATAAAAGAGTCAGAAATTAGATTAAATTTCAAATACTAGAGTCACCACATGTCCCTCCATTTGGCAGTCAGGGTCTCCTGTAATCCCCTTGTGATAAATGAGACACAGTGACAGTTTTCTAAATATGGCACCTATTCAATCCTTGAGGCAGGATATATGAGGCAAACTAATAGGGGCCATCCTTCCACAGATCTTCCATACTTCCTTAGTAAAAGGCCATAGTTTCTCTCTCTGTCAATGTTTCTATTCTACCTCAATGCTAAAAAGGCCTACAATTCCAGTATGAGTTTTAGGTTGCTATATTGTGAGATTTCTTAGTGCGTTTAATCTCAATTTGGGCTGTTGACAATTTGATGACAGCTTTTCCTAAAATTACTGGAAGAAACTACCTTTCAGCAAATACCTCTGACTGGGCAAAACATTAGAGCTTTATAACCAAGAGTAAAATAGCTATTTACCTTTATTTCCAGTTGTAGTCAAAGCAAAACTGGTATGGCTCGAGTTCTGTTTTGCAGTCATCATTCTATGCCTAGCGTTTAATTACTTTTCTGCTCAGTGTCCATTTACAAACTCAAGTCATGGAAATGAATCCAGGAAAAAAAACAATTTTGCAAACGGTGCCTTTCGGTGGAACTAGATCTACGGATGGATGTTTAGGGAAACTAGTACAGATTAAGATTCTAACTACCAGTTCTTTGGCTTGGCTTTTACCAAAATGAAGTCCATGTGATCTTTTCAATTTGTTCTCTGAATATTATGCTTGCAGGCACAATTAAGAAAAATATGATTATCATATGGAACAAGTGGACAAGACGATGTTTTAAAAGTGCACACACCTGCCCCCAAATAAAGAACTTCTTGGAGCTCCAGAGGCGCTATCGATTAGCACGTGCTATTTATATAACAGTGCAAAATAAAGAACTTCGCTTGAAACTGAAGCAACATGCCCATAGTATATTAAGTATGAGATGATAGAAACGTAAGTGGAAAAACTTAAATAATGTTTTCTTTTACCTGGATTAGGAAGATACACCCAAAATAGGAATAGGAAAATTTGGGTAAAGCTGAATCTTCAGAACCACAAATCCTCTCAAATCTTTGAGTCCTTGCCAAATTTCCTAACTACCTATGGCTGAGAATTAGACTTTAACATCTTACTTTTTAAATCACTCCTGTCCAAAGATATTTGTAACATCTACAATAAAATATTAGCAACCAGAATACATATGTCCCTAAATAATTAAAAATACAATGGAAAAATGGACAATGGAAATGTCAGGCAATTCAAAGGAGAGAAATCCTGAGTGGTCAATGAATGAAAGAGAAGACGGTCAAATTCACTAGTCTGAAGAGCAATGCGTATTAAAATAAGACACAATGTTTCCACTCGCCCTATTGGCAAACTTTCAAGTCTTACAACAAATGCCAAGGAGAGTAAAGAGAAAGAACTCTTATCCTCTCGTCCCTTGCCATTGGGAATGGACACTGGTTCAACTACTTTGGAGAGTAATTTAGCAATACCTAATAAAATTGAAAATTGGTACAGCAACTCCATTTCAAATGTATACACTATGGAAAATTTCACTCAGGTCTATAAAGTGGAACATAAAACAGTGTTTATTGCATGATGATTTAGAACAGAACAAATTGGAAGTAGTTCAAATGCCTGTCAATGAGGAAAATGGATAAATAAAATGTTGTATATTCATATGACAGAAGAATATTTAGCATTTAAGAGTAATAAACCTGATTTAGGTACCTCAACTTGAACAGGTCTAAAATTTTAACACAGAGTGAAAATACAAGTTGCAAAATGATAAATATGCTATAATATTTATATATATGTAGCTCTTCGACATCATGCTTGTATGGAAACATCTAAAAATAATACAAATTAAACACTAAATTCATGAAAATGATTGTCTTTGCCAGAAGGAAGAGTAATAGGACTGGGGCTAACAGGGTGGGAGAAGCTTCAATTATATATATAGAGAGAGATTTATTTATTTTATTTAAAGATAAGACTTGGAAACAAATATGTTCAAATATTAGATAATACAAATTCTGTATGGTAGTTATATGTGTTATTTTTCAACTTTTCTACATTTTTGAAATTTCTCAAAATTAAACAAAAAAATTAAAACAAACCACACAAAATTCCTGTGTCCTCTCTGATCCATACCATCTTATATTGATATGAACTCATAACAAGAGGAAATTTCTTCTAACAACTTCTCAGTACTTGCACAACATGGATTAAGGCCATTTATGGTTCGCTTTTTTGCAATGAAATATCCCATTTCTGTTTTTTCTAAAGCTGCTGAGAGTGACAATAGATTAGAAAAAGCTGTTAAATAATAGTAAAAAATGTACCCCCTTCACACCAAGGCTTGAAATGCTCCTTCCAGCCTGGTAAGTCCTTCTGCTTAAGATTAGTCAAAGCATACTGAAGGTTTCTATCCTCTTTCCCTACTCGCAATTGGAGAGTTGCTGATAATTTTTTAAACTCACATCAATAATGATAATAGTCACCAATACACTGCATGCTGCAATTTCCATAATGCTGGAAGGAAGGCAGAACTATGGCAACCTCATTGGAAAAGGGTCAGTGGAAGTATAGCACACTCCATAAGAGACTTGCAAAGTGAGAATTTCACTCAGTGGTTGCAGAAAACAAATGTCTCTAGATGAGTATGTAAAATTCAAGTCCCTTCCCATTGGGTGCATTCCATGGAAACCTGCATTCCAGTGGATATTTCTGAACATCATGGATGCCCTGAAGGAATATGATACAGACCACAGGAGGAGCGATTTGGCAGGCTTCAAAACAAGAAGGGGGCAGCTACAAAGTTGTTTAATAGCCATAAATCTCCTACTATTTTTCACAAAATACCATCTAAGACCACATCTCTACAACTCATTCCCCATTACTCAGCTCAAGTGGAGCGCTTTGGCATGCTCACTCACCCTTAAATCATACACAGCATAAAGTGATCCTGGGTCTGGGAAATTTGTCAGCCTCCTTCAAGTAAAAGCAATCTTCACTTTTCATCACAATTCATTCCCTGAAACTGTGGTATAAAGCTGACTCTTCTAAAAACATTTATTTTCTTTCATAAGAAAAAGCATCACTCATTTAGTTATCAAGTATTTAATAACCACCTACTATGTGCCAAGCCCTGTGCTGAGAATACCAAGAAAAATAAAATGAAGGCTTTGGTTGCATTCCTGACTCATCAAAAAAAAAGAAAAAAAAAGATAACCATGATTAATACTGGTTACTAAGAATTGCCGACTGGTAGCATGACCTCCATACTCCGTATTATCACAGAAATTTGTCCCTGACCTCTATTATGATACATGAACACATGGAACAGTGATTATATCCTTGCTTGTTTCTTATACATACTAAGAGAAAGCTTTCAAGATTAACTATATTAACTTTCCAAGATTAACTATACTATTAACCCTTGTACCCAACATGTTGCCAGAAATATAGAAAGAAGTCAGTGCGCGGTGACTGAATGAATAAAATATTTTAATGTCAAAGATAAAACTGGCTATACAGTGATTATAATTCAACACAACAAAAGTGTGAACCGTGTTGCCAGAATCAGAGGTAAAAACTTGCCATCGCCTGAAAGATTAAATTAGAAGCCAAAGAACCCACCTAAAAAAGGAGACTCCTGACCAGCTCCCAGGAGAAGGCACGATGCCTTTCAGTGTGAAGCCAGACAGAAAGACTTCATGACAGACACATTGGGTTTGGAATGACAGACAGGCTCGGGAGCGGAAATGGCCATATACTGTCAGAACCAGAAGTCAAGAAATTGGGAGGTAATAAAAAACAGTAAGGTAGGGATGAGGGTGAGTCAATAACCAAGAGACTAAGAAACATCCCAAAGGGGCAAAAGGCAGAGTCTGGGCAAGAGCACAGCATTTAGCTGAGTCAGGAAGCTGAAGGCTGTTTCAGGCTATCAGTCAGTCAGAGAAGGGATAGGGTGCCAAAGACTTCTCTGAAATAAGGAAGCCCCTTGAAGGCAACAGCCCGGAGCTTCCCATTGCTTCAATCTGGTATAAAGGGGTCCAGTTCTGCCAGTGCCTAATATGTCATCAAGCTCAGAGTTATAGTTTAGAAAAACGTGTGGAAGGAGGGAGGAAGGGAGGGGAGGAAAAAAAAAAACAGGAAGAGAAAAAAGGAAGGAAGGATTATGGCTTGGGCATTTTGTGGGCTATTACATAAATAATGAAATCATAGAACGTAGGAGATGTAAAAGACCTTACAAATCATCTAGAGCAATGGCTTCCAAAATATTTTTAGCAGCCACTAACATAGCAGAAGGAAAAATAAAAATCTAAATATTGGGCATTATGGAAATAATCATGACTTCTTATGGCAACCAAATAAAATAATAATATAAAAGAGGGAGAAATATGCCAAGATTTTTATTATATAATATTAAGTAAACATAGTAAATATTAAAATAGTACACATGCCATGATTTTTAACAATATAAGATTTATAATAGGTAAAAGCTAATAGGCAAAGATTAAAGATTTTTGTTGGGGAACCTGGGTGGCTCAATGGGTTTAAGCGTTTGGCACTTGGTTTCAGCTCAGGTCATGATCTCAGGGTCGTGATGTCAGGGTCATGAGATCCAGGCCCACATGGAGCCCCATGTGGGGGCTCTGCATGGGGTCTGCTAGGGAGTCTCCCTTTCCCTCTCCCTCCCCCTCTGTCCATCCCCCTCCCCAGTTCGCCCAAGCTTGTTCTCTCTCTAAAATAAAAATAAATAAAATCTTTAAAAAAAGATTTTTGTTAATGTGATTTAGAGTGATTTGATTTTTCAACTTATTTAATCATGTCATTGTTTCTTGCATTTTAAAGTGTTTAAAATTTAAATATTTAAAATTCTACCTACATATCAGGGTTGATATGAAACAATGGATTTTCCCATCAAGTATGTTTCCAACCTCTCCCATCGGAGTGAGGAGAGGTGGACGAAGAGGGAGGAATAACAGGAAGTAAGGAGGAACGAGAAGGGGACTGGGAAGAGAGGAGGCAGAGTGTGGCACAGGAGCTAATATTTCCTGAATGCATCCTAAGTGCTAATGGTTTTCCAGTGTATGAGTAAGTCCAATTATTACTCTCATTTGAGAAATAAGAAAACAGAGAGGTAGGAAAAGTAACATGTTCAAGACTATACAGTTCTAAAGTCCATAGTGTGATTAGGAACCAAGACAGAAGACTAAAGCCCCCCAAAGCCCAAGTTGTCTCCCCAGTGCCACCCTCTGTCTGCATTGGGGGCCCCAAGTTTTTTATGATACTCCTCTCCTGACCTTTGCCCCACACCACTGTCAGCAGGACCCTATCTGGTCCTTTCTGGTAAGAATGTAGACTTCAAAAGCACAGAGACCAAGACCCAACCTGAGAGTGAATGTCTTACAGCCCCTAACACAGGAACTTGAACCATCAAATGAGAGAGAATTTACTTTAAAAAGCATGGGTAATTTTAAAAGCAGAATATCCTGCCTTTATAAACAAATAATCACCATTGTCCACAGAAATATGAGTAAACACAATATTTTGCTTCTAATTATTAATCCTTACTAAAAATTTAGTTTTTGTCATATGCTCAAACATAGAACATAATCAGAATCTAAAATACATTATAACTTGCAAGTAATGAGCGTATATGTTATTGTGTGTGTCCCATTTCTTAAGCACTAATTATATGCAGGCATTTTACACACAGAGTTTCATTTAACTATCTCAACAACCTTAAGATACAAGTACCATTGTTATTATCATTTTATAGATAAGGCAACTGAAATTTAGGGAGATTACATAACTTGCCTGAGAGTACCCATGTGGGTAATTTGGAATTCCGACCAACACTGTTTGATTCCTGTACAACTGTACAATGAACTTGAAGCTTGAAAGTATGTGAAAAAGACAACCTTCCTGGATTTAGTATACATACACTAAGGCAGATAACATGTATCTGTAGTGATAGATGATTCAATCCATGTTAATATGCAACATATTATGTGGCCTGGCATATAAATAAAACCACTGAGTTATTTATTAATAACTAATTGACTATGTAATGTAGACACAGGAATGTTTCAGATCCCCTTGGCCATTTAGGGTTGACATAACCAGTGGGTCTGGGGTCAACCTGTACCAGCTCACAAAAACCAATGGTTAAATTTTCAGGAATCTTGTGTTAACACAGGCTTTATTTAAAACTGAATTACATACACTTGTAATTGGATAAATTATATGAAAAGGTAATATATACCACAACTCATCACTTCCTACTTTAAAAATTTTACTGTTACTTATGCTCTTTATGTTATTTGTGTCTACGATATCTCTAGAGCGGAAATACTATATATTGATGTGTTACTTCACATCTCTTTCAACCTGTTCAGTGATGTTGCTTTGGTAGCCTGACAATGCTCAGGTCGCTGACAAATGAGGGAAGTTCTGACATGTTCAGTAAGAAGGGAAAATAGTTGATATTTCATATCAGGACCACACTTGTTCATCTAGGACAACCTTAGATTGGCTGTGGACATGAGAGTTTGGCCAAAATAATCAAAAATATTCTGTGAGAATCAACTGGCTGCATGGAATTTATAACAAAAGGCATTACATATTTGATTTTTATTTGCAAATTGTATCTCATCCTTTATATACATGAAAATTAAACTGTGTACACATAAACATGCATCCTTTTTCTTTTTTTCCCCAGAGAGTTGGCACTTTAACCTTTACCAGCACACCACTCCATATAACCCTTATTAAGTAACATCTACAGTATGTTTGGGGCTATGTAGAAAAGGGCTATTTTATGGCCTAGGAATGGGAAGGATAGTAAGAAAAAAGCTAATTAAGCTTCAAGGATTCTGTCCTTGACTTATTTACAACTTGGATATCTTCTACTTCTCTGTTTTCTATGCTCAGATGCCTTACTGACCAAGATTTAGAGCCAGTCTCCATCCAGCTGTATGACCTTCAGCAATTTACTTAAACCCCTTAAGCCGCTTTCTTTGACTATAAAATGGCAGTAACAATAGTCATGTTATGACATGTGGATAACGATGATAGTTAAGAGCTGCTAACACATATCCGTGCTTACTTTGTATCTGGGACTACTCTAAACACTTTCCACATATTAATTTATTCCATCTTCACAACATTCCCATGAGGCAACCATAACCCCTACTCCTGTGTTACAGATGAGGAAAACTAAGGCCCAGAAAAACTGAGGAACTTGACCAACGTCTCACTTAGTTGCTCGGGCTACTTGTATGCAGCAGAGAGGGACACAAATCCAGACAGCTTGCCTCCTTGGCCACTGTCTTAACCATTCTGACTTTATATGGCCTCTCTTCCCAGTAAAGGTAAGAGACAAAGATCTTAGCATTGCTCGTTAAATATTAGCTATGATTTATTTTTATTTCATTCTAATTTTGTATGACCTGTAATTTTGTATAGCTTACCTCTTTGAGTAGATTTAAGTTTCTTGAGAGGTAGGACTAACATTTCATGACCTCTCCTGCTCTTCACAGTAACTACGGACAGGGACACGCTCATCATTTGTAACCGAGTATTTATTACATGAGTAGACCCCACCCCTCACTTGTCAAGCAGAAAAGCACTACCAAGATCCCTTCCGAGGGCAAAAATAGTGAGATCTTCATAGCCTTGTTATGATCTGAGTTCATCCATAGATTCACTGCATTATTGTGATGGTCTAAACCAGCGTTAGTAAATAGCTACATACGGCATTTCTCATCTGTGTTTGTAGGGTTGTCTGAGAAATAATATTATGTCATGGTAGTCCTACAGGCTTGATTTATTTTGGCTTAAAAGAAGGAACTTGCCTCATGTGTCTCTCTTCCTCTCACAGAGTTTTTTATTCTCGAGGGCTGTGGGTCAAGTTCTGTCCTTGGAACCAAAGTAGTTTTCCAAAATGAGGTGGAGCCAGCTCTGTCAAGCTAGGCCAGATCTGCTGTCAGTGCCTTTCCCAAATACATCAGACCCTTTGCTTGTAAAAATAAATTGATACCAATGCAAGAAATTTATTAGGAGATGACAGCCCAGTTCATAATGGAAATATGGAGAAAACATCATCCTTCAAAACTGACAGTTTATCCATCATGCCTCAGATTCCTGAGATAGAAACAGACACTGTCACATACAATCCACTGAGGACACGTTGTCTTGGATTTCCTTATGACAGGAAACTCTGAAATCCAGAAGAAGGGAAGGACTTGTACTGCCCTTAATGTGCTCGGCCATAAATTTTTAGCATTAGTAGAAGAAACATGTGGCCAAGGAAATGAATGATGGGGGAAATCAGGAGGCCTGGAATTCTCGAACGGGCCCCTTCTTTCTCTCTAGGGGGTGATGAACTGGGACAGGGGTCAGAGAGGGTGACCGCACCGCTGTGAGGGACATCAATATGCTGTTATGTGTAAGCAGAGCCAACAGGTGGCAGGGCACCACTGCGACACACCACAGTTGGCTCTGCCTGAGGTTTGGGGGAGCGGGTCACCTTGCCCCGCTAACTTTCCAAATGTGGTTATTTCGCTTAGCTTGTTATTTGTATTGATAAACTTGAGACACTTTAGGAGGGCCATTTTAATTAGGAATAAATGCAAGGACATTTGTGGGGATCACAAGAGGCCTGATCTTTGCAGGCTTAATGAGGTGACCTACACAACCCCGTAAGAAATAATTGTGTATTGTATTAAAAGCTGCTTTGGAAAATATAATCGTGGTAGTAAATTGGAATGAAATGAACATGGTCTTAGAGGGAAAAAAAATACCCACTGCCAATTTTATGGGGCCTTAAAATATTTATGTTCTAAACTTGCATTCTTTGGAGATGTGCTGAGTGTTGCTAGAACAAGGAAACTTTTTTAATGAGATACATGCATATTTTTTAAATTTACAGATCTTTTTAGCAAAAATAGAAAGTCATAAATGCGAAACGGAAACCTAAACAAGGCAAGAACAGCCTTAATGGCCTTATATTTTTAATTCATGCTTTGTATTAGAAAAAAATAAAAGCATGGGAAATTTCATTTAAATGTGAATAATACACAAGGGAACTTTAGCTGCTGTTGGTGTCTGTCTGATCGAGGTACAAAGAACATTGGCATGAAAGTGACATACCAGATAAGCTCAAGCTTTGATGCATTTGTTATATTACGTGGATATGAATGGGATATGTGCGTTCTTGGGTTAAACACAAAGTCAAATACAGGGATTTGATCCACTCCCCTACACAAATCCCTAAGAACAACAGTGAAATAAATTACCTGTTGATCAAGTCCTTATTCACAGGTAACCGTGTCTGACAAAACACAAAACAAGTCTGTAATTCTTAGACTCTGAATCCTTCTTTAACTACTCTCATCCTCTGAAAAAGGCAAATGAACTTCTAATTGTTCACATGTGTTTCAGCCAATCTTCCTGATTCCCTGTTTCAAGCAAGACCTAAAAGTGTTGACTTTCCATGTCCAAATTAAATATATCTGTTTCCTTTTGCTTTCTATCTAAG
This sequence comes from Ursus americanus, assembly GCF_024610735.1. Classification (NCBI taxonomy): domain Eukaryota; kingdom Metazoa; phylum Chordata; class Mammalia; order Carnivora; family Ursidae; genus Ursus; species Ursus americanus. The sequence continues at coordinate 49,362,794 of NC_142132.1, forward strand.
TGCATGCCAGCATGACTTAACATTCATCCAAGGTTTATTTCAATATTAGTGGAAAACAAGCCATTTTTCAGTTTAATGAATAGCATCAGTGTCTGCCTTTTAACCAAAAATGTGACCTTACACTTGATGGATCTCACCAAAAGGCACATTTTCCAATTATTTTTCTATTGGAGGTTATGACTATCGCTTCCCAAATTACTGTGGCAGTGGCGAGGGAAAGCCCGCATCACACAGCAGCTCAGACAAACAGAACTCAGACTGAACAAAATGGTAGTTTCATTTATGAAACAAGAAAAGGGGAATGGGAAAGGAAGCCTGAACCATGTGGGAGGAGGGGGAAAGAAAGAAGAACAAGACCTCCTCTGAGCTTTATGGAACAGGAGACGTAAAGCAGCTGAAGGTCCCATACTTTCTTGTTACTACCATTTTTGTTTCCAAATCATGCCAAATTGGGAAGGTGAAGGCTGAGCATTACTGATTCAAAAAAACTCCAAGCGGACATCTGATATTTCTTCCTTATTAAGGATGATGGAGTGTAATTGATGTGCCTGGTGCCTGGCCAATTCCAACTTTTTGAGAATGCCGCTTAATGTGCGGACATTATTTTTGGACTACTGAACGCCAGAAAATAATGAGCTGGCATTCAGCTTTGGTGAATAAGACCCTGAATTTTCATCTAAAAGCAGTTTTGAGTTATGGCTGTAGATAAGGTGTAACTGTGCAAGGGAATTTTATCCATGTTTCTCCCATGAATCATAAATGAGGAAAAAAATTACAGTCTAAATTGCACTTAAAAGGAATAAAGTCTTTTCATGTCATACATGATTTATCAAAATGATCTCATTTTAAGGGTACTGTGGTGTATCTTGATTAATCACATTAGGAAGCGTGATGAATGGCCTCTTTAATGGTAACACAGGATTTATTGGCAACATCCCGACTTGAACCAGAAGGGTAAGAAGTAAAATATACAATAGATAGCTAACGCAGATAGGGTGTCAGTAATGCTCTGACTTGTTTTAAAATTATCCTGGGAGCCTCAGTGTCAGGAGATTCTGAAACCGCCAGGTGGTCGAGACCATACAAGTTTCGCACAGGAACTTGGGGGCGACCGCTTACGTGGCGTAACCCTTCCCTAACCTGTTGCAGTGCAAGTAAAATCATGCTGCTGGACCATCAAAAGGAGGCATCTGTGAAATCTGAACAAACCACGGAAGTTCCTAGTAGGAAGAGGGGCGCACTGCTTTCAGAGATCAGCGCTCCTATCCCTTTTGCCCTATTTCAATATCCTCTTCACATTTCGCTTTAATATCCTAAATGCCTTTTTTTTTAAGCCTGCTCAAGTCTGCTCCCACTAATTTCCTCTAAGGCTGACAGATCAGAGGCTTTCCTCGAACTGTTCCTTTTAGAGCTGAGGAGGCCTCGTGGTAATCCTGCTGCTTGTCTGCAATTAACCCTTCCAGTTGCCACATTATTAACACCACCACCCACAGACAGAGGAAGCCCCGACCCACTGGACACTGGCTCCTGACTGAAGCTTCAAAGGTGCCAATCACACCCTAGTCAGAAAGGTGCCTGCTGTCAGCATCAGAGGTTTCCATCCTCTCCTCCCCGCTGATCAAACATTCCTCCTCAGAAGATTAATTCAGAGTCTCCGCCCATTTCCTCTCATATCCTCCTTCCCTTTCTGGTTTACCCAAAGATCCATCTTTGCTTCGAAAAGGGAAGCCACGGATAATAGAAGCCCTTTCAAAACAAAAGCTGGGCAAAGGCAAATTTAAGTCCCAGCTGTTATCAACTTTTTTTTTTTTTTTTAACTCATTTAAACACCTTAAGGCAGTGAGGATTAGGGCCTGGCCTGAAATGCCATTCTTTGATCAAAGACCCCAAGACTTTACACAAACATAATCACAAGGCAAAGGATGCTTCTCTGAAGGCTGAATTGATTTGTTTGACCGCAGGGCCTGGGATGGGTAGGAAAGCTGCACACTTATTTTCCCAGAGTATACATCATGAGGCCAAGCGACTTAGAAATTATATTTTTTCTTCGTATGTCTTAATTGGAACAAAGTTGTTTGTGGATTCAGACACAGCTATGGAGAGAGGCCATGGAGGGAAGAGAATGGGGGCCAAGCAGGTGCTGTCGCTGTGGTCTTGTTCCATCCCAGGGCAGGGAGGAGAGGTGACAGTGGGGAAGGGCGGGAGGAGAGAGCAGTGCTAGGGTCTCTGATCTGGAGTAAAAGTGACTTCACTGTACTTATATTAGCCAATTCCACTGGAATCTTCCACAGTCACTTAGTAACTGTAGGTACCCATCCCTGTCTGTTAAAGCGGTCGTAGCAGGAGAACCCAGCAGGACCTTCCATGTGACCCATTCCCCGGGCCCCTCACCACCCATCACCATCTTTCAGGACCAGATGCCAGAACTAACTCACAGTAAAATCTTCCAAAAAGGCTATGAGATGGCTATATAACAAATTATCATATAAATCATGGCTTGATAAGCTTTAAACTTGTCATACATTCCCAGAAGAAGATAATTTGGAAGTTGCATAATAAAGAAAATATTTAATGTCAAGGTTGAAGGGACAATTGGATATTGAAATGCTTCAACATTCAAGCATATGAAGATATTTTTATAAAGAGATGGTTAACCAGATTATTGTTTGGGGGTTTTGTTGTTGTTGTTGTTTTTTTCAGGAGGGGGGGTATTTTGCTATACACACTACAGAGAGACTATCAGAAAACGAAAGTAAAGCCCTACATGATTAAGAATTCTTAACTGATATGACTGTAACTATATCGGGGCAACTGACCACATTTCCAGGGTAGACTGTAGACTCTCCCTAATTGGACAGCTTGGGAAGAGAAGATTAACCTTTTCGGGTGTAAGTGATGAAATTCAGTTTAAAGTCCTCCAAGAAAATATGTGGGGAAGGAGGGTCTAATGAGTCCAAGGGCACACAGTTTCATGTATGTGGACCCGCACGCTCAAGCTTATCGTCAGGGCTTCCTCTTTCTTCGATTCGTCCTCCTGCATCCCAGCTTCCGTTCCTCCATGCGGTGACTTCCCAGGACGTCCAGATCCATATCTTACCATCTTCAAAACCACAGAAAAAGCTTCTGTTTCCCGAAAGTTCCAAGCCCAAACTGGGAATCTGTGGCCTAGTTTGAGTCACACGTCCATCCCTAAATGAATCTCTGTGGCCAGGAGAAGGAACAGTCTGCTAGCTCGAGCCTGGATCATGTGCCGGTCCTAGTGCTGGGACAGTGACTGGTCTCACCAGAGCTCTACAGCTTAAAGGTGGAGGGGTGATGGCTCCCCACGGGTAAATCCTCTCTAGAATACATGTAATGGACTCCACTGAGGCCAAAAGACAAAATTTCCCCCTCAAAAGTAGACGACACCTTATATAAGTCTTTTGGAGTCCCTTGCTGTGTGTTAGACATTCAAAACATCTCATCATCGTCTCTGGGCAAAACTGAACCTGCTATCCAATAGCCCATCTGAGTCCTCGCCGACATCAGCAAAAGGCCCCCACGTGCAGAAAATCTTCCCCACAAGGCCTCCCAAACATCACGTATTTTAAACTTTTCAGGCTCTCAGTTGGCACCAAACAGCTTTAATGTGCAGTTATTTTTTTAACAAGCTTGGGTGTCCCACAGAAGATTAAAAGCAACAGCAGTCTAAAGGGAGCAGCATGAGACGGGCCAAGGGCAGCTGCTGGAGTCACAGTACAACATGGAAAAGGAGACCAGGACTACAGACTGAGAACTGAACCACCACATATCACAGCAGACCTCCGAGACGATGGCCACCCGATGCACCAGCCCTCCCCCTCACACGTACACGTCAGGAGGGTAAAGTGAAACTCAGTTTACCATGTCCTGCATAAGTCAGGAATTACATGGTATATTTAATTACTAATTCACATGTAGTAGCACTGGTCACTGGGATGAGATATTATTCCTATTTTAGCCACATGTAGAACAGATAATACCACGAGAGAACACGCGACCGAATGAACGAGAAGCACGGGTAAGTGCTATGGGAACCTTCTAACAAGTTTTTATCTTGATCTACATAAACTTCCCATGTCTGGGAAAATAAATGCTAATGTACATCTTTCATTTTCCCAAGGCATTTCTCTGCCACTCTTTTTCTCAGCCTCTTTTCATCTCTTTCCAAAAGAGATGTCAAGGGTGCTTACCCTGAGTGTGCCCAAAACCCAGGTTCATTGCTATCTTAGTAGATAAGGATATTGTGTTCTGAGCAGCTCAGGTGATTCCCTGAAGATCTGACATATGTGAGCTAGGAGGTAAAACTGGGACCCTTGAGACTTAGGACTGGTGACTACCTTTGAGTTTTCTATCCCCCAGAGATCCAAAGAAAGCGGGCAGGATTCTCTGCAACTCAAGGACACCCGTTATGGTGACCAAAGTAGGATAGTCTATTATGAATGATCTGCTAATAAACTGCGAGGCTACTAACACTCTTCTGGGCTAGAGCTCCCGTGATCTAAGTGTCCACATCAGGATAGCTAAGATGTGAAGGAAAAAATGCAGTTCAGACGCTGGCATCTGGAACCCTGAGAGCTCTACCATCTGAGTACATGTGTGCGCATGCCTGTGTGTAGATGGTAGAGAAGGGGATACAGATATAAAAGTCTTCAAGTTCCCACACACAGTCTTGCTTTGTAAAGTTAATATTAATCCCCAGCTTCTGAACCTTTCTAGATAAGGAATTTATTTTGCCCTCTCTTCTCTCAAGTAGCAAAAAACATGCCTGTTTATTCTGGACATCCAAGAGTCTTATTACTCTCTACCTAAATACATGATCTCTAGCTGGTTAAATGCTTTTCATGATATGGATGCTTCTATATTACAAAATGAAATTGCTACAGTACAATGGTGTCAAAAAGTGGTGGAAAATGATTTGACGTGTAGAAAGTTATTTGATAAATAACCCCCAAACATCATTCACAGAACTATTCATGAAAAAGTCCTTTTTTATTTGTTTAACACTGCCGATAATGGTTGACATCAAACGTTTCATTCATTTAAACATATACATGGAAAACTATTTCCTTGAGAGCTTCCGGATCTAAATAGGTGAGAGAACACTATGTTAAAAGTGACGAGGTAGCATAATTGGTAAGTCTTACAACCTATACAATAGTTCTAATCATTCCAGTGGCCTTAGTCTCTCTGTGGACAAAGAAAAATTTGAAGTTTCATTTCCTAAAGAAACTCCACCACGTGCCCCTAAAATCTGGGCCTTCGACTCTTGGAACACATTGTAGTCCAGGAGGATTCAGTCATGGACAGGATCGGCATGAACCTACCCCTGGTAATAAATCTCATTCTGGGTTTATGTAATACTTTGGACTGTCTAAATGCCAAACATTAAAAATGAAAGGAAGAGGGAGGAGTAGAGAGAAAAGAAAGGAAAAGGAAAATTATAAAAGACAATGAAAAAAAAGAAATTTTGATTTTTTTCTCAAATGAGAAATCCATTCAGCCATTCTCTACCATTTTTTGGACTGTATTCTACAATATCGACTAAATTTTACACCTATTATGACACATCTGTTCCACAAGCCCTCCTTGCCCTCTTCTCCTATTCAGGATTCCTAGATTCTGAAAGGCCACAGAAACCCAAGTCTGCCTTCCCCAGCTCCTGTGCTAGTCCTGCCATTTAATTTGTGACAGAAAGGTTAATGGCACTCCAGTAAGAAACACAACAAAAGACATGCAACCTGGGTAATTGCAAAGGGCCAAGACCAAACCAACTCTAAAAAAATTCACTGGGGAATGTGGGCCTGTAGTTTGGCCAGTATGAAGCAAACTTCACTTGATTTTCTAAAACCATCCCCTCTTCCCCCATCCCCCCACCCCCGTACCAGAGAATTACTGTAGCTTTCAATCGACGAAGGGAACTTCTAGAGAGGGCTTAATTCCTGGCAAAGTCCTACTCAAAGTGACCATCCTTAGATCTTCTTTTTAAAAATAGAATCTTATTATGCTCCCCTCTGCTTAAAAACCTTGTGATGATTAACCCTGTTCTGGGATAAGTCAAAAGAACCATCTGCGGCCTAGCAGGCCCTTTGCCCTGGCCCTTGTTTGGTCTTCCAGCCCATCTCTTGCCTTCATGCCCTCACCTCAGAGCCAGCACATGCCCTTCTCCATGCTCTTCAGCGTGTCAGGCCCCATCCTGACAAGATCTCTGCGCAGACCTGTCTTTCTTCTTAACTTCCACGCCCAACACTTTCGGCCTGGTTAACCTCTTACCTTTCAAAGATCAACTCATGCTTTCCTATGTCACAAAGATGTCCGTAGCACTACTGTCATACATACTTCCAAGAACCATGTATTTCCTTTTGGGAACGTAGTGTAGTGTGTAATTATATCTCAGGAGTGTATTTGAGCGATGTCCCTTCTACCAGACGGTTCGCACCTTGAGGGCAGTGTTCCACACTTCCTAAAAGTCTGGCTCATAGTAGCTTCTCCATAAATACTTGTTAAATGGTGAAATAAATTAATGTAAAACACTGAACAACCAGCATTCCTCAGCCTCCAAGAGGTGAAGGTAACACTAAGCACACGTCTTCCCAGACTAAGTCGCCCCCTACACTGCCCTCTGAGGTGACCTTCTCCCCCAGAAACAGAGCTCCTCAATGTAGAAAAGGTGGCACCCACAGCCCCCCTGATGGACCCACACACATGCTCATTCCAATGTCACCCTGGTCCCCCGTACGGAAAAGGGCTTTTAGTTACAAGGTGCACTTAGGCCAAGAGGAGTCGGCCAAAGGCAGTTTAGAACAAACAAAGGAAAACCTCCTTCCTGTGCTTCAGTACAAATGGGCAACAAAACACACGCCTGTAGTTTACAAGATGCGCGCAAGGGGTGTCAGTCTGGGATCTGAGGTTGGGCCGGAGGGAGCCAGGGGCTGAGGGCTCCGAGGTGGCTCCGGCTTGGCTCAGCGTCGCTTTCGTTATACCTGTCTTTCTCGATTAATGATTTCTCCCTCCTTTCCCCCCATAAATGAGTAATAAAAAATGTAATCCGCATAAAGACGCAGCTTGACCCCAGGCATGCGGGTGAGCATCCGTTTATCACTGTTGTTCCGTTCCTCCAGGGCCCCACGGGGAAGCGCCGGGAAGGCCAGAGCCGGCTGCCCGAGGGTCGTCCCGGGCTGGCAGGAGGAGAGGGAAGGGTGCCGCCGTGCAGGCCTCCTGTCACAGGGCTCCGCCGGCAGAAGGGGGTGCTGCAGTGTAACCTATTTACCATGCAAATGAAGTGGTTCCACGCCGCAGATTAAAGCCGCTGCCCGGCAGGGCCTCAGCAGTACTAAATGTTGGATTTCTGCTTGTCACTGCTCACCGCAGGTCATTAATAGAACTCAGAATGGTGTTACTAAATGTGAACATTAAAAAAAAACCTGATAATCAAAAAAAAAAAAAAAAAGAGGAGTGGCAATCCCACTCCGAGGGAATTCAACTCATCCAGCCCTAAGGAGACTTATTTATTCAAGATCTCTGTGATTCAACAATTTTCTTAGCTTTGGATTAACAACTGTTGACCGCAGACTTACTGCCCAGGAAGTGGCAGGGAGACAGAGACAGAGAGACAGAGAGAGGCAGAGAAGGAAGGCAGAGAGGCAGACGGGGAAGGAAGGAGGGAAGCGAGGAGAGCGCGAAGACCTTCTGCGTGCGCCTGCGAGAGAGAAGGAAGAGACCACTTCAAACTAAAAGGTTTTATAGACGGGTCGTGGGAAGTGAGCGCTGGAGGGACGCCTCCCTTCCTCTTGGTTGAACTTCCTTCGAAGTGGGAGAGAAGAATCAGATCAAAACCTCCAGCTTCACAGCACCAAGCGAGCTGGTACTGATGCTTTATTGTCTGACCAAATCAGGTGCTCATTCTGCCAAGTGAGTTTTCCTTTTTCCCTTTACTCCAGCCAATTCCTGTTTTCTTCAACGGGAGCTCCCCAAGACTCATCAAAAACACGATTTAATTACATCTCCCCCCCCAAAAAAAAAAGGGAGGAGTGTAAACATGACTCCTTTTTATCTCCTGATACATCTGGACAAGTAGACAATGTGCTAAAACAAAATAAATCTGCCTTGACAGTCACATCAAAGAGTTCAGCGAGGGGCTTGCAGCTACTTAAAGCACAGGAATGCTGTTGCTAAGCATCGGCCTACAACTTATCAGTCCCTGGAAGAAATGCTTTTTTCTTTCTTTCAGGGGAGATGAGGAAAGTTAGAGAGTGGGAACCAGACGGCAAGAGGAGATTGGGGATTTTCGAGGATTGTGAAGCTTAAAAGGAATTGTGTGAAGGAAAGGGGTTTGGGTGTGTTGTGTTTTCCTTTTGACACACTGTCTCTATTTTTATGAAGGTAGTACGTGGAAACCTTCTAGAAAGGGTTATTTGGGACTCAAAGAAATAGGTGATCGCCCAAATCACGTCTATACATATTTGTGCCATATCTCATTGCCATGGGTTTCTCGGTTCTGAGAAGGGCCTCATGCTAGCTCAGGGGTCTGAGGAAATACCTCCCATTCGCCAAAGTCAAGCGTGAAGAATCCTTAAGTCATCATTATGATAAATCACCCAGCGTCACAAACCACATTTTTTTTCTAAAAAGCAGGAAATGGAGCATCTACACCAGCAAACACAACAAGCAAGGAAACAGAAACTCCCCAAAAGAAACCAAGTGTGAACTGCCATGTGCAATGTGATAAATCTAGCCAGATGACCCACATACTCATACAGCCTCACAACTCGAGTTTTCATAGTAAAACACAAAATGGAACTGACTCTGAAATCCGGCCAACGCCTTCAGCCCTTCCTCCCCACCCCCCTCTGGGAAGGTCCCGAGACAGATGCTATGACATTCGGTCTGATCTTCATCTCATATGCTGGTTCTCAAGAGGGAGCAACAGGGAGATCTTCCTCTTCCCATGAACACATCCTCAGGTGGGAAACTTTGCCCCGTGTCTTGCCTCCAGCTAGGCTACTAAATTTAGTTCTGCTGGGAAATAGGAAGTGAAGATGAAATGGCATCGCTGAGAACGACATCCAATGAGGACCTGAGAGGATTCTGGGGGGGCGGGGGGGAAAGAAAGAAAAGAAAACAAAATAAAATAAAATAAAAAAAAGGAGCCAGTTCAAAATAACCCACCAGTTCCAATATGCACCAGGCACTGCCAGAGAGATTTGGCCCTTGCAACAGAGGGGCTAACGCGGATCCATTATTCTGGCCCAGGAAAGCCAGGGGCATTTTAAGTAAACACTTGCTATTTTCCTTCCTTGGATCAAAGGAAACAAATTCTGAAACTACTACGATTTGCACGCGGGATAACTATCAACACCGTGAACAATGACCAAGTGTGTGATATTGCACAGATAAATAACACTTACCATTATCTCTAGCACGATCATATTTATGAAACAGTGACGAAGGGCAGCAGTAACAATTTTTATAGTCACATATAGCTCCTATTTTCTAATTAAACAAAAGGTTATTTCTACTGTTAACATAGCCATTTGTCTACGTTGGGTCTTACATAATACTTTTGGCCAAGCATGACAGAATATAAGAAATTATGTTCTGTGGAGGTTCTGTTTTGTTTTTTGATTTTGGGTTTTTTTTTTTTTCGTGCTTTTAATTTTGCCTGCTGAGTTGCTAACTTAGAAAGCTCTGTCGGTTCATAATCAAAGCAAGAGGCCATTGTGTGGAGAATTCATAAATAAACTTTGGCAATTTTTCCTAAAACATGATGAAGCAAGCACTTGGTCCTACCCTTTAGATTCAATCCAAGGGCAATGGTCTGTATTATTAAAGATATAGGTCAAGCCAGCTTGCGCTTCTCTGTCCTGTGGGATGTTTTAGAAGCTGCTGTCACATTACCGAGATCTGTTCTGTGGCTCCTAATTATTCCTCTTGGCAGCTGTGGATTTCAAGCGATTCCTTTCACATGTATGTAAAAATTTATAAGCTGTTTCATAGAACAGCATGAGTTAGTTCCTTGTTGTTCGTAACTGCAGACGATGCCGATGAGAAAAATGCACTAATTTCATTGACAAGGATAATGGCATCTTAATAAAATTTGTATTATGTCTTCTACAAACCTCGATAATACTTCATATCAACATGTGAAAATGTAGTTTTATTTCAATATAACTGAGGGCAGAGGGAGGGGGGAAGCTAGTGGGAGGGGGAAAAACAACTCTGAGGACAGGGTCATCTTTCTCCTGAACACCTTATCAAGAAGCAGGGTGGGGTGGGGTGGGGGGCGGCAGGAAGCATGGGTTTCCTCCTTGTCTTTGAAATTTCATTTGGTCCAGAAACAGGTACTAAGTCGCCACCATGTATGGAGGACAGGAGAGAAGAAGCCAGGGTTTACTGAACATCTAGTGTGCACTCGGCACACTCACATAGGCCATTTTACTCAATCCCCAAAACAATTCTGTGGCGTGGGATAGGAGTAGATAAATATATCTGCAGTGGTCTCATTGAGGAGACTGAGCACCCAGTTCCAACCAAGGAATTCCACTCTGATTTTGCGTTCTGGAGTCAGCCTGACTCAAGCACCTTACCTTGCACCATACCGAGAAGAGTGAACCCTGCTGCGACTCACAGCAGCTGACAGACCTTCCAGGGGGAGGGGAAAAAGGTAAGTCAACAACCTCAGGAACAAATAAAACAAATGCTCCAAGAGAGAGTCAAACAAAATCACCTCAGGGCTGAAGGATGGAAGAGATTTCATTCGTTGTAGGAGCAAGGCAGAGAACCTGGGACAGCATTTGATTTTCACAACCATGTGAAGTATGTTGGAAAGGTATTAACATCACTGTTCGACAGATGAGAAAACAAAGACTGGAAGAAGCAAAGAGCCTCTCCCCAGAATTGATGACTCGCCCAGGGTAGAACACAGCTTTCCTGCCTGCTTTCCTGCCAAGATCAATGATAATAACATCCTGACTTTAAGATGCCTTCCCAATGAAGAGCTCTTCCCTGTTCCTTTCTAACAACAGCCTGAGTCAAAATTCTGTGCCATCAGCCAGCCCTGCACAAGTAGTTGTAGGTAGGACTTTAGATTTCAAAATAAAACAAGCTTCTGTTGCTACAGGTGGAACCTCAGATGTGCTGATCACAGATCTCATAACCTATTTTTAATATAAAGATATACAAGGGATAGGCTGGTGATGGGTAGTAAGGAGGGCACGTATTGCATGGTGCACTGGGTGTTATACGCAACTAATGAATCATCGAACTTTGCATCAGAAACCAGGGATGTACTGTATGGTGACTAACATAATATAATAAATAAGTAAATAAATAAATAAAGATATACAAGTCTTTAAATTCCAATCAAAAATGGTCACATGCATATAGTAACATATCAATTTCTCATGAAAACACTTGTTTGTTTCATTTATTTTTAGTTCTGCCACTAAATACCCACCTCTGTATGAGGAAGAGATTTTAATAGATGTTTTATACCTAATATACTATGATTCCTCCTCCTGGTTTTTGAATGGAGTTCTTTGAAGGTTGAGTTGGGGGTGGGTAGAGATGAGGGGTATAATTTCCTTTATATAGATGTAAAGCAGGAAGCTGAGTAAATTGACCCATTTTATCTGACTCCTAATCCTACAAAGCTCGAGTCCCAGGTCTCTGTTTTTTGTACCATGGAGCTGGATGTCTTTCTAAAGAACGGGCGTGTGCATCTCCACAACCGGCCAAAGGGTAGCTCTTACTAGTGTTTTAGAATAAGGGATACCAGGTTGCAGAAACATTAGAGGAATTTTTCCAACTCTCTATCTCATCTTGGCCTCTAGACGACAGTCCCAATGAGAGGAATCAGGAAGCTATTCTCAGCAAGCAACTGTCCGCAGGGATGGTTCCCACCAAAGGAGGGGATGGTTCAAAGATGTTGTAACTGACCATGGTACAAGCACACCAAGTAAGAAAAAGAAAGGAGTACAGATCCCACATATGTCTTCTTCCCAACGTTTAGCTGTAGTACAAGGAAGGGGCTTCTGGATAAAACTCTTTGAGAGACAAACAGAAGGCATTCAAGGGCTACAATTACTTGATTACTTGGAAGATGTAATGGAGTAACTGGAAGAACTAAAATGGCATAGCACAGGAATGAATACATTATTGAATCTATTCTCTAGGGCTTCTTGAGGTCCAAGTGATGCTTTAAGGTTGTATCAGCCATGCAAACTGCGGGACTCCTGAGAGACCCAAATACCTCAGAACATTTGGACACACATAATGCATGTGACACATATGGCGCACGTGCTCATAAAAGGCTCCTCCCTCCCCTCTCCTTCAACAGCAGACTTCTGGTGTACATGTAGGTGGAACATCTATCTGGAACATTCTAAGTCCTATTGCCTAACTCCACGGCTATTTGGCTTTGGCTCTTTAGTGACTGATTAGAAAATAAAAGGAAGGCTGCCCATCAATTGCACCCCCAACATTTTGGGAGCTACAGAAAAATCAAGTATACTATGGATATAGGTTCCCTTCCCAGAGGGTTTATGGGTATAGTTGAATAACCTGATGCCAGAAGCAACTAGATAGCAATGAGCTGGAAATAAGGAGAGAGGACTCATTGAACCCTCCATTACAGAGTCACAGAACAGTTTGTTAAAGCCTATGAGAGACTGAATAAAAAAGTATATGTCATGGAGGAAAGAATTCTAGGAAGTAAGGCTTTTAGGCAGAGATCAGTTGCTTTCTCTACCACATGTGTCCTTGGTGACATTTGATTCATCCTTCAAGGTCCAACTTAAGCCTCCTCTCCTCTTGGGCTTCCCTAGGCCTCCAAGGATTGCATGGCACTTGGTGCCTGTGTTAAAACGTTTGGTGGTGAATTGAGTTCTTGGCGAACTGTGAGAGTCTCTGAGTCAGAATCCATTTCTTTCCTCATTTTTGCAATTTAGGCCCAAGTACTGGGCCTGACACACAGAAAACACTCAGCACAGGTTGAGTTAATAAGTAAAGGACAAGGGGAGAGGATGGCTGCCATTTCAGATTATTTCTGTCTTCCTCTCCCGTGCTGCTTGGAGTCATTGACAATTTCCCACCATGTTAGGCTAAAGCGACGTGTGATTTCTCCAACACGCAGCTGGTACCAGCTCCTTCCCAGTGCTGCTAACTGGTTGGGGGTGGGGGAAGAGATGTTAGCATGATGTTTACTCAGCAGGCATAGCGCCGAGGCGCATTTTTAATGATTTACCAGTTCTACTTGACTGAGCCTGCGCCCTGTAAGTGGATCATATGATCAGCGATCACAAGTTAAACTGCTTTTGTTGCTCGCAAGGCATGCATGGTGGGCTGGCTGCAGGCACCAGCGACTCGCACGCAGCTGTGTGTAAGACAAGGAGAGGTTACGTACGACAGGCAGTTAATGGCTCATACCAGCAAGCCCTCGACTTCAGTCGGCACATGCGGCTGAATTTTAAAAAGGTAAATGACCTTGCAGCTGGGATCTTTAACTATGTGCTTTTACCTATTTGTACCTGGATAAGTAAACATTTGCAGCACGCCAAAAGGCCCTGAAAGCACTATTGTAGCCATAGGCTAATCCCTTTCTCTCTGGATGAAAGACTCCAAAACAAACCGGGGGAAAAATCATTTTCTGCCTCAAGTAGCACAAAGGTAAAGGGGGGCAATGGTGATAATGACTTCCATTTGTTATAACTTTCAGGAGTCACCAAGGCTCCAGTCCTAACCAGCTGCCCATAGTTAGGATTCCACTTTCCAGGAAGAATGACAGAAACAACAGGCCCCCAGACAGAAAGAAACGTTCTAGCCAGAGCCAGACAGAACTGCCTCCTTCTTGCCAGCGAATCTGACACAAGAAAGCTGGAATGATCACCTCCACGCTTGTTCTACCATCCAAAAGGGTTCTCCTCCCAACTGCTGTCCTTCAGGGCCAAAAGAGCAGGCTGTCTTTGTTCTCTTCCACTTTCACTGCAAATCTACAGACGAGTATTCATGTCGTGGAGCCTAGGACTCCTGCCACAAATTGCCTGCATCCTGCTCTGAGTTATCTAAGAACATTTAACTCCTTCTTATAAAAGGCCCTTCAGATACCTCCAACTGCAAGTAGGCCGCCAGAGCTATGTCTGAAATACTGGCTAACCACCCCAAATGCTTTCCAAAGAGCAGAATATTTGTGATTTACAATCTGAGCGGGAACCTCGGTAATGCTGTTATTTTAAGAACTCGTCAATGAGTTGAGATTAAGATAACATTTATTGCAACATAAACTGAGATTGCCATGAGAACGGGCAGAAGGTATCTGTGGAACACTGGAGACATTTCACAGGCAATGAATCAATGGAGGGCAGTTCACTGGAGTGATAAGAGCTCTGGGCTGAGAGCGGAGAGCCCTGGGCTCATCAGTGGTTTGCCCCTTGCCAGCTGCCGGGCTCTCAGCACATCGCACCATTCCTTTGCACCTGAAAGTGCCACCCCTCCTCTGACAACTCTATTGGAGTTCCTACTATGTGCCAGCAACCTTACTAGGCACTGGAAACAAGCATAGTGGTAAACGATGTCTAGATGTCATTCATATATGCACGTGCAAATGAATTAATAAGAAAACCTGCACTCTGATGCTAGCCACCATCTGTTGAACCAAAATAATCTTTAAATGACCAGAAATATTTTCTTCCCTGCGATTCAGTTAATATGGGTCAGCCTAATGGGGTTGGTTTATATCCATGAGAGAAAACAGCACTCCTTGGTCCAATATACAGTTTTAATAAACTTTATTAAATTTCCATTGATCCATATGCAAAAATAATTTGTTTACAATTTGAACTCAGCCTACTAAATGGTGCCTAACTCAATAAGGGTAGAGGCTGAGAAACAACAGCTGTATGGCTATTAACACATTACGCCATTAAAAACATTAAACAGTTGGGTTTAGTGAGGGAGTCAAAGTTAACCCCTTGAATATCTCTAAACTAGAAACCAATTTGACAAAACACTTTGCACCAAAGGAAAACCAGAGACTCAGAGAAGCATCTCTCGACCTTCTGAATGAATCTGTAAGAGCAGAACAAGAGCTGACTACTAGCTTTGCTGCACAGTCTTCTAGGGATTTCCTCCAGTGTGCTAGCTAAGGCTCATGCTGCGATGACAAGGCGATGGTAGGGTTTAGAGGGATGTCATAATAATAAGTAAACTAGCTTGTTCAACATATTAATATGATTTGTGTAGTGCCCTATACTTTTGGTACCTAAATAAATTGGTTTCGACCTTGTGCTTATGAGGCCAGAGTCAAGGTACAATCCTTTTTAGCCAGTTGGTTCTATTTTGTGGTCATAGGTGTAATTCGATCAGGAAGTCACTAACAAGTATTCACTAAGTACCAAGTAAGGCAAAGACCCTAATTCCAAGTTAAATACTGTGGAGATAGGGAGATAAAATTAAGAGCCACGAAAAACTTAGAACAGTTAAGTACTCTACAGTATGATTCGGAAGATGCACAGGGGCCTAAAGAAAAGTGATGGGTGAAGCTTCAGAGAGGAGGTTAGGAAGGAGATAGGACTGCACTTTGCTTTGAAAGTCAAGTGCAAGGAGAAGATGAAGGGTCAAGAGCAGCATCTGAAGGTGGGGCCTGAGAAGAACGGGGAGGTGGGGCACAGACAGCAGAAGCGAAGGGAGTGGGGCAAGAGACAATAAGGGTTCCCCTAGACCTTTCAGCATCTTGATTATAAGAGCTATGAGGGGTCCTGGGAGGAGAATGGGAGCTGACCAGTGCAAACCTATCCCACCACTGTGAAAGGAAAGCAGAGGTCATGCCCACAGAGGTTGCAGGATCAGAGAAGTGGGCAAAAGCTCAACACTTAGAAACTTCAACTTTGCTTGGTATCCAAGTGAGTGACCATGGGATTTCTCAAAAAAGGAAGTCTGTGTGACAACCTGAACACAGGCAAAGAGATGACTGAAAATACGTGGGCAAACCTTGTCACTCCCAGCACCATGATGAATGTGAGTCAGAAAGCATCCTTGCCCCCTATGAGGTTGACCTGTCCAGTTTCCCATAAGGTTGTAGAGGTCTCTTTGACACCACCTTGCTAGAATGGTCCTCCAGCTCTTCCAGCGCAGGCGGCATTCATTTCTGTGCAAGGCAATACATCATCCTATTTCATAAGATCCCTTAATAAAATTTCCTTTATCCACTGTGAACAAAACTTCCCTCCCTGTACCATTCTCCCAAAGGCCCTACGTTTCTCCTCAGAGCAACCCTACATGTCCTCACCCATATGATGCTGCTTCAACTATTAGAAAGAAGATTCTATATGTCACCTTCATCTTTTCTATTCTAGGCCAACTTATTTATATAACACTCAACAGCCTAGTCCCTCTCCATCAGTTTTCCTGTTTTTCTTAAAACATGAAACCCTGCACTGAACGTAGTCCTCTAGATGATGTGTGCACTGAGCAGATCTCAAGAAGACATTACATCCAACTTGGCAAAACTTTTCTAAGCTATCTCCAACGGTGATGCACATCACATCACAAAGAAATATGCCAATGCTTTTGACATGAAACACTGCCAGCCCAGACCTTTCAAGCACATAATCCTATGATTGATGTCTCAAATATAGAGCTAGAACTTCAAACTTACAATTCTTTTAAATGTTGTCTGGGAGGCGTCAGGCAGTGTTTTAGCTTGTTGAGACCACTTAGAACCAAGATCTAAAACCTCTGGTATGTCTTGACCCCCCCTAACTATGTATTTTAAAAGTTAATAAACAAGGCCCCTTTTTAGCTCCTTACAAATTATTGATAAAAATGTTTTACCAGGTCAGGGACAAGGACAAATTCAAGTCTGAAGCTAAGATGCATGGATAAAGCCTAAAGGCTTAGGAAAGGAGATAAGACATTTTACAAATTCTTTGGGAAGGGTAAAGATAGATACCAAGAGGTGACTTCACTACTTTAAAGGTAAATACTTAGATGAGCAATGCTCCTATTTTCCCCCTCAGAGAGCTACGTGTACAAGGTCAGGAACAATTAGCAAACTGAAGAATTTCCAGTGTAAACTCTCTCAATTTAATCAAGAAATTTAAAAAGACAAACTGAGGACTATCCAAAATAGCCTATCCCTCTTGTAAAGATGAATACAAAAGCAAACCATACACAAAGAAACAGAGTTCACCTTGGTCACTGGCCCAAGAACCTGATATTCAGTTTTGAATGAGTTGTTCCCCAAGAGATTGCTACAGGGATTCATGAGCAAACCTCTGCACAAGTTACCCCAAAATACCCATGCCTATCATTCCCCTACCACTAAGGTGGTATTTACTGTAGAAGTTCTTAAGAATGTAATCCAGAACAAGATCCAGAACAACTCCCAAGCATAGCACTCTGGCTGAACAATGGCTGCCATGACCAATAACACAGAGCATAAAGGTCAGCTGCCTAATTATAAACGAGTGACATGAAGCCAAATACTATGATGTTACAACAAAGCAGACAGTATATAGATTTAAGGGTCCCAAGTTACACCTCTGAGATAAACGTGAGGGATAGATGGCCACTTCACCATTTTTCACACCCCAGCTGGACTCATGTATCTGAGAGATACAGTAACATGGGAACTTTATAATGTTTGCAGAAATCATAGATGACCCTGCCACATGTGGCCATTGGCTCATTAATTTAACTAATTACAAAGACCTCTTACCCAATAGTTAATCACCTTCAGGCTTGAACTTGAACCAAACCACATGTGTGGTGAAACTCACAGAGTCTTAAAGCTAAATTATGATGCCGCCATATGCCATATCTGTAACACCTGTAATCACCTATATGACACAACTAAGGAGATACTTAGGAGTAAAAGTCTGAAATGACATCAGTACAAAACATGAGACCCCATTTGTATAATTCTTCACCTTTTTCTAAATGGGCAACAAAATTACCTTTTTTGGTCATCTTACCAATCCCATAAAGCAACAGCGGGCGAGCCTTATGCTCTCATTCAAAATACATGGGGCTAGAGACATATGAAAATATTTCCCTTAAGATACACAGTGATGGGGTACCTGGGTGGCTCAGTCAGTTAAGTGTCTGACTCTTTGACTCAGGTCATGATCTCAGGGTGGTGAGATCAAGCCTCACAACGAGCTCTGTGCTCAGTAGGGAGTCTGCTTGGGATTTTTCTCTCTCCCTTTCCCTTTGCTTCCCCCCCCCCATGCTCTCTCTCAAATAAATAAATAAATCTTTAAAAAAAAAGATACACAGTGATAAAAACACAGCCTATTTTCCTTTTTGCAAATCTGCAAGCACAGCAGTCCTAATTCTTTGATTTACAACATTTTAGAGCGGACTTTTGTTTGATGAGATGGCCCCCAGATGTTTACTAACATCTGGGCCAGCTTGATGCCCTGTAGGGACAAAGAGTGTGGAACCTGTCCATATTAACTGTGCAATGATGAATCCACAAGTCGATTGTCACACGGGACTTTCTGATGTCAGTCAAAGCAGAAATGTGTGGGAAACATCAGCCGAATCTACGTACGACGCAGGAACAACACAAGTGCGTGCATTAGGAGTCATAAAGTAACATCATGGGCACTTGTCACCAGGAACACCATTAGTTTATAAAAATGGAAGTAGAGCCTATCATTACTTCATCAGTCTACTCAATCTTCATTGGAAATAAATAGACACAGATTTGCCATTGCATTCCCAGTTACAACATGAATAAAGACACTGCACATCCAGTGACAGTTCAAGCAAATGACCCATTATAAGGCAACAATTTGACCTGAAGCCACTCTGCCAGGACCCCTGGGACTGGAAGCATTACGGGGAGAAAAGCCAATAGGATCCTGAAGATCTGGGTCCCAGGCTCTGCCCTGCTGCCTCCCCAGCCCTGTGAACTTGGTTGGGCAGGTCATCTCATGGTTCTGAGTCCCCCCCTTCTCCTCAGCAAAACTGTGGTTATAAATATCCCCTTTAATTCCTTCAGTGATAGTTATGAAAATGAAGTGGGACACTGCACTTAAAGGTTGTATACGTGTCGTACAAACAGGAGAAACTAAAATGCAGACTTATCTCTGCGACTGTTTAATGCAGGCTGCTGGGTAACCCTGTGCTGACCTCTCCTGGCCTGTGCCAGATAATTAAGTGCCACTGTCGTCGATAGGAAACATCTAGTGGGGGCCTGCTATGGGCTTCATTACACAGTGGCGCGTATGGTTCACTGGTGTTTTCATGTGTGTACTTCTGGTCTTCTTTACGCAATTGTATGCTCATCCACAGGCAAGAACCTGTTTGCCTGCAGGTATATATCTGAATATACACCTTGGCTCAGTAAAACAAAGAGTACATAATAAACTCCTAATAAATAGGTAACTTACTCATCTTAGAAACCAATCAAACATAGAGAAGTAGAAGGGTGGTAAAATAAATAGAAATAAATAGAGAAATAAAATGAAACGCTTCCTTGTGGGAAATCTTAAGATTTTTTTTTTTTTAAGGGATGGGCACAATAGCAGCATTTCCTTCTGTAATCTCATATAGAAGGATGTTTAAATAAAAAAAAAATACCTACCAAGGGTCTTCATCAAGCTATTCCACTTAAGAGCATTAATGCTAAGTATGCAAACGTTCACCTGACTGATCATTAAGGTATCAAGAACTAATTTTCCTCCTTTTAAGAGCTTATATGTCACATCCCACCCCTTGGGCCTTCCAGAAATGCATTTAAATGCCTAACTGGGAGAAAGAAAAAGCATTCCAGACAGCCAGGTGTTAGTGATTCAGCCATTAAAACTTCAGTTATAAAATATCCCCCACAATTGTAAAACATTTCAGTCATTAGAAGATCATAAATAGATTAAGATGACATTTTAAATTATTATGACACCATGTGTATAAAATGTACATTGTTCATCACAATATCCCAGATGACTATGACTCTGATTATCTGAAGTTGAAGATAAAGTGCATGTGTTATTTACTTTGAGACCCAAAAGCAAAAGACAGGGAGGGAGGATGGTAGAAAAAGCAGATAACCAAGTAGAAATTGTGAATGCCACATCCCTCCTGAGGCAAAGAAAGACTTTGGGTTCATTTTGCAATAACACTCATTTGCTGCTCCTTGAGAAAAAAAATAAATCCTGTTTCATTTTTAGAGGATCAGGCCAAAATATAAAAGAAAGTAAGCCCCAAAGCATAATTTTGAAACCATCACCTAAAATGTCATGGTACCTGCTCTTCTTTGAGCTAAATGAAAGGTTATAATTAGAGTTCACTATTAATTTATGTTTAAAACTAGAAAAGTAGCTCATGACTCTTTTTCCATGTCGCACATACCCACAACTACCTCTCAATGTCAACTCATTTCTCCTATTTGCACTACGTACTAAATGTGCAAAGCATGGCTCCTCCTTGAAGGTATAGCTTCCCCTTTTCAGGGACTGTGGCAGCTTGCTCTAAAGAAGAGAAGTACATCTGACCACCATCATCAGAAGAGAGGGCAGAGTCCCAGATGAAAGAAACCTAAATTTTATAATTACTTACAAAATAGTCATAAAAATCAATAATATAAATACTTCAGTCTTGCTTGCAAACCCATGCCTTTCAACTAAATCTTACTAAGGAAGCACATTCCTCTTAGGATTTAAGTTACATATTTTGGGAAATGTGTTCTAGGGTTAGTGTACCTAATATAAGTCTATACTAGCTGATTCACATGAAGGATTAGGCCCATTCACGAGATCATAACAGGTAGTCAGGAAGTTTGGGAGTATTCAGGACACCCTATGTGATTCTGCTGTGTTCATTGGTAACTCCTGGCAAGTAGGCAGGAGCAGATGTGTGTAGATATGGATTTAGGCATATAGTTAACAATGGATACAATTTAATGTTGTCCTGAGAATTTTTTTAAATGTTATTAGGACAAGGAAAGTGCAAATGGCAAGGCATTGGAAAACCCGATATAAACGTTCCCCTTCAAATTTCTTCTCTCAGAATCAACTATGAAATTTCTCCCGTTCCTATCTAGATTATCCTGTTCTTTGGAACAACTGTTCTCAAAGAGTATTCAAAACGTAAGGCATAAGTTCATAATGTGGACCCATTAGATGCTCCAAAAGGATCATGTTAGTGAACATAATTAAAGGTCCATTCATTGGGACAATTATTCATTTATTCCATCTTGTTGGTCAGGGCGCACTTTTGAAAAATAACCACCAGATGTTTGGTAGATTAAAGGAATTAGAAGACATCAGGTCCAACACTTTCTGAAAACTGGACTGAATTGACTCAAATACCTTCTGTAATAAAGAGATAAGACACTGTACTCTATTAGGAAAGGAGTTGAAATCTACTTCCTTGTTAACACCATGTAGAGTAAGGCAAATCCATTTCCATAGAGCCGTTAAATGTTTTCGTTATTACAAACATTAAA
This sequence comes from Ursus americanus, assembly GCF_024610735.1. Taxonomy (NCBI): domain Eukaryota; kingdom Metazoa; phylum Chordata; class Mammalia; order Carnivora; family Ursidae; genus Ursus; species Ursus americanus. The sequence continues at coordinate 49,384,260 of NC_142132.1, forward strand.
GAGGAGGTGTTGAAAAAAGAGAAAAAAATACTTTGCAAATAGTCATAAAAGAAGGCGACCTCACATTCTCCAAGGCCAATTCTGCCACTGATGATTTGGTAGGTATGACTTAGGCCGTCACAAAGGGACTATTTTTCTGTCTGTATATATTAAAGGCTTGGGAATGAAAAATGATTTAATAAGGCCTGTGTCCAGCTTTTGTTTATTTTCTCCAAATTACCCCTTTACTGAGGAAGGCTACAGAAATACCCACTTCCACACTACCGAGGCCAAGTTCTCCCCATTGTGGGGAAGGATCCCACAATGGTCTCGAAGTTTACACAAGTCTTTCCACCATTATACCTCTTTCCTTTAGCTTGGACAAACCATTAGTAAATAATTCATTCCCAATAACTGAACACACCCTTTCTGAATGTCCTTATTAAATATCTTTTATGTTTGTGTCGATAACTGCCTCCCTGTTGGAGAAAATCTATGCTTATATGAGAGCTTAATGGGCAGAGAACATGGCTTCATTTGATTTTCATGGAGGATGGCCCATCATCATGTTTCTTGATAGACTCTGGCTTTATACATCTTAAGTGTTTTTTTCAAGAATATCTTTCTATCTAATGCACAAGGGAATATGCCTTTATTCAAAATTCCCTAGTAAGAGCCAGAGTATCTTCTTACATTATAGTAACATGGCGGGGGTGGGGGGAGGTGGTGGCAAATCTGGTCACAGAATTTTACAAGTTTATAAAGAGTTCTACCCAAATGAATGGACTGGAAATTACACCAGGAGGCTGAGCTCTTTGAACCTGTCTTGATGCAGGGCTTATTTTCTGGGCGTTTCTCCTTTTTCTAATACAAAACTAATCCTAAACCATTAATTCCACCACAACAAGGAAATTCAAATGGAATTAAAGTCCATATAGATCTGGCAGGCATGGCTGTGGCTGGGGTTCCTCCAGAGGAAATTTGGTTTTTTGCTGATCTTATTATAGAGCTCAGAGAACAGAATTTTAGTTTTAGCAAGGACTTTTTCCTCCCTTGGAAATGAATTAACAATGGTGTCACCAGAGAATGTTTATGAATACAATGCTAAAAAGCAGACCAAACAAAACACATTTTATTTCTGCTTACTAAGAACGTGTTACCTTTCCTAACAGGGGCAGGCTGGCACAATTTTGTTTTAATAAATATTTTCGCTGTTATTGTTAAATGCTTATCACTTCAGAAGATACCAAAGAACTGCAGGATCTCTGTCCTCCGTCTGTCGAGCATCTTAGATTAAGATAACCGAATCTATAATGCAGGGCACAATACGCCGGATTACATGAGGGGGGCATCTAACGAGGTTCTCAAAGAATTCAGAACAGGGTCTTTGCGGAATCTAGAGAAACTAGTGGCTGAGCAAGAGTTCCCGTAAAGATGGAATTTGGGCTAACCTTTGAAAGAAGGATGAGTTTGGACAGAGATCCAAACTAAAATCATATGAATGAAGTAAGTTTAAACACACCTGTCTGCTGGGTGTTCCTGTGGCTGAAGGAAATACTCACTGTGGAGCAGGAGTGAGCGGCTGAGGGCCGGAAGCTCTTTGGCTGGTCTCATCCTTCACTGCTGCTCACCCCACCCTCACTCTGGTCTCTCAGAAGAGCTGCCAAGAAATTCAACATACTGGTACCTCCTAGAATGAGGAGGGAAAACTACTGCCAATGCTCTCATTTAAAAAATGTGGGGGAAAGTGTGGAAAAACTGAGGCCCAAAGACAAGAAACGCCCAAGGTCACTGGGCTGGTTAATGGTCAGGCAGGGGTTAGGATCCAGTCATCCAAATTCCAGCCCACTGTGCCTTCTCCCACCCCGCATGGTCCTTTGCTCCTCAGGCTGACAAATTAGGCATCCTAAAATGATACGATGTGTCTGATGAAGAATTGCCCGTGGGGAAGACTTCATTGTCTTTTTCACCTACCATACTGTGTCGAATACTGATGTTTGTAGACTGATGGAAGAACTGGCAGCAGGAAATGTATGCTATGGCAACTCTTTGAATGCGGGCCAGAAAGAGAATAAAAAGTGTAGGGTGACCTACCGCACATCTACATTGCTTCCCCAATTAACTCCAACAGACTTTGTCTGGGATGAAATGATTTAGTCTCAACGCAAGGTCAGTCCCACATATCCAGAATAAAGATTGCCGAATATGCTTATTTGAGCTGAATTACATTTGGTAGTTCAATAATATGAATTTACTGCCTTTTCAAGAGGGACTCTAGCACTGGGGAGAACTTTAAAATGTATCACACTTAAAACATAAAATTAAATTCAATTAACTTTTATTGGGAGGCTAATACACTAGTACCCTAGAGGGAGAAACGAAGCTCTCAGCTTTCCCAAGATTTTCAAACCATGTCCCTGGAATCCAGGCCAAAGATACTGGCCTGGCTCACCCCCTCATAAAGAGCATCATGGGTGAGTTTAACATCTGTACTCGGTGGACAGGACCATGACTATAAGTCTCCAACTAAAAGACTCTCAGAGGCATAAAACCTGGAATAATAAACAGACAGAAAATACTACCTAACTATCAAATAAAAGACAAAAACCAACACACGGATGGAAGCACGAGAGGGTCCCAGAGACCATATGCTCTTCATTAAACTTTCTTATCTTTGGGCTAACAGGATAAAGGTTCACCTATTTTTAAAATATATTTGGCACAATTAGCCATTCACAATGACTTAATAGAGATTCTTAAGCCAAGACTGTCCCTATTACCCCCCTTAACATACAGATACAGTCAGAGTTTGTAGACAATAAGACAATAATTCTTCCCTTTGTGACTGCATAGAGAACAAATTATGATGTCAGCAGCTTGGACTGTGGAAGAAACTGGATTCTGAAGACTGAACACCTATATGCTGGAGATAGCATGAAGTCATCTCATTTACCCATTTAATACATATTTATAAGTACCTACCACATGCCAGGTACTGTACTAATAAGCACTGGGGATTCACGGGTAAGTAAAACCAATGATCATTGCCCTTATGGTACAAAAAGAAGAGAATGGGAAGAATACAGAAATCAAAAACGACATGCCCCAAACAAACAAAGAAAACCCAATATCTCTTTAAAGTCAGGGTTAAATTCTCTATAGAGCTGGTTGGAATCTAAGACTGTATTCATCTCCTGTTGCTGCTGTGACAAACGAGCACAAACTTAGCGGTTTCCACAACATGAGTCTATTGTCTCAACTTCTGGAGGTCAGAAGGCTGACAAGAGTTCTCCTACACGGTAAAACTGTCAGCAAGGCAGTTTCCTTCTAGAGGCTCTAAAGAGACAATCCAGTTCTTTGCCTGTTTTAGCTTCTCATGGCTGGCTTGTCTATAAGCTGTCTTCCTTGTCCTGTGTCCCCTTCCTGCATCTTCCAAGTGCTTCACTCCAATCTCTGCTTCCTCATCACACCACTTCCTCCTCTGACCCTGACATCTACCTCCCAATTCCCTCTCATAAGGACCACTGCGGTCACCTCAGACCCACACATATAATCCAGGGTAATCTCCCTTTCACAAGTTCCATAACTTAGTCACATCTGCAAAGTCCCCTTTGCCATGTAAGGTCATAGTCATAGGTTCTGGGAATTGGGACATGGGCACACTTGGGTGACCATTTCTTAGCCAACCACAAAGACCAATTATAATACCCCAAACTGTAGGGAAATAGAAATGATCTAAGCTCTTGGGAATAGGACCAGCAAGCATAGCAGTGGTATTTTCTACTTAATAATATTCATATTCCTGGGATACCTGGTGGCTCAGTCAGCTAAGCGTCTGCCTTCAGCTCAGGTCGTGATCCTGGGGTCCTGGGATGGAGCCCTATATCGGGCTTCCCGCTCAGCAGGGAGTCTGCTTCTCCCTCTCTCTCTGCCCTCCCCCCTGCTTGTGCTCACTCATTCTCTCTCTCAAACAAATACATTTTAAAAATAATAATGTTCATATTCCCTACCAGAAAGCAGTGAAAACCAGTGGTTAAGAACACGCACTTTGGGGTGAAATACACTAAGTTTTCAGAACAGCTCAACTCAACACCTGGATGAATATAGTCAAGTCAACCTCTCTAAACCTCACTTCCCTTATCCCCAAAATGGACAGCCCAATAGTACTCCCTTTGCAGGTTTGTTATGAGGATTAGTAAGACGGATACATATAAAGCACTTACTGTGGCATGTACTAAGCATTCCATAAAAGCTATTATTGTGTTGTTATTACTTATTAAATCACTGGCCACCCAGCCTGGACTTGAACCTGTGGCTGGGTATTTTGGAGGACTCCATCGGCACAGGTAAGTGAAATTCTCAGAATGCTCTTTCCCTACTTGAAATCCAGTTTACCCTGCAAGCCTTTGCTTTATATGCCTTCTCTGCTTCCCAGCTGGGAGTACTACTCCCCCCCTTCCCTCTGACCTCCAAGAGTGTATCTACCACCCATTTAAGAATATCATGTTATGTCTTGTCACTTCTAGTTTGTTATTTTATTGGTAAGCACCATATGTAGATTACAAACTGCTTGAGGGCACAGATTTGAAGGCAGGGACTGCTATACTAGTACTTAGCGCAGAGATGTGTCCACAGTAGATAATCAATGAAATGGTTAAATAAACTGATTACAGAGTTTATTCCTCACAGATCTGCCGGGGAAACACAATTCCACATTTCACATTAAAGGGGAGCCAGCTGTACGCCCCTGAGGTATTCTGCAACCTTGAAGTCAAGCTTCCTAAACCAGTTTAATCCTCACCGCCCTTCAGCATTATGGACTGAGAGTTGCCCTATCCCAGGATGATGAAGTCCCCTCTACTTCAGCTATATAGCAAGAAGTTCGAGTATCAGCTGCACACCAATGGAAAACAGGAAGCAGACTTCTCTTTGGACAAAGAATTGAACAAAGAGCACACACCAGTCAAAGCCAGTTTGAACCAGTCTGGGCTGCTCCGAAATCCTCCCAGCCTCTCTCCCAAGCTGGCACAAAGACAAGAAGAACATCATGGACTCCAATCTTTGGCCTTCTAACCAGGAAAGGACTTGTGAAGGTGAATGGTTTGCAGACGAAGGGGATATAAAAGAGACAAAACCAGGATAAAAATTAAATAAAAAGTAGCTGTCTTAAACTGTAATTGCAGTCCTCTGCTGAGCACGCTTGCAGATATATAAATGTGATTTACCATCAGCTTGCAACTACAAATCAGGTCTTGAGAAACACTTGTGCTATGAAATTGTTTAATCTCATCAAGCTCTGCTTTCACAGCAAGCCATAAATCACAAAGTCTTTGTTATCATAGACCTCCACCAGCGCCTCTCTGGCAGGCTATGGATCGTGGGTATATATAATCTTGACTGCACAAACACTGGGGTCGGCGCAGGCTGAAATACTTTCATAATAGCCACTGTGCAGCTGGTGGAACACAAGCCTATGATGGATATCTCATTTCCTACAGTCGGCATCTATTTCGAGCAAATTATTACCACATAAATTTCTTGTCAACAGAAACGGCCAATTAATTAAGTTAAAAATTTACTTGTGATCACATCTACAAACCAAATAGAACTGCAAGGCAATTTTCCAGTTACTGAATATACTGCAGGTCAGTTTAATGAATAATTTTTAACTTTGTCATAAACTCAAAGACAGGCTAATATCTCCAGAAACCTGAATGGAGACCAGCTGCCGACAGATTTACACAAAATATATTTATGTGGAATTTGATTGCTGACATCTGGGGACAGAAATAAACTTTCTATAATTACAGAGGCATCTTTGCCATATATATGAATTTCTTTCACCAAAAAATGCAAATCCAACCCCAGGAAGTGTATTTACATTTTCAGATAGGGCTGCAATGGGGTGGATGGCTCTTGAAAAAACCATAGCATTAAATTCCTATGCTAGTGATGGGTTTTTTATCATGGGAGAAGACAATAACAAGCAAAGACCTGTCCATCACTGTCCCCCAACTTCCACACCCAAAAAATCGGGATGCTTTCTCTCTTTGTAAGCCATGTAAGCCACTCAGCACATGTCCCACAGTGGAGGTAGCGGCGAGAGGATTTAAAGCTCTGTCAGGTGGGGCAGACTGACAAAGCTTCCTCTTAGGGTTTTATGCATATAAAACAGATGCACATGGAAATGAGGCCAGCAGAGGGCCCTTCATAATTCCTGCTCTAACCCTAACTCTGAGCTAAAGAAAATCCATGAGTGTGGGTCATTCTCCAGGTGAGTATAAAGGATATGGATTTGGGGAACACGTGAGATATGACTGCTAACAGTGATTTACTCAACCAGCCACCCATTGGATATGGGATTATGACTTTCTTTAGAGCCATTATCTATCCCAAATGCAAAGGACATTCAAGATCCCTCCAATTACAGTCCCCGTCTAAGAATTTCACTGCTCCCAACTCCCAACCTGTCAATGCTAAACATTACATCTAAGATGATCGCCATGGCTCTTCTTCAACCTTGAAAAGACCTTTGCTCTCCAGCAGTACATTTCCTCCTACACAAAACTTGAGAGCAAATCATCCTACCCTGGATAGAATGAGCTGTAGTGAGTTCCCAGTCCCTGAAGTGTTCAAGAAGACATCAGACAACCACTTGGTGGGGATGTTGTAATGGAGATCCCATGTGTGTGTGTGTATGTGTGATGAGTTGGACTCAGGAACCATCAAGGCTTCCCAGCACTGGAAGCCTCAATTCTATGATGGTTATTTGTGCCCTTGTCAGTAAGCTTCTTGAAGGCAGGGCTCATCTCATTCATAGTCACAGTTACCCCAATACTTTTAAAAAGAAGGGGGAAAAAGTAGGTTCTCTAAAAAAAAGTTACTATGGATGATTTCATGAAATTGTTCTCATACTTGCTACACTCAATTCCAGGTGGCATTCAACACATTACTGCACCATTATCATCAATATGAAAAAACAATGATTGTGGCCTATTATGTTAAGGTGCTTTATTTTAATTCTGAGAATTCCAGGAGGTAGACTACTTCTGTCCCAGATCAATTTTAATCAAGGAAAACAAGTCACACTGAGCTCATAGTACACCCTAAATAAACAGGGCTAAGTAAATGAATGACCAATGTACAAACTACAAAATAAGAGAGAAAATAAATGTTAAATACATGGAATGGATAATTTCCAATGTCAGAGGGGACACCACAAAAAGTTTTAAGATTTTCAGAATTGGAAGTTTACACAGAGGTAATCCCATATGATTGTGTATCCCACCACTGTGGAAACCAAACCCTCTACTACCAAGGATGAAATGGCTTGCCCAAGGTCACCAAACTAGAAGGTGGCCAAAACGGAATGGTAACCAGCTGTGCTAAATACCTGCCCATCATTCTTTCCAGAACAACCCAGACCCATAATCTATCGCACCCCATAATCGCTTTTTTTTCCTACTTAATTCCATGTGCCTTGAATCAAATTATAGCATCCCTTGCCTGGCTCAGGCCTTAGCTCCCTATGTCTCTAGATTCTCTGAGAAGAGAACATGTTTCCAAATATCCCCTTGACAATGTTCTTAACTGTGGGGACATTGTCTAAACAACTAATATTGCCAGTAATCTACTCTGGCTCTCCCATACATGAAAGTATCTTTCTGTCACATACACACCCCCAAATAAGGGTTAAATGCACAAGTTGGCCAGATTCAAATCTTGGATTAACCATTTACTAGTGATGTGGCCTTGGGTTGGTTACTTAACCTCCCAGTGCCTCAGTTTCTTTGTCTATAATTGGTTCTAAAGTAGAATCGATCTCATAGTGTTGTTATGAACATTAAATTAGATAATGCATGTAACACTTTTAAAACAATGTCCATAAGAAGTACTTCTTGTTTAATCCTTAGCCTGTATCAACTTTTGGCATAGTAAATCTCATATTCTTACTGAAGCTACACAAGCTTTGTATCTTTTCAAGTGTCCTGCATTTACGTTGCGGAAGTTTCATTATTAACAATAAAACAATGATGATGAGGAGGACAATGATAATAGCAGATACCATTCTTTGCCTATATTCTGTTCTAGGCCCTGCTGTAAACACTTTACATTCATTATCAATAGCCCTAGGAGGCAAATATTCTTATTCTCTCCAAATTACAGATGTGACTTACAAAGCTAAGTAACTTATCCAAGGTCATCCAGGTATAATCGGTCAAACTCTAGGTTCATGCTCTTGCAATTTATGGTTACCGTATTTGGTCAGCAACTCCTTACAGCGATTCCTTTAAATGGGAATTTTTCCCATTTAAATAATACTATTGATGTTGCTCATGCCCTCCTTTGTCCTCCATTTTTCTCGAACAGTTCTAATCATTATTCCTCTCCTCAAGGACCTTACAGCTGAAACAAGGAAGTAGGATAAATGCATATAAAATTCACATCCAAATAAAAAATCCAAACTTGTTCGAATCTATCCAGCTCCATCATACCTACTTCTCTCCAGTTGATCATAATAGTTTTTGAGAGCATATATAACCATAGCACCAAATCACTGTTTAAATATTTCAGGAAAAATTTAAAAGAATATTCCAGGGAAATTCAATTAGCTTGTGAGTTCAAACTTAGAACACACAGTACTGGTTTTTAGGAGAAGAGGACAGGCCAGGGGAGGTTCCATAGAAGAGCTTTTGTGAAATTAGAGTGAGGATTTCTGTAAAAGATAGTGTTTTAACAAAGAAACAATGGTCAAAAAATCAGGGAATTACCTATATGACGTCTGAATGCTATTAACAAAGGCAGGTAATAGGCTATGGTGAGTCACGGCTGACTGTCAGATTATCTTGAGCACCACGCTGCCAGAGTGTCAAGGTCAGGATAAGACGGGAATAAAGCGGCAGTAAAGAAAGCTTGTCCCCAAGCCAACCTGCTGACCACTAGTGTACAGGTGACATGATGATTATATCACGGTCTTCTATGTGTAGAACACTTCATAGTTTATAAAGCACTTTCACGGTCATTATTGCATTGCGTTTTTAAAGAATTTCCTGTGGAAGATTTAGTAACGAACAAGCCTGCAGAGGAAAACTTCACTTTCACGAGAACATTTCCACAGTTTAAGAAAAGATACTTATTTTGAATTGAGTAACCCACATGAGAACAGATAAACACAGGAGATGATGATTTATTAATTAAGTATGCATCTCAGACACTATCCTGAGGAAACAAATTAATACACAGGTCTCTACATTCAAAGAGCCCTCAGGCTAGATGACGGAAGAACGCACATACATCGTAAAGAGCACAATTACTACTACGCATGGTACCAATGCAAGGCGCAGTAACTACTGCTGAACTCCAGATGAGCAGAAATGATTTCTAGGTGGAACACTGAAGAAATACACCACCAAAGATGGAGGATTTGAGCTGGGCCTTCAAGAATCCTTAGAATTTAGAAAGTCAGGAGGGAAAACGTGAGGTTACGTAGACAGCATACATATAAGCCTATGCATATTTATTTTCATACTTCAAAAAAATTCTTGAATTTCTTTTTTTTTTTTTAAGATTTTATTTATTTATTCGACAGGATAGAGACAGCCAGCAAGAGAGGGAACACAAGCAGGGGGAGTGGGAGAGGAAGAAGCAGGCTCACAGCGGAGGAGCCTGATGTGGGGCTCGATCCCATAACGCCGGGATCACGCCCTGAGCCGAAGGCAGACGCTTAACCGCTGTGCCACCCAGGCGCCCCTCTTGAATTTCTTAAATAAAATTGTGCTATAGAATTTCCTCCCCTTATACATAGTAAAATAAAAAGAAACTAGTAAAAAACATCAAAACATGTAAATAGAAACTAAACAAGGCCAGGGACATAAGCTAACGCAGTAAGATTTAGAAACTGGAATTTCATGAAAGAGACAGAGATGCTTTGGCAGAGGCATACACAACTCATTTCCACATAATGCTATCAGTCACCACTAATTATACAGGGAAATCCACAAAATCCTATGAATTCTCATGAATGCTTTCGAATCTGAAGAGAAGCAGACTTCATACAGGCATTCTCATCTCCTCTAAGTAATGAATTAAATAACTATAAGAAAAAACAGGTGAAACACAGAAGACTAACAAGTGAGCAGACTCTCAAGGGTGTGAAGATTACAAGTCAGCATGGTGAATTGGAGAAGTAATCCAAACTCCCAAAGTAAACCTTAATGGAGGACATTTCACAGAATGTCACATAAGAAAACTGAGGCTGAGTTCTGACACAGGTCACACTGCCCCTCAGCAGACCTAGTCTCCTCCCAAGCCATTTCTCAAGTGATAAAACATGGAATACTTCTCAGACTGACTCTGAGGGTAAAAGAAACTGGTTTTACATAAGATGAAAAGATAATTAAGAAGCCATCCACTGCAGGGGGGCCTGGGTGGCTCAGTCAGTTAAGCGTCCAACTCTTGAAATCAGCTCAGGTCATGATCTCAGGGTCATGAGACTGAGCCCCATATTGGGTTCTGCACTGAGTGTGGAGCCTGCTTAAGATTCTCTCCCTCCCCACTCCCCTCCCCCACTCTGACCCCCACTCGCTTAGGGACATGCTCACTTTCTCTCAAAAAAAAAAAAAAAAAAAGAAGCAGCAGCAGCAGCAGCAGCAGCTATCCACTGCATATTTTCAGGGCCACTCAAGCATTATCAGAAGGAAAAGAAATAGCATGGCAAACATACAGGCCTGTTGGAAAATAACAACAACAAAACCAGGAAAGGGAAGACAGAAGCATATCATGCAAAAGACAAAGAACCCAACATCTCAAGGACCAGGAAAAATATCATAATAGCTTTATGCTATAAAACAACTTAATGAGAACAAGACTTTAATAAAAGAGGGGCTCAACTGAATGCAATTCAACTGAATGACCATTCTGCCCAAGACACCCTACCTCTTCCACCAATTACAACTAAAAACTCTGCATAAAATACCCGATGATCCTGAGAAGCAAACAAAAGCAGGTGTATTGTGGAGAAGCTACCTACCAACAAGTGAATTTGCAGGTTTCTCTTTTTTTCTTGTGACTGTTCCCAGCTGCAGGCCCCAATCACAGAGCTGCGTGATCGAGCAGCGCTATGGAAAGCTACATCTCTGCTTCCTATTTTCCACCTTCAATTCCTGAGCTTAAGACGTGAGAAAGGGTGTCCTTAAGGATTGGAAGGCATAAAAGGAATTCCATCATGGAGAGAGTGTAGAAGGGAATTTTCCAATCCTGTATACAAAACCACACAAGTTTCTGGCTCACCTCTGAGTTCGGCATGTGAAGGATATATCCAACGCATTTTAGTAATGAGAAGTTAATTAAGACTGAAAACCACCACCCATGCTCCATACTAGCTCCCAGGGGGTCCGTGCACAAAACAAACCAAAGGAGGATGCCAAAGTCTTTGGCACGTGAACTGAGATTGGAACCCACACAAGGCGAGGCAGAATCTGTGCTCTGAAAAGTGAGGCTGATTCCCTGCTAAAACAAAGAAAAATCAACATTGTTCTTAGGGTTATAACACAGCCCAATATCAAAGAAATATAATGTTCAAAATGTCCAAGATACAATCCAAAAGTTATTCAGTATACAAAGAAGTAGCAAAATGTGACCAATACTGAAGGGAGAAGACAATCAGTAGATACCAACTCAAGATGACCTAGTTGCTGAAATTATCAAATAAAGACTTCAAAGCTGCTATTAAAAACATGCTTCATGAAGTAAAGTTAAATATGACTGAAATTAATGGAAAAGTAGTTCTCAAGAGAGAAACAGAAAATATTTTTAAAAATTGGAGGTTTTAGAACTAGGAAATGTACTTTTTGAAATAAAACACTCATTGGCCAGTATCAACAGCAGAACAGAGATAATGGAGGAAAGATCCAGCAAACTTGAAGATAAATGAAAATAAGTTATCCACTGGGGTGCCAGGGTGCTCAGTTGGTTAAGCATCTGCCTTCGGCTCAGGTCATGATCTCAGGTTCCTGGGATCAAGCCCCATGTCAGCCACCCTGCTCAGCGGGGAGTCTGCTTCTCCTCCCTCTGCCCCTGCTCATGTGTTCTCTCTCTGCTCACTCTCTCTCAAATAAATAAATAAAATCTTTTTTAAAAAATAAAGAAAGAAAATAAATGATCCAAGCTGAAAAACAGAAAAAAAATTGAAACAAAACAGAATCTCAAGAACCTATGGGACAGTATCAAAAGGTCTAACATATGCATCACTATAATAACATAAATAAAGAAGAGATTGTACAGAAAACATTTTAAAAAATGTACAAAAACTTAACAAATTGAGTGAAAACAAAGTTTAACATATTCAAGAATCTTGGCCAACCCCCAACAGGATAAACCCAAAAACAATTTTTTGAATGGACTAAAAAAGAAAACCTAAGGAAATAAAACCATATCACTCTGAACTAAAAAGCAATTTGGAAAGATGAAAGAATAGAAAGGTGACACTAAAAATCAAATTACTGAGAGGAAAAAAAAAAGATTGAGATGATCACAGTAAATGCACATGAAAAAAAGATAAATTAAAGGTCTCAGCTAATACTCATAGAAAATAAAGATGCTGGGGCACCTGAGTAGCTCAGTTGGTTAAATGTCTGTCTTCAGCTCAGGTCATGATCCCGGGGTCCTGGGATGGAGACCCACATCTGGCTCTCTGCTCAGTGGGGCATCTCCTTTCCTTCTCCCTCTGCCCCTCCCCCTGCTTGTTCTCTTTCTCTCTCTCAAATAAATAAAATCTTCAAAATAGTTTTTTTAAAATGCTATTTGTATTCTTACAGAAAAAGAAAAGGACCAGAAAGCATATTCAAATCTACACTACAAAAAAAAAAGTCTCTAAAATGAAGAAAAAAAATCTGTAGATCACAAGAGCTTACCGGGTTTCATGGAAATAATACACAAGATAATCCAGAGTTAGATGAATCTTAAGGAAGCTACTGAAATTCAGGGGAAAAAGACTGTACAGACATCCAGGTAGGAGAATCACCTATAATGAAGAAAGGCCAACCGCATTCTTACCCAGAATCACATTTAATGTCAGGAGAAAATGAAGAAATATTTATAAAATTATTTTTTAAAATAGTGTTATATCCTAAAAATATTATACCCAACCCATATGTCATTCAAATATAGCAGAAACACAGAACTTAAAGAATCCAGAGGTTGTGTGCTCTTTATGAAAAAGGAAATATCATGAGAAGAAAATCCAGCTAATTAGAGTTTAAAAACAATTTAGGAATGAAAGCTATAATCACAAAAACTGGTAATGAGTCCTGAGTTCATTTAGATATAGAATCAATACTAAACAAATATGGAAAGCACTGTTACAAATGTTAACACAACTGTCATTGACAATATAAAGATAAGGTAACTAACAAAAATTGAGAGGTATGGGGAGTGGTAGGGGAAGCTGTGATCTTCATCCTTCAAAGCAGATAGTCAGTGATCTTGTCTAAAATTGACACATATGGTTAAAGAAATAACTGCTCCAATTTCAAAACATGCATAGTCTCTTTTCCTCCCAGTAGAGTACTGGTCAATCCAATTATAAAAGTAGGAGTGTTCCATCTTTCCCTCTTTCTTTCTGTACATAGCAAAACTGCTCTCACAAAGATTAAATCTGTTCTAACTAAACAAGTACTACGGGGCTATATTCTCACTAAACAAGATAACTATCTAGAAAGAACAAACACATTTAAAATGTACACAATTTTCTACCTGACTTTGCAAAGACACTTGTGCACACACGCACATACACACACACATTCATGCAACATCCACCTCTTATGTGTGGTTCTGCATGGCCTGTTCCCAAGAAGTGGTTGTACTCCTACAGAACTGGTCACTTGTAAAATATCCCAATTGGCTTTCAAATGAATATATACAGATTGCACGCCAGGCCCATTATAGCCAGATGATCTAATTTGATGTTAGAAATGTCATTTCTCAACTCATTTCTTTAATTCTTCCAATTTATATGCAATAAGTTTAGATAGGATTAACTAAAAAGAGGAAATACGTGCAAATATATTTTTCTTCCTGGTGTGTTTTATTTTAAGATCTTCATAAAAGACTCATATAATGACTCATTCTAACACCTGAAACTCGTGATATTGAAACAGTTTATGATACACTATGAATGACTCAGATACCATTAAGACAGTAGAGTTGGAATATCAAATGACATTGATAAATGTCTTCAAATGTTCAGAAATGTATATCTTGCTCTATCTGAAAAAAAAAGACAGTTTATAGAAATCCATAAAAGAATATAAAAATACATGAAGATAATAAAAACCACAACAATAGAAATACTTGTTGGATGTATTCTGTTAAGAACCTAACACGGATCATCTCATTTCATCCTGAAATGTCCCCAGTAGTTAATGTTTTTTTCATTCACCTCATCCAGGGATATTGTATGGAAAAAATACTGGAGGAGATAGGACATGAGGCTCTGTGATTATCACTCAGGATTCCTGGGACTTTGGTCTCAAGTGAAGTTAGGTGGGAATGACATGCTGTCTTCTCAGGGGGGTATAAAGGAAAACCAACAGTCGCTCTCTATTCTTTCGTGGGTCCCTCAGGCTGGGATGGAGCCGAGGGACCAATGGAGCCTCTAAACATCTTAGCTTTTCTCACTGGATGACTCCACATGTAAGTTAGGGGTCCCTTCATTCACCCCGAATCAAGGTTCACTCTTCTGCTCGCCTAGATTAAACCCCCATTTTATACACTTTAAGCTGCAGCTCTCCCTTGGTCATGCACTTATGGAATTAATTAGGCAAAAATAATTATAGTCTTGGGGTAAAAGTACCTTCCAAAGTTCTGCTGACTCCACCTAGGTTTTACTTAAGATTTTCCAGTATGCATGTGATTGTGTGTACATGCACAACTCAGCAATGTACAGGCCCTATTTTGTGTCTACTGAACCTATAATTCTGGCCAAAATGAGGTCACAGACTGACCAACAAGAAAACGATACAGAAGATCAATAAGGCTAAAGGAGAACATATTTATTTAATCACTGACATTGAGAACGTTCCTTTGCCATCGAGCAAAGGACTAGAAAGTTGAAAACTTCTGTTTCAACTGGAAAGCATGGAAATTTTTATAAGGCAGGAATTCTCGGTTACATGTACATCTGCAGAGAGATTGTTCAAGAAGTCACCCTGACTTGGTCTGGATAGCTTAGTGTTTAGCATTTGGGCAAAGGACAAGGGGGAAAGAGATGGCTAGTCTTTCTTTTGTGATTATCTCCACTGCACTTATCAAATCAATAACAATAATAATTATTATTGATGGAGGCCTTACCACTGATTAACAGGCCAAGTTAATTGCTTCTGTGAGCTCACACAACTCTTAAGTGTATATCATGGCGTCAGTAAAGAGCAGGCAACTGCCCCCCAGTTTTGTGGACAGGATGTGCAATGGCATTGATTTCATTAGAGCTTTTAGATTGCAACCTGCAGTCCTTCCTGAGCCATTCTCAGCTGGAGACTTCCTCTGTTCTTTTTTAATGCTGCTCTGAACTGGAGCAAAGCAAGGTGCCCAGTGAGAAGCATTGAGTTGCCTCACAGAGAGGATTAAAATGCCCATTATGAGCTAAAGCTCGAGTCACAGCAAAAGGAAGAGAAGACAGGCCATAAAAAAGAATGGGCTGCAGGCAGTAAAATATTGATTGAGAGAAACTGAAAACACAACAGCATCCAAACTCCTTGCCCTGCTCCGTAAGATCTGAGCTCTGACAACCTCTTGACTTCGTAATATACCCTCTCGCTTCATGGCTAATAATGCTTCCACCACACTGGGCTTCCTCCTGGCTTTCTCATATGAGACACTCATTCCTACCTTGGGTCTCTGCACCTGCCTTTCTTCTACCTGAAACTTATGCTACCCCCAAACTTATTTTCATCATTTAGGCCTCGGCTTAAATGTCCTTTCTTCAGGGAGGCCTCTTCCGACCATCCTAGCCAAAGGAGCCCCTCTCCCCACCTGGATGCTTTCCATTGCACTGTGCTAATGCATATTTGTTTTGAGGCACCACCCAAGGTTAGAAAGTACATGGTTTATTTGTTTGCATCTTTACTGCCTGACTG
This sequence comes from Ursus americanus, assembly GCF_024610735.1. Taxonomy (NCBI): domain Eukaryota; kingdom Metazoa; phylum Chordata; class Mammalia; order Carnivora; family Ursidae; genus Ursus; species Ursus americanus. The sequence goes on from NC_142132.1 coordinate 49,400,372, forward strand.
TATCTATTAATATATTAACGATACAAAAGCAGAGACTGTTTGCCCTCCTCATTGCTATATCCCCAGTGTCCAGGACAGGGCCTGCATAAAGCAGATGCTCTGTAAATACGGACAGAAAAAATAATAATAATGGGTAGCAGACTGATCACATGGGAAATCAATATTTACCTCAAGGCTACTACTTCTGGCCCATTCCATATGGCAGTATGGGGTAGTGTTCAGAACATGTATCAGATAATAGGGCATCTAGGCTTATCTGTCACTTTACTGGCTGTGTAACCTTGAGCAATTTACTCACCTCTCTGGACCTCAGTTTCTACCTCTATAAATGGGTTTACAAAAAGGACCGATATTACAGGGCTAGAATTTGTAAAAATGTATGCAAAGGGCTTAGAATAATTCAACTTGTAGTAAAAGCTTAAGAAATGTTGCTGCTATTGTTGTTCCTATTCTAATTAATTCTTACTATATATCATAAAAAGTACTAGGGTCCAGGGAACCTTAAGGGATATGCATCACTTTTTTAAAAAGTCCTAATCTAACACAGTCTATTCATCCAAGATAACAGTGTGTATCTATGCGTGTTCTCTTCCATCTCAATATATCATGTAGTTGACAAGTTCAACAGCCGAGCAACCTCATCTTCTGGATAGACCAGTAAATTTGCACTGTCCATATCTTCATAGCCCTGCCCCTTTTCTGGCATACTCATGAGCAGCCCTTATGAATAATTTGGTTGGAGAAAGCAAAGTTTGCATTGTTGAAAGCTACGGAAGAGACTCTTAATTCAAACAGTATTAGGTTGGTGGATGAGGCAAATTGGAGCATGTAAAATTTATTGGACATCATAAAAGGGAAGCGGGGAGAGGGCCAAGGAGATGGGGGGGGTTCGGTTACTGCTGAATTGCCAGCATAATAGCCTACCGCACATCGCAGTGTGCCACCCAGGCTAGGAAGCACTCTCCCTGATGATTGCTTTATGTCACCACTGATGCTACTGGCCCATCAACTATGACCCCAGGAGCAGCAAACCCCATCATAAGAAAGGGAGAAATGTAAATTTCAAAATAGATATATAAATACTCGGTGGCCTAGCGTTCCATTAGTCATTTATATTCCTCACTTTGGAATGCAAAAATGTAAATCCAGGGCCCTTCTGAAGTCAGAAGTCAGGCAGAGTTCATATAATAATCTCCTCTGACAAGGGCTAAGCTGTGGCTGGCAATAAAACCTATGGGGCCAATAAGCTCACTAAACATACTGGGAGAAAACAGGCTGGATACACTCCCCACCTCCCACACTGTGTGGGGAGAGAAACTGACTGACTAATCAAGTCCATCCCACAACGTCAGAGATCTCCCTGATGCAACGGGGTCTAAGGACAGAGCTGATTTACTCACCAACAGGCTGACATCCCTGTAAGCAGAATGCCCCAAGGTTCATTCTCAAAGCTCTAAGGAGCATGGCATTTTTTTTCTGATTTACTGCCATTTTATTGCTGCTAGAAATGGACACAGTGCAGATGCCCACAGTTCTAAATGAAGGAAGTGATGCCCTTGATGCAGGTTCTCCTAATGTCCTCCTTAAAAATGAAATCGTTAAGAGTTACATCAGATTGAGTTTGATCTAACATAATGGGGGTGAAGGGAAGCAAAAGGGGAGAGAGTGGAAATACTACAAAGCTTAAGAAATGAAAATCTATTTGGTACAGACCCATGGAACAGAAATACAAAAGCATCTGCTAAGCCTGTCACATTCCTGAACATAGAGAAGAAAGAAACAGAGTGCCCAAAAATGAAGGAGCAGGAAGAAAGGAGATGATTTATCCCAACCTTCTTAAGGCAGAGAGGAAACTAAGACATGGGGGACTATGTCAAGAACACAGAGGTGATTAAAGGCAATTTTGCCCCAGAACCTGAACCTTCTAATTAACTCCTATTCCAGACCCTGGGCTGTCACATTTCATATTTTACGGGGGGTGGGGAGGAGGGGGTGTTCCACATTTATACTCATACTTACATAAATGCCCACCCTCTGGGTTTGCTGGTTACAGAAGGATTGTACATCATATACTAGGCTGAGATAAAGAAGATACTTTAGGAACTACCTAGCCAAATACATGTAAATCATTTCAATAGTAATATACAGTATTTGTGTCAATGGATTTCATGAACATTACTTAGGACAAGGTATAATAAGTATCCAAGGTAATAAGAAAAAAAGTGAACTGACTTAAAGAAAAACATTAAGTAACCAATAGTACCGGTGACTAGAGACTAGGAAGTACCATTCTAGAAATATCCTGAACATGTTTTCTAAGTTGATTGTGTCATATGAAACATTTGACACAAAACTCATTATTTTGCATATACTAGCAACAACCATGGATGGAACACAAGAATATTATGTGTATGGTGGAATATTATTCAGCCATTCAAAGGAATGAAAGTCTAACACATGGTACGACATAGATAAACCTTAAAATACAATGCTAACTAAAATCATTTGGACATGAAAAGGCAAATATTATATCATTCCACTCATATGAGGCACCTTCAGCAGGAAAATTCATAGAGTTACAAAGCAAAATAGAGGTTACCAAGTGCTCAGGGGAGGGAGAATGAGAAGTTATCGCTTACTGGGGATGGAGTTTCTGTTAGGGTGATGAAAAGGTTTTCGAAATAGTCAGTGATGATAGTTGCATGATGCTGTGAATGTGATTGATGTCACTAAATATTTAAAATGGCAAATTTTATGTTATTATATTTTATAATTTTAAAAATTAATGACATAAAACAGAAACAATGGACTTACATACTTTAAATGGGTAAAACATGTATCATGAGTATTGTATCTCAATAAAGCTGTTAGAAAACAAGGAATATTATGTATATGAAGTTAAGAGCATTCTTGCCTAGAGAGACGAGACTGCATATTGAGCTATGGAGATGCTTATTCATTATGGGATATCTTTCTATATCAAATCGTCTGTTTCATCACATCCCTGAATTGTCCCTAAAGAAAGAGGCATGGCCATCTTGGATTCAGATCATCTAAGAGACGTTACTTAAAATTTGAACTTACTAAAACTTTAATAATATGTCCTTCCTATATCACCGAAGAGCTACCTGGGAACTCCCAGACTATATTCATTTGGATCATTACCCAGAGACTGAACGTTCTCTGGGATCAAAATAAATTGATCTCTTATTATAGCTCTAGTTTTGAAATTCTAATGTGTTGAGTTTGGAAATGAAGTCTCCAATGATCATTCATTCAATTTATATAAAGATGTATTTCCTAAAACTTATGAAAAATGCCACATTGTACCAAACAGAAAGTTAGTAATGACATTATACCAAATAGATGTTAGCATTTCAGGGTCCCATATACTAAGTTATAAGTGAAGGGATAGCATAGACTAGTTCATAAGTATGGAGTTTAAAGAACAGACCTAAGCAGCTTTATCCTCTACTAATTTTAACTATATCTCTGTACCTTAGTTTCTTAATCAGGAAATTGGAAATTACCTGTCTTTCCTCAAACAGATAGTATGAGAGCTAAGTTAGGTAACATGGTGAAGAGCACAATATTACCGGCAGGTAGCAGATGTCCAATAAATAGTATATTCATACTCAACAATCACAGACAAAATGACATAAAATCTAGAGAAAGAGTTGATGATGAATAAGAAATTGTTAGTGTGCCTCTAGCAGGGACCAGGTAATCCTGTCCCTGAAAGAAGTCTCCCATGAAGAAGCAAGTATAATTCTCCAGATTCTATCATTATAGGATGAAATACCCTGAGAAAACATCCAACTATTGGGGCACCTGGGGGCTCAGTCAGTTAAGTATCTGCCTTCAGCTCAGGTCATGATCGAGTCCTGTGTCAGGCTCCCTGCTCGGTGGGGGATCTGCTTCTCCCTCTCTCTCTCTCTGTCTCTCTCTGACCCTTCCCACCACACATCCCCACTCATGCTCTTGCTCTCTCTCTCAAATAAATGAATAAAACATTTGAAAAAAAATCCAATTACCTTTGTTTTAAAAGACAAACAATTACTACTTCTATTAATATTAGTATTAACATTTATTGAATGCTCTATTATGTGCCAAGCATTTTGATACTTTTTGATTGTCTTTATTGAATCTTTCCAACAGCTCTATGGAGTAAGTACTCTTAGTATTACATTTTCCCAATCGGCTAATCAAAGCTTAACGACGGTGGCCTGAAATCACACAGGGATTGACGGTTAGTTCCAGGATTCCAAACACAGGCAATCTGGCCTATAATCTTTTTTTTTTTTAAAGATTTTATTTATTTATTCGACAGAGATAGAGACAGCCAGCGAGAGAGGGAACACAAGCAGGGGGAGTGGGAGAGGAAGAAGCAGGCTCCCAGCGGAGGAGCCTGATGTGGGGCTCGATCCCATAACGCCGGGATCACGGCCTGAGCCGAAGGCAGACGCTTAACCGCTGTGCCACCCAGGCGCCCCATCTGGCCTATAATCTTAACAACTCTGCCTTCATCCATGCTCACTTAGAAATCTTGCAGATGATTAATGTACTTGACCAATTACACTGATACCAGAAAAAAAGGGGGCCATAGAAAACAGATGTGAACAATCTGGTAGCTCCCTGACCACCATCCTTCACTCAAATGCAAATAACACATTATTCTTTCGGTTGGTAAGTCAGGTTCTGGATGAACTAATAAAGTCACCTCTCAAGTGTGAATGAACTAATAATAACATCAAACCAACACACATGCAAAGGTGAAGATATGACTCTTCACTCACAGTGATCAATGTCCAGTCACCTTGAGCCCAAAAGAGCCTGTTGGGTGTCCTCTGACCTCTCCTCATAACCCACTTTTAAGTACAAACATGAGGCTCCACAGCAGCCCTTCCATGTGGTCATTATAGACATCTCAAGTTCCTGCCCGTGTAGTAAGTGAGGAACACTTTCTGGCAATGGGTCCACAGTTGGAGAAGAGCACACGTTCCAGAATGTTCTCGGGATAGAGGAAACACACACTGGCTGCTGTGGGTGTGAGCACAGCAAGGGGAAGAAATTTTGTTAACCAGGCGTCAATGACGCTTGATGAAATCACAGAGCCCAAGATTGATTTTGAAAGTCCTCAACCCTGAAGCCTGACAGATGATACTCTCAGTCTACATGGAGGAGCAATAATAAAAATTTCGCCCTTAAATAAAGAACGCCACACTACTCAACCTTTCTTTTCGAAATGTGAGGTTTCGCCCTAGAAACATGAATAAAGCACAGGGAGGAGCAAGGGGTGGGGAAAGACATACAGAGAACTGGATCAGCAATTTCCCTGCTCCTGCTTCCTGCGATACATACACTCACACACAGCGCCTCTCCGCGGGTCCCACAGGTCACGAGGATCAAATAAAATTTTGGAAGTTGAAAAGGGGGAATCCATTTCAAGTGACTTGAAGGATAACTGTCACTGGAATTAATGTGGTTGGAATGTTTAAAATTGCCACAGTTTCCTTCACTTTTGAAAGGTGGCAGGATCCTGTCTTGAAAGCTGAATGTCTGGCTGTGATACCACAGTGAAGGCTTATGCTATCACAGACCGTACTGGGCTGAGGAAAGCTTACTTAATTTACTGAACCGCACATAGAAATCGGCAAGGATGAGTCCAAGAGGTTAGGCATAGGGCATGATTCTTCTCTCTCGCCATTTCCCATATTATTATGGTGTCCCATTAATTTTCCTTTCTCTGTCTGAAACATGTGTGAAAACATGTTTTATGTTTTTCACTGTGTCCCTTTCTCTTCATCACCCAGGACTTCTCTCCTAAAGAATAAAAACAGACCAGATACAAGGAATATGAATCTACTCCTTTCTGATGGGGCAAAACCTCTGCAATTTAAGGATCTGAAATGCTGAACTGCCACCTGGGAAGATATCATGAGAAGCAACCAAGTTGATTCAAATCTTGATAGCTACATTTCCCCCAACTAAAATGACCATCCCACCTGTAAATGAAAAGCACATTTCAACAGCTTCCCTCCAGCATGAAAGGTAACTGTGTAAATCACTGCTCTAAGGGGGGACAAAGAATGAATGAACCAAATTCTCAAATTTCCTTTGGAGTGAATTGGCCTGGCCCCTTCCAATGGTGGTAAGAAGTTCAGCCCTTGCAAGGTGACCTGTCAGTGTGTTATGATGAAAGCAAATCCATCATCATGATGAGAGATGAATCTGAGTTGGCTGAAGAGAACTTTCTATTCTTTTTAAACCCGTGGGAGGTATCAGAGCCCATAGTGGTTTTGCCACTATAAGAAAGGAGGGCCTCCGAGTTTACAAATGTTAACTATCTCAGGATCACATATTAACGAAATCCACTTACTTCCTTCTTCCAACTTCTATGGCCTTTGTGTTATTTTTCCATGTGAGCACACAATCTCACGTACCACACAGCAAGCATGTCCCACCCGGCAGGTGCTGGGCTGGGTGCGGGATATTCAGGAATCGACAAGGCACAGTTGCTGCCTGGGATTCCAGTCTAGTAGGGGAGAAAACACTGCCCACGTGTGAGACAAGTTACAGGGAAACTTGAACGATGTGTTCTGAAAGAATGCGTTATTGATGCTTAAAAGGCAAAATGATAAAGTGACCGTTACACGAACCTGGGGAAACAATGCCTCAGGAGCAGCAGCCCTGAATTCAAGTAACAGATCAACTCCATTTCTCAAACTGGAGTGTTTTCATTTTGGTGTCTTCTTTGAATTCCACACTGCTTTTAAATGATGCTTTGCAAAAGCATAAAAAAGAAAAAGACTGAGATAAATCTAGGGCCATGAAAAACTACTTCTTTTGGAAGCTCCTTTTTTAGTCCCAGATTATAATAAAAACAAATTGAAACATTCATTAGAAACAAGTTTGCCTTGAAATCAACTTCATAGAGAAGGAAAGATGACCTCAGAGGTACACCCCCGAGTCAAGATCAATTATTTGAAGTTTAAAAGGTACCCTTCAAAAGAATGACATGTGACTTTTTTTTTTTTCTGATCCTGAAAATGAGTTCAGAATCAACTACAAAAAAGATTTCCCAAAATGCTAATGGTAACATCTTCATAAATTTCCACAAAAATGATTCTACTTATTTATGAGGGATATTTTGTTAGGGCACATTTGTACATTCCGTAGAGAAAATGGGTTATCAAGGACTTAGGGAAGGACAAACAGCAACAATAGGAACAGACCAGGGCCAGCTGTGCCACGGGAGGGTCACAAATCTCACCGGCAGACACTATTTCTTCCAGTAAACTTGCTGGAAAGCATGAACTTATCAAGGGGATTCTCCTTGGGGAGAAAACTGAAGACCAGCAGAATTTAAGGACCAAAAGCCACGGATTTGGAAGCCTCGGAAACAATCTACAGAGAAGAGGTCAGTGCACATCCCCCAGCCAAGGGCTAAACAAGTTAACACAGAGGAATGACTAAAGACCATTCAGAGAAGATGTAGGGGCTAAAACACAGATGTGCCAGAAGAGTTCTTTGAGATCAGTTGCCAGAATCATTCACTTGATAGATAATGAAACTGAGGCCCAGAAAGGGGAAGGGATTTATCAATTCTACTCAGTGGCAGAGCCAGAACCTAACCCTGAATGCAGGTAAGTGTGCTTTCCATCACCCCACTCAGCCTCCTTCACTGAGAATCACCCACAAATGATAAAGCACATCAATGAGAAGCTGGTAGCAGGAGTGGAGCTCGCCAGGAGCACGAGGCTGGCATAAGTGAATTCTGGAGATGTGGATTTCAATCACTGAGAACCCAAGCAATTCCTGACTCTAAGAAGCAGGCATCTGGAGTTCATTTTCTAATTCTATAGCCGAAATTTGTGTTCTCCAAAATTTGTCTTCCCCAAGAACCTATAAATCTATGTACATTGCTCAAATGTCATTCTGAATTTCTAGAGTTTTTTGTTTGCTTTGTTTTGCTTCTTCTTGGTCATATTTCTGCAATTGTATTCAGATGGCACATCAGTACATTTACATGACAGGTTCATCATGCAAAGATGCTATTGGCCTTTGTAAATTTGTTATAAAAATATTTGTACACGTGACTTAGAAAAAATATGCAACACAAGTATTTACAGCTCATCTTGTAGGCCTGTTATGGAAAGTGTGTTGCTTTTCAAGGCTTATGAGAAGTAGGTTTAAACAAGCACAATAAACCTAAGTAGGCAAGCCAAAATCTAATTCTGTCCTTGAAGTTGTGAGTTAAGCACATCAATGTCCTCAAAGGCTCTTGGTTTTGATTACACAGCGTTCATTCATTTTTTTCCTGGTGACAACTATTAACACAATTTTCTTTGGAGAACCAGTACTTCTTATCTTTCATTTCGTGTGATTCAGATGGAGGTGACCCCATCTTCTGGTACAAAGCATGGGCCAGACCCTGGTAATTGGTTCATGGATTGGAATGCAACTCAAATCCAGCCAAAGAAAGTCAGTCTTGCAATTCTGTTTGAACCATTGGGAAAGAGCTTTCCTTCCAGGGAGGTTGCTAAGTTGGCCAGAGTAATCCTTTAGCTGAGGTTGGCTATCTTACCAAAACTTGTTAAAAACAAACCAAAAAAACCTAGCTAAACTACATAGGAAAGCAGAAATGAGATATGGAGATAGAAATTACTGACAAAGTTAACTGAACCCAAACCTAGCCCTGCCCTATGGGTATGTGGTAGATAATTCATAAAAGTGACTACAATAGCTCCTTTTATCCCTGTATATACTCCACTCTACAAAATGACCTTGCCTCTCTTCCAAGAGGTAGAATCTATTTCTCCACCCTGGAATATGAGTTTGGCTGGCCATGCAACTTGTTTAGAAAATGAGTCAATAAAAAATGTAATATAAGTAAATGCTTGAAGATACTTGAGCATTGGAGTTTGTACTCTCCTCTTAGGGAACCTTTCTGCCACCAGCGAACAAGCCCAGGCAAGCTTCCTAGAAGAAAGACCACTTGGAGAGCTATTCCAGCCATCAAGGTGAAGATCCAGACAGTGAGGCCGTCCACCTCGGCAAAGGGGCCCAGGAAGAACCACCCAGCCAATCCAAGGGTTGTGGCCTAGTAAATAACTTCCATTTTAAGCCATTCAGTTTTATGTTGGTTTGTTACAAAGCAAAAGCTAATTGATAGAGCATTAAATTACATAATTTCTTTTCCTTCAGGAATCTGGATTGAGTTTTTATCATTAAGGTTCCCTGGACCAAGTTTTTTTATAACCAAAAAAATACAAGAACCCAGTGCCACACCCAGCATATTTAACATGCAGAGCAGATCATGGTTAACACCCCTTCTCTAAAAAAAATATATATATATATATTATTTTCAGTTATAATCCCACAACAATCAATAATAATTTTTTCTTACTTTGTTTTTTGGCCTTAAAATAAATAGCAACTAAAAAAACAACTTATAATTTTAAACATAAAATTCAAATGCATTAGAAAATTTCATGAATGAAGAAAAATAGTGCACCTCATGGTTTGTCCTCTATTTTAGTGTTTTCAACATTAAATACATACAGATGCTCCAAATGGTCTCATAGAATGACAGAATTGAAATAATTCAAGACCTGTTTCTTTAACATTCAATCACTGAACTAAGACGATTTCAAATTCATTGTTTAAATGCAGGAAAATGTACTACCAGGGTTTTGAAGATATTGACCACCCAAAATAATCTCCAGTGATACCAACCCACCATGAACTTACTCCCAAATATGCTGAGTTCGCAGATACTAAGGCTGCCTGTGTAGCTGGGAGTTCTCCAACTAGAATATAACACGCATTAAAAGTTTTAAGTGTATTAACTTAAAGTGTATGTATATACTATTAAAATAAAACAGAACTCACAGCAATTACTTGGAAGTTGCACTGAAAAAAAGTATTTTTTAAAAAATATTTTTCCAGAAGGGAGTATTTTATCACTTTCATCACTTGAACTGCCAGTATATGGTGATGATAAATACAGACTAAGCTTTAGTTGGTTTTGTTATTGTTTTAAAACTCTAAAGACAACACTCACTGCCCTACCCTTGATACTCCACTGCAAAGAGCAGTGTTAATAAATTTCATTAATGTTGAGAATTATATATAAAATAAAAATTCTCAGGGTGCCTGGGCAGCTCTGTCAGTTAAGCGTCTGCCTTTGGCTCAGGTTATGATCCCAGTGTCCTGGGATCAAGCCCTGCATCGGGCTCCCTGCTCAGCAGGGGAGTCTGCTTCTCACTCTCCCTCTGCCCCTGCTTGTGTGCTCTCTCTCTCTTGCTCACTCTCTCTCTCAAATAAATAAAATCTTTTTAAAAAATCAAAAAAAAAAATAAAATAAAAATTCTCCAAAGGACCCTGACTGAAATATACCAGAAGTATTGAATGAATGTGCTTGCATGCAGGAGGAAATTCCCAGGGACAGACCTAATGATTTCCATACTGACCTAAAATTTCCAAATTTTCTAGAAAAAGAAATGAAGATAATTGATGGTTCTGGGCCTTTTAGCACAGTGTTGAGACAGAACTCACTTTTCATTGAAAGAAAAGGTAATTAAATAGCTTACACCATGATACTCTGTTTAAGTTTATAGCAAAATCTCCTAATTCCAGAAAATCATTAAGGTTTCCTGGACCAAGATAAGCCAACAAACAATATCCCATGTCTAATTAATTTCCAATTAATCAAATACCCACTTTAAGGTGAGTTTCCTCTATCAGGAATCAGGGAAAGCTCCAGCTTTTCTTGGAAGATCAAAGGAAATAACACAATGAGTAATATAACTGTAAAGATATAACGGATCACATGATGCCATTGCGCTATATTAACCTGTTCTCATTGGCTCTTCATCTGCCTTGACTATGTATTTTATTCATTTGTTCTATAGCTGGTCAGTTGTATCTTAGTAAACCCAATACCCTTCAAACTGAAACATATTTTATTCTCTCCAATATGTGCTTTTCCTCTACATTTTATTCTGTTTGGAATACTTCCTAATCAATTCCTTTGTGAGCTTCATTTCTTTTGGCACAATGTATCCATCGTTAGGATTTATTTCTTCCAAAATGATTTCAATCTATTTTGCCTGATGCTGCCTTCAAGCTACTGTATGCCCTATCCATTTCCTCACCAGTCCCAGCCACTGGGCCATGTGATCTGTGATCTGGTTCATACTCCATCTTCTTGGTTGAGAAGAGATGTACTTTCCTAGCTCGGTCTAATGTGAAATCTTGCTTGCTTTTTATCTATCCTGCCGATGGTTGAGGACTGAATAATGAGAGTGATGCGTAGCAATGTATAGAAATACCAGTGTATTTCAGGTACTCAATGCTGAGATGGGTGACTGCGGGCTCCTGATGTCCTCAGTGTCCTGAAGTCTTCTCTCTGAACCGATGCTTCTGAAATTCTAGGTATAATTGCCAACAGATATAAAGCAGTACCACAAGAGCCAAGCTCTCTCTTGTAAATTCTTGATTTAAAGAACAGCTGATGATTTAAAGAACTTTGGTAGTATTAATAAGGAGTTACTTTTAATTTGGGTTGGCCCTAGACTGTATGTGCTAAGACTTCAAAAGTTCATTTTGCACAATCAACTTATGTTATTATTCATAGAGAAAAAACAAAAAGCAATGAAAGACATGGCATTTTAATGACCTTTTTGGTGTTTGCCCTCTAACTAAAATGACTAGCAAAGGTCTGAGGGAGAAGCCTCTAGAAGGTAAGGCTGAAAAGGTCCATGGAGGGCAAGGTTAAGAGGAACTAGGAAGCCTGGCTAAGAAGGGTTTGTGACCAAATCCCAGATGCAAGAATTTCCATAAAGTTTCCAAAGAGAGGTGCTGATAGGATAGACGTACATTGTTCCTACTAAAAAAAAAAAAAAAAAAAAAAAAAAAAAAAAAAAAAAAAGGTTGTAACTTCCCAAAATAAAATGAACTTGAAATAATCTCATGATGGCAGGTGATCATGCATGTCCAGAATGTGACAATGCTAGAATACACCTTGTTCAAAGGGAAGGTATTTCCAATCGAAAGGAAAGAGAATAGCCGATGGGGGTAGACAAGGAAGGCTTCTTTGGAAACCAGGAAAATTAAACAGGAATTCATTTAGCGAACATACTACAAAGGCAATAACATTACAGAAATAGCTTATAGAGTATAACAAATGCTAGCAAGGACCAAACAGACAAAGTACAGACTGGTAGTATGGAAGATATGAGATCCCTTGGAGAAAGTGAGCATGGCTAGTTGGAGTTAATGACAGAGAAATTTGGGAACATAAACGTATAAATACCCTCTATTTAATTAGCGCTTTTTTTAATCAGAGAAAATAAAAATAGTATTCCCATATTGACTCTAATAGGGCATGAAACTCAAGAAGGAAAGATGTCACTAAAAATAAAATTCTGGGTATATAATTAATGAAAAATGACAACAAAAAGGGTTGGAGAAGCAAGATGAATGTGGACACAGCCAAAGAAATCAAAACAATATGACCGCATGGGAGACATTCTGATGAACTCAGATTTTAAAAAGTCACTTACAAAAGCAATGCTCAAAGGAAGAAAACGAGTTTACTGTTGGGAAAGCAGACTTAAAAAAAAAAAAAAAACAACTCTCAAATGTCAGAGAGAAGGCAGAATTAACACGGTCTTGTTTTGTTGTTATTTTCTCCATCATGAAATTATATCTTCAAGTTGGAAAGATGAGTGAAGAAATAAAAAAGAAAACAGAGATAAAGAAAAGAAGGAAACCCTCAGAGAGCTTATGAGAAACGTAAAAGGCTAGGTCTGTAGACCCAGACAAAAAGAATTTTATTTTATAACAGCAACAAAAAAATTCTTATAGATCTGATCATGGAAATCTTTATAACATTTCAAAAATCACAGGGGGGAAAAAGCCTATTCAGGCAAATCTCTTTTTTTTTCAAGAGGAAGGGGAGAGTCAGATTCCCATCAAAAATGTAAAAGATTATATTAAATGTAGGATATGCCGGCACTTTGAAAAGACAGTAACAACTCCTAAGAGCCAATGTCTTTTCATCTAGGATGACCCAGACCAAATCAACCTCTTCCCCCCGCCCTCTTTCTTTCTCTCCTGTCTTTTAAGAAACAGCTATTAAAAAGGTAGATTAGTGAGAACATAGACATAATACATTGATTTCAACAAAACATCTCACAAAAACTCTTATGATATTGCTCTGCCAAAAAAAAAATAAAATAAAATTTAAAAAAGAAGAAAAAAGAAAGAAAAGAAAAAGAGAGATTCTAGCCCATTTACAGCAGATCAACTACATATACCAAAAAACTGTTGTTCTTTGAATGAATGCCTGTGAGAACGGAGTTTCCTCCAGCTCTTCCACTGTATTCCATCCATGCCTCCAGGTTGTTGAATAAAACCTAGAAATCTATATTCTAAGGATAGACTAAAACTGAGGACAAACAAAACAAGAGACAAAGCAGATGCGACCATTTAAGTCCGAAAACTCAGCTTCCCAAGTAATAGACGGGAGAGTTTTTCTGGGCAGTAGCTTACGTAAGAATAAAAGCCCAGCGGGCACTGGGTGACTCTGAGCTCTATTGTCATAACGGGCAGCAGATGCTCTGCGTCCCTGGAAGCCCTCCAGGCAACACGACACAACTCTCTGCATACCCTGGGTGGGATGGGGGGTGAAACGTTTTTTTTTTTTTTTTCCAACCCTAAGATCCCATGACTCTAATATGAATATGAATCCCCGCCCGGTGTCCTGTAGGATTATTCCTAAATTACTGCAAAGGAGGAAATCACACAAAAAGAAGGTGATTAAAACATTTTCTAAAGCCACTGCTTTTACAATGGGCCACAGACAAAAGTCATTCTGATATTTGTTCTAATTACCAGAATGCACAGGGCCTCCCAACAGCTAGCTGCAAGGACAGACATCCCAGCTGACCAAACCATGAGTTTAAGACAGGCAGAAAAATCCAACGTCTCCCTACCATGACAAAAGCAACTAGAATTGCCAAATCCGATATACAAAACATTTAATTTATAACAGTTAAAACCTGGCCTCTGACCAAGTCCAAAAGAACTATGTCTTATTTCACTTGCTCTTGAATACGTCTCTTTCGGAGATAAATGGCTCTGCTCGTTGCCAGTTCTCTCCTCTGTTTGGTGTTTTGTTTAGCTGGGCTTGTGACAAGCCAAGAGTTGATACATCTGCTTGAATATGTAATTTACCTCTCTGGTCAACTTAGCTTTTTTTTCCTTGACAATATTATGTCAAACAATCACATCACAACTGGCTCTGATCTCTTTGTTGTTAGCTAATAAATTAGAGAGTATTTATTATCTGCAATCCTTTTTTCCTCTTTTAATGGTGACACATTTGTGGTGAATTACAGGGCAGCTTTATAAACTAGGCTCTGGGCCAGTCTCAGGCCCTGCGTCCATGTGAACGCTCCCTCTCCCGGTTGGCCTCCCGGGCTGGTGGTGAATCAAGGCAGCTGTCACAGCGCACTAAGTTAGTGTGCGTCATTGGGGAGAGCAGGAAGCGTTGGAGGTATAATTCTGTCCATCAAACTAATATGTTATATCAGTAGCTTTGTAATCTTCTGCCATAACTTATGGGAAGTGACACCTAAGAATTCACTTTGAAGGCAATGTGTTCTTCAGACTTTAAGCCAAACCAGACCCGATTCGCAGCAACTGCTCCTCTGTTTACATGAGCGGGTTTGGAGTGCTGGAGAATCAGGTCCCTATCAATGTGGCAGTATTTTACACATTCCACCACCGGCTGAACTCTGTTTACAGCCCTCATGGCAGGATTTGTAAACTTTTCAAACAGGATTTCTTCTCTTCTTTTTGTTACCCTTGCCTTAACCTCCAGTAGCCGGATAGATAAATACGCTCCCTGAATGTTATCATGACAAAGTGAATCTCTGACAGACAGGAACGAATGGGTGACCCGTTTCCTCGTCCGTTCCCCTTCAACCTTTGCCTTGACAAATGCGGGAAATGGCTGCATAGGACAGAAGAATACTCACATCGCCTGATGGCAGCGTCAGCTTTCGTGGCTGTTACTGCCAATGTCCACGTGATACTTACAGACGCGAGGGCAGATAAGCTTAAACAGACAGTGTGCTTTCCAAGGCATGACACTGGGGTGACCAGACTCACATCATGTGTCCTTTCACAAGGATGCCTTATTTTCCGGGATTTGCTATTGGATTGTCCCTGGCTGTATTCTCAGCAGGCCAATGAGAGAAGCCCTTTGGGGAAGATTAAGTAGTTGTGCGAGCTGCCATCTGATGGAAAAGAAATCTACAAGAACTGTTCAAAGGAGCTCTTCCTCCCCCAGGCACAAAGCTAAATATGCACAGTAAAGAAATTTGAAAAATGCCTGTCCTTGCCATCCCCAATACCCCTTTGATTGATAGCAGAGAGGGCTTGCTATGATAATTTTACTTTGACAGGTCCCAGGCATAAATCCCACAGAGTTGTTGCTCTGGTTTGACAACCTTCTGAGGGCTCCAGTTAGGAACAGGAAACAGGCCTCTATTTTTCACCCTCAATGCTCCTTCAGGTGCAAAGAAAAGACCGTATGGAAAAAATAAATCCTTATCTGAGGGGGAAACCAAATTCAAAGCAGTTTTAATACTTATTCATCAGAAAGAATGTCCAACAGGGGAAGACGTGACCTCGGTCCTACTTCTTCAAACTTACATTTAAATCTTCCAAATAAGAGATTTGAAACCTACCTCGTGAGGAGAAATTGATACTCCTTTCCCATTCACATTTTGGTTTTACAAAGTTGTGTTAGTATTTTACTTCAAGGTCGGCCTAGAAACATAGCATAATATTTTATAAAAATCATTGCTTAAAAGTAAAAATGCATTCGTGTAGTAACGTCCGTGACTTACTACCATTTACTGAGAGCTTACGACGGGCCAGACTCTGTAACTCTTCACAACCACCCCTCAATTAATAGGAATGCAATTTTAGAAAGAGTCAAAACTGTGGATTTTTCTTTTTTTTTTTAGCATTCATCTTTAAGGCATGCTTCATGACATGTCAGGAGTATTTGGGGACCAGTGCATCGTCACCCAGCCATCTCCCCTACCAAGGACCTGGGAAGGATGACTCAGCACTGAGAAGCCTAGTCACAGAAATTATATTTAACTGGGTTGAATCAAGAAGAATCTGTGGCATGTTAACTATACTGGAATTCAAAATAAAATTAAAATGAATTAATTTTTTTAAAAAAATACAAAAGGAGAAGAATCATCATCTGTGGCTTCTCTAAATTAACTAGTAAATTAAATTAACCAGGACCCATTCTCCATGCATTTTACTTGATCCCATCTAGAAATGCAGTCCTGTGACCTATTAAAATTATAAAGGGTCAAACCCAGGCAGGTATCTGAAAAGAAGGAGCATTTCTATCTCCTTAAAACTTTCAGAAGTTGAAGATTTCCTTTCCAATTGTCTATCTCTTATGAATGTGAGAAACAGTTTTTTCTTGGCTCCAGGCGCCAGTCTAGCACTGAGAAGATCTACACAGCTGTAATGCCCTAAGTGTATATTCGTCCTTCAATCTGACCACCCTGCCAGGCCTTGGCTAACTGGGTGCCATCCAAGTTTTGCAGAAAGTCTGCACTATTGAGAGGTGCCACCAACTGGGAAAGAAGGATCCAGCCTCGGCACCCAGAGTGAAAACTGGGTTTTTAATTTAATAGGACTCTCACACATGGACTTCACCCCAGGCCACAGAATTAAGCCCTTTTTTTCTGGGGTCAATATTTTATGACTATACCCATTTTGTGGAGGAACTAACCACTGCCCAAGGAGTTCTACTAATTGGTACAAGGGTCAGCCACAAAAAGTCAGTGGGGAAAATAAGAATAGAAAAGACCAAGCTGCTCATAAAAGTGGAAGGAATATATGAGTTTTTTAAGTCATAAAACAGTTTGAACAAATTTCAAGAAAAAGAAACTTATTAAATAATTCTCTCTCACTCCATTGCTCCTCTGAATACCAAACAGGATGTGCTTTCTTGTAAATGTCTATAAATTTGGGGGGAGAAAAACAAATCTGATCTTGTGTACAAGAGCTCTAGGCTGCAAAGAACATGGTTGGATTTCTGTTTCCCTTAGAGGAAGATGCCAGAACAGCATTTTCCCATCAAGTGTTGATAAGAAAGGCATTTAGCATTTCATTTGATGGGCCTGTTGTGAGTGGGTGGTATGACATGACAAATTATGGCCAATGTCATATTAAAAATTATAGGCCCATCTGCACATGCTCACTCTGTTCTTAAGCTAATGATACGCTCGCTATCCTGTGCAAAGCCTTCCGTTGTGGCAGACGTTGGAATGATGTTCCTCTCCCAGGACAGCTTTAGAAAACAGAATTTCCAAAGGTTTAGAGAAGCAATAGCCATCTTTCTAGCCCGTCCGCAGAAACGAAAACAAACCCCTACTTTCTGCAAATTCGGCCCTGTTTAGGTCTGATTCCCACCTTGATTCAGGTCCTTCTCTGAAGGATTCAATCTACTTCTCTGCTATTAGCATAAGAAATTGAGCCAGAAAGGCATTTTAAAAAATTAGGAAACAATCTCCTCTGCTCAAAACCAAAGAGGCACCTCTTAGAGCATAAAGAGACATTTTCAGGACTCTGAAAAGGGCACTTGGTCTCGAAGGAGATGAGGATGGGGTAGGGCAAAGTATTGCCTACATATATCAAGGAAGTCTGAAAAAAACTGACATGAAATCAGCAATTCCTATACCAGGGGTATCTCACACTTTGCACTATTAATATTTTAGAGCAGACAATTCTTTGTTATGAGGTTGTCCTGTGCATGGTAGAATGGTTAGCAGAATTCCTAGTCTATACCCACCAGATGCCCATAGCACACACCTATCTCAGGAGTAAAAATAAAAAAATGTCTCCACATACAAATAAATGATTCCAGGGGGTCAAAATTGCCCTAGTTGAGAACCACTATTCTCGACTATTTGGGAAAGGCCGTGCCACTGAATCTTTGTGAAACACATGTTTTCCAATAAAGAGGACTGGATTCACTAGCACATACTGTCACGTATGCCTTTTTCCTATTATTTCAGACACATGATAGGACTGAATATAGCAACACCCTTCAACTCTTAGCCAAAATGAAGGTGCCCTTTACTGTCAGATTAAAGTTAAACCAGTCTCTGTACAGGTAAAAAGAAAATGGTATCTTCTTTAAATATTTCTCTATAATATGAGGTTTGCTATATTCTTCACACTTTCTGTTCTAGAGACCTTGAATCCTACCATAAGAGTCAGAGGTTAGTCAAGAAAACAAAACTCCAGGAGAGGTCATTCAAATAGAGAAAATGCAATATGGGATATTAATTCAAAGGTATTAGAGGAGCTGAAATAACAAGCAAGAGAAGAGAAGGCGACCCAGAGAATAGAGCCTCAGGAAGCTGCCACCATCTCTATACTGAAGGGTCAAAGGGAAGGTTACTGGAATCTGGGAGCCAGAGCCCCCTGCAGAGCTGGATTCAGGGTGGCACAGTAAGTGGGGGCTGGGACCATGATGGAAAAGGCTTCCCGCAGGAGACGGAGCCATAGAAGAGACCCAGCCACTGCCAGAAATGACCATCTGAGGCAGAGAAACCAGGAAGAAAGACCTTGGCTTCTTTTCTCCTGCCCACCTGCAATCTCTCACCAGTGCCTCTCACTGGCTGAACCTGGCTTGACTCCAGAGGACAAGGGAGCCTGGGAAACAGTTTATGAGGATAAGCCCCTGTGACACACATAGAGCAGAGCAGGGTTTGAGAGCAGATTTGAAAGCAAACAGACAAATGGCCAATGTAACTATCAAATTTAACCGTATGGACAACTGAATGCAGTTCAGACTTGAGTCAGGAAGAGGAAAGCAAATCGGATGAGTCTGAGAAATAAATTAGGCTGAGGGGAAAAACTTCTCAAACAAACAAACCTAAGTTCCCTCCACCTCCACCTTTTCCTGCCCTCCCACACCAAGCTAAACCTGGGGGAGAAAAGTCTAGACTGGTCTTGTTATTGGATAACTCCTGTGAAACTGAGTTAATGTCTAAGAAGATAATTACTAGAAATGCTAGGCATATCAGTTCTCTATTGCTGTAACAGACCACCACAAGTTAATGGCTTAAAACAACAACCACTACATTTGCTCATCATTTTTTCGGTCAGAAATTTGGGCAGGGCTCAGCTGGATGGTTCTTGGGTCTCACCTGAGATCACTCGTGTGGCGACAGTCAGGTGGCAGATTAGCTGTGAGCTGGCTGACCCAAGGGGTCTCCTCTGGGATGGCTTCTTTCTGTTCTAGTTTATTTCAACCTCCAGCAAACAAACGGACCTGTTGGTGTGGCAGTCTCACGGTGTTCAGTGAAAGGGTAAGCCCCAACGCACAAAGACTTCCTAAGCCTCTGCTACATCATATTTGCTAATGCCCGCTGATCAAAACAAATTACAAGGTCAAGTCTAGATTTGAGGGGTGGATAGAGTAAGTTTACCATCGACGGGAGAGAGAGTATAGTCACGCTGCAAAGGAGCATGAACACAGGGATAGGAAATAATGTGACCATTTTTAATTATCACACTAGATGAGTGGATTTCCTAGCAAATGTTTTTCTAGAAGGAGTATTCCAGTTTTATCCACATCTGAACATTTCAAAAGGATATATACTTGTTTCCCAAACAGTAAACGCTTTTGGTTGTCACAGAGGCCCTAAGCCAGCTTCCCAAACCCCTTCCACCAAACTCACTCCATAAGGGTTTCACGGTGAATAGCCAACCATCTCAACCGAAGTTAAGGATGTTGCCTCAAATTCAAATGCAAGTTCAGAGAAGTCTCAAGACTCCCTTTTGTTTCTCTGCACCTTAAGCAAAGGAAATCCAGATTTCGGTACGGCATTACAAGGAAACTGACTCCTCAAAGTAGGAGTCAGAAACTATGGTTTCATATTCTGGAAACAATCAACTGTGTAAGCCACTTGGGTAAGTCTCTTTTCTCCAAGTCACAA
This sequence comes from Ursus americanus, assembly GCF_024610735.1. Lineage (NCBI taxonomy): Eukaryota > Metazoa > Chordata > Mammalia > Carnivora > Ursidae > Ursus > Ursus americanus. The sequence continues at coordinate 49,420,432 of NC_142132.1, forward strand.
CCTCCTGATTTGCAAAATCAGAAAGTTAACCTACTCCAGAAGAGCTGAGGCAGGAGTGAGAGGTAGCGGAGGAAAGGGGGTGAGCTGAATCAGTGAAGCAGGTTGGTGGAAAAACACACAGTGTGAGGGCTGTGGGAACCTGGAGGGTGTTACCTGTTCATGGAAGTAAATTCATTATTTTCCCTAAAATATGTTGGCACCTGATCTGACTGCCACTTATCACAACATCACCTCCAAGAACTCACCTGGCTCTGTTTGCTGCCTTTCCCGATCTGGCTCCCCACGTGCCTCGGTTGTACCCAACTTTGCATGAAGTTATCAAGTCCCCCTGGTCTTCAGGATGGGGGTGCTTGCTTGCAATGCAAAAAACGTGGAGCATAGACACTGGTCCCTTTTTTAAACCATCTTGTTTCAATCCCACACACCCCTTAAAGTGGGGTTGCAATTGACAAGGCTCTTGTTTTTACAAAAGAAATGCCACGTGGGCTGATCCAGGCCCATAATTCTGCTGCACTCACTCCTATCGGTGCTTCTGGAAAAATTGCAGGACCTGACACTCCAAGATCCTATCATGGCCCACAGTTAGCTGTGGATTAGTGTAACTTTCCCTGGGCCCCTGGTTCCAAGCACTGCTTCCCCCAGGGGAAACATGTTCCCAAAATATCAGATTTCTACCCCCTTCATTTTAGAGGGAAATCTCAGGTTAGAACTCAAAAGAAAATAGGTCGTTTGCTCTGAAATATGAGATTGGCGTTGGAGAAGCCCAGCCCCTCAGCAAAGTCCCATTCTGAGCTGGTAGGAAACTGCATCATTAGAAATATGCTCTTTGATATGACATAAGGCAATTTCCAAATAGACCTTTTGAGTACCATTTCCTCCATAAAACCCACCAGAATCACCTCACATCAAACTCTTCTTTCTTACCAGTGAGCCTTAAGTGGGCCTTCAATTCTCTTGTTTGGTGAGTAATAATATTAGCAGTGGAGCACGGGAGCTCAGCAGCCTGGATTTGAACCCTGGCTCCATTACTGGAAATTAAATGTTGGGGACCTTGGTCAAGTTTCTCAATCTCTCTGTGCTTCTGCTTCCTTAACTATAAAAAGCTGACAGAGGATTGTAGAAATGAACAAGTGACAAAGGACTTGTAGAGGCTCTTGCACGTGGCATAAAGTAACTGCAGTAGTGTTAGCGGCTGTCATCATATCTCTATTATATTGCTGATAAAAGTGTTAACTTGTCTTATGTATCTCCTTTATGGTACTTGTATTTATCTAATTAGATAATAAGTTCAAGAGCAAAGATGACAAATATTTTTCATATTTCTTTATCCCCATTCTCCTCCACCCCTACTACTACTTCCCTTAGTCCTATGCCCAGTGTATAATACACACCCAGAAAGGGGCTGGTAGGTGGGGCCTAACATCATGGTGTAAGGGTAGGATGCCATGAAGTTCAGGCTCTAAGAGAGACATGGGTTATTGAATATGGCTCTTAATAACTAGCAACTTGTTCAACTTACCAAGTATCTCCTTGCCTCGGGTTTATAAAGTCTAAAATGGGAATAAAGTTTTTGCCTCAGAAGGTAGCTGTGAAGACAGATGCTTCACAGTGTAAGGCTCACATGAGCACTCAATAAATGCTTATTTCCTTCCCTTCCCTTCCCCCTCACCATTAATGAATTGGTCAGATCAGTGCCAGGAGACACGGAGAAGTCTGAGGAAAGTAACCTCTAGCAGAAAAGGCAAAGTGAGGGGATTCAATGTTCCAATGGCAAACACCACCGACCTCATCAGAGGGGCCCATCCCCATGAACTCTCCTGCCCACTGAACACCCAGGCAGTGGACCCACAATGCCATTTAGAGATGATACAATTGTCGTCAACGTAGGTTCCTCAAGAGAACCGGGGAGTGGAGGTCTCAGGGTTTTTAGGAAATCCCTAGTTCTCCCCTTGATGACTGCTAGGCTCTGGATGGACTATATAAGACAACACCCTACACTTCCCTCTAAAATTGTCTCCCCTTCTTGCCTTCCTGCAATTCTACTATCCTCAGGAAGCATGCTAGACAGAAGATGTGGGCCAGACGGATCTACAGCCTCACCTTCCGGGGGCCAACTTGCGTTTTCACAGAACCACAGAACGGTAGTGCTGAGAGGAGCTGCTCCAACCACCTCACCATAAAGATGAAGCCACAAGGAAGTTAAGCAGTTGGCCCAAGGTTATATAGCTGTTATCAAGGACAGAAATGAAATGGAGACCTGTACTCTTTTTAACTTCTCATCTTTCTGATGCCTCAGAAGAACACAGGCTTTTAAAAACATTTATTCAAGTAAGACATGCTCTAAATTCCAACAATGACTTCTCCAGCCTGTATTGGGTGGGATATAATCAGTCATGATTTTCTAGATCTAAAGTCAGTAAACTGAACACATCTAGCAAAAGCCATTTATATCAGCTTCTTTCTGCAGCTCAGAGTATTATATGTGCTCCTGTGTGCTGTCTGTTCTGCAGGGCTGAGAATGTACCCTGAGACCTCCTCATGTGAAGGAAACAGACCCCAGCTGGCCGGCCACACTGTGACTCCAATACGGACTTCAGCTGCTACACTATAGGGTTGTGTTCAGTGAACTGCATTTCTTAAAAATGTTAATATCTACATGGCTCTCACCCAACTGCCTTAAGAATACCAGCTGTACCGTGCTTTCACCTCTACTTTGACAGCCTTAAGAACAGCTCCCGAAGAACATTCTTCAGGGGAGGGCTGTTGGTTTTGCAGACATTTTAGGAAGAGGAAAAGATGAAAGAGATTTCAAGTTGAAATGTCATATATGGAAAGGGATGGGACGGGACAGAAGAGGGAATCTGGTATGCTTCCAATGCCTTTCATGTACTAAGCACTGGGTTGGGCCAATACTCATGCCTATTGCATTTGGTCCTCACAACGCTGAGACGAGCACAATCACCACAGTTTTATAGATGAGAAAACTGAGGCTTAGAAAGATTAAGAGACTTGCCCCAAGTCAAACAGGGAATTTGTTGCATAGCTGGCATAGCAGTTTCCAACGGCTGTTGGCTGATATAACAAATTACCATAAACTCGGTGGCTTAAAACACCAGAAATGTATTCTCTCACAGTTCTGTAGGGCAGAAGTCTAAAATCAAGGTGCTGGCAGGGCTGTGCTCCCTCCAGAGGCTCTAGAGGAGAATCCTTCCATGCATCTCCCAACTCCTCGTTGTGCCAGGCATCTCTTGGCTTGTGCTGCCTAACTCTGCCTCTGCCTTCCCATGGACTTCTCTTCTCCATCCATCTCTCCTCTGGGTGTCTCCTAGAAGGATACTTCTAGGATTTAGGGCCCACCTGGTTAAATCGGGATCATCTCATTTCCAGATCCTTAATTGTATCTGCAAAGACCCTTTTTACAATTAAGGTCACATTCATAGGCTTCTTGGGTCAAGATGAAGATTTATCTTTGGGGGGGGGGCATTGCTCAACCTACTACAGCTGGGTTTGTAACTCAAGCCTGTCTTACTTGTAGCCCATTTTCTCACCACACTATCAGGTTATTCCCTGGCTTTTCCTTTATCTGTTTTCTCAAGGATGACTTTGGCCAAGATAAAGATTCCAAGGTAGCCACAGACACAGTATAGAGAGAACATAGCCCTTCGACTGCCCAGAGGTATCCAGAAAATTAGTGACAGTGTTGAAATTTAAGCCCCTCTCAATCCTGTTATTGCTCTAAGAACCAAGAGGGAGAACTGACTCCTGAGAGATACCTTGCCATTGCCTCTAAACATCAAAACAGTTGACTCTTTCCAAAACTTCAGCCCTCCTTTTGCAGGAGTAAAAGAGCTAGTCAACTTAACCTATAGCCACCCCTTAATAAGTTTAAGATAAAAGGCCAATACTTTCAAATAAGATTCAGACATAATGTAATAGCGTTTGTTACCAAGCCCCATCTAATTATATCAGTCAATCTTTTATTACCAGACCCACAAGTGCAAAGAACTCTTTTATAATCTCTCTTTATAACAATCTCCTCACTATCTGACTCCTCCAACTCTGCAATAAATTAATCATCTGCTCACAATCACGAGTAAACATCAACTCAATTAAGAATTGATAAATAAACAGTTCACTCCAAGGCTCGTCCTGATACGGCAGAGAGTATCACTGGGCGCCCGCCAGGCCAAACCTTGCCTGGAGTTCTGAAATGTGGTTGGCTCTCTAAGGCTGTGCTGCTTCTGCTGTTGTTTACAGGAAGTGTTCTGGCTGTTGTCTTCTGCTCCCACTGTGTGTGCAGGGGGAGAAATATGCCCTTGTCCTCTCTGGGTCTAAATGTGGAAGAATTTTCACTTACCCTTATCTGCATAGCATCACATATCTGAAAGAAAACCAGTAGGGAGGCAGTAAAATGCAAGAAATGTGAACTCTGCCGTATCAAACAGTAAAGCAGAAGGAACGCTTGCGTATGTAGAGATGTAGGACTTCATACCGAGTAGTTACGTAACTGTTAGGGGTTAAATTTTCTTCCTCCAAAAAGATATGTTGAAGTCCTAAACTCCAGTACCTTAGACTGTGAATTTGTTTAGAACAGGTTCATTGCAGTTATAAGTAATTTAGATAAAGTCATGGTGGAGTTGGGTGAGCCCTTAATCCAATAAGACCGGTGTCTCTACAAGATGGTGTGAAGGCACAGAGGGATACCATGTGAAGAGACACACAGGCAGAAGACAATCATGCAGTGACAGAAGCAGAGACTGTATAATGCATCTATAACAAAGTAAATCAAGAATTTCCAGTGACCCCCAGGAGTTAGGAAGAGGCAAAGAAGGATTCTACTCAGAGCTTCAGAGGAAGTGTGGCCCTACTGACACTGATTTTACACTTCTGGCCTCTAGAAGTATAAGAGAGTAAATTCCTATTGTTTCAAGCCATGCACTTTGCGGCACTTTGCTATGGCGGCCCTAGAAAACCAATATGGTGGTTGATTACAGTAAGAATAATCAAGCCAACATTTTTGAGCATTGTCATACAGCAGGCACTATACCAAGCATTTCATAAGCATTAAGCACATGGAATCTTCACAATCATCTTATGAAATTGTAACTGAACCCATGTTCATTCAGTTTCAAAGTTAGGAGTCTTATTCCCACTTTACAAATGAGGAAACAAGGTTGACTGAGGCTTACAGCTCCAAAGCCATAGACAGGTGAGTGGCAAGCCTCTTTAGTACTGGGAGCACTCACTTTGTTCCCCAAAACAACACACTGTAAGCCTGATGAGGACAGAGTCATGCCAGTGTTAGTCACTAGGGCATCCCCCAACTGTGTTGCCCAGAGCCCAAGGGCATTTCCACCACAGGCACAGAGGATGAAGGAAAGCCAGTGACCACAGGGCTCACCCAGCATTCCATGTCCACTTCACCTGGCACCCTCCGCATTTATGTTTCATAGTTTCAGTTCCACACAAGATATATTTAAACCAACTTTTCTGCTGCTAGAAGAAAAGTTTTAAAATCATTGCTATATAGAGGGGAGTTCTTCTCCACAGAAGAATTCCTGGTAGTATCTGCAGAAGGGATGACAGAATTAGAAAATTACCATTCTGGAACCGGCAATGAAATAATGGACCTAGGTCACCATCATCAAAAGATGCTCCATCACTAGGTGACAGGTTGGTTGGGAACTTAACAAGAGAATCAGGCTGACACCATCTGAATCTACTGTTTAGATATTAATTATGTGTCTGGTGACATGATGTAATAGGAAGCATACAGCACCACATGCAAAAAAACGAACTTGGATCTAAGCACACTCCTGACGTACACCGGATTAAAGGAAATATACACAATAGAAGAACAGGGTAAATGACACAGCAAGGAAGCAACTAGCCAAAATCAGAAAGTGGCTCTTTCCCGAAGACAAATGACCATATTCCTCCAAAAGACTCAATGCGCAATGACAGAGACAAAGAGAGGGAGAGAGAGAGACAGAGAGACAGAGAGAGAGAAGATGGAAAAGAAAAGGAACTACGACAAAATGAAAGAAGTTAAACAGATGTGGCAACCAAATGAAATGTATGGACCTTGTTTGGATCCTGACTCAAACAAACTCAATGCAGAAAGATGCTTTTGAGACAATTGGGAAAATTAAAATGTGGTCTAGTTGTTAGAAAATTCTATGGAATTATTAAATTTTTTTCTAAGTTGGCTCCGCACCCAATGTGGGGCTTGAACTCACAACCCTGGGATTAAGAGTCACATGCTCTATTGACTGAGCCAGCCAGCTGCCCCCTTATTTTTTATTTTTATTTTTTTAGTTGCAATAATGGCATAGTGATTGCATTTAAGGTGAAAATGGTCTTTATCTGTTAGAGAAGCTTAGTGAAGTATGTAGGGCACAATCACATGTTATCCGGGCTGAGATCAGGAGGAAGGAGAAAAAAAATCATGGCCTCTCCCCTGAAACTCAAGTAAGCAGCTGCTTTGTTGAAAGCTGGGTGCTCCAAATCATGCAAAGTGACTATCTAGGGAGTAAACCACACTCCCTTTCCTCAGAGTATATAGTTCTTAAGAACTGGTTGGAGTTGCCTAAAAATTCTGTGTCAGCAAAGTAAGGTATGCTGAAGGAAAATTTGCCCAGGGAGGGCCCTGAAAAGTTAGCCTAATTGGGGGACCTCACCCCTCCTCTGCCATAATACCTGTGTGCTCAATTCATGATGAAGGCTACCACAAACGTTATTACCAAATCAATAAGGAAAACATATATTTCATCTCCATATTTCCGTGTTTGTGATATGTGGGGCCCTTTGGCAGGGTCCTTCCTGCCAACTGTAAGGGTGGTGTTGCCACCACACATACTCCTTATTGGAATGTATGATCTAATGAAATAACTTCTGGAAAATGCTTAAAATACCATGCCTTCAATAAGCGCTAGCCATGATCACCTTCATCACGATTACCATTATTACACTGTTGGTATTGTGCATGCTTGTCATGGAACATTTTCTATGTGCTTCTTTTGTGCTAGCTTTATTTGTCCAGTTAGGAGAGTTAAAACAGTAAGCCCAAGGGTAAGGCTATCCTTACATATTTCTCTCTACCCTCCACTCTTCCCTCCTCCATGTCTACCTGGGAGGGACAACGTTATATACATAACAGTTTTGCAAGAAATAGCTGTTTAAAAGCACCTTGGTGAGGAGGACTAGTGGTGATTATCCCTTCAATATAAGGGCTATGGGATCTGGGAACAAAAATCGGCAGTAGAGGCAGCAGAATAGAGTGAAATTTCTGGCTCTGTTGCTTAGTGAGTAGACAGCTTGGTCACCTTACTCAATATTTTTGAGCTTCAGTTTCCTAATAAGTAAAGTGGGGACCCAAGGATCCTGCTTGAAAAGGCTGTGAGGACACAGAAGGATTCCAACTTGGCTGCTGGCTCACCACGAGCGCCTCTCTTTCTCTCCAAAATGGGGAGGGAGACTGTTAACTAGGCTTCTCTAAGTATTCACTGTAAAAGGGTATACAAAGTTCATGCATAGGAAAGATGTTGCTATGAGCTGAATGTGTGTGTCCCCTCCCCCAAATTCAGAGGTCAAAGTCTGAACCCCAGTGTGATGGTATTTGGAGGAAGGGCATTTGGGAGGGAATTAGGACATGAAGGTGAAGCCCTCATGAGTGGAATTTATGTTCTTATAAGAAAAGACTAGAGAGCTTGCCTCTCTCTCTCTCTATTGTGTAAGGAAAGCAGGAAAAAGGTCTTCACCAGAACCCAACCATGCTCTTGGGAAGTCAGCCTCCAGAGCTGTGAGAAAGAAATCTGTCCTTCAAGCCACCCAGTCTAAGGAATCTTGTTATAACAGCCTGAACTGACAAAATCATATATATAATAAATATGCATTTTTTAAAAGATTTTATTCATTTATTTGAGAGAGAGACAGAGAGACAGAGATAGTGAGCAGGGAGGAGAGGGAGAAGCAGACTCCCCGCTGAGTCAGGGAGCCTGATGCAGGGAATTGATCCCAGGACCCTGGGATCATGACCAGAGCCTAAGGCAGAGCCACCCGGCACCTAATAAGTATGCGTTCTTGTTCCCCTAACCAGCAAGGTTTCACATTTTGGTTGGCATCACAGACCGTCTCCCTGGGGTTCCCGGTGGCTACAGTCCCCTGTGGCCTGCACTCTCCACTGGCAGCAGCACCAGGCACTCATCAAGGCCCCAGAGGAAGGCAGGGATTGCCAACAGATGAGTGAAGGGTTAAGGCCATTGTCTGGTGCTCCCACTTTGAAAACCACAATTTTACAAAGACAAAGAAGGGTCTGGCTCTGTAAGAGAACGTCAGCAAAAGCTACCAAAGTCCTAGGAGAGAGGGGGGGGAAAATCAACATACACAATTTTAAGTTTCCTTAAATTCCCTAAGTGTAATCTACAAGCTGTGATCTACACCTTATCACTAATTACTGATAACCTTGGGTGATTCACTCTCTTCTCTGGACCTCAGTTTCTGCCCGGGTAAAATCCAAAGTGTTCTTAACGTGAGCCTTTCATGCCTCTAGAATTCAGGGGTCTGAGAACTTTGATGAGAAAGAAATTATTGTTATATATAAAAATGTGTACTTATATATGTACTTATAATACATAACTTACATAAAAATATAAAGGGATATATTTATTTTCACTAACTTCTAAGGACAATTTAATATTTTCTTTCATTATAAATGTAGGCAACAAAACACCATCAATAAAAATTACAGATATTTTCAAGTCACATGACTGCAGAAATCTGAAATATTATTTACATTCATCACTACTTTGTAATTACAGTGGATGTTAGATCTGCTTTTAGAGCTCAGTAATTTGTGTTAAGAAGCACATAAACTACTAAGTCATGAACTTGATTTTTAAATTTTTTGGCAGTAGTATTTCACTATACTTAATTTGCCTGGTAATCCTATATATTTGATTTTGCACATTTGAAAATCAGTAGCCTGAGAAGGGGTTCAGGGGTTTTACCAAACTATCAAAGACATCCAGGCACCAAAAAAGTTAAGGAGCCTGGTAGGATCTCTTAAGAGTCCTTCTAAGTAGGACTTCACAGCTGGTTATTCACAGTCCACACTGCTGGTATCTGTTATCTGTTCTCTGGCTTCAGCCTACTTCATCTGGTGGGTAAGCCTGGAGTCTCTGGAGCCAGATTCCTGGGTTCCAACCAGCCTCCGTCCTTGACCGGCTGTGTGACTTTGAGCGGTTTACTAGGCCTCTCGAGCCTGAGCCTAAGAGTCTTCTTTTTTAAAGTGGAGCTCATTCCACCAATTTCTCTGGAGTTGTTGTGAGAGGTTAGTAATGTACTTTAAAAAAAATGGTGGGTGCAGCATTCAGTAAATGATTACTGATGTTATTCTTGTTCGGTTTGTATCACGGAAGGGTAGCTGAATTTGTCACCCCAAAATGTGCCTCTCTGACGTAATTTTAAGCTGATTAATTTTAAGAAACTGCAGACACAGAAGAAGCTCTGAAAACCAAGAAAAAGTTCCCATTTGTAAAGAACATTTACATTTTTAAAGGAAATCTCCAAGTGTAAGAATGTCTTCCCCTCTGTACCAGCAAGAGGCAGATGATTCAATCTCTAGAAACTCTTATCAATGGGGAATCCAGGTCTTAAATCTGTATAACAACCTTACCCTCATTTACTGTGATTTTCCTAGTAACCTCCCATAACCCCCCAGTGTCTTTTTTTATCTTTAGCTGAAAATGGTATTTAAGGTGGAGTTAGTCTCCCTGGGTATCTCCCATGGGTTCAGGAGGTATACATGTTGTTAAACTTCTGTTTTTCTCCTCTTAAACTGTTTTTATCTTTGTTCTTTTTGCTTTGTTAATTTGTTTCTTCTCTTATTAACAGAGGTGTCTCAACCAAGACTTACAAGGGGAACATAGAGGAAAAATTATTTTTTCTCCCCGACGATACCTTGGTGTGTGGTTATTATAAACCATATCGCTTAAAGGGGCAAATGTCCCCCAAACCGAATCTACTATTATTCAGACTCATTGAAAAATGCATTCAATATTTCAAAGCACAAAGAAGAGATACATCAATAGAATAATGGAAATAATTAGAAATCACTGGGTTTCACCTCTACTCACTCTGAACTGTTGGGGAAGAAATCGCCAAGAATGTGATACTTGAAAGAAGGCCACACTGAGTTCATTTTTCTAGAATTCTTTTCAGAATCCTCTTTGCTCTAGGATCGTATATGCTTTCTCCTCACTTAATTTCCCCCTGCAGTTTGTATATAAAAACTGATAAGTCCTAATCTCAAGCTAACGGTGTCTGAGATTTTGTGGATATGCCCTTAATGTAAATAATCCAATCTCTTCCCAACAAACTGTTTCTGTCGTAAGGCTATTTGTGATAACTACAGCGTCCGCTTAGAGACTTTTGTTCTCCATTCGAGGGCTGATATCTGGGCCGGCAAGGATGGTTTTATTACTTTGCATAAACTTCTGTAGCTTAAAAGGAGCAGTAGTAAAGTTAGTTCAAGGCCCTTTATGACTTCTTTTGTTCCGTGAAGTTGGGGAGGAAAAACATCAGTGAGGTATGAAAAGGCTGTTTGTTTACAATCAGTACGCAGATCCTCGCCTTTTTCATAAAAGGAAAGGAAACCAGCGGGAGAATTACAATACCCAGCACCTCCCTGGGTCTCTCTGTATTCTCCACACTTGTGTATTAAGCAGCTAGGCAGCTGTTGAACAAGTACTATCAACAAAGCAATCTTCTAGCCCTTTGATTCAGGCTATTCATATCTTCTGCCCTGAAATAAAATGACTTTCACAATTAAAACACCGAAATCAATGCAGTATCTATTGTCATGTCTGCAGGAGAAAAGCTTTAATTACAGCCATAGTTAGATAACACAATCATTACACCTCCTTAATCTCAAATATAAAACCAGCACCCTCTGAGTACTTTGCCACCCTTTCTTTGATTTTTTTTTCCTTTTCTTTTTTTTTTTCTTTCTTTTTTTTTCCCCCCAACGTGAATGGCTTTTTATCTAAGCACTTCAATTTGCATGCCTTTGCTCGGAGGCAGCTCCCCATGATATGTTAATTGCAGATTGCTTTAAGTACTAAAAGATTAACATAAAACCCTTTGCAAACAAGCTAATAGTTTATGATAATTTTTGCATGGCCTTTGTCTGTCTATCACTGGATTGCCTCTAGCTGTAATTTTATAAAGAAGCTGTAAAATATCATTTAAACAAGTTCATTTACACATAATTATTACCAGAATCACATTATTCAATTTAGATACTCCAGCCTATTAACAATCCATGAACTAAAATGTAATTAAACTATTTTCCTTTTATGAACCTATTCATTACAATGTGTGGGAGATGGATCTCTCAGTTTCACTGCAAATTTCAGCACTTTGTTGTTGAAATTGACAAGTCTGGCACTCATTATGTGCTTTTAATTATATTAAAAGTATTGCAAGACAGCTCAGATAAAGAATATATTTAGAAAAGAATGCCTGGAAATGCCAAGATGGTGTCATCCCCAAATATATATTTATTTTACTCATGCATTTTTTTCCTGCCCTCTTAACAGTGAAAAATAAAATCAGGCTGGTTGTTTTAATTGAGATTTTCATAGCTTCTCTTAGTAATTTTTCTAATTTAAACCAAGGATAAATATCTCATCTAATTAATTGTGTTTACTCATTTTTCCAGATTTCTATCTACTATTTTCAAAAACTAGAGCTGGATTTATAACCAAATACGTAAATTCTCCCAGAATTTACATACAGATACACAATCACCTCACATATGAAGGATGCCATATTTAGGATTTGATTAAAAAACTGGTGAACAGCTTAATTTCTGATACAAGCTTTAATCTGTGTGGGAGCAACAGCATTAATAGGAAACATTTCGTCTGTTTTGAAAGGGGTAAGTTCCCTGCTTCTGCGCAGTGTTGCTTGATATCTGAAGTGACTCAAACTCTTTCAGTTAGCGCAGACTCAGAACAAACCTGAAACTGGGAGTTCTAAGACTGGCCACTGATAGACATCGAAGTCTATGTTAATGACACAGGGCATCCCAGTTTGGGTACTGCTAGAGCAGCTAACAGAGTCCAGGCTGACCTTTACCCTAATGACATACTTGGTATGTAACTATCCAAAGCTTTGTTTTCCATTGTCCCATCTCCATCCTCCTTAGAATGTTCAACACTTCCCTCCAAATAAAATCTGGATTGTATCTACCCTTCATGTATTAAATCATGACCAACATTTTCCATGAAGAACCTTTCACGCACAGAGAATGAACCGGAGTACTGGTAGCCTGTACCACTCGGTATTCAGCACACACATTCTTATACAGGTAGCTACATGCTTTGTGACTGGTTATCTCTTGTCCCCTCAACCACACGGTAAGCTTCTCTTTTTATGCCTCTACATTCCTCTAATGGCCTCATAGTGTCTTATGCTTGGCCAATATTTAACCAAAATACTGTAGATGCTGATTAGATATTAAAGTCAACCACTTTCTCTATTACTCACTATTAGCTCATACTATGGAAGATTGGAAGATGTATCCAGTAATACCTTGGCCAGCACCCTACTTTATCCACTCCTCCTCAGGGATCTCAAAGAAGAAATTCAGATAATTATAAGGATTGTTTTGTAACTTCGCCAAGAACTTCTTGAGAAACAAAATCACCCTAAAACTTTTTGGCCTTCAGAAATTCACCAAAGCCCACTCTCCTTCCAAAGACTGAAGATCTGCAATGGAAGTAATATCCCTACTTCTTTTTTTTTTTTTAAGATTTTATTTATTTATTTGAGAGAGAGAGAGAGAGAGAACATGGTGTGGGGGGGCAGAGGGAGAAGCAGACTCCCCACTGAGCGGAGAGCTGGACTCAGGGCTCAATCCCAGGACCTCAGATCATGACCTGAGCTGAAGGCAGATGCTTAACCAACCGAGCCACCCAGGCACCCCAGTAATACCCCTACTTAAGGAATAATAACCATTGGTACAGTATGCCCTTGGTTGGGAAGCCAGTGTCAATCACTCTGGAGGAGTAGGGGAAGGGGAAGAAAACCCAGAAATTACGCACTTCACTCAAAGACTCTTGCCTAAGAATAGATTTAGAGTGATTTTTAAAATCATTAACAGATAAATAAATAAACAAATCAAAAAGTTCCATGGCCAGCAGGGTTCAGTGAATATTTTTTTTAAAAGGTTTATTTATTTATTTGAGAGAGAAAGCACGAGCAGAGGAAAGAGGCAGAGGGAGAGGGAGAACAAGACTCCCCACTGAGCAGGAAGCCTGATTCTGGGGATTGATCTCAGGACCTTGGGATCACGACCTGAGATGAAGGCAGTGGCTTAACTGACTGAGCCACCCAGGTGCCCCGGGTTCAGAATATTTGACTATTAAAAACAAGACAATAGACCCCAAATGGAGTTACTTATGCTAAGCCCCATTCACCAAAATGAACCTTAACTTACAATTTCAGCTCTCCCCAAAATGGGTTCTTACACTAGCAGTCAGGAACCACCTGATCAATGTTAGTTAGGTAGTCTTCCTGATAGGCCCTTGCCATCCCCTAAAGGAAAGTATCCTTTCAATAATAAATCCATTGTTTGGCTTAGTATTACTGCCTTGTTTCTGCTCCCTTCTGGTGGTAAAGCTTTCCATTTTGTACAGATCCTCAGAGCTTCTTTCTATCTGCTAGACTGAATGTTGCCTAAGTCATGAAGCCTTTAATGAAGCCAATAAGATCTTTAAAATTTATTCAGTTGAATGTCGTTTTTTTAACATCACTGATACATATTTACTGAGCACTCATTGGATAACCGAGTCCAAGGAGGCATGCAGTAAGCAAGGTCACATAAGCCATGGACAGCTACCCTAAATTCTTTTTTGCCATTCACATCTCACCAACTTTGATGGAACATAACCAACTTTCACTTATCTAAATGCATCCAGGTAGAGGTCTGGTGAAGCCACACCATCCTGTGACTCAGACACCAGGCAGAGGCAATGTGACAGGCTTTCTAGTTTTTTTCCCCATCTGCCTATGTATTTCTCTTATCTTGAACCTCACAACCTTGTTTGTTTTATTCACCAGTGTACATTAAAGTTTGGCACAGTGCCTAGCACACAGAGACAACACAATAAATGTGTTAAAAGTTAAATTAATTGGTGGATACCTAACATACTAGTTGGGACTTAACACCACGGTAGAGTCTTCAGAACCAGGTACATCAAATGCTGGTGCATTTCAAAGAAATAGATTGAAGTCGTAGGATTAAGTTAAGAAAATGTATCCAAAACTTGGAAATAAGGGAATAGGGGGCCTAAGAAGGGCACAATATCCTTTCACTGGCATACGTTGGTGTTATAGGACAGGTCCTCCCAAGGATTATTTCTTAAAGAGATTATACTTATGTTTGACTTCACTGCTCACTACTTGATTATAGCCCAGACACAGTGAAGTCACATGTTAGATTGTAGGTTTTTGTCCAGTAGTAGTAGGAGGAGGAGTAGAGGAAGAAGAGGAAGAAGAAGAAGAGGATAAAGAAGGAGGAGGAGGAGGAGGAGGAAAAGAAAAATTCTCCAGAGGTTATGATTTAATTGCTCTAAAAGACATTGGTCAGTTTTGTATCTATCTTAGCAATCTTTTTTTTTTAAGTGCCTATAAATACCCTGTTCCTCAAAAGGAACCTCTACAATATTACTAGTACCCTCATTACTGACTTAAGTATATTAATAATTTAAAATAATGATACATGTGTTCATATAGCATTTGTGTGAGCCAGATTTTTTAATATTTTGAAAATTATACTTGACAATATCATAGGACAGACCTCAGCAGCATCAAGGGATGGGGGGGGGGCTACTACTGCACAGGCCACATCTTTAAACTCTGACTTATACACACATAAGGGATACTAGGGGACAGACATGTAAAAGAACAGAATAGTTGGCAGCTACCTCCCCTCTCCCCCAAAATCTTCAATGTTTGGCAGGCAGAAGCAAGGGGCTAAGGTCAAGGGATGGATCAAGACAAAAGAAAATTCTGTTAAAGAGGGTGGGGCTGGAGTAGAGAGTGGACAAGTGAACCCAGAAAAGGCTGAAGGGATATGTAGATGGTGGTGGAAAGGGCCTCAGGGGACTCTGACTTGATGCTTATGCTTCAGAAGAAAGAAATTCCTCATCCTTATAAGAAATGATTGGACTAAATAATTCTGAAGGTCTAATGCAGCTCGAATATCAAATACCCTAATGGTTCATGATTCCATTTTTTCCAGAAGACTCTCTCTACTTCTACTTTCCCCCGTACCCTTAGACATTGACAGAGGGCTTTCTCACCTGGTTCCTCCCAAAGTCCTGGTAATGGACCACTTTGAATTTGGTTTTCACCTCTGCCCAGGAGCTGCACAGTTTCTGTCATCTCTTTGGCCAGGGACTGAGTGCCCTGGGACACATTGTGTCCCCGTCCACTGTCACACCGGTAGCTCCCATGGGCCTATGATACCAATTCTCAAAGAAAGAAACTCTCTTGCTACCAGTGCCAGGAACAATACTTCTGCAGAGTTTGTGGATTTCCTTGCTGTTTGGGTTTTTGGGGTTTTTTTATTTTGTTTTGTTTTGTTTTGTTTTTTTGTTTGTTTGTTTTGGTTTTTTGTTTTTTTGTGGGTTTTTTTGCACTATGCTCCATAGTTCTCCTCACCTGTAATTCTCAGACCCCAGGGCAGGCCATCTGAGTGCCCACACACTCCCAGTAGGGCCGGAACCCACCTGGATGATCCAAGAAGAGACCTCAATTATACATTTTACTTCTCAAGGTTCTGGCATACTTGCCTGGCTCAGAAACATACAGCCTCTTGGATATCTGTAAGTTGTAGGCAGCTAACTACATTCCCCTCCATGCCTGGGGGAGAGTTTCAACCTCAAACAACTTTATTTAAACAATTTCTTACTTAACATGTTTTTCTCAGTGCTTCAAATCCAATCACTCCCTGCATTGCAGGGAAGAACTGCTACAGGACAAAAAGAACAACACAACCTGTTTTTATTTTAATATCTTCCGGGTCTCTCGGCACTGCCATCATTTGGTCTGTCAGCCCTTCACCGCCCGAGGTGGCTTCCCGCTCTCTGCAGACAGTCTGCCTCCCTACTAATGGCACTGTTTGAGCGAGGGGGAAATGCAATTTTCCACTCCATTACAAGCACTGTGTAAAAGGACCTCTTTTCCTCACTGCACACAGATAAGGACCTAATGAAATTCCATTCACTAAGTATTACAATAGCCAACTCCACTCCAAATACAGGCGTTCTCAGCGCCTGCCAGGCCCCCCACTCCAGAAGCGATTGCCACTGAATGTCCCTGGATTGGATCCCGTCAGGATGAAAAACTACAGGGTAAGCAGGGAGAGACCCTGGGGGGAGAGAAGGTAACAAAGATGGCAGCACATCCATGTCTTTTGCTCTTCCTTCTAATCATTAGGCCCGGACAGTTTCTCAAGAACTCTGGTAGAAGCTCTGAAATTCTTGTGTTTGGAAATAGCAATCTTGGGAGAGCCGAAGTACCCCTTAAGAGGTTTGGACATCACATATCCTACAGTCACAGGTAACAAAAGTGAGAGAAGAGGGGTCATGCACTGGCTGCATTCTAAAATGGAAATTAAGAACATATAAGGTTCCTAATGGTCGTGTGACTCTCATGAAAACTTGTTGAAAAGGTAAAACTGCTCCTTCGTATTTTCCCATCTTTCTATCCTCATCCCTTGTCTACACAAATCTCTTTTCCAGTCTATGTGCCCTTGATCCACGGTAAAGCAATACAAAGAGTAATAGGAAATAAAGTTTCCTTCTTCCTTCCCCACATGGAGTGTCAGTGTCCTAGCAGCTCTCTGGGGTCACGAGAGCTGGGGTGCACACAGCCTCCCTGTCACCAAGGCTCTTCCTCTCCATGATCTCTGGCTTCGCCTCCACCAAAACTCACCACTCTCATCCCCATGCCCTCCAGGTTTGATTCTGTCACCAAATAATCCATGCTGCCAAAGAAGACCTGATGAAGGTCTAGTTTGATAGCAAATTGACAGGCTGCTCCTGGCAACACAATGCGTTGGCTTCAAGAAATTAAGTGTGAATGTTGAATTTGAAGGTACAGTTTCTGTGTATACGTGATGTAATTTTGGGCCATGCAGCCTTTCTGCGAAATCTCTTCAATCATATTACCAAAGTATTCCCATATCTCAACTGAGCAACACAATTAAGCCAGGAGGAAGACAGAAAAATAGTCTTATATAATATATACATCCTATATATTAAAATGCTATATATTATATATATTTACATATAAAAATAAATATACATTAAAAATTTTCCTTCTATCCTCATTTGCCATCCTCATTTCCTCCCTCAAAGGCAATGATTCTAATTCACGTAGTCTTTTTAGCATGGGAATTCTTGAAAAATGTATTTTTGCACTTTATACCATATTGCAAGATATACTCATGTTATTATACGTCACTTCATTTGTTTTGGCAGCTACATAATGTTCCATTAAAAATACATGACGATTTCAGATTTTTGCTATTGAAAATAGTAATCCCAAGGATTTCTTTACATGTCTCTTATCGTATATGTGTCACAATGGAATTGCTGGGTCATGGGGTCATTAACATTCAACTTGAGACAATTAATTTTCCAAAGTATACCTCCAATTGGTACTCCTGTCAGCAGTGTATAAGAAAACAACATTTGCCAGTCATGTGTGTGAAAAAAATCTTACTGTGTTTTCTTTGCAATTCCCTAATCATTAATAATGCTGAACATATTTCTTCCCATGTTACTTGGCTATGAGTATTTCCTCCTCTGCAAAGTGTCTCTATCTTCTGTCCAATTTTCCAAGGTGTTGTTTGTAGTTTTCTTATTTGGCTTCTAGGAGTTCTTAATATATTTTCCATACTGATCCATTATCATCTGTGGATGTTGAGAGTATCTTTTCCTAGTTCATAAACTAGTCTTTTCCATTTTATCAGGTGTTTTTTGATTAACAAGTTTCTTCATTTTAATGGACCAAAATTTAACCATCTTTTCTTCTATAGCCAACCAACACTTTTTATGTCTTTTTAAAGCACTCTTACTGTTGTTTTGCGCTCAAGTGTTGTTAATTTATGTGAGTCATATTGTTATATGTGTCATCTTTCCTTTTTTCACTCCAGTCGACGCTTCTAAGATTCACTGTGTTGTGATACGTACCAGCTACTCTGCTGCTGCTTCTGTGGATATTCCAGGACACACGTGCTCCACGTTTCATCAACCACTTTCACGTGGGCCCGTTTATATGTCAGGCAATTTACAATGTGATCAGTTCGCCAAACTTTCCTTCCAATTTCCCTTTTCTCAAGCACATAGTAGTGAAGTAGAATTGGGCTGTGGCTAAGTTCGGAGGTAGAAGAAAAATGATTACTGTGTACTTTCATAAAGTCCTTTTGTGCACTTTAAAAAGGCTTTGAATTACCCAAAAATGTGACAGATGCATCATTTTTTAAAGAATCTACTACTTAGCCCACATCTTGACAAATAGATTTCATCTCCTGTGCCAACACCTATCATTCGATAATGGCCATCTAGAGAGTGCTGTTCAAAGGATGCTGAAGCGGTCTGGGTTCGGCTACAGAGTCATGATCAATTAACAGTTGCCGCTGGGGACCTGGGAATGGCAGCATGCATGCCTTGCACTTGCCATCTCACGTAGTGCAAGGCACACCCTCTCCCATCCCTCAAGACAAACCTTGCTATTTCCTAGGGGCACAAGAAGAGCCAAAACCTCACAAGCTCAGCCTACTGCTGAAAACAAAGTCATTTGCTCCTCTGCACTCTAGCCCATGCTCAAATGCATAAAATAGCAGACTGATGAGAGAAACAGCTCAAGCCCGTGTCTTTGAGTCCTGGCTGATGCCCCCCCCCCCCCATCACCTTGTGTACACCATTCTCACCCCAAGTGCTTCTGATTTACCATTTTAATTGGCTGTGAGATGGTATTTTAGAATTAGATTTCTGAAGAAGAGAAACAGGCAGGTTCTAAGAACAGCTGCAAAGAAAATGAGTTTCTTTCTAAGCTCTGGCCCCATTAGTTATGCAGCAGGTGGTTCTGTTTAATCCAGGCGGCATTTACTGAGAACTCTGGTGTTCTCAGCACTGTACTTGAATCTAACAGCAGAAAATCAAAGCTACAAAATCACCAGCTATAGCTCCTGGCACATTGTGAGTGCCCAAGCTGGTGTTAGTTTCCTTTGCCTTCCTTTTCTTGCTTTACTCAAAAAGATTTCAATCCAAATGGGCAAATGAGCTTTGTTCCATGCCATAACCACCCCACCCAATAATTCTTTGGAGATTTAGATATTAACACCAGCTGAAAAAAAAACTGAAAAAAAATGATATTCCAAGGAGATAGCAATGATCTCTGGTTGGTAGAAGTCATTTGGAGTAAACGGTTTACATAAAACATGCACTCCATTCAGTATTTGGTACAGGGTACACCTTACAGCAAAACCACAAAATGCTAAAGTTAGAAGGGATAAGGAAAATTATTTAAACCAATCCCTTCACTATACAGATGAGGACATTCTTTTTTCTTTTTCTTCATGTTATGTGACTTCTGGGACTGAAACTCCATTTTCCTAACCTCCAGTATAGTAGCCTTTGAGCAATGTTATGCTGTATTTTATGGCCAAGCTAAAGTGTCAGGAGAATTATGCCTGGAAACATTTAGGTGAAATTCAACCAGGGACATACGTGTCCTCCTCACCTCCACAGGGCCATGATGTAACATGTAACCCAGGCAGCTGGAATCCAAGGCCATGATCCAGGCAAATGGTTAGTGCACCTAACTTTGCATGACCTCCGCAACAATCCCCCTAGCTATGGTTTTAATTTTTAAAAATTGCTCCACTTAGAGTACCTCTAAATTTTAAAAGCACTGCCATTAACAGGTTACTTCAAATTGTCCCTGTCAGCTGGAGATGGGGGAAGCTCCAATGATGTTCCCCCAGTGAATAATAATTTGTTTCAAATTTTAAAGGACAAAACTTATTCTTGGCAACCTCCTGTAGGGAGAAGAACTATTTCCAATGCTCTTTAATACATCTTGAAATAATTTATGAAACTTTACGAATATATTATTTCAGGAATGTGCATTTGCAGTCAAACAAAGAATAATTATTCACTGCTAGAGGAGCCCTTTGAAGGGACATTATCTTTCCTTTCACAGGTGATGGCTGAAAGAAACCATGTTTCAAAGCCACCTTCAGGTTAAAAAGCTCTACTTAGGAAATGAAAGCTAATTTGATTAGAAAAGATGTTTAATTAACCACCGAGTCTATAACTTTGCCATTGAGGAGAAATCCTGATGTCATGTGTTTGAATTTGATGAGATAACAACTAACAAAGATAATTACTTATCCTTTTCAAATGAAACATGGTCTAATTCTATTAAGAAGATACAACCAAGGTCTTGGGTAAAATCACAAAGGCAGTATTTTCCACTCACAGCTCAATGTGGTCAAGGTGCGCTCCAAGACCCCTATTACAGTATGGATAGCAACTGACAGAAGGACACACCTGTGGTGTGGATGGTAGTATAAGCACCAATGCAAAATAGGTCTTCAAATTACCAATGACATTCTCAAAATCACTTTTTCTTTTTTTCTTAAAGACATGGCTGTAACTAAACACATTAATGGGATGGAAAATTCTTGAATAGTGCTGAAGATCACATCTGCTAAGATTAGAGCACATTTTTGGAGTGAGATACAAAACAATACAACTCAGAAAATGATGGTTCACCTTGGTCCATTCATGCAGGTAAGTATGAGCTCACAACATTAGGAAGGAAAGGAAGTCAGATGGCTGACCCTAGAATAGTTCAGTGATGGTACACAAAAGGGACTGAATTTATGGACATTGCTGCTCCCCACCCCAACCCAAAGCTAGACAAAGTCCTAGTTATTGCAAGGTCTATGCCACCTTCCCTTATGGTGATCTTGATCTTCTACCATGATCAACTTCTACCACGGTTATGAGCACACTCGTTGGTGTAGGATCCCCAGTGTGGATTGTGGATCCCCCAAAATTTAGTAAAGAGGTTTTCCCAAAGCTAATATCAGTCTCACATCGCCAAAGGCAAGGGAAGCAAGGGCAAAAATGAACTACTGGGACTTCATCAAGATAAAAAGCTTTTGTACAGCAAAGGAAACAGTCAACAAAACCAAAAGACAACTGACAGAATGGGAGAAGATATTTACAAATGACATATCAGATAAAGGGCTAGTATCCAAAATCTATAAAGAACTTATCAAACTCCACACCCAAAGAACAAATAATCCAATCAAGAAATGGGCAGAAGACATGAACAAACATTTCTGTGAAGACATCCAAATGGCCAACACACACATAAAAAAGTGCTCAACATCACTTGGCATCAGGGAAATACAAATCAAAACCACAATGAGATACCACCTCACACCACTCAGAATGGCTAAAATGAACAAGTCAGGAAATGACAGATGTTAATGAAGAGGTGGAGAAAGGGGAACCCTCCTACACTGTTGGTGGGAATGCAAGGTGGTGCAGCCACTCTGGAAAACAGTATGGAGGTTCCTCAAAAAGCTGAAAATAAAGCTACCCTATGACCCAGCAATTGGGCAATTTGGTTAAATTGGGTAATTTAGTTAGCAATTTGGGTAAATACTGGGTATTTACCCCAAAGATAAAAATGTAGTGATCCGAAGGGGCACGTGCACTCCAATGTTTATAGCAGCAATGTCCACAATAGCCAAACTGTGGAAAGAGCCTAGATGTCCATTGACAGATGAATGGATAAAGAAGATATGGCATATATATATATATATATACACACACACGCACACACGTGCACACACACTGGAATATTATGCAGCCATCAAAATGAAAACTTGCCATTGGCAACAACATGGATGGAACTAGAGGGTATTATGCTAAGTGAAATAAGTCAACGAGAGAAAGACAATTATTGTATGATCTCACGGATATGCGGAATTTGAGAAACAAGGCGGAGGATCATAGGGGAAGAGAGGAAAAAATGAAACAAGAAGAAACCAGAGAGGGAGACAAACCATAAGAGACTCTTAATCTCAGGAAACAAACTGAGAGTTGCTGGAGTGGAGGGGGATGGGAGGGATGGGGTGGCTGGGTGATGGACATTGGGGAGGGTATATGCTATGGTGAGCACTGTGAATTGTGTAAGACTGATGACTCACAGACCTGAACCCCTGAATGAAATAATACATTATATGTTAATAAAAAAATAAATAAAGCATATCACAAAGTTTTTAAAAAAAGCTAATATCAGTCTCTAAAGGTGAGAGACCAATCATACATTCACTTACAATGAGATACAAAGGCTAATGAAACCATGAAGCTTCTTTGCTTTTTGGCTGAAATTATCATTAGTTCAGTGTGGACCTTCTGGTTATCTTTCTCTTGTTTGCCCAGAAGGGCTAATTGGCAGAAGTATTCATATTTTTAGTGGGGTGTGAACGAATTATTGATTAGTCAATGTTCTTCGGCAGACACTTAATCCCCAAATCATGGAGGCCCATGAAATCATGCTATAATAAAAAGAATCTTTGTGAAAAAATTGGACCTAACAGCTTCACCCTTTCTCATCTTCCTTCCTGAATTCTTCTAGTACTTGGGAACCATAGTTAGCACTTGGCCATTTTTTATATCATTCTACAGTTTTTGTTTTCATAATTCTGTGCCATATAAAAAGAAAAGTCCATAGGGCAGAAACTGTGCCATATGTTACTTCTGTATTCTCCACTCTAACAAACATGAAGTTGACTTGAAATGATGAGTCTGTATTTGTTGATTAATGGACTTGGGCCATGTTTCCTTTCGAGGAAATCCATGAGGTCAAATGACACTAAGAGCCTTCTTTTGCTGCTTCTAGACCAAGATGCTAGTAAGATGGTGCTTTTTTTAACATTAGCTCCTACACCAATGACCTATGTGATTCACAATTAAGAAGTGATAAGATAGCAACAGGGGTTGGCTACCAAGACCTCCATGGAGAGGCCCAATGCCTACTCTGTGCTCTGGGAAGAAGTAGAGTGGCAATCATCAGAGAATATGAAAATAACAGGTGTGGCTCTGAAGATACTTAGCTTAGGCCACCTGGGAAAGAGGGCTGGTCACAGAGCAGTTCTCATCAAGAACAAAACTAAAGAATTGTTTTCTGAAATAAACACCGCATTTCTATTTCAGATTTACCAATCTCCAAAGTTGTCTCTGGTGATGTTAAAAAGATACCCCAAACAACTGATGATTCTGTACATGTCAGCGTCCCAAAGCCCAAAAATCTATCTTGTACAAGTCACTCAGATGACATTTTTGTTTCAGCGCAGGAAACTATAAAGTCAAAATCCTTGAATACAGTTATTGATTGGTGTAGTGTGGGCAACTGAATTCTCTCTAGCTAGAGGATCACTTGATTTTATATGTTTAACCCCTTCCAAATACTTTTTAGATGTGTAAGATAAATAGGACTTCTTGAAGAATCATCCATACACCCAGTCTGAGGCAAAATGGAGGGAAAACCACAAAAGAAGACTGAATGTTTCCTCATTCAAGAACCTGATAACCTAGTCAGGAAGATAAGACAGACACATATGGAAAAAAAAGAAGAAGAAGAAGAAGTTGGGGCAAAATGTGGGTCAGAGACTGAGAGGGATAGGAATTCAGAAAGAAGAGAAAGCACCATTGACTGCTACACTCTGGAGAGGCTTCCCAGAGGAGGCAGCTCTGACCAAGTTTAGTGAACTATGATGCCCTACGTTCAAAGAGGGAGGAAGAGCATTTTGGACAGGTTGCCCAAGATGAGCAAAGGCGTGGGAGATGAGATGTAAAAATCGCATGGGGGCTAGAAAGGCAGGTGAACCAGGAGAATCAACATTCCCAGGATGAAGGGCAGAGTAGGTAGGGGGTTGGATCAATGGTGAAAGATCCCCAGCACAGACTGGGCATGGGAGGCTATGAGTAGGTGGTCTGGAGCTTGAAAAGTCCATTAAACCTGGGAGTTCTCAAACCACTCTTTAGCAAATTTCATAAAGAAAATCTTAGATATACAATATATGAAATACAAAAATAAAAGCAGAGTTGTTTCCCCCCCACCCCCACGTACACAGTGCAGTCTCTGACATTTCTTTGAGGAATCCGAGAGAACAGAGCTGGAAAACCATTAAGGTCCGATCTCATCCTCTCTATTTGTCAGAGGCAGAGACAAAGAAAAAAAAAAAAAAAAGTCCAGAGAACTGAAAGAAGCAATGGTGAACCTCTGTATAAGTGGTCATTTTCTGATCCCATCTCTCTTCCTCCCACCACCACCCCTTCACCACCACCCCCACCCCCAAAACAAGTAACAGTAGTAATTTTGGTCACTGTCACCTTAAAATAGATCCTAAATATCTGCTCACTTCCTTTTACCTCTATTGACACGATTTCACCATCTTTGGTTCCAGATTAATTCATAGATGTTTACTAAGCACTTACTATGTACACTGCACTCAGAGAATGAGTCAGACTTGGGCTCATCCCCCAGGAACACTGCCAGTCATTATGAAGGAAAGCAGTGTGAACAGGGTGGGTAAACTGCTGAATTATGTATTTGTGATTCTTCGCTACTTTGCATTCCATTCATACTTTTAATTCGAATGCACTCATTACTTAGCTGTATTGCTCAGAGGACTGCCTCTTCCCCCACCTCCACCCCCTGCTTGTTGTAGTAGCAGGGCTTGAAACCATGGTATAATTAACATAATTAAAGTATTAATAAAGATTGAAGGGGTTGGACACTGTGTGAAATGCTTAATTTTGTGTATCTTTAACTGATTGAATGTTTAGGTTTGCATTTCAGCTGTCACCCAAATTATGTGTAATTAAGCCAAAGCTCAGATCTGCCTGTCTCATACCCGGTGCGGATGGCAGACAGATTTGATTCTGGGGAGAAGGTGGTAAATCTGCCCACTCATTTGTAGCTGTGTGCTTTCACACTTTTTATGCATCTCTTGCCTTTTCCCAGTGCATTCATCGATCAAATTATCCCATTAGCATGGAATGAAGAACAGATAGCTACAGTAGAGAAAATCAAATGCTTTCAATATATTCCCTGGCTACTACTCCCTACTTCAACACTCTGCTGGTTCTTCCTGGATGGTGTCCTCTTGTGTTGCAGGGACATTCTCACTTAGAGGGGACCCAAGGTAATGCTCATAAAGTGTTGCAGATGACATGTCAGCATTGGAAGCAGCCATGGTACCCAAGGGGCTAAGCTTCATGTCGAGGGAGAAACTCACCTTGGGAACCCAAACTCCAGGGGTACCAAAACCATTTAGAGAAGCCATTTAAAAGACACTTTAAGAAGATACCAAATCATTGCCTTGATATCGAAGGAGTTACCACTCAGAGGCAAGGGCCTCCGAAATTAACTGGTATCCGCGAAAGAGTTCTGTGGGCATTCATATAGAATATGTGGCTCTCTCAGGTAAAATTCAATTACTCAAGGAAGCCTATGATCATGTAGGATGTGCTCATTCTTGGGCTGGACACAAAGAGGAAACAAAACACATCAGCGTGCATGCACATATTCCCTGCTTATTAAAAAGCTTGCCATCAATTTGAGAGAAAAGGACAGAGGCAAGAGCCAGCACTACCAGACAAAACAAAGGTTGATTGGACAACACAGAAAGTGAGTCCTCTGAATGCTGCAGTGGTGACCGAAGGAAATTAAATGACCCGCACCTTCGTCAAGATGGGCCTCGAAAGACAAGTCAGACTTAACGCAGGCAGTTGAGAAGCCAAGAACATGATGAGGGCAGAAGGCTGGTCTGGAGGTAAAGTATTGAAAAGTGGGCTGAGCCAATACCAGTGCAGAGCACCAAAACTGCCCAGCAGAGAAATGTATAATGAAGAAGGTCTTGGAAAAAATGGGCACGGGGTCCTGATACCAATGGCAGTGGAGTTGATGGCTGCTGAATGTTCTAGTACTGCTGAGCGTTCTAATACTGCCATAGCAATTCACAATGGACTTAGGAGCTTCAAACAGCACAAACCTATTATCTCATAGTTCTTCAGGTCAACACTTCAGTGGGCTCAGCTGATTTCTCTGCTTCTAGTCTCCCAAGGCCAAAATCAAGGTGTTGGCTGGTCTGGCTTTTCTTCTGGAGGCTCCAGTGGAGAATCTAT
Source organism: Ursus americanus (assembly GCF_024610735.1). Classification (NCBI taxonomy): domain Eukaryota; kingdom Metazoa; phylum Chordata; class Mammalia; order Carnivora; family Ursidae; genus Ursus; species Ursus americanus. The sequence continues at coordinate 49,446,726 of NC_142132.1, forward strand.
TCCCAGGCTCGGTCAGGTTGTTGGCAGAATCAAGTCCCATTTGACCCTAGGACCCAAGTCCCTGTTTCCATATCAGCAGCCTTCTGATTACAGTCCAACTTCATCTTTTGTGACCCACAGTATTTATAGAATGTTGCCCACAATTTCCAGTTTAGGTTTCCTTAAAATGGAATGGAGCCTAAAGACCCTTGAAAAGCAAATGGAGCACCGACACCTTTAGAATTTGTTAGCTCTCTTGCCCACCCTCAGAGAATTTTAACTTTTTTTCTTATTAAGTAACATTTTCTTTAACTCTTTCCAAAGCATTTAAGTTGGTGTTCACAAAACAATAGCTCCTTTTGTATGATGTCCACAGTTCGTGGATTCATATAATATTTAATAAAACTATATTTACAAATACTGTACAAGAAAAACTGACATAAACTAGTCTGGAAATAGACACCACTTCATTTTGGTAAGAGCAGAAGTGTATGGACCTACAAAAGGGAAGTGGCCTCCTCACTGGAGTATGGACACCAGTCAGTGTATCTTATGGAGAGAACGGAGATGATGGAGAAGGTGAGATAGTGAAACAAGTCAGATAGGTGGGAGTGGGTCGAGAGAGCTTCTACTAAACATGAAATAAATTCTAAGTCCATGTGAGGGAGTAACACACACTCTTGGCATTGTTTTAAATGATCACCCCATTGCCCAACCAAAACTAAATACACAAATCAATGAGAATGTAGCATAGTTCTCAACGAATAGGACAAAATTAAAGGCAAAATGGCAGCCCCATCCCCTTCACAGGGCTTCAAAGAGCTAGCCCAGTCTGGTGGCAGCAGCCCTTAATCTTAGAAACAAAGTGCCCTAAAGATTGGTCTGAGCTTGAGAAAGTTAAAATCGACCAGATAGAGGAATCTACTGTGGTCACTTGTAATTATTCTCTTCCCTCTGGTAAAGTGTATCTAAAACAGTGCACCATTCAGAGCGAGTGTTTTGATCAATTACATACACTGGTAGGTTAACACCTTCATGGGTTTCTCCAGCTGATTCATTACCCCTATTGTGGCATAGAGCAGCATTTCAAAGCACCAATTAGTAAGTCAGACAGGCTTGAGTTTGAATCCCAGCTCTGCCTGACCACCTTACTATGAGCAAGTTATTTAACTACCATGAGCTATAGTTTCCTCAAAATGAAATAGAAATGATGGAATCTGTGTTTACAGAGTTGTGGCGGGAACTAAATATCCTCATGTACTTAGAGCATTTGGCTCAAGTAAGTCCTTGAGAAATGGTAGCTGACACTTTAAGGAGATAGGTAGGTACTGATTTGGGAGGAGTGGAAATTGGCAACACGGTTTTATGTTGTCTCAGCCTTACTACAGGGTCTAAATGAGAGTCTGGGGCAATCAGGGGACATCATAAGCGTGCTGGGCATGAGAGGAGAAAGCAAGTGCTGAGAGAACCTAGGACAATTTTGGGCCACGTGATAATTTTGCTTAGTGCTGACCTAGTCTACAACTCAGGAGCCTCAGGGATCCAGACACTTGTTACGAAAGCATCTTAAGTCGCTGCCTGGAAGAATGAGAAATTTCCAGAATACCCTAAGAGGATATTCCCAGCCAGATCACCTATATTTTTAGTTAGCTGAGCAAAAAGTATGGATTGAGTAGTGTTCTGTATCAGGTGCCAAGGACACAGAGTAGATAATAAGGAATTCAAGATCTCAGGAGTTCCTGGTCAAGAAGGGGAAACTGACATTTATACTTTCCTATTTTACTATAATTTAACAGGGGAGTAATTATATAAAAAATAGTATCTCTAATCATACCTGGGAAAAATGCAGAATGTCCCCAGAAAAGATGACATGTGATGTGAACAAGGTCATGAAAAATGATAGGAGTTTGATGATTTAGGAAGGAAGGAAAAAACATTCCAGGCAGTGGGTAGAGCACATGAAATGCACAGAGTTGTGGAAATTTCTAATACAGTCAGGCAACTATAAGAATGTCAGTGTGGCTTGAATGATTGGTACCTAGAAGATGAGGCTGAAGGGGTAGGCTGTGGTATCCCACTGCTGGGTTCAGTTCCTGGAGGTTCAAATTACTTTCTCCTAAACTAACATCAACAAAATCAAGAACCCAATCCAGATATGTATCTTTCAATCAACTGAAATCTGAGAAGGATACACACCTTGCATCATCTCAATGAATTTATTATCCAAGCCAGTGCTTCTCAAACTTTAATGTGCATATGAGCCATCTGGAGGTCTTGTGAAAATGTGATTTCTGATTCAGCAGGTTTGGGATGGGTGTCCCTAGGACTCCACATTTCTAACAAATCCCAGGTGATACCAATGCTTCTGGTCCATGGAGCCTGTTTTAAGTAGCAAATATCTGGATATCCTGCCATCAATCAATTTCCATCAAGAATTACTTTGTGACAATGAGAACCAGCAGCTCTATAGAAGTATAATCTACCTACTGATATCATTAAAATAAAGCACTTGTACTAAGCCTTCTAGAGCATACTGACAATGTCTTCATTGCCACCCCCTTCTCCAAAGTAATTTATGGAAAAGTAATCCTGTATTTTCTAGCCTTCTCAGTAGCATTAGGATTCAGACAATTTTTCAAACTTTCCCAGTCTTTATCATTTGGAATGTGAATGAAGCATCTGACCCAAATTTCCCAATTTCCTGTAGCTGAGCCACAAGGTAAAAGCCTGAACATTTTGACTGAGCAACTCCTTGGATTTCCAGTTTCAGACAGAAAAACATGATTCTCTTTCATTTTAAGCCATTAAAGTCTGGGAAACTTTCCTTCTCATTACTGAACTTGGGATCAAACAAAACTGCCTGGGGTGGATGATGATGTTTGTTTAAAGAATTGAATCTACCTCAAAACCCAGGATGTGTCTTTACCTAAAGAGAGACAAGAGAAGCACCCCCTCTGGTCTACCTTCTTACCCCAAGATCTATATGAAATATGCTCTTCCACGTTCAACTATTTCTTTTCTGAACCTCAATGGAGGGAGATCACAGCTTTCCAGATAAATTTCCCCAAGAGGAGGTGTTTTTTTCTTACCTCTTGTTCTAAGTGTTCTCTTGGGTGCTAAGGTCAATTGGCAGTTAGAGGATGTTGGGTTGCCATGGGCCTCTCTCTCTCTTTTCTTAAGTCCAATGGAAACCACCACTTACTATGTGGGACCCTCATTCATCAAAACGTAACTTTCATGGGCTTCTACAACACATTAGACTGCCAGTAAACTGCAGAAGATAGGGACTTCCCCAATTTTTCTGGAAAAATTCCCCTGTAAGTTTCATCACTCTTTTAGCTAAGGAGAGTGTTCAGAAACATCCATCATATTGGTTTGCCTTGGAGGATGGCAGCTCAAATAACATTTTTCTGGAAGGAAGGGGCTTTTTATCTTTTTTCATGAACTATTAAGCACTAGAAATGGCCATACGCTACCCCAATCTTAGGAAACAGATGCCAGCCTCTAGATTTTCCAGGACATTTAGAAGAGGAACAAAAGTAGTAGTACATAATAGGGAAAGCCCTTGGCCTAGAGTTGGGGATTAGTCCCATTTGCTCCATACCAGCTGAGTGATGTCAGGTAGGTGATATAACCTTTCTGGCCCAACTTTCCTCATCTGTTAAATATCTACTTGAAAATTGTGTCTTATTTCCTCACAGGAGCTAGAAAAATCAAAGAAGTTAAGTACAAAGAACTTTAACAAAGAAGAAAACAAGAGAGTGGTGGATAGCTCGGTGACCGGGCACCTGAATATATGGGTGAATGAACACCTGGACAGATGGCTGGCCGGTCACCTGGACAGATGTGTGGACGGGCACCTGGACAGATGGGTGGACGGGCACCTGGACAGATGAACAGATGAGTGGTACAATCATTACCAGAACCAGGATTTGTTTTGTTTTGTTCTACAGTGTCTCCTGACATCAATCCAATATTTCACAATACCTTCTCTGAGTCACTCATCCCAAACTTAGAACGAAATAGCATTTGTCTATCTTCCCAAATTATAGGCTTTTTTGACAGAGATGAGAACTTTGGGATCATTTGGTCACTTCTCATTTTACAAGTGAAGGAACTGAGGCCAGAGCGGGAGGTATTTGTTCAAGTTGATAAGCTCATAAGCTCAGAGCTGGTGAGATTCGACTAAGAAGGGAAAGCCTATGAGTCACTTTCCAATGTCTCATTGTCTCCACAATAAATAGATAGATAGATGATAGATAGATGATAGATAGATAGATAGATAGATAGATAGATAGATAGATAGATAGATAGATGATAGACAGATATCCATGGTCTCTGGCATTTGAAAGCATTTTCATTCCCTTCTGACCAAGAGCCCAGCACAGGGCTGAGTTTTTAGAAAAGTACACCACTGAATACCATTTACCAAAGAGTAGTTCTTTCTCAATGACAGGAAAATAGAGAGATGTGTTTCCAATTAGTCAGGGAAAGAACTCAGCCACAAATGCCTTGCCATTTAGTGTTGCTAAGCTGGTGATTTTTCCCCAAAGCAGGGAACTGGTATAACTGTCATCATCCTTTCTGTTATTTGCATCCAAAGAAGTCACATGTGTCTCAGCAATGTGAAATATTCTCTTTCATCTGTTTGGGAATTATCATCTAGTGTCCGCTCCTTGCCCCAGATTGCACATCATTAAGTTCCCCTTCCATGAGGTAAACTCCTTGACACAAACTTTCATGCAACGTATTATGTTTTAAAAAGAGAAAAATCATTAGAGAAGGGTTTAGCTTTCCTTCGTTCTGCAGTCCTTTTTCTAAAGGAGCTCCTGACTGCTAGATAGCTTTCTCTGGGCACAAAAGACTCCTCTTCATTTTGGTTAACACACCTGATAAAGCTTCATTAAAATTCTTTCCTAAACAGAAAACTCCAGCAACTGGTTTCAAAATAAACGTATGCATTTCTAAAAGGAAAGCTGACAAGGAGAAGTTACACGCACACCGTTAAAAAGTCAGAAAAGCCCTGACTAAGAACAATCTTTCAATTCATTAATGCCAAGCCGTTCCATGGGAGGGAGGCAGGACAGCACCACGGAAAGAAGCCAGGGCTTTGTCAAGGGCCAAGTTTACTGAGTCGACAGAGTTTTGAGGGAATAACAATAAGGAACCATCGCAGCAAGGAGAAAGAACCCCCTGATCTTTCAGGGCATTATTACTTCACTCAGAAAGTTTGGAAGGAAAGAAGAGTTGGCATGGCAGTATGGTAGACTACCGCGGCAACGGCCCCTTGTACCCGTGTCGCCAGGTAGTTCTTTTCCATAAGGGACTCTGGGCTTAGCCACACAACTCGCTTTGACAAGACGGTAGCAAATAAGATGCAAGCAGAGATGTGAAAAGTGCTCAAGCACTAGGGCTTGCCCTTTCGCTGCTCTTGATACTCTGTAACCGCCATGTGAAGCAGATGGGGACTAGCCTGCCGAAGGATGAAAGGCCACATGAAAAGAGGCCCCAGTCATGCCACCCATCCCATCACCCAGCTGAAAGACCGGTGAGGGAGACCAGCCACAGAGAGTTGAGACCACCCTGGATGCAGAGGACTATCCAACTGAGTCCGGCCCAGGTGGCCCATCCGCGTGATGGGAAATACGTACTTGCTTTTGGAGCCACTAATTTTGGGGGTTGGTTTGTTACCCAGCAAAAGCTGATGGATACAGCAGTTCTGAATCTCTCAATGAGAATAAATCCACCTGTTTTAGGTGGATTACCATCTCATTTCTACGACTTCAGAGGCTTCTTCCTTGAAAAGATATTTGATATAAGGTCCACAAGCATCCTTGCAAATCATGAAAAATGCATCCAACAAATAAGAGGTGGGTAGTAGTAGGTGCTGAGTCCCACTCAAAGAACACTTAGGGTAGTTAGGGCATGTGGCTACCACGGACTCAGACATACCAAGTTGGCCAACGGATTTGAAGGGAGAGCAGCTTGGTTTGAGGCTTAGCTCTGGTGTTTACAAGTCCTGTGACTTTGGACAACTCATTTCACCTCTGTCTCTGTTTTGTCAATAATAAACTGGAACTACTAAGAGTTACCACACAGAAGTCTTGTAAGAAATAAATGAAAAACATACACGCAAATGCGATTTATACATCGAGTGCTACACAATACCAAGTGTAATTTTTATGACAAAGTTGATTAGTAATGGGGCCGTTGCTACTGGCTTAAAGTCAGAAAGTAAGGTTTTAAAACACCATGGTGTTTCCATATGTCTATATACCCATGTGATCATACTAACCTAGTCCTCTTGTGCAAGGAACAAAAACTCATACATCTTGATCAATGAATGCCATCAGAATCAGAGCTTTTGTGTCTATGAACCACATTATAAACTGGCAAAAAGAGTAGAAATGGAAAGCATTTGCTATTGTAAGAAACCCTACTGTGAATTATTTAGCAATTAGAATAATCACTTCCTAATGTATCTATCATTAGTTCCATTAAATACACACAAATTTACATGCATGCACTCCACATTTTAAAAAGCAGGATCTTACTCCACCTATCTTCACAAGGTATTTTTAATTGACCAGTGTGCCACACTGATCTTGTAAAATCAGAAAGAAAAAGGTGTCAGTGTGTGTCTTATCTTGTGGACTCAAGCTATTTCAAAGCACGTGGGAAGATAAGTAGGGGAGGACTGATGCACGAACTCGGTCTCAGCAGAAACCCAGGTTGTGTGTTTCCTGGGCTCCTGGACTCTAACTCAATAATGGAGTCACTTCTCCAGTTTGTGGGAGGAAAAGAGCCATAGGAAAGGATAGAATTTCTTCACTTTTATGATTGTCTGCTAGTCATTTTTCTTCTATCCTTACTGCCTTTTACTACTGTCTGTGGGAGAACGTATCCTAAGACAGCATTTCTGATTTGGCAGAAAGTGACATGTTTAGCTGTTTTAAGTTTGGAGTGATATTAATAATAATCTCCATATAGCGAATTCTTGCCATGTGCCTGTCATGGGTCCGAATACCTATGGTTCCAATTCTCACAACTATTCCATGGGATAGATGCTATTATTCCTATTGTAAAGTAAAGGTGGTACAGAGAGGTGAACTAACATGCACGAGGTCACACAGCCAGTTAGAGGAAGTACTGGGATTTACTCTGGGCAGTCTGACTCCAGATTCTGTGCTCTTAATTAAAACACATAAGAAATCCAGGGCATTCCTCAAGAAGCACCATAATTTTCAAATATTCTGCTCCCTGAACATGTGAGAAGCCCTGGGTTAATGACCTGGTAAAACAAAACCATCATCACAGAACTTGATACAATGCTGTTTTCCTGAATCTCAAGTCCCAACACAAAATTTAATATTAAAACTATGCTAATGACTTTTTGTGTATTTTTGCACACACACAGAGGCACACACACATACACACCACACACTGTACACCCTAGTCCGTTTACTGTATAACCTGCTTAGATTTATTTTATTTTGTCTGTGAATGAAGATATTCCTCTTCCAATTCAATAAAAAAGCACAACAGAGCCATAAATATAGAGAAGAATGTAAGAATTCAACCGTTTGATTGCATTAATTCAAAGAACTGATTAAAGAGTCTTGATACAATTGTGGAAATCGGTTTGATTTATTAAGCTACATCATCCATGAAATCTACACAGAGTGGGGAAAAAAATTAAACCTGTCACGTTAAAGAAATACACTCTACAATAAAGGGAATGAGGAAAAGGAACTCCTAGGATAATTTATAAACATATGCATATCTGGAGAAACCAACTCACAACTGGCTATCACATTCCTCTAAGTTTGTGATTGGGGCAGCTTCCCCCTCACCGCTACCTGCAGCTCTCAATTTAGGAGATGGATATGGCTTTGCTGTTGTTTCTCCTCAGCAAGGATCTGTAAGTTATAAACACTTCCTGGCAATTAGCAGGCCATTAGTCCTTGCATTGTAGCCTCGCAGTACTTGGTTGGCTCTATCCTGCCATATGACCAGGGCCGAGTGTGATAGCCAAAGGTTCCCAGCCGCAAACACTTGTACTCTGGCTCAAGGGACAGGAAGAGGCCCTCGCCGAAATAATGCCAATAGGCAACTTGTCTTGTTCCTCAAAGTGTGGTTCACTGGCCTTCTGCATCAGCGTTAGACCTGGGAGCTTGTTAGAAAGGCTGGGCTTCAGCCCCACTCCAGGCCTCCTGAGTCAGAGCCTGACTTTAACAAAATCCCCAGATGATTTCTACACATTGTATAGTTTGAGAACCCCTGTCCTAGGCTTCAGATGTCAACCAAAGCATTGTTCAGGGCTGGAAACAGTACTCCAATTGCAAGGTGGCAGGTCACTAGCAGGTTGAGATACTGGAAGTCTTAGAAATGGTTGATAGCAGGCCTGGGAAGGTTTCACCTGGAGAGGAGAGGTCTTACCGATTCACAAAGATTTAAGAGGCCTCACATAGCAGAAGATCAAGGTCTGGTCCATGAGGCGCCAGGGAGAAGGACTGGGTAGTGTAGATCAGTTTCTTAGTAGCAGAACTACTGACATTTGAACCTGACCATTCCTTTTGTGGGAAACTGTCCTATACACTGTAGAATTTTAGCATTCCTGGCTTTTGCCAGGGAGGTCAGTATCACCACCCACTGCAAATAGTGAAAACCAATAAGGTCTCCAGCTACCACCAACTATCCCCAGGGAGACAAAATCATGCCCAGTTGAAACCACTGGTTTAGATGACAAGTAGCTCCTATGAATCAACTTAGTGACTTGATGGCTAAAAATAAAATACAATAAAATAACAAATAGTACAATCTTTAATTATCAGAATACTATAAGTAGAAATTCAGATGAATGGAGGCAATGTTCGGGCCCTATTCTGCTCTGATCATTCCTTCTTGTAATAAATACTATGCTTTGCTTTGGCCCCATACTTAACAATAACAACAACAACAAACTTGGCTAAATTAACTATGTTGAGGGGTGCCTGGTTAAGTGTCTGCCTTCAGCTCAGGTCATGGTCCCAGGGTCCTGGGATCAAGCCCCACATCAGGCTCCCTGCTCAGCGGGGAGACTGATTCCCCCTCTCCCTCTGGTGCTCCTCCTGCTTGGGCTCTCTTGCTCACTCTCTCTCAAATAAATACATAAAATCTTCTTAAAAAATAAATTAACTATGTTGAAATGAAAGCATCTAATATCAAGATACATCGGGGAACTGTGTCATAAGAGGAATAACTGAGGGAGATGTTATGTTAAATTTGGAGATGAGAAACATATACCAGACATCTTGCAATACATGAAGGACCGTGTGAAAGAGGAAGCATATCTATTCTGTATGAAGATAGAGCCAGGGACGTTAGAGTGGTTGGAGAATTATGCCCACAGAGAGATGGTTGCACTATAAGGTAGTAAGGACCCCATCACTAGCAGACATTGTAAGACCTAGCTGGATAATCACATGTCACAGAGGAAGCAGAATGTACCCTGGCCTGGGGTAGAATATGACAAGATCACTCATTCATTCAATCATTTAGACATTCAACAGGTATTTATTACATATCTGGTATAATGCAATTACATGCCTGTAATACAAAACAGAATTACATGTTCTAAGATGCAATAGAATTAGTCTTGGCCTTCAAGATGTCCCGAGAGAAAGAGGCTAACTAGATAATCCACAATGGCCAGGACACAGTGAGTGAGTGAGACAGGAGGGACACCTGACCCAGCATTCTACTCTGTTCCAGTCACTTGATAAAACTTGCTGAATGATTGGTACCAGGCAAAACAAATTAAGGAAGTAGCATGTGGAGACAGCTAGAGAAAAAGAAGATTTGGACACTTGTCCTGACACTTAGCAGCTTTGGGACCATGAACAAGTTTCAGGTGGGCAAGACAACTTCTGGTTCAGACTTTAAAACTAAACAGATTTCAGTTACACTATTAGAGAGTCCCTGCTCTCTTAGAGCTTCTCATTATGTAATGAACAGTCCAGACCCTAAGAGAGTAGGCATTCAACATTTGCTGTGAAGAAATGAGATAATGAGCAACCATCATGCAAAGAGGGCTCAATGTGAAGCCTTCCCTCTACAGTGGATAACTGTATCCTACTTCATGTAGACACTATAATCTTTCACTTCCTGTTAATTCATTTTCCTAGTTGGCAAAACAGACAGAGCTGTGCAGTTACTTAAAAGAAAACAGCTACCACCAGTACACTTTTTTTTGAAACTCACGCCTTGCCTCAGGCTAACGATGCCAAGGTCCTCTTAGCTAAACACTAATTATCATCACATGGACACAATTAACTATCATTTTCATGCAAATAATGGGCCTAAACCAAATTCAAATGGTTGGGGTTTTTTTTTGGGGGGGGGTGGAACATGGCACAATGCTGACAAGGAGACCAAAGTAAATGTCTACATGTGTCTTTAATAATAACCTTAAAGGAAGACATATTTTATCCTAAAAGAAGTGGGTCAGTCATATGACCCTACTGAGCAAGTATTAAAACAGCTGTTCTACGCATAGAATAACATTCTTTTAATTTACTGTGTTTGCTTTTTAGACCCTATTTTGTTTTTCCATTTTGAAGAACTAAATGCCCCAGATGAATCAGTCAACAATACGTTGGCTGCTTTCACATTCAGCCTTCTGCTGTTTTATAATAGTGCCCTGATCTTATTTCAAGAAAAGAATGAGAAACTTATAGCTGCAAATGCTAAATTTATGAGGTTCTTTGTGGCAGGCATTACTGAGAACAGGGCTGAGGAAATAGGTAAGACGTAGTGGAAAGAAGAAACCTCCATAAATACAAGGCCAGGCCTTGATTTTCATCTGAGCCCTGCAATCCAAGCACCAAAGCCCCACATACTTAAGATTTTTTTTTTTTTTTTTTTGATGTGTGGGGCAGCCAAAGGTGCTGAGTGCTAATTAGATGAACAAATGAATGCTCACCCTCAAAAGGCACATTATGCCTAGTCACAGCTCTTCTGAATGCCCTGGTTGCTGCTTAAATAGCTCTGTGACTTTAAATGGTACAAGGTCAAGAAGAGTTGCATTTTGTTGGAACCTTCCCAACAGACCCCATGCTGCTCACCAAGGTCTGGAGCTGTGCCCTCTGCAAAAGTGACCAGTTAGGATGAGAGGAATGCAACCCTTAATATTTCACCAACATGATGTCAGATAATTAGTAGGAGGCACATTTTGTGCTTGCTGAATGGACTGGTCCTCACCTCCCTCTTCACTGGCAGTTTATGGACTGAGTAGGTAGAACTTTTAAGAAAGCAAATTCCACTCAATGTACGATTAGGAAGCCTGTTTAAAAGGATGTTTACCCAAAGAGCATTCTGGAGAACACAGTTTCACGTAAGTACTTGTTAAAAAAAAAAAAAAGTTTTCACCCGCAAATAATTTTAGGAAATGAGGCCATATTCCATCGTCCTCCTGAACATTCATATTGTACTCTGGCATGTTAAAGGCCTAGGAAGCCCAAGAGAAAGAAAGCCTGCTCAACTTTCTTAAGACCTTTCACTAAGGAGCTCCTTTCCATATAACACCCATCAGAGATCTAGAGTTTAATTATCTGAATGATGAAGCACCTATTACACTTTTTATTCAGGTGCTTGACCCATTGCTGATCTGCAGGGACAGAATGACTTGTTAGATCACTTCCTGTGAATAATTTAAGCTTTCGAGACATTAAGATCTAATGTTTTTCAACTGCCTCGTAAGGTAAGGAACTAAGCCTTGTGGACTCAACATGAGACCTTGCGCCTTTCAGAATCATTGTGTTCCTTGAATACGATCAAACCCTTGAAGCAGCATGTCAAGATACGGACATATGAGCCTATGTGAAAGTCAAGCTCATAATCTTATTCGGCGGTAACCCTACCTTCCTTGTAAATCGTGCTCCTGAAATATTGTCACCTGTAATTTTCTGACATGCCACATTCTCTCAAGTCTCTGTACCTTGGAACAGTTCTACCCTCCGTCTGAATGACCATCTTCATGTCTTTACCACCAAAATATCAAAAATGGTTGATGCAAGTTACAGCTCTCAAGCTAAACAACAGATTCATAGATTCTTCCTCTTTGTTTGAGAGTCACTGCTTCTCCTGAAAGCCACACTTAGAATTTAGCCCCTCGTATTTTTTTTTTAACATTTTATTTATTTAAGAGACAGAGAGGAAAGCGTGTGCGAGAACAGACTCTATGCTGAGCATGGAGCCTGACATGGGGCTCGATCCTACGACACTGAGATCATGACCTGAGCCAAAATCAAGAGTTGGCAACTTAACTGACTGAGCCACCCAGGTGCCCCAGCTCCTCCTTCTTTAGGCTTCCCTTTATACATGCATTGTATCATGTTTCACTATAATTGTCTATTTAGACCTCTAACCCCCTAGGGCCACATTTTGTTCACTTTTGAAGCCTAGTGCTTACATCAGTGCCCAGCACACTGTAACTCTTTTTTTTTTTAATTTTTATTTATTTTTTTGATGTAAATTTCCATGATTCATTAGTTGCCAGCACACTGTAACTCTTAACACATTTTTGTTCAAAGATTATATATCCTTCTTAAGTTCCATGGTCATATATTCTATTCATTGCCACTGAAGATTGCGAAGCTACTGGAAGAACTTTAAAAAAATGGTACATTCATCTTAGCTCTCTCTCTTCCCAGTGAAAAAAATGCAATTAGTAATATTTGGAATTAAAAACAACAACAAAACTCAATATTCTGAAAGGGTCAAAGAACCCCCTATTGAATTTCTGCAGAAATTCTCGATCACATGAAATCAACTGATTTATTGACCTAATAAGTGTCGACCTAATAAGTGCCTCTCCTGTAAATACAGAATCTTTTCCATCATGAACTTTTAAAGCCACCTTAAAAGAGACTGATTGGAGCAGGGTAACTAATTATTATTTAAAATGACAACCAAAAACAAATTCCAAAGACTTGCTTAGCCTTGTTAAGAACAGAACCAAAACAGTGACAATTTAATGCAGTGTTATCCCTGACAATGGCAAGTATGCATTTCTATCTAGGTTCACTGTTTCCTTTATCTTCCACCACACTGCTAGTAGGTCTTTCTTTGTAGGAACAGCTACAGAACTCTGACATATGTACAACTTCAAGGAACACACTCATATCTATCTATAACTAAATATTTATGCAATTTAGCCCTAATTCAGTGATGACCACTTTCCAAAACATTTATAGGGGATATAGAGAAGTCACACTTATTTAAAAAGAGGAGGAGGGTACTTTAATAAAAGATTTTATAAAGTCTTTAATTTGCTCTTAGATATGCTACAGGCATCAAGGGTCATAAAGTTCCTAAAGTGATCAGACATATATACGTATATTTTCAAGCCTTAAATTTAACCCCATAAATACTGTGTTTGGAAGAGTGCAAGCTTGAGCTCTACTTAACTAAATCACAGGTTTGTAAACTAAGGAGGGGACACCATTTCTTTTCTCCTAGCAGGAATGACTATAAAGAATTCCAAGTCAGTCCTACTCTTTTTAGAGACTGTTGGGAAAAATATTTAAAATTTCCCTCCATAATAGAGTGTCTTAACTCAATTTATGACAGTTCACGTAAATACTGCGTCGTTGCTTCATTTATATCCAGCCAGTGAAATTTTAACTATCACCAAGAAATAACAATTGTTCAGACATCACCGATTTGAATAATTTCTAAGATTTTCTAAGATACTCAGGAGGCCTTGCACCCAATAGCTACCATACCTTAAAATGACTGGTATTGAAATAGCCGTGGCTTAAGGTGAGCAAAATTACTTAAACCCAAGGAGTTCCATATACAATCTGCCTGTAGACCAGTCACAGGCTGTTCAGAGGGCTCTTTCTGTCAAATGGAACGGTTGTAGATTCTCCTCTTGGCCCTTGGTCTTATCATTTGTTAAACGAGGAAATTGGAAGCTGGGGACAAACTGCAACATCACCTTGGAACTCGTTTAAAAAAAGAAAAGTGGATATTCCTCAAGCTCTGTGGCATATCTAGGTTGATACAGACTCTCTGGGAGTGGTTCCTAGAAATCTGGATATTTAACAAGCACTCTAGATGACTTTACAAGGGCACACCAGGATCCACGAATCAATGAAACAAGTAACTGCTGGGTATCTCCCAGTTCTGATATTATGGGTATCAGTCATGGCTCGGGCAAAGGCATCAAACTATCTAAGTCCTGTGGGCTTTTCCTGTGCATAGGACTAGGCAGGCCCCATCCACACATACTTTCACCACAGGGCACACAATAGGAGAGAAACACTTTCAGCACACAGGTTTATAATTCCAACATCTTGGCCAATTTGCTTCCAATATGTTCTTGCGAGTTTTGAAGCTGGTGCCACTTCAGGAAGAGGTCCTGCAACCCATGTGCTGCTCAGGACTCATGTGGGAGACGGCTCTTGTTAGCCTTTGCGACTTGGAAGGAAGTTGGATAAATAGCTTGTAAAAAAAACCTCTTGCCCTTTGAAAGGTAATCAAAAGAGTCATTCTGGCATTTCCTTAACTGGCCACTGGATTCCCTTCATGGGATTTAAGAACCCAAACTTAAATCGGTCTGTCACTAAACAGCTGCTTTCACTGCCTTCCTAAAAGGGCCTTACAGGGTGCTTTCCACGCCTCAGAAATCTGACATTTAGAAGCAAACACCTGCCTTCCACCCACTCCCCAACTCACCAGCCACATTCCCCAAGTTGCTTAGCCATTAGCTCAAATACAACTCAGGAGTTCAGTTGATTTAATCTAAGGCAGTCACTGGAATCAGCCTCTTATCAGGGGCTGAGGTGTTTCGGGAAAGGTTAGAAGGAATGAAGTGACAAAGGGTTCAAATATCCTGCAGTTGGAGTTGAATAAATGGCCACTCATTTCAAAGCTTCAGATTTCAAAAGAAAACAGCTTAGGGCTAGAGAGGGAAATGGGGAGGGGACACCCAACACCATCCAGGATATATGTATTCTGTCTGATTTATTTAAATAGAAAGAGACATAAGTGCATTTATAAGAATTGCTTTAGCTTTTGTATTTATCAGTCTCCTCCATCTTACCTCCATTACAGCTCTGACAGAATCATTAATTTCAGTCAATCAATCATTTAACAAAAACTTGCAGGTGACCTCAACATGCCATATAAGCCACAGAGAACTAGTCACAACAGCAGTCTTCAAATTCCCTTGGAAAGGAAAATCAAGCCTGCTATGTGTGCTTGGGGCAACCTAAGCCGTAAATCTCTCTTTTCTGATCTCTTCATATAGATGAAAGAGCAAAGCCGCTCTGGGTTACATACAACAATTATGTGCTCACCAAACTCGGGGAATCAGCTTTCAGACAGCCCTAATCATTACCAATTAACCACGTCTGCTGACATCCTGGAAGAACTGCCCTGGTGCTGCTGAATACCGGGCCTTCCCTCCAGGCAGCCCGTCTCTTATATTACAGCATATGTGTTTTAGAAGGCCTATTAATGTTTGTTGACAATTCCAAATAGAGGTCACCTGTTGTCATGGTGCAAAATACCCTCTTTCCCTCTCTGAATGCCAGGCAGGGAGGGCAGCTTTGTTAGGGACACTTCAATGCATTTCTATATTGCCACCAACATTCAGATCTGATGAAAAGAGATTTAGGGTCTCTCAACTCTTCAGTGGCAATTCCCACCTGCTACCACACACCCATTTGGGGCTGAAAGGAATCTCTCCCTTGGCTAATAAACTTGACAGAATGTGTTCAGACCCTAGGCCTCCACAGGAAGATGTCCAGTCACCGGCAGCCAAATTTTAACATGAAGATTTACCATCACCAGAAATGTAAATGTGGAAAGCGAATTTCATTCCACTGGGTGCAAAGTGGCCTTTTTCCATTTAAATGATCCTCATTTAATCCCTAACCCCTCAGAAGAGAGAACTTGCATTTTAGGGATTCTGTTGCCAGTTTGCAAAGAAATCCTTTTCTGTATCCAGCATGTTCTTGTTGGGTTTGAAAATGGTGCCATTTCAGTAAGATCCAAGTGGACATTGGGGGAAAAAAATTGCTTAACCAATTATTTAATTAAATTCAATAATTATTTAATTCAATTTAATTTCTCTAATTTGTGCCAAGGGAAGAAGTACATTATCCTGCAAAATGTCAAATATGAATTGTGAGCATTTGGACCTAGAATCTGTATCCCCTTGAGCCTGTGAGTGTCTCAACAAGATTGCATTCTCCTTGAGGGTGAAGTTAGGCTGTTACAAGAGAAAAGCCCCGCCCACGGTGCTTGTTGGAGCTGGCTGCTAGGAAGGAATTCCAGGCAGCGTTGTCAGTTGTGATGAGGAGCGTGAGTTCACGTCACCTCTGGAATCCTAAAACCCAATGCACTTCCGGTGAAGTGAAATGCAGGCACCTTCCTTTTGCAGTGGGTCAGAGGTGAGATTGGAAGTGCTTACAAGGACAGCCCACTAAACAAGCCCTGCTTCCCTCTCTCCCAGTTGCCAGTTACCTGAGAGCATCTTGTGCGCAAGGCCCTGGCTCCCAAACTGTGGGCTGAGGCACCCCCCATCGCTGCAGTAAACTCAGAGAAGCATTGAAATGCATTAAATGAAAATGAATTTAAATTAATTTACATTTAAAATGAATTTTTAAATATTTTGAATTTTTGAGGGAAGAAAAGCAATACTTGATAGCTGTCAAACACCCCACAAACTACGAGCTCAAGGCAGCTCTGAGTTGCGCTATTCACTCATGGTGCATTCCTTTTGAATATCTCCTATCTTTGTGAAGCTTTGCAGGGTTTGCTGTGATAAAAGGCAAGTACTACACGAAAATCAGTGCAGAACAGGCGATGAGGGTAGCTGTGTCCAATCCGATTCCAAGATTTGAGAAGTTGGGCAGTGCCCGACGGGTGCCTTTATCCCATTGGCAGTAATTGTGGTTATTTATGAATAAATAAAAGCACTGTATTTTCTTACAAGTATGTGTCTTTTTTTTCCAGATGACTGCTAAGTGTTAGGACATAAATACCTATTAGCTAATTCGAATGTACCTAACTACTTAATGAATGGAGGGCTGTGTGTGTGCTCATATGTGTATATGTGCATGAATGCACATGCTTAGAAATATCATGGAAGTTAACTGAGACACAAAGGGCACCATGAATTGAGAGATTTTGGTAACTGTCCTTCCCCTCTTGGGTTTGAACACCTTTGCTTTCTTTACTCTTTATAACAGGCTTCAGTCACAGGATTCTGGCCTCGGAGCCTCAGGAAGCTATCCCTATAAATACAGATAAAGCATACTCCTCCATCCACTCATCCTCCCTGGAGGAGCTTGAAGACAACTTGAAAATGAACACACGCATCCACACATGGCCCACAACTGAGTGCTAAGCCCTGTCCGTTTTCTCAGTTGCATGCACACTTTGGAAGTGTTATTCCATCAGGTGAATGTGGGTTGCCAAACTTAGACATATTCCACCATCTGGGATGAAGGGGCCCCTCAAGAGGGAATCAGCCAATTCCAGTCAAGCCATAAGGAAATAGAGACCCATCACCTTGAGGGCTGCAATATTGCCACCATCACCACAGGAAGGGTTTAATAAAGATCCATTTCTCCGGTGGTGTTTTTCTCACCAACACCTCATTACCCCTGGATCCTGGCCAGTCCTCGACCTACTTTCTTTGAGTAGAGGACAGAAACAAATTACCAGGCTTTTCAAGAAACAAAACACACAGTAAATAAATTTTCTTAAACTACAGAGTGCTATCATAACCCCAGCCAGGAGAGGAAGCAATCTAATTTCAATCTGTGATCAGAACCAAATACAAGAATCAATGCATCAGCCCCTCCGCAGCAAAGCAAAGGGGTTTCCGGCTGACCTCTGAATCTCTGCCCAGGAAATGAAAGCAGGAGACTGGCAGATAACTTGATGGAAAAACCAGGGAGTGCAATAGAAAGCCAGACAGGTTGTAATAACACCTGAGAGTTACCCAGGGTCTCTGGCAGGGTCCTGCTTGCCGCCAAAAACTGCTGCTACCTCAATTGCCATTAACCACTTCTAATGCTGCAATGAATCACCCTAGGTGCCTGGAAACTAGGAAAATGACACCCTCATTTTCTTGCAAATGTAGATTGCAATCCCCAAGATGGAAATAAGGAAAATTGAATGCCCTTCTCCAGGCTGCTGAAAATGAAGGGAGTTTCAAGACTTCAGTGATGATCCTTCCCAGGACAAAATGGTCTCCTGACCTCACCCCACAGTCACCCAGAGGACACAGAATTAAAATCTGCCTCCCATAAAGTCTCCTGGCAGGTTCATGCCCCACTTTCCTTCCTTACCCGTGGTCCCATCCCAGCCACCAGAATGAAATAACATTAATTGAGCCCAAGCACACGGAACAAGGCATATTCCCAGAATTACTTTATTTGATCTTAATAACTCCATGAGGTATGGGGATAATCCCCATTTTACTGATGAGGAAATTGAAGCTCAAAATGGTTATGGGATGTGCTCGGCACTACACAGCTGGTTGACTTGCATAGTTAGAAGTGAAATCCACTCTGAGCCCAGTCCCTTTTCCCCCATTGCCCTAATTAATCAGAGGAATTGTCCTGGTCCCTGCGATGATGAGGAAAGGAGCAATGGACCCACTGGCTTATAAAGTGTCTTTAGGTGAATTTTAAAAAGGTATCTCTGACAGGACTCATTTGATATGTGGGGAAATTTTCTTGATATATTTAATACACAATGATTTTGTTAGAACAGGACACTGCCATGTGCCTGGGGATCCTCACTTTAAATGTACAAATCTACCCTCTATCTCTATGATACAGAGAGTGTCCTTTTAGGTGTGGCACCATCATGCAGAGCACATCCTGCTCTACCTTCCTTCATGACACTGGATGGTCCAGGCTTAAGAGAAGGGACTCCTTTACGCTTTATCATTCTGGGAGAGGCTGGAAGAATAGGGAATATGCAGAGTCTTGAGCACGATCGGTAATTACTAAATCAGCACTGAATCCAAGGGAACCAAAATTCCTAGGAACGTCAAGGAATTAAAACTAATATAGAAGCAGTAAAAATGCTTTTAAAGAATGATGATAAAGGCCAAATGGTGATCAGCAGGACATAAACTCCGTTCAGTGAGCTGAAACTCAATTAACAGAGTGAAGCTCAAATCATAAAACGAAGGAAGACAGCATCCTCAGCAAGTGGCTAGATAGAGGCTAAAAAACGAGGGCCACGATAGCAGGGCCCAAGTCCGTCTTGTTCACTGCTCTGTCCTCATTCGACATGTTACTCACACAGCCTGGAAGGGAAAGGCAACTCTTGACAGAAGAACAAAAATATATGTCAGCTCTGGCTTAATTTACTCCTCCGCCTTTTTCCACCACACTGGTGTTACCCTTGGGGCAGGGGCTAATCTGCCAGCTTCTTGAGGCTCCAAGGCTAAACAGAGAACTTCTGCCCCTCAGGACCCCTATCTGGCACATTGCTCTGAGTGGCACATTCAGGAAATAAATAAAAAATAAACAAACTGTCTGAGATCCCACGATTAACATTCCACACCTCAGGCTAAATGGTAGTGCCATCTTATCAGGCTTAGGTAGGAATGCGTAAATGGAAAGAAAAAAAAAATTCCACCAGCTAATAGCTGTATTAAGAAGTTCCATTTAATCAAATGTCACATTATCTGGGTTATTTTTAACAGATGCAAATTGGATTAATAAAAACTACACAAAATTTGAGATTAAACAAGAGGTTTTGCTAAGTTGACAGTAAGGCCCACTTTAATACAAAGTCATATTAAACAGAAGCCTTTGATATTAGTGAAACCCATAGAGATCCCAAATTTCTGGCAGTCTAACAGCAGCAAGCCATACTTTATTGTTGAATTTTTCTTTTTTTTTTAATGTACTTCGAGCAAATTTTGTACTTACAAAATTAATTAGAAACATAGCTTTGGTTCTTACCAGACCCACTTCAAAACATCTGAAGGATGCCTGGATAACAATGTGCCCGTCATCCAGCCTGAGTCCCCAACAGAAGGACAAAGAACACTGAGACTTTCACATATTCCTGGCATAAATATGCTAAGAATTGATAGATATTCACTATGGTTCGTAGAAGGCAGGGGAAGATGAGGGAAAATGTTTCCTTACAGACCAGGAAGAACTCTTTATAGTCATAACAACAGAACTGTGCATGGTGGTGCAGTATATGAAATATTTTCAAACCGCCATTTTGTCTGGTCCGTAGAATTTCTTTGAGTGACACACCAAGTACTATGATTCACATTTTTAGACACAAATTTCAGTGGCTTCCCCAACATCTCCCATATTTCAGTCCTAACCCTAGTGGGAAGTTTAGCCATGAAACCTTGTGAATTTCAGTAGGAAACCCAAGAGCAGGCTGCTATTTGGAAGAACAGAACAGGTTGCAAACACCCCCATATACTAACACAGTAACTCATCACTGACCATTGTCTATTTTGTCTGTGCTCAAAAAGTCACATTAAAATCAGAGAGGCTATTTCTTGAATATACCAGATATACAAAGCCAATTTCTTAAAGAAGGCTATTTAATCCATTATCTTACCATGACTGTATTACACTTACACAAAAGTTCCTTTCTAATCTCCTAAGAAAGCATTTAACACATTGCCATTTTACTACTGCCAAGCCCTGAAAAGTTTGATTCAGCATTTGCAACCCGTCTCTTATGACAACTTGCCAATATGTAGATTAGATCCAATAATTAACGGGATTCAGAAAGTGCACATCATTCAATTTCAGCCAACTAAATGAGCACCATTCATCATCAACTCTTTCTTGTTTGGGTCATTAGTACACATACCAGGAGCTGAAAAGGAGGTACCCAGTGGGAACATTATTGGAGGAAATAGGTTTATATCTTGAGAACTGCAATGCATTTACTTGAGAACTGGCCATTGAAGCATATTTTGGAGTAGAACAGTGTGAGCTCCATACCCAGACCAACCCTCCAGCATCTCTACTCTTCTTCCACAACTTCTCACAGAAGTTAACTATTTCTGCCCCATTTTCCCACACTTTCTAAATACTTCTGCAAAAGCAACAGGACAAGACAGGAGATGTCATTTTGTTCTAAAAAAAAAAAAAATTGCTGTGTCTGATACAGTCTCTCCTCTTTTGTTGAATGCAATTGGTCATCTCTCGCCTCAACTTCTGTTAATGGGACCAAGGAAGCAAGACCTAGTGCTTCAGTACAAAGGACAGTTGGCTTATATTATAAAATGCAATTTGATCCTTTATTCAAATTAAAAAAATCACAAATGTAGCATATTTAGATCCCCTTTTGCACTGCATGGATCTTTGTCCATTAATAACCACCATGGTCATTTATAAATATATGACCTAGTTATCATTTATAAATATATGACCTATTTATCATTTATAAATATATGATACATTTATAAATATATGACTACTCTTCTGAGCAGTGGCCTGGGTCCTGTGTGTGAAGCTGATTTCAGTTTTCTGTATTTAAAAATGCAATATGGATGCAAATAAATGATGTTTTTCTTGAAATTTAGAGAGGTCTTTTTCTCTCAAAAGGTAGGTCAAAGTACCTTGGGTTAATCTTGCCGGTCAACTAGTGTAAATGTCTAGGCCTTTCCACTTCCGATAATCATTGTAAATATCTCATTAACTACACTGCAATCTATTTGAAATATTATTATTATTTTTGATGAGGGAGTCATGGGAAAAAATCTGGATAATGCCAGCCTGTCATGGCCTTTGCTTGTTGGGAGCAAATTGCTATCACAATGACAAGATCTGTATTTTCAAAGAATTAGTGCCATTTGAGCTGATGCAAATGTAAAGCACATGACTAGAAGGATGGCAAATTTACTTTTTGTAAAGAAAGTTCAGGGGCTTTCTACCTAACTTGAAAGCATCCATAAGAAAAATGAGAAAGGATTCCTGCCCAGATGGGCAGACTGTCTTCTTTTGGGTCCATGCTGCACTCTGGTCCCTTTAAATCCACCCAGAATGTAGGCCATGGTTTCTAATGTCTGACTAGGGGGAAGGTGGTGCCACACTGCCCCAGTCCAGTTGATCTATTTTGTAATCAGTCTGTCCTTCTCTCAATTTCAACTTTGACTAAGCTTGTGCTGATCAGCATTCTCTTCTAGGACCACCACCACCCCCCACCTCCTCTTCCAGTCTCTCTTACTCAGTCTTCACCCTTGAGAGTGTGTGAGACACGCTCTTTACTTTGCCTTCCTTCCACAGTTCCTTGCTGTTTTAATTAACACAAGAGCCCACATGGCTCTCTTAGAGAGATTCGTCCTTTTCTTTCCTGGCACATCAGACATTTTCCCAGTACCCCATCTACAGTGTGCCAGCTTAATACTATAAAATCTGGCAGAGATTTAAAAAAAAAAAAAAAAAGCCTGTGAAACCAGGATTTTCCATGAGACAAGATAGGCTACAATACAAACAATATGTTTTTCAGATTCTTTATATTGGTCACCAGCAATGACAGCCCAGCTACAAGTCATTCATTGGTGCCTTTTGGATGTCTATTGGGTGCTTAACACTTAACACACAGTGTTTTATTTACTTCTCAGAACAAGTCTGAGGAAGGTACTAATAGACTCACTTTGTAGACGAGAAAATGGGCTTTGAGAGGTTAAGTGTCTTCTACATTCTACCAAGGGGCATAAAAAGTGCTGTGTAGAAAGCTGAGGTTTCATTTCTGCCATCCTAAGATGCAGCCCCATCTAATAAAAGTGACAAAGGGCTTTCAAGTCCCAAGCAGGAAGCTAATCTAATTTTGTGATTCTCTATTTCTCAACAACCGGTACCACTACCTTAGTCCCTAAGGTCTCCAACAAATAAGAACCTGGTAGGCTTTCAGTTAAGATGATTTCATCTGTTTCTACAAATTCCCACTCCTCTGTTGTTCAAACATGGTAGGCACTCAATAAATAGTTCTGATTTATTGACTATTTACATTTGCAGTAAAGATTACAAGGAGTTCCTTATCTCTGGCCTGATCCCAGGTCCTGGATCCTGGTACTTGTGGGCACACAGACTCTCCTCTCATCCCCAACATAAACACTCTTTAAGGATAGGCATTTCATAGCTTCTCCAAATAAGTTTACTCTTCCAGTTCAGATTTATAAGCCAACAAGTAACACCCAAGGTAGGGGGGGCAGGTAGGCAGAAATGTGTCAATGTTTTCTCATTCTCATGAGCAACTCAGATGGGATGCCTGATGGTTAAATAAGCAAACACTGTTAATGCCTTCAAGAGGAAATTGGGAAATGCTGAGGATGAAACACCCTGAAGCCAATGGAGATCCTGCGACAAAGCACAAACAAAGCAAATGACAAAATCAGTCCCCCTAGAGCAGGTACTCAATGACTCAGCGAGGATGAGCACAAGGCTTTAGGATATACATCACTACGCTGGAAGAGGTCAGTGGGTCCTTGAGAAATGTATACAGAAAGGGAGAGGAGATTGTGTTCTCCTAAACTTGGGAACAACTTCCTCTGCTGGGCCAGGGATCAGGTTCCACCCTAGAAAGAAGCATGACTGGGAACAGTGAAGAACCAAAGGGGAAGATATTTCAAGGGGACTAACAATGACATTCTTATGGAAACTAGAGAGAAACTCAGACAGGACTCAGCCCTGGTACTGACCAACTTGTCGGGGTTATCCCTGAGAATTCCCAGTGTCCTGACACACATGGCCTATCACCCACCCCTTACCCCCAAACTCAGAGGCAGGAAACTCCAGTATAGGTTGCTGAGGCCAGGGAAAGATCTCTGGAAGAAAAAGGTTCAAGCATCAGAGATTTCAATTAAGATATGTCAACCTGACAAGTTAGAGCTCAGAATCTGGGCCTTAGAGGATATCCAAGTAAGTGAGGCAGAGAGAGTGAGGCATGCCATACCAGTCTGGGGCTCAGGACTGTAGTGCCTTGGACACTCTTCTTAATGGCCCTTAAATCTCAGAACTAGCTATAAAGGTGTTTTTGAAAGGTTCCTACCTATGGTCTTAGCCGCCTCTGAGGCCTGGTCTCTGCTGGTCTCATAACAGTCTTTCAAACCTGGGAATGATTTGCCACCTTTAAACTAATAGTAGGTACCTCAGCCATGGGTTCCAGTGTCCCCCCCCCCTTTTTTTTTTTCTATCACTGGGTTTCCCTGAGAACGAATCAACACATCTCTAAAAAATATCCACAAAGCAGGCCCTCCTTTCACAGCAACCCTCTCTCTGAGCCCTACCACAGCCAAGGCTAATGACCCTGAGGGCCACGGTAGACCCAGAATAATGAATTGTTCAGCAGATGATATACTTCGACCAGAAACTGATGCATTAAGGGTCTGTTTTAATTCCATTCCCTTCTATATTTGATGGGGACTCTTGGGAATTGTGATGGGAAACTTGTTGATTAACTTCAGCTTTGAAAAAAAATATTCCCAGCAAAGAAACTGCTTTGACCACTGCTTTGGATTGGACAGTCCGTTCCTCCAAGGCAGCAGACTCACTACTCTTTTAAGTATTCCAGGCCCTTACTGAAGGCAGATCAATACCTTCCTCACATTGAGTCAAACTTGTTTTCCTAATACTCCATGGATCTTAGCCAGACCGTCAGCCATGACAAAGAATAAATCTCCTCACACTTTGGTGTGGCAGCCCTTCAGATATTTGAAGATGGTTTTCATGACCTCTTGATGCATTTTCTTCCTTACTGTCCTTTTCTTCAAAAAGACCACATGTGACCCCTGATTATCCCAGTTGTCCTGTGCTAGTGTGTCCCTGCCTTTTAAATTATCTTCTGCAGATAAGAACAAAGTATTCCAGTTACAAAGTTGCCCACTGATCAGCTATAGGACTTCTATAGTCCCCAGCTTCCTTGTCTTCCCATTCTGAGAATTAGGCCAGTTACTTGTTCCAATAAAGCCCCTTCAAGGTCTAAAGCTCTGTAATCCAAGTTCTAGAGAACAGAAAGAACAGGGAAATGTCTTTTCTACTTCCCCACCCATTTCTCTTTGGTGGCACCCTATTCTCTACATGCAACCTAAGGTTACAGAGACACTTGTTTAAAAATTAGTCACCAACTCCACTCTACATCAGTAAACAGCAGTCTTTGGGTTAAATGGAAAATGAAATAGTGAGGCTGGGAACATAAAAGCTGGTTTCAATGAAGTCCTCAATCAACAGCTCTTAAAGTTCTAATGAAACGACCAGAAATTCTTCGGTGCCTCCTGGAGCTGTGTGCGGGAAGTTTGGTCTAGTCTCCAACAAAACCAGTGAACACCATCCGAGGGCTCATTATGCCTAGGAACATATTCCTAAAGTGCTTGCCGCCTGCAGAAAATATCACAGAGTCCTGGAATGAGGGATTTCCTCTGAGAGGTGTCACTGGGCATTTCTCAAAGATGAGACAAGCCTTAAGGAACAAGCTGCCACTTGAATAAGCTGCTTTTCTGGATACAATTGTGATGACAGCTGCAATGCCAAGTTGCCACAGAGGGAAATATTGTTTTGTTCTTCTGGTGGGCCAGATCCTTTGAAGTGAGCAAGATGATCCCATGAGGTTTACTAAGCAAAGCTGGCCTTAGGCAAAATTGTCAAGTAAGGAACATTTCTTTACTACACTCCTACCCCCACTCCCGCCCTGAGTTCACAGAACCCATTTCTTCCCACTACTATCCCGCACCCTCTGCAATCTCCCTTGTCAGCTAATGGCTCTTCTTCCCTTCTCCCCTTGAAATTCATCTTTCCTGAGCCCATTCCCACCCACTTCCAAAACACTGCTCTGGTCTAATGATTTACCTCAAATTTAAGTGCTAATGGGTGAAAATGCCCCAGGATTCACATACCCCGTTAAAGCTGGATACTGTGTTTGTGGACACAATGGGGACATTGCTGGAAGATTAAGGGCCACAGAAACCAATGTGAGTGAGAATCTATACCAGGAAGGCTATCTGATCCCCGCATATCCCAAATCACTCCAAGGCAGTCAAGCAGTCCTCACTTTGGTCAGTTTGGCTTACCACAAAGTCTCCTATAAGGCACATTGCTCACTCAGACTCACTGAGAATTCAAGCAAATGGCTGCTTATATTTCCAGTATAGGACCCTTGAGGGCTATGAAAATAGCACTGCAAGGACCACTCGCTTTGTGATACTATTCCTCTGGGGAGCAGACTGACATTTCATTCAGCAATCTCCATTACAGTTGGTAACAAAAAAACATTTGCAAAAGTATCTGGATGCTGCTACTAGACTGGCACTCTTAGGTCAGAGATGGACAGTGTGTGACAAATAGCAAACTGGGTTAAACAAGGTGCAAAAGTGAAGGGTGCAGTATGCCAACTTAGGGGCTAGATAAAACAGGAATCCAATGCCAGTTCTTTCACTATCTGACTGACTTACTGAATTTTGGTTTCCTCATCTGAAAAATAGCCATATAATCTACATCAAATGGTTTGTGTGAAGATAAAGTTAAATTAGATAGCACACATTCACCAAAATGCTGGTTCCCTTTTCTTATGTCCCCACCGTCACTGACATAGGCCTTATTGCTTATGAAAGTGAGCACTCAATTATTTTACATTTGCAGAAGGGGGAAAGGGTTACTAATCTATCCAATGTATTAAATAAGACAACAGAAAGAATTTTAATCCTACGTAGAAAAACAAGCAATTTCCAAATAGCTGAGCATCTATTTACTACTTAAACTCTACTTAATTTTTCATTAAAGCAAGAACTTGGAAAGATATTTGACAAAACGTTGTCAGTTCCTTTGAATTACTGTCTTTACCATTACTGAAACTAATACAATTATATTTCTTTTCAAGTAATCTATAATTAAGAGGGGTTTTTTTTTTTAACTAATTCAGCCTGGTTTACCCACAATTAATTGAAAATAGTTGGGTTTTCCTGTAATATTCCAAAGCAAGAGATTGGGTATAAAACCTAAAACCTTTGCTTAATTGTCCTGGGCAAGCACTTTCCTAGGATTTGAAATGCTGGCATGTGATGTCTACTTCCAAGGTATCGGCTGTTGCTAGGAAAGGGTCTTTGTAGGCAGATAAATTCTTCTTCAATTAAAAAGGGTGCCGCCAAGATGAGCACACTGTACGACTGCAAAGGCTCCAATATAAGCAGCCTCATTCATAAACTTCAGCAGGCTCTGCTTTTTCCCCTGACCTCCCAGAGTTCAATAAGAAACAATATGCCTTTGGGTGTTCAAGCCCTGTGCTCTGGAAGATCCCATTGGAAAATCAGCCTCAATGTGTGTAAACTAGACCGCTGGAGGTCTGAAGTGGTGCCACTAATTGGTTGGTGCTGGAAGAAATATGTAGTGTGTGAATTAGTGAGAAAAAGATGCCTTTGCACTGCTTTGACACAATTACATACTATCCATAACTCCTCTTGGGTTACCGTCAACCCCGGCAGCTTATTATTTTAAGAGAAGCTGTCCGGTGATTTTATCTGCAGCTGTCCCTTCTGTGTACACACTGGTGTGTGCCAGTGTGTGTGCCCCCAAGCAGCGGCAAGTCCTAAGCAGTCCCACACAACTTCTGGAGTGGAAGCTGCCCTTCTACTGTAATCCGTTTTCATTAGCACCCTTTGAGCTCATCCCTTCTTGGTACACGGCACTTCATCACCTTTATTTTCTATCATAATTGCATGTGAAAGATTTCCCTTTTGATAGACTCTGGATGCCAAGCTGGTACAGAAGAGTGTTGAAAAGTGTCATGTGACCTGCCGGCTGTAGAAGGAAGCCCATACACCTGTGGAAGACAAACAATTTTTCAGAGATATGACATATCTATCATCTGTCCACAGGATATGAGCTGTTCTGTCTGCTTAATAGCAAGAGGCTATGAATGGCAAAATAGGAAGTGCTGAAAGAAATCGGTAGCACACAGCACACTGTCTGGCAGGCCTCCCCAGGTCCAGCCGCATGGAAATCTGCACAGTACTTGTCACCGTGGCAGGCAGAGCGGCTAGCTGTAGCCCTGTTTCTGTTCCCTGTCACGCTGTCATTCAGGTGCCATCACCTGCTGACAGGGCCGCATGGTTCTCAATGATAGCCCAGGTCTCTATTCACACCTCATCCCATGACCGTTGAGAAAGATCTGACACCAACCAGACATGTCTCTAACAAAACATCCCCATCTCCAAGATAGATTGTTGTCAGGGCCTGCCCTGCTCCGGCCCCCCAAGGCTTGATTCCTCCAGGTGCAGCTATTCACCTCTCCCCGTTCAATCAGGGCCAGGCAGGTCTGTTTTCAGCTGGAGTCTGAGCATACTTCAGGGCTCCGCGACTCTCCGTTACCTGTTGTCCTTACCTAGTTTGCAAGTCTTTCTTGCTAGGATCTCAAAGCTTTAGCTGGCTTGTCAGCAACAACAGTGACCACACCAGAGGTAGAAGAAACAATATAAGCTTTAAGAATAATAGCTTATTGAACACTTTTGTGTACTGGGCACTGTTCCAAGAACTATACATGTATTAAATCAAAGGGACCACCCCCAACACCTCTAGGGGATAGGTGAGACTGTTATTCTTTTTCATGGACTAAGAAACTAGGCAAGGGCCCACAAAGAGAAATAGGACAGGGCTGGCTTCAGAATCCTAGCTGTCTTTGCCCACAGCCATAACTCACAGCCATCATGATAAACCAGCACCATAAGCATATGTACTGTGTGCTTGCTTCATACCAAGTGGCCTCCATATTTCACTTCTGAGCCTCAGCACAATTTTAACCCTGGCAATATCTCTAAGACCCAGATACTAAGCAATTTGTTCAATAAATGGTGGGGCCCGGATTTGAACCAAGGCCTCTGTGACTCTAGAATCCATGATCTTTCCACTAGTACCATGTCTCACACACTTGCTGAAGGTTGATGGGTCATAGATCATTCCTATCATGGCACCCGATGGCTTACAAGTTTGAGGCAGTGAGAACAGGTACATTCTGCTTAGACCATTAGCGGGTCCTCAAGGACTTGAGGCCTTTCTTTGTCCATCACCGTTAGAAAGAAATCTTGGTGTGCTGCAAGTATCCTGATAAGATGGAGAAGAATAATGTCCTCCTTTTACTCAAAAATCCCTAGCCCCTTTCAGAATGTTCAAACAACTCTGCATTCTGAGAATTAACTCCACTTGGTCATCCTTTCTATATACTGCTGGATTTGATTTGTAAAAATCTTTGAAGAGTTTTTATATCTTTGTTCATAGAGGGTCTAGTGTTTTCTTTTCTCATAATTAGTTTTGGGTTTGGTATCAGAATAATGCCAATTATTAATGCATAAATAGAAAAGTATTTGCTCTTCTTCAATTTTCTAGAAAAGTTTGTGAGGAATTGGCATTAGTTCTTCATTAAATGTTTTGTAGAATTTACCAGTAAAGCCATACTTAAATCTAAAGTTTTCTTTGTGGCAAGTTCAACTACAAATTCAATTTAAAAAAATGAATGGGGCGCCTGAGTGGCTCAGTCAGTTAACGTCTGTCTGCCTTTGGGTCAGGTCATGATCCCAGGGTCCTGGGATCAAGCCCCATGTCGGGCTCCCTGTTCGGTGGAAAGCCTGCTTCTCCCTCTCCCTCTGAAGCTCCCCCTGCTTGTGCTAGCTCTCTCTCTCCCTCTCTCTCTTTCTGTCAAATAAATAAATAAAATCTTTTAAAAAAATTAAAAAAATAAATATATGGCTATAGAGCTTATCTATTTCTTCTTGAGAGTGCTTTGGTAGTTTGTGTCTTTGAAGAAACTATCCACTTAATCCAAGTTGCCAAATTTACTGGTATAAAGTAGTTCATAATCTTTCCTTTTTACATTTTTAACATCAGTAACATTTCCTTGTCCATTCCTGATAATGGTAATTTATGCCTTCTTTCTTTTTTTCCTAATTAGTATAGCTAGATGTTTATTGATTTTATTAATCTTCTATGAAGACAAGATTTTTCTTTTCATTGATTTTTCTCTTTTGCTTTTCTCTTTTTCTATTTCATTGATTTCTGCTTGTACCTTTATTATACTCTTTCTTCTGATAACTTTGGAACTCTAATTATAGCCATATTAGTCTGCTTGAAGTTGTCCCACAGCTCATGGTTTCTCTGCTCAATTTCTTCAGTGACTTTTCTTTCCGTGTTTCATTTTGAAGAGTTTCTATTGTTAAAACATCAAGTGATTGTCTAACCTACTGCTAATCTCACCCAGTGTATTTTTCATCTAGACATGGCATTTTTCATCCTAGAAGTTTGCTGTAGGTGTTACTCCCTGTCTTGTATATTTCTTCTTAATACACTCAGGCGTTCCTTTATCTCCTTAAGCATGAAGAATATAGTTATAGTATCTATTTTAATACCTTCGTTTGCTAATTGTATCATCTGTGTTTGTTCCTACTGGTAGATTTTTCTTCTTATTACGGGTCATGTTTCCAATATTTCATTGGAGGTCAGATATTTTAAGTTAATCTTGCTGGGGGCTGGATATTTTATATTTATTTAAATATTGTTGAGCTTTGTCTCACCTCCCCAACACCACCCCCCAGGACAAAGTTACTTATAAATAGGCTGGTCCTTTTGAAGACTGCTCCTTAGTTTTGATAGGCAGGACCAGAGCAGTCTTTAATTTTATCCTACTGCTGGGGCAATACCCTTCTGAGCACCCTACTGGATACTTTATACATTACAATTTTTACACTCTAGCTAATGGGAAAAACTCTACTTTGGGTCCTGTATGAACTTCCAAGGTTGCTCTGCCTGTTCTTTTCCAGTGCTTCTTTCCCCAGCTTCCAGTAATTTCCTCATACCATGCTCCAAGGACAGGAGAGGAATCCTTCCTAAAGATCTTCAGAGCTTTTTCTCTGTGCAACTCTCTGCTTTCCATCAACTTTCCTTTTTGGTACTCTTCTCTTGAGGATTCTAGCCATTTCAGGCTTCCCTAACTCTCACCAGTGTCTCTCAACTGAGGGAGATCAGCGGACTCAGTTTCAGTTGGCCCTTCCTGTGATCCTGCCTACATCCACTCTCCAGAGAACAAGCCGGGGCAATTATAGGGTTTAGTCTGTTCTCTTTCTCTTGGGGATCTATGTTCTGTTCTGCCAATTGTCCAATGTGTGCAGATTATCATTTCATATATAATGTCCAGCTTTCAAAATTCTATAGGGCAGGAGGGAAAATACAGTCCCTTCTTCACAGCCAGCAACGGAAATCCCCCTAATTGTTATGATATACCTTCGAAGGAGACTTTAGGTCCATGCTTTAAGGGGACATATCTCGAAGGATCACACATGGCCTGCGTTACTTCTGGTTACGTTTCAAATTTTTCTCCTTCCTTTTTTCCACTCACTGACGATTTTGAAAGTGAAAGCCTGAGCAATGGTAGTGGAGGAGATGATTATACCAATGAGTCTGGCAAGCCTCCTATTAACTCCAGCATAACTACTTTCAGGATGAATGAGGAGAAATGACTCCTTTCTTTTCCTTCTTGAAAGGTCCAAAGACAATATCATTTAAGGCAAGCACAACATGAAAATCATGCTTCTGTGGATATTAATCCCTTATCAAATATATGGTTTGCAAATATTTTCTTAATTCCATAGATTCCCTTTTCATTTTGTTGATTGTTTCTTTTTCCGTTAGAAGCTATTTGTAGTTTACTGTAGACCCACTTATTTATTTTTGCTTTGGTTGTTTATGCTTTTAGTACCACATCTGAAAATTTGTTGCCAAAACCAATGTCAAAGAGCTTATTCCCTACGTTTTCTTCTAGAAGTTTTGCAGTTTCAGGACACACGCTTAAGTCTTTAATCCACTTTGAGTTAATTTTTGTGAGTGGTGTAAGACAGGGGTCCATATTCATTTTTCTGCATGTGGTTATCTCATTTTCCCAGCACCATTTGTTGAAGAGATTATCCTTTCCCCGTTAGGTATTCTTGGCTCCCTTATCAAATATTAGTTGACTGTATATGTGGGGGTTTATCTCTTGTCTCTTGATTCTGTTCTACTGGTCTATGCATCTATTTTTATGCCAGTACCATACAGTTTTGATTACTATAACTTTGTGATATAGTTTGAAATGAGGAAGTATGATGCTTCCAGCTTTGTTCTTCTGTTCCAAGATTGCTTTGGCTATCTGGGGTCATTTGTGGTTTCCATAGAAACTTTAGGATTTTTCTTTTCCATTTCTGTGGAAAAACCATCAGAATTTTGATAGACATTGCATTGGATCCATAGAAGGCTTTGGGTAATATGAACATTTTAACAATATTAATTCTTCTGATCCATGAACATGGGATATTTTTCATTTGTTGGTGTCTTCTTTAATTTCTTTCATCAAAGTCTTATACTTTGCTGTGTATAGGTCTTTCACCCCCTTGGTTAAGTTATTCCTAGGTGTTTTATTGTTTTTGATGCTATTGTGAATGAGATTTTTAAAAATTTCTTTTTTAAACATGTCACTGTTAGTGCAGAGAAATGCAACTGATCTGTGTGTTGATTTTGTATCCTGCAACTTTAATTCATTCATTAACAGGGTTTTTTTTTTTTTTTTGGTGAAGTCTTTAAAATTTTCTATATATAACATTATATCATCTACAAATAAAGACCATTTTCCTTCTTCTTTTCTGACTCAGATGCCTTTTATTTCTTTGTCCTGCATGATTGTTTCAGCTAGGACTTCTAGTGCTATGTTGAATAGGAGCGGTGTGAATGGGCACCCTTGTTTTATTCCTGATCTTAAATGAAGTTCTCAATCTTTACCATTGAATATGATATTAGCTGTGAGTTTGTCATATGTAGCCTTTATTATGCTGAGGTATGTTCCTTTTATAACCCAATTTGTAAGTGTTTTTGTCATAGAAAAAATGCTGTAGTTGGCAAAGTGCTTTTTCTGCACTGAATGAGAGGATCATATGATTTTTATCTTACGTTCTATTGATGTGATGTATCATAACAAAAAATATCTGATTAAAAAAATGGATGAACTGAATAGACATTTTTCCAAGGAAGATATGCAAATGTCCAATGGGTACACAAAAACATGTTTGATATCACTAATAATCAGTGAAATGCACATCAAAAGCACAATGATATATCACCTCCCACCTGTTAGAACAGCTAGTATCAAGACAAGCAATAAAAAGTCCTGGGGAGGATGTAAGGAAAAGGGGACCCTTTTGCACTGTTGGTGAGAAAGTAAATTGGTTGAGCCACTATGGTAAACAGTATAAAAGTTCCTCAAAAAATTAAAAATAGAACATATGATCCAGCAATCCCACTTCTGGGAATATATCCAAAGGATAATATTGCAACATTATTCATGAAAGCCAAGATATGGAAACAACCTAAGTGTCTACCAATGGATAAATGGATAAAGAAGATATTTTACATACATACACACACACACACACACACACACACACACGCAAGCACACAATGAAATATCATTCAGCCACGAGACAGAAGGAAACCCTGCCTTTTGTGACAACATGAATGAAACTTGTGGGCATTATGCTAAGTGAAATAAGTCAGACAGAAAAAGAAAAATACTATATGACATTACTTATATTTGTAACTAAAAAAAAAAAAAAAAAAAGCCAAGCTCAAAGAAACAGAGAGTAGAATGATGGTTATCAGGGGCTGAGTGAAGGCAGGAGGTTGGGCAGTGGGTAGAAGTGGGGAGATGTTTGTCAAAGAGTACAAACTTCCAGTTAGAAGATGAGTAAGTTCTGGGGATCTAACACACAGCACTGTGACTTGGGTTAACAACATTGTATTACATTAGTAACCTTTATTTGCGGTTTCACTTTCTGTTCTTCCAGTTACGTGTTGTAAACCACAGTCTGGAACCAGATGATCTTCCTTCTGACATCACCAGAAGGTCAACAGTAGCCTAACACTATGTCACGATGCCTATGTCATTCACCTCACTTCATCTCATCATGTAAGCATTTTATCATCTCACATCATCACAAAGAGGGTGAACATAGTATAATAAGATATTTTGAGAGAGAAAGAGAACACATTCACATGCTTTTATCACAAATGTATTGTTATAATTGTTTTATTATTATTATTATTATTATTAATCTCTTACTCTTCCCAATTTTTAAGGTAAACTTTATTATAAGTATGTATTTATAGAAAAAACATAGTAGAGATAGGGTTCAGTATTATCTGTGGTTTCAAGCAGGTTTCACTGGTGGTCTTAGAATGTATCCCCATGGATAAGGGGTTGACTACTGTATAAGCTTGAAAGTTGTTAGGAGAGTAGACCGTACGTGTTCTCAGCACAACAAAGAAACAGTAATTATGTGGTGTATCATGGAGGTATTAGCTAACGCTATGGTGATGATCATTTTGCAAAATATAAGTGTGTCAAATCAACACCTCATATACCTTAAACTTACACAATGTTATATGTCGACTATAGCTCAAGCTGAATAAAATATACTCCATTTTCAAAAGAAGAGAAAAAATCAAAGAAAGTCAGGCTACTGCTCTCATTCAAATGCAGACTTAGGGGACAAAAGTTCTTAAAATCAGCTCTTCTCTTTAGGCACGAATGTAGCTGCAGATAGCAGCACAAACTTTTTGCCTCCTCATAGGAAGCAAATGCAATTCCATCTATGAGACAAAACTAAATATTAATCTTGTCCTGAATTTAACACATACACTAATAATGGCCAATATTTATTGTACGTTTAGTGCCGGGTACTCTTTTAAACATTTCATACATTTTAACTCATTGAATGCCAAAAACACCTTGTGGGCTTGGTAGTCATATTATCTGAACTTTACGGGTGGGAAAGTGAGATAGGCTCAAAGAAGTAAAAGAACTTGCTCAAGGTCTCAGAGCTAGTTAGTGGTAGAAGCAGGACCTAAACTCTTGCTGTCACTCTTAATCAATAAACCAGTGCCTAGGTAAACACATTCACTATATCTCTTGGAGGCTAGATGCAGAGGCCTAATACAAGAATCTTCAGGAAGTTAACATAAACCTGGCATAGACTGGCATAGACTTGAAGACAGATACACAGGCACATCTGAGGATGTACCTGTTTGTCAACGCATCCCTCCACTGTGTGGTAGGTTGGACAAATCAGTTTTCATTTTCTTCAAATTCAGAAGAAACACATTGACCAGGCTAGTCCCTATGTTCCTGGACTCCCTGGCAGGGGAATGGTCTTACTCTTCTAGCCCCAGTCTCTCGCGGAACTCTGTACAGAATAAAATAACCTGCAATTTCTACGAGGACCAGAATCAGTCAAACAAATGGTTGAAAGTCTATAGCCCAACTCCTTGATTATTTTTCCTTTCAGCTTTTTCTCTGGATATCCTTGGGCATAGGCTACAGAAAACTTCTCTGGAAAAAGAGCATCACCCCGATGTGACATTTTGAAAGCCCTAACAGTGGTTTTCAACACATTATTTTTCCATGAGGGGGTGACTAAAAAATTGTGGAGATTTTTTTTTTTTTTTGGTTGCTCCAATGACTGTGGAGTACTACTTACAGTTAGTGGACAGGAATGGGAGGCAAAACCTCTTAGAATGCATGGGGTGGTCTTACATACTGATGAACTGTCCTATCAGAAATAATAAGAGTTTTTTCTTATCAAGTACCATATATTGGAGTCTACCAGTTCTACTCAAACTGAGATAGAACCTTTTTTTTTTTCCCCATTAACTTCTAAAACCATAAGAACCTTGAGCTTGCTTTCTTCTAAGACCCATGATCTAAGAATGACTTTCTGGCTATAACTAAATCTCCACAGACCTACTGCAGAGGTTAAGCCAGCATCTGAGCCTTCCCAGATGATCGCTGACAAAAATTCCTAGAAGGCATAGACCTACATCCTTCTACCTCAGAAATGTTAATATAGAGCCTCAGTTATTTAGCCACTGGCCCTCGGACCAGCTTCCTACGCGCTTTAACAGAAGAGCTTCTCCAACAGTGGGATAGAAAAGAGAAGCTCCAGCATGAAAGGTGTAGGAAAAGTCACTGCTATCTATAAGGGAAAGAATAATTCAGAGGCTCCAAAGACTGTGGCTGAAGAGCACAAAAGAAATTTTCCTCACAGGATGGAGATTAGAATGGATTCAGACATAAATGTCAGTACTTGCTTGAGCTGAACTATTCTGAGAACTGAAAACAGTGAAGAATGGTTAGTTGTAGCAATAAGATCCAGTTTTACGTCGAAGAATTCTATCAGCAACAGACCTGATCCAATCATGGTATCTGTACTAAACTTCCCTGCCAATAATTGTAGGATTACTATGGGGGCAGGTTGGAAGGAACTACTCTATGGAAAGGGAGACTGATTATCAATAGTTCTTAGTTCCCCATAATATGGTTTTCTGAGATGCATGTTATCTTTTTCCCTCTTTGGGTTGCTTTCTTTCCTCCACAGTTCATAAAGTGTCTACATAGTGAATGCCATTTTACCTTCAATTCACTTTTGTTCTGTATTATGTATTAGCTCCAGGGAGAAATAGTGAGTCTCATGGAGTGCATATATGTTTTAGAATTCCAAAGCAAATGTTTAAAATAAGATCTAATTTTAAGAATGTGAAACAGAAGAATTTGGGGAAGAGGGATACGGAAACAGATCTGATAACTTTACATTGAATTTTTTAGCAAAACATGATTACAATTAGATAAACACAGATGAATTTTTTCTGTTCCCTAACAATTGTCTATTATGCTTTCTTAAAGGAATTTCCAATGCCATATTTTCATTTTCAGTCCAAATAAATGTGTAAAAAACCTCTTTAAAAAAAAAAAAAGGACATGGTTCCTGTTGAGAAACACTTTTAGAACATGGTTTCATTCAGCACTGGCCTTCTTTCCTTTCCTTCATTTTTCCATCTTCACCCTCAAACTTCCGAAACATTAAACGCCATACCAGATTCAAATAGACTGTCAAATACCATCACCAAGTTCACCAGGTTCAAGAATAATACTTATATTTGAACAGAGTGTTCAAAACAGTAGTGGCAAAGAAACTGAAGATTGCCATTGCTCAGCTCTGGAAACTGAAGTCACGAGGACACTAGCGTATAATTCTACCCACATGCATATTTTCTGTAGGAACCCCAGAGTGTGGCCTCCCAATTCACATGAGAAACCAGCATGACCCATATGGGTTCCCAGTAATGTGGTACATGAACAACTTAACCAGATTTTCCTGGAGCTCATAGCTATTTTGAGGTGGTTCAGGAAATGGATGTGGTTTTGGTGAGAAATTGTATAATTCAAAATCCTGTGGCTAAAAAGTCAGCAAAAGTCCTGTGGAAGAAGAGACAGATTTGCCCATGTTTCAGCTCATTATTTAATTTATAATTCATAATGCAGGCAGTTCTTCCTAAGAACAAAAAAACTAATCCTAAAGTTGGCCCCAAATAGACATTCTTTAAAATTGGGTGTTTATTTTCCTGCAGTCTATAATGCCTATTTAAAAAATAAAACAAAACAAAAATACTGTGTGATCCACAAGGAAGGTCACAGATCCTCCTTCTCTGAATATTCTTGCCAGGGATCAGCAAACTTTTTCTGTGAAAGGACAGACAGTGAACACCTTAGGCTTATGGGCCACCTATAGTCTTCTTCACATATTTCATATTCTTGTTTTTTTAAAAACCTTTTAAAAATGTAAAAACCATTCTAGTTCAGATGTACAAAAGTTACTGTTCTCATCTGTCCCATGAGTTGTAGCTTGCCAGCCCCTGTACTAGATAAATAGGTGGACAGTCTTAGCAAGCACTACTCATTAGAGGGTGAGATAAATACCCACCCTACACTCCCTGCTAGCTCTCTAATTTAATGGAATTGACAAAGATAAATCTGCAAAATTTTCAAACAGATTTTAAATCATCAGTGGATATTTCAATATGTGACAAAATAACTTTGTCTTAGTAAAGACAAAAAAAAAAATCCTTGTACTCAATCTCCTATACTGCAAACTCACCCTGTATATTATTATCTCTGATTCTTTATTAGAAAAAAATTAGACATCGTTATTAAATGACCTCTAAAGAAGCTTCCAGTCTTGGTTCTCCTAGATTCCATTAATGGCCCTCCAAAGCTCCAGAGGGCTATTAAGGAAATGTCCCAAGCAATCTTCACTGTATTAAGAAAAACTCAGTGAGATGATTGTCACCCTACTTGACTGTCTCCAGAAAAGCAAACTGTCTTCATTTTGCTCTGACTGAACCTCCCAACAGAGAAGATGGCATCCCAATGGTTTTAGCTAAACGTATTGTCATGAAAAAATAGACTATGGATTCATGAGATGAACTCATCCTCAGAAACAATTGATGTGGCTTTTATTTTTTTTAAGATTTTATTTATTTATTTAAGAGATAAAGAGAGAGAATCAGCAGGGGGATGAGGCAGAGGAAGAGTGAGAGGAAGAAGCAGACTCTCCACTCTGTGGGGAGCCCCATGCAGGGCTTGATCCCAGGACCCTAAGGTCATGACCTAAGCCAAAGTCAAACGCTTAACCAACTGAGCCACCTGGTGCCCCAAGGTATGGGCTTTTCAGTGGTCATTTTAGGAGGGAATGAGGCACTATATAGACCAGGAATCAAAATCATAGGAATTTTTTATGATTCCAGAGCCTTTTAACTCTACCATATTTTTTTTATTTTGTGATTCTCAAAGCTATTACCAGTAAAGTCCATTAAAACACACCTTTCTGATCCTTAGTTTTATATCATTATGTTTTCTTAAAGCAGCAGATTGGGCAAAGCCACATATGAGTTATGCAGAGGGATGTCTTCTAGATACTGGCCACACAGTAATGCTTTGTGAGTAGCATAATTTTCTACAAGTAGAAAAAAAAAATGTTTACTTTCTGTTGCTCTCCAATATGTAGAACACAGTCAATGGTAAAAGCGTATACTTTCATGGATTTACCAGACGTACATTTAGAACTGAACTCGACTGCCTGGGACTCATGTTAAGTAGGATTAATAAGATATTTCCCATCCTGCACATTCAGAAACAGTTGGTCCTGCTCAGATTTCTCTCCTCACTCAAGTTCCCTAAAGATAAATGAGCTTTATACCACAGAAAGGAAACAGGTCATTTATCTGACATCACATTATTTACTGACATTAAAAATGATAATATCCATCAACAAGCAGCCAAACCCCAAGTAGGTCACACTGAGAACAAAGCTACAACTGTCTTTCTTTGATACAGTTACAAGGAGAGTCCGACAGAGCTGCCATTTATGTTCCAATAATGTCACTATTGTCACAAGAAGCTCACATTCTAATGTTGTTAACATAATTTTCCACGCATTTGGGACCAGGGAACTCTCTTTTGGTCTTTTCTAAACTTTTTATAAAAATAAAACCTGGAATTTTAATGACAGGGCCATGGACATATTTGCTTTGGTGGGAAGAGGTTTTTTATTTTAAAAATATATATCTTTCCCTTTTATTGTCTTATTTTTTTTTAAGTTACCATTACCTATAATCCTTATAATGACCCAATAAGGCAGACATTATTATTTAAATTCTTTGGATAAGTAAATAACTTGAGGGTCAAAGAGGTTTGTTAAAAACATTACCCAAATTGATTGGGCTAGTAAATGGTAAATTCAGAACTGAAACCCAATGGTTTGTCTGATTCAGTTAGTGATCTTGCCCCATGTCTTTCCCTCTCCTTTCACTCCCTCTTTCCCTTTCTTCACTCTCCTTCTTCACTCCAAGCCCCTATCCAGCCAGCCAGCCAGCCAGCCAGCCAGCCAGCCAGCCATTCCATCAATCCATCCATCCATCCATCCATCCATCCATCCATCCACCCATCCATCCACCCACCCATTCATCTGTCTACCCATTCATCCACCATCCATCTACCTAGCTACATACCTACATCTCTTTCTACCTTCCTAAACAAACAGACACTTCGTTTTTCTTAAAAGAATCGTCCTGAAATGACTTCATTCCATCCCAAAGTAAACACCACAATGCTGACTGCCTTAACAAAACTTAAGTACATGCAAACTATACTTACAGGATTGACTAATATTTTGGGTTGTTAGCTTAAACTCAAGAAAAACCAAATGTGATGGATTGGCAGGAATGACCCATCAGCTGGGGTTATCCAGAGAACAAAAAAGCCAAAGAAATGGTGAACAAAGACTACAAATGTAGTTATTGAAGAATATTTTTTACACCCAAAACTATGTTTTATGAAACTTGAACTACAGCTCCACTACCATTTAAAAACAAAGCATACCGGAATCGGATTTTCTTCCGTTACACTCACAGAGTGGAATCAGCAACAACAATGGCTCCTCATATGGTGAAATTTTCTAAGGTACAAACTCTTACCACATCTCATGCCCTTCATCCTCGCCTGTCCTGTTAAAAGACAAAGCAGGAAGTCCACTTGGACACTTACAGACCCCCTGGCCTGATAAGTGCTCCCTCTGTCCATCATTTGTTTCATGCATTTCAGTGTGCCTATCTTAGACTGTGTCTTTCTAATGCGAGAACAGCATGGTAAGAGAAGAAAACATGTAATATGATGACTTATTTGCCAAGATGACTCCAAACAACTGATTTCACAAGTTTTATTTGTTCGTTTATTTCCCAGAACTGTCCAAACTGATGACAGTGTAGACACTTGTGATATGAAAAAGGAAGACTGGCTTTAGCACATGACCAGCATGCTCATTTCCGACTGGTAAATGCATCTTGGCTCCCCGGCTACATTCTGATCGGGATGAATTACACATATAATTCAAAATCAAGAAAACTGCTCAAGTACAACGTGTGAGGCTTCTGCCAAAGTTGAAAATCATTAGGAACCATGATTTTGGCTGAGCACACAGCTCTGTTTTCAACTCTTTTATTTCTGTATTATTGCTCATTCACTTAAAGAGAAATACATGAGGCAGAGACAAGATCTCTTTCCCTTTTCATGTTTCTCCAATTTATCTTCCTTGGCATAATAAATTTCTCAAGCCGGAGTTGAGTGTTGTCTTATTTCCCTCTGTTTTTTCCATTATCTCGTTTATCTCTCATTTATTTTTTAGTTTTTTCTCTTATCACAACAGTTTCTCGGGACATCATAAAGTTGGAACGAGTAACCTCCCACCCTTCTGTGGTTGCTTACAGATACTTCAGGCTCCACTCTCTCGGTCACATGCCCTTGTTATTTTGGCACATTTGGAAAGAGAGAGAAATCTGAGATATACCTCGACCAGAACTGACAGCTCAACTGTAGACTACTTTTGATAAATAAAAATTACTCTTTGTATGAAACTTTCTCTGGTAGGAAAATAATTTTAAGCAAAACCTGCTTGGGTACCCTTGCTTACTCTGAAGAGTTGAGGGAGTCCAACCAATTATGGTTTCAGTGGGATTTAGTGTGAAGAGCACTGGACAAAGACTAGTGGTCCTAGAATCTAATTTTTCTTTTAAAGCCAATTTTTTAAAGTTCTTATTTGGAGTATTTCAAAAATATGTTTGTATTCATAAATATAGAGACAATGTATAATCAGTCTCCTGAATCTGTAAGTCAACACACAGCTGATCTTATTTCTATTATACGCACCTTCATCAAGTTCCTTTTCTCCTAAACAGATTTTTTTTAAGAGAGGGAGTGGGGAGAGGGGAGAGAATTATAGGCAGGCTCCACACCCAGTGTACAGTCCGACTTGGGGCTCTCAATCTCACAACTCTGAGATCATGACCTGAGCCAAAATCAAGAGCAGGACACTTAACCAACTGAGCCACCCAGGTGCCTCCCCAAGCATATTTTTTTAAATTAGTCCCAGAAATCATATAATATCTTCCATACATATTCCAAGGTATTTCTAAGAGATACTGGCTTGTAAATTTTAAAAATGTAACCACATTATCATTATTATACTTCTAATACTTATAATTCGTGATATCAAATATTCAGTATATGTCCATATTTCCCTGGTCATGTCATAAAATTTTTAATATCCATTTTGTTCAAAAAAGGGCCAAACATTGTCCACATAGCTAGCACAACTCTTGATGCGAGTTTCTCCCTTTGAATCTAAGAATGATAATGGTTGTTTTATTTTTAGCATAATGACTTTTAAAACGTATTTACCAATTTAAAAAATAAAGTACACAAATTAACTTTTAAGATTTTCATTATGTATACTTATCCAGAAATAAGGTTATTGTTTTGTTAATAAATGTATGATCCTGTATATATTTTTCTACTTACCATGGGATTTTCTTTGAGATTGATTCCCATTGATCCATTTTAACTTCTGTCTAGAATTCCACCTCATGGAAGACTGCATTTTATCTAATCTCCTATTAATGGATATTTATTTTGTTTCCAATTTCTCACAAAACAGTGTTATAATGGACATCTTTATAAATGCTACCTTACGCATATATGCAAACTTCTTCAGAACATATACTTATGTATAAAAATTTCTGGATTACTGGTAGAAATAATATTTATAACGATTGCTAAAGTGACCGATTCCTAATTGATTTTACATCCACCATCAGTAGATAAGAATTCAACACAATGACCTTCAAGGTTTCTTGAAGCTTTGACAGTCAATGAGTCAATCCATTGAACTTATTTTTTAATGGCTGCATCTTTAGTAATATTAATGGTGGAGACATACGTTACCGATTTTGACATTTCTAATAATGTCTTCTATTACTCCCAAGTAGCACTGTCTCTTTACAAACATATATCAGTTTTCATTTTGCAAGAGTCTCAGCTAAAGACTCAAGCTAAATCACAAGGGATCATGTACTTCCTGGCCTCAAATTTGGAGAAATAGAATAGGTGCCTAAAATTTAAGTAATAATTCAAGGTGGTTGACAGCAAGCCAACAGTAGAGTCTAGACCTGCCATCAGTCTGTAGCAAGGGAGAAGTCACTAGGGCCTGGTTTAGATGGGTTTATACAGGAAATCAA
Source organism: Ursus americanus (assembly GCF_024610735.1). Taxonomy (NCBI): domain Eukaryota; kingdom Metazoa; phylum Chordata; class Mammalia; order Carnivora; family Ursidae; genus Ursus; species Ursus americanus. The sequence continues at coordinate 49,489,670 of NC_142132.1, forward strand.
GAATGAAGGTTAGCAGAAGAGACAAAGGAGGTGGGAAAAGCAAAGAAACAAAAGAAACATTAAGTGGTTTGTAAAGAGTACAAGGTGTAGATTGAAGTCTCTAGGACATGGGATTCATATGGAAGAATGGGAAGAGCTGAGGCAAGAGAGAGTTTATGGAGGGTTCTGCATGTCCCACTAATGAAACAATCTTTGGCCAGTCCAATCTTTTTTTGTTTGTTTGTATTTGTTTTTTTGTTATCAGGGTCCTACAGAAATCGTCATGGGAGTCTTAGACTAATCTTGGAGGTCCACACCAAAGCTTCATTTAAGGTCCATTAAAGCCAGTTCTCAATTTGAAATATACTTCTGAAAAAAATAATCCGTTTGTTTCCTTCCACTATCACCTGTTATAAAATGAGTTCCAGGAACTTATTTCCAAATGTAGAAAATGGACCATCTTTTCATTAGCTCCAAATTTATCTTGATCCCGTTTCAAAGAAGAGTCTTACAACTCAATATTAAGGGTTTAGTAATTAAGTCCCCTTTCAATACAGTCACCCCCACAAAGGATTTAGAAGATCTTGATCATAACGTCTCAGTCTTCTCCTTTCCATGCCAAAGACTTCCAGTTATTTCAGTTTAATGCACCCATTATTAACTGAACACCAACTATGAGTCAAGCTCTCCTCTAGGCATGAAGAGCCCACACAGAAATGTGTAGTCCAGCAAGGAAAGTAATACAGTAGTCTATGTGAAATGACAAAAGCCTCAACAGGGAACAGAAAGCATACACTGGAAGGAATCTGATCTTACCTGTTCTCCTATAAATGTCCCATTATTCTAATAGTCATTTGTTGCCTAGTCTAATCTGAATGTTCTGTCATTCTATGATATTAAGAGCATTAGGTAATATTCTATGCTATGACAATGCCCTCATGAAGTGTCTACATCAACTGCCTGCAGCCCTTCCCTAACACCATAAATCAGTGACACAGCTCGGAGAACTTTAGGCCCGGTGTTGATCTCTGAATGCTGTTTAAGACCATATGCTTTCCACAATTCTTGTCTGTGGCCATCAGAAGTGCAAGTTTATAGAGTAGATTAGGCTGTTCAAGCAGGAAAGGTCAGAAGTCAGAGGTGTGTCATCGCTCCTCTTCCTCTGCCTACTCTCTTGTTCCTGCTTGTGTTTTAGGACAGTGTTTGGAAAGGACAATGAAAGAGGCAATGTAATCTCCCTCAAGGTCTTCAGCTCACTCTGATTCATGAAGAAACAGTCAGCTTTGTCCATACAAGAGAAACGAAATGCATAATTATGAGTTCCCATCACCCATGAGCTTGCGGCTAGCTATCAGGACCCAAGGAGGTGCCCTCCAGGGTTTCTGAGCCCTTGGAGAGGGCTGGTTGTTGTGCTTTCTGGGAGGAACAGCTCAGACAAGAAGCTAAAGGGCCCCATTAACCTACGCACAATAACAATGACACTTTCAATTAGCCAGAAGCTGTCAGGTTTAGCCATTTACACTGCATAAATCCTCTTTTCCTGACTGTGTTTGAGTTACTTTCTTCCAGCACAGATGGAGAAAGTGATTTTTTTTTCTCTCTTGGAGGAAGTCTTCCCAGATGAACCACATCCAACACTAATCACTCTTTTGTTTCAAGAACACAGTTCTATATTAGACTTGGCCTACAATTGTCCTTGAGTTACTATAATTGGACAAGTTAGCTACATTATAAGGTATTTGAGAGCAGAGACATTTCCTATTTCTAGTTCATTCCAGGATTCCATAATTGATGTCTGTTCATACCTAGAGGCTGATAAATACTTGCTAAATAGAATACTCAGAATAGACTGGCTTATGCAAACAGTAATAAGAAATCCCCAAATCTGAGCACCCCAACATAAGAAAACAATATCAGCTGTGGGTCTGAGTGACTCTCCATTTGTCTAGTAATCCAGTTACTTTGGTGTTGTGACTACACTGCAAAACACAAAGTATCCCCTAAAATGACCTCAGCTGGGAAAAGGGGTTGAAAAGCTGCACAGGGTCTTTTTATATCTCAGCCCAGAAAAGAAGGGAAAACCGGATATTAGTGAGTATAAGCAGTGTCAACTATACTAATATATTTCCTGTTTAATACAGTTTCCAGGTAAGTGGATCTCTGCCCTTAGGCAGAAGAAGCAAGTGATGATCCCTTCTCTTAGGTAAAAGAAGCACCTCTTCTGATAGCCCTTAGGGAGAGGAGGGGAGAGATTTCAGATATATTCGTTCAATCCTAGGTTTCAGGATTGAAACTGCTGGCAAACTAAGAGTGCCCCACAGCAATATATCCCTTAAACATAAATTTGTGGGTCTCTGGAAAACCAAGTCTGTCTTCTTTTCCTTTAAGATCATCAAGGACTCAGGGTGCCTGCGTGGCTCAGTTGGTTAAGTGACTGCCTTCGGCTCGGGTCATGAACCTGGAGTCCTGGGATCTAGTCCCGTGTCAGGCTCCCCACTCAGCGGGGAGTCTGCTTCTCCCTCTGACGCTCTCCCATCTCGTGCTCTCATTCTCTCTCTCAAATGAATAAATAAAATCTTAAAAAAAAAAAAAGACTTAGACCCAGTAACAAGGGTAACTTCTTTCCTTATAGTTTCTTTGACTTGGTTTTCCTCATTTATTTAACAAAATATTATTTACCAGAGATTGCTCGTTGTTTCCCAACATTCTTAGCCTATTCTTCTCTAGTAACAGAACTGCCCGGTCGTAGATGAGAACATGCAACTCTGTGTAGTCAACCAAGTTTCAGCAACTGGATGTAGAACATTAAGAGTTTTCTACAACTTCTAGTTAGTACCCTTAAAGGAAATGAACATGTTCTCTCCTCCTTTTCCCCTTTTCCCTTACTAGAATACATCTGTAGGGAGGTGACTCTTCTCTCCCACAAAGACTGTAAACATACTACATGAATGAGCTAGAAAGAAATGGGCTGCTGACTTGGTGGAACCACTTCATCGGTCCTGCCTTGCTTACGTCTGGACCATGTCATGAGGGAGAAATAAAGTTCATCTTGTTGATGCCGAATATTTAGATCTTATTTAATCCAATGTATCAGAAGCTTTCGGGTACCAGGAACTTTAAGACAGAAAAAAGGCTTGATCATAAAGGCAGATCCTTAAGGCTTCCAAAAGGGCTAGACTGGTATCCCAGACTATATTTCCAAGAATTTCTCCAGACAATCTAAGATGACATCCACTCCACATAGCATGTGAGACCTTGGGGCATGAGAAAACCTCGTTTGCCCCTTCAACACTCTCCCCTACATGACTCATTAAAGAGGACTGCCTCCTTCACTGCAGGCCGTTTCCTTACATTGCTTATTTTGGAAGACACGAAAGTTGACTATGATGTTTGTTTGGTCCAGAGGCTCTAATTGCCATTCTGAGTCTTGTATATATGTGTTACTTTCCAATTCCAAATGGGGACATGCTCCTCTGACACATGGTCTGACATGTTGTCTGACAACCAAACAGAATGCCTGGGCCCAGGTCTGTCAAAGACACATCCCTTAGCAAAGCTTGTCAGTTTTTTCTCTGCTAAGTATTACAGAGGGTGTACCCAGCAGGAGGCAGGATCAAGCATCAGACAAAGAGAGAAATGGCCAAATCCAATGATTAAGAAAAGTAAGGGGTTATATCCAGGACAATTTAAGGGAAAAAAAAAAAAAAGCAGGTACAGCAAATCTGTCAGAGAGAGAGGGTCTAGGATAAGAATAGCACATATGTCCTATTTGTGCTGCCTATCCCCCTTTACATGCAGGTGTCAGATGTCACTAAGTAATCAGAGTTGTATAAGATAAACTTCAGACTTCTGAACACAACAGCCCGGGTAGCCATTTCCAAACATTTGAGATTGGCACACAAGTTAAGACCTATGATCCAGCTGGCCAAGTCTCAGGAATAGTGACTCTAGTGAACAGTGATGGAGTGATGACAGGTTTGTATGCTTCACCCTATTTTGTGACTCTTCTAGGTATAGGCAGCACTGCATCTGTATTGCCCGCATTAAGTGTCTGGACTACATTCCTGATGTAAAGAATTGCATTGGTCCTAGGATAACCTCATATTCCAATGAAGGGCTTACTATAAGATTTAAACTCAGAGATTATCAGAATGAGATAGGAACTAACTTCACCTGATAAATATTAGGTTAAAAAAAAAAAAAAAGCACTAACAGTACACAATACTTTTAAAATCAGGAGCCAGACAAGAATGCCCACTCTCCAGTCTTCTCAGTATATGGTACTCGGACAATTGGACATCCACAGGCAAAAGAATAAATTCGTACCCCTTAACTCACACCAGATACAAAAATTAATTAAAAATGGGTCAGAGACCCATTTTAGAGCTAAAACTCTAAAACTTTTAGAAGGACACAAAGGACTACGTCTTCATGACCTTGAATTAGGCACTGGTTTCTTAGACATGACACCAGGGGCAAAAACAAAGGAAAAATTTATAAATTGGACTTCATCAAAATTAAAAACTTGTGCACAGAATACTATCAGGAAAGTGAAAAAGTAATCTATAGAATGGGAGACAATATTTGCATATCATATATCTCATAAGGGCTTAATATCTAGATTATATAAAAAACATTTATAACTCAACAATAAAAAGACAACTCAATTTAAAAATGGGCAAAGGATCTGAGTAGATAGTTCTCTACAGCATATATGCAAATGGCCAATAAGCACATGAAAAGACATTCAGTATCATTTGTAACTAGAGAAATCAAAATCTAAACCAAAATGAGATACAAATTCACACCCACAGGATGTCTATTAAAAAACAGGAAAAATAACAAGTACTGGCAAGGATTTGGAGAAATTACTAATGGGAACATAAAATGGTGCTACCTCTGTGGAAAACAGTTTGGTGGTTCCTCAAAAAGTTAAACATAGAATTAACATATGTCCCAGAAATCCTACTCTTAAGTATATACTCAGGAGAATTTAAAACATATTCACACAAGAACTTATACAAAAATATTCAAAGCAGCATTATTTATAACAGCCAAAAAATGGAAACCACCAAAATGTCCATATCTGATGAATGGATAAACAAATATGGTACATCTATACAACAGAATATTATTTAGCCACAAAAAGGAATGAAGTTCTGATACATGATACAACACGGATAAGCCCTAAAAACATTATGGGAAATGAAAGAAGACAGACATAAATGGTTACATACTGTATGCTTTCACTTTTATAAAATTTCTAGAAAAGGCAAATCCATAGTGATAGAAAGTCAGAGGTCTGAGGAAGGGGAAAATTGGGAATGAGCACAAACGGTTAGGGGGTGGCTTTTGGAGATAATGGAAATGTTCTGAAATTGGATAGTGGTGATGGTTGCACAAGCTTGTGAATATACTAAAAACCAGTAAATTGGATACTTTAAAATAATGAATTTTATGAGATTTTGTGTAAATTGTATCTTAAATAAATAAATAAATAAATAAATAAATAAATAAATAAATAAAATGCTCACTACGTCTATGTTGCCCTAGAGGACATATACAGTATTATATGACACATGCACACACACAAAAAAACTATTAGGAATTAAAAGAAAGAAACCTCTAATTTTTTAATAATATGACTATCTACTCAGGAGACACATACTACTAAATTAATCAAATTTCAGTGAGAACCTTGTATAAAATCAAAACACAGGTCAATTTTTTTATGTATAAGCAAGAAACAAAAACATGCAATTCAAAATAGGCAATTTACAACAACAACAACAACAAAATAACTACTTGGTGAGAAAACTAACAAAAGAAATGGAAGATTCTTATGTGGACAATAATAAGATATTAATGGAAAACTAAACGCAAGAATGTTTATAGCAGCATTCTTCATAATACCCGAAAAATAGAAACAACCCAAATGTCCATCAACTGATGTATGAACAAAATATGGTACACCCAGACAACGGAATATTATTTAACCATGAAAGGGGGTGAAGTCCTGATACATGATACAACATAGATGAACCCTGAAAATATGATGCTAAGTGAAAGAGGTTACTTACAAAAGACCATGTATTTATATGAAATGTCCAGAAACCTGCAGAGACAGAGAGTAGATGAGGGTTTGCCAGGTGCTGGCAGGAAGGAAGAATGAGGAGTGACTGCTAATGGTATGAAGTTTCTTACTAGGGTGATGAAAATGTTCTAAAATTAGATAGGGATGATGATTGTACAAGTCTGTGAATATACCAAAAATCATCAAATTGTACACTTAGAATAAGCTAAATAGAGATACTATATTTATAGATGAGAAGATTCAATTCTTCCAAGTCTGATTTATGCATTAAGTACAGTTCCAATGAAATTTTCAATTGAATTTTTAGTGAAATTCAGTTGATTATGAATTTTACATGAAAGACCAAAGGGCAAGGAAAAGCCAACTCACTCGTAAGGAAGAAGAAAATAGAGGAATAAACCTTAAACACATACAAAGCCTTATGAAGCTGCTGTAATGAAATGTGCCTGCCTTTGGTTCAGCAAGAGAAAACAGCCAATGAAACAGAATAAAGGAGTCAGAAGCAGACCCACTTATGGAAAAACTACAGATACCACCAAGAAGGCACCACAGCTCGGTGCTGAGGAAAAAAACCATCTAATACTTCTTTCAGAGACAAGTAGTAATCGTCCACATGGAAAAAGAATGTACAGGTAAGGGGCAGGCTGTGGAAGTGGACATTCCAGAAACAAAGCCACCAAGTTTGAGTTAATTTTATCCAAAAGTCAAGTAAAGACTTGTGGACCCTCTGAGACACTGACTACACCAGCCCGGGGTGGTGGGAGAGACCGATGTAACGAGAGACATGGCTCATCAGACAGCGGGCCCATGTTGGAGGCGCCTGGGACTGAAGAAAGGCTGGCTGATTACCTTCCTGAAAAAACCCTTTTCACCCATCTACTGATTTTTCATTCGCTGAGTCACATCATAAATATTTACTGGGTCCCCGATACACGCCAGGTGCAATTCTAAGTGCTAAGGATACAAGGGCTTACCTTCTTCCAGTCCTCAAACAGACAAGAAATGCATTAGCAAAATTATTTCATGTGTCGACCAACGCCATAGAGAAAATAAAACTGGGTACTGGGATAGAGGGTGACTGAGGATGTTCGTGGGCCCACGGAGTTACTGCAGAAGAATTGCTATACAAGAGGGGGGTCAGGAAAATCCTCTCTGAGAAGGTGAGAGTAACAATCCCTACGCCATGTTCAACAAGCTGAAAGAACTATAACTAAAAAGTAGGCGCCACAAAACACGTCCAATAGCCAAAGAAAATCAGAATCAGACCGGAAGGTATGGAAGTCATCCTGAGCTAGTAACAAAAATCTTCCAGCCACGGGAAATGAAAGCAGCAAGGCTGGAGCTGCTCCCGTGGACCCCATCTCTGAAGCTGCCCCCCTGCTCCCACGGCTAAGTCCAGAGGCCGCACCCAGACGGTCCAGAGGCACGCGGGGAGCCCCAGAATCCAGCGCCCGGCTGAGTTTTCACGGAACGCCTCTATTAATTATCTTAGTGCCACCGCGGCTCCTCTGGACTCACAGCTCCATCAAGCCACCCCGGCTGCTTGGCCACAAGCTCTTAAAGGTTAAAACAAAACTGTGTCTCAGTGGATGCAGCCCTTGGCGCTCATCTAAGAGTTTTCACGTCATTTTGCAGTTAATAATCAGCTCTGCCTCGGCCCTCACAAACGGTGCCACCGAAACAAAAGCGGGCGTGAAGTGTGTTCGCTATACTTGCCACTGGTATAAATAGGCAAAGGGGATGATTAATGAATGAGGGGGGATTAAACACAACAGTGAACAAAGACAAAGGCCCAGGGCTCGGCTGTCCATGAAGCAAGACAAGCTGTATCCAGAGAGGCTGCAGAAAACGCCACACACGCAAATCCGCTTAATGGACAGGTTTTGAAGACTTCATTTAACCTGGCGTTATGACAGCTGTACTGTTTTATTAACGTTCTGACGTGTTAAGGGGCCAGGGTCAGCTGAGGCTGAAACACGTTGTTGGGGAGTCACCAGAGAGGGGAGAGTAGAGGGGGGGGACGGATTTTTGTGTGGGTGACAGAGGGAAGACAGAGAAGGCCCAAACACGTTAAACATCACCCTTCAGGCCCCCTTTGTGAGGCGAGCCAGAGCCGACATTTTTAAAGAGTTGTTTGGATGTCAAACAAAGCAGATGAGGCACCAACACAAATGCCCCAGCTGAAGTCTTTTGACAGGGCCTGTCCACGCCTCAAATGGCCACATTATAGACTGGGCCGAGACTCAGGACTGGATGAGAAAGGGCTCTGCTCAAAGGCGTCTGTTATAGAGAGCTGAGAGGCTTTCAGGGGTGATTTGCAGGCTCGGGAAGGATTGCTGCTAGTTGGCAGCCTTTATATACACTCTTCCAGTTAGTTCTAAGGGGACCCGGTCCTTCAAGGATGCAGCAGTAGTCTCCTGGATTTGGCCTGTTTGACTTTGAGGCTCTGGGTAGAGACGAGCTGGGAGGAGTAAGCACTGGCCAAACCCTAGGGAGGCCTGGTTGGCTTCCTGGGCACATCCCCACCTTTCTTCTCCCTCCTAGGGCTTCCCCACATAGGCCAGGTGCTCCTTCTCACAGGCTCTGTTTCCAACCAGGTGTCTGATGGGCAAGGATCTGATAAATTAATCCCTGTGAACGATTTAGGTGATAATGAGCAGAAAGGTTCTCCCTACCCCCTCTAGGGACATTTGCATTTTAATGGCAGACTCTGACAGACCAAAGTCCTCCAAGAACCATAGCAATGAAACAGTAATTGTGGAATTTTAGGCTCTGGGGCAGGCCAGAAGGGAGAGATTTATGTGCTTGATGAACTTCCTGGTCTCCCCATCATCACACCATAGCTTCACACCAGACATTCTGACATGACCTCTGTCAAAATGTGCAGGCTTTTATTCTACCTTTCTCTGCCTATGTCACTTGGGTGTTGGAAAGATCACACGAGAAAACGGATATCAGATATTTCAAAGGTAAACATCTGTATCAATGTGAGAGCTATAATTTACTGAATGATGAAAACTTAGACCAGAACACACCCTTAAGTGATCAACACCCTCAATTAACAGACAAGAAAAAGAAAACACAAAACAACATCTTCATCCGAGGCATTCAACGAATCACGACAAAGTCAGAACTACGTGCTGAGTCACCTGATACAAAGCTCTTCTATTCCATTATAAGAATGACTTTTCTTCTGTCCTCGGAGCACATCCTAGTCATATCCTGATTGCTAAATTACAAATGGTGGTCCTTTTACACACACACACACACACACACACACACACACACACACACACACACTTAGACATACAGGTTTAAAGTGAGTTACTATACAAAGGAAATGTAGAATGCCAGTTCTGGAAAAGACATCTAAGTATTGAGGGAAATTCAAATCAAGACTCTAGGGGAGGGGCACCTGGGTGGCTCAGTCGTTAAGAGTCTGCCTTCGGCTCAGGTCATGATCCCAGGGTCCTGGGATGGAGTCCCTCATAGGGCTTCCTGCTCTGTGGGAAGCCTGCTTCTCCCTCTCCCTCTCCCCCTGCTTGTGTTCCCTCTCTCGCTGTCTCTCTCTCTCTGTCAAAAATAAATAAAAATCTTTATTTAAAAAAAAAAAAGACTCTAGGGGATACTACTTTGCACCCACTTGATTGCTAGAAGATAAGAAGTCTTACCATAGAAAGCGTTGTAAAAGATGAGAATCCACAGAATCTCTCCCATCTTTGCTGGTAGGAGTGTAAAGCTGGAACAACTGCCCAGAAAACAGATGGGAATGTTCTAGCAAAGTTGAAGGTATGCATATCCAATGACCCAGCAATTCTATTCCCAGAGAAACTCTAGTTCGTGGGCACCAGAAGATGCATGTAGCGCTGTTCAAACAATGCAATAATTCTGGAAACAACACAATGCCCTTCTTCTGAAGAATAACTGTTATAGAGTTTAACATGATGGAATATTACACAGTATTGAAAATGAATGAACTGTAGCTATAAGCAACAATATAAGTGAAGCTTTGTTATAAAATGTTGAGTTAAAAAGAAAATCCCAGACAAAAACATCCAGCATGACATCGTTTTCAAATAAAAATTTATAGTAGCCAAAACTAATCAACATATATTTAGGTATATAAATGTGTGTGTGCTAAAAATCCTTTAGAAATGTAAGGGCATAGTAAGCACCAAATTCAAGATAGTGATTACCTTGAAGAGGACCACCTAGAAAAACATAGGTTATTATCTGTACTTTAGCTCTTGGCTTGCTTCATTCATTGCATTATTAAAAATATATAAATGCACAAATATAATTAAAGTGCATGTATAGACCAATTGATGAGAGTATGTCATAAACCAAGAATTGTGATTACCTCAATTCCGTGCACCTGAGATTTATATTTAAAAATCTACATTGGGAGAAAGCCAACTCCTAAAGCGAAAAGATGTCTACCAGTGTTGACCTTTAATTCAATAATTTCTGCCAGCCTATGATGGAGGAGCCATGGATAGAGACAAAGTGAAAAGCTGAGGTAACAGTTTCTCCTGAAACTTGCCAAACAGGGGAAATGTTATGACTCAAGAGTAGAATCTAGGTAAGGGGACAACATGCAAATTCATTAGTGAGTCAAAAAGGAGATCCAATGGAAGTTAGGACAAAGGCAATAAAGCTTTGAGCAAAGCAATTGGTTATAATGAGACTGAAACAAACCAGGGGGATGGGGACAGACACATGAAAGTCAAGTTGATGACCAAAAGTACAAACCAAAACGGCAGCTATAACTCTGTGTTTTCCAGGCATTCCAAGAAATCAGACACTGGGGCTGATGGACAGAAGAGCTCTCAAGTTGGATGTAGGTCCAACCGCAAAGAGATCTGTGACAAGGCTATCATCTCCAATGCAGGTCACCTTTCTAATTTAATAAGGTCTCATTAACTTGAACAAAACTAATTTGGAATAGCTGGAATTATCAGGCTGGAATGAAACTGATCTTTCAACTATGAAAACAGTGTTTGCTTGACAAATTAATAGCATGAGACACATCAGGTGGGGAATACTTAACCTATTTACGAGTATGAACTTGAAATACGTATCTACATTTATTTGTTCTCTAACAATTAGAATGTTAATTACAGACGATCTTTAGTCATTAAAAGAGGTCCTCAGCCTAGGGGCACTGCATTAGCCACTGGTTGGCATTACCAGGTATATTTTAAGTAGTAAAACTGTGCTTTGAAAATAATCTTTTAAATAATTCTTTGCTGCCAAATGGATGGGTTGGCTCAGATGAGAACAGATCTTAAACCTAAACCCAGAATCTATGAAGAAAGTCCACTGTTTTCTGGAAGATGACCCAAACAGAATCAGAAAATTGACGCATCATCCCACTCTCCAAACAATATTTCATCTAGAAGAGACCTCCATCTCCAAAGAGGTACTGCCCTTCCTCAACACACATGTAGAGGAATTTTAGGACCTCTGTTTTCCAGGGCCAGACGTGGTCTAAGAAAATTGCCAGCCTACTTTTTCATCTCAGTGACTAACATCAGGATAATGTCTACACTCTTGGTCTGACACGGCAGGCAGGTCTCCTCCGGTTTCCTAGGTGTGTCTACTTCTCTGTACTAAGAAAAACTTTCACAACTTTAAAACCTGTTCCAAAGAACTGGAAGAGTCAAGTTCCCCATAAGTATCAAGTTTTAGAAATGATGATATAGAAATTGAACCATGCGAGAGGTAAAATTGTTTAAAAAGTAGGAAAGGGAGGGTCAGAGGGGATACACAATGTATTTATAACAATTAAAACACAGCTTTACACATATTGACACAATTAGGTTGGAACATCTTGCGCTGCAGAGGATGGACAAGTTTCTATCAACAGATATAAAAAGTAGGGCTGCCAAATCGAGACATCGGTGTACACAGGGTATTTGAATCCACAGTGTGAGCGTGTGCATGTGGGGGTGGGGGGGGAAGAAGGTGGTAAATTAAACAAGGGTTTGTGAAAAAATAAGTAAGTTAAATACTAGTAGAAAAATCTGCTAAAACAATTTTTTTAACTAAATATGATCGTTGAAATATTAACATGATAAACGAGATGGGCCTTGTAAGATCATTTGATTCATCTTCTAAGAACATCTTTCAGGATTTTTCTACTTAAATTTTCAAACAGCTCTGTTACTGTGGGGCTGGCCAAAAAAAAAAAGAGAGAGAGAGAGAGAGAGAGAAAGAAAAAAAACATTTTTTCAGTCCTTTTAGCACATGTACACTAGAATGAGTTTAATTGCTCTGAAGTCTAATGTTCTCTCTCATTGAAATGGTTCAAGAAGGAAGGCACAGAGCTTTTTTCTAATTTGGCAGCAAAAGGATACTGCATGTTTATCTCCACTTGCTTTTTAGAGGTGCAGATGAACATACCAAACTAAAGGGCACTGAAAAGATAAGTTTCCATGACATCCACAATAACTCTTTTATATTGCCGACTGGCTATTCTATATGTAGCATTCAGAGGCAAATATAAAAAAAATGATGTAAAGCCAAAATTATTTCCTTGATAACACTTGTTTTAAACACCTCGCCACTAAATAGCTAAAAGTCTCCAAAGTGAATGCATAAACCATATAAAAGCCACAAGCATACATACATAAATTCTTAAGATTAAAGCAATAACTTCTAGAAAAAGGTGGGAGAAAACACACTACAATAAATCTATTTGTAATGGTATTTGGGCTCTACCAACTGCTTTCATTGGTCTCCAGTGGCTTACATATAAAACAATACATTTGATGTATGATTTCAATTCCTTATGGAAAACTGTTCTATCTACAAGCAGCCTGTCAAAGAGAATGCCAAAAAAACTCTTTCTGCGTCCCAATATGAGGCAGGACTTTAAGATATAACTTAAGGTCACAATCTGTTCTTGCTTGGTCAGGTTTAAGACTGTAATTGAGGAATGCCTGACCTGGGGGAGGCAGGGGAAGGGGGGCCAGAGGGGTAGTTTTATTTATAATGAAATAGAAATAGGCAAGGTGTCAGAGCTTGAAGTTAAATGGCATTGTTTTGCAGCGAGAGTGGCTCTACAGAATGGGCAGAATGCAAGGGGTGGCTCTCTGGAAGCTGCCTGGAACCTGTCCCCAAACCCCCAACCCAGGGCATATGGCAGCTGTCAGCTCCAGAAAACCACCCATGGACCCAGGAATCTATTTTCCTGTTATTGAAGGTTGCACTAGGGGGAGAAAAGTTGCTGCAAAATGAAAACAAATGCCATTCTAATTGGTCTGTAAATTGCAGCCCTTCATCATTAGAACACTGCTCTGCATTTCAGCCATCATTTTTTAATCCCAAATTAAAGTTGTCCAGGTTTAAACAGGGAATTATAAAGTGAAAAATGTCTACAGTTGCAGGAGGGCAATACCACACAACTCCCGTGGGCTATTCCTGAAATTACAATCTTCCCAAAACATTCTCCTAATTTAGTTCTCACCACTCCCCTGTTCTTCCTCCTGCTCCTAACTTTAGAATCACCATCCCCAGGGACACTGGCCAATTTCTCTGATCAAATCTCTTAAAGGGACACACAACCTCATCAGGAGCCCAACATATCCCTCTGCTCTTCCCCAAGTCTAAGTTTAGTTTTATTGATACAGGGGCTGAATTTGTTTTTCAAAATAGTAGTTTTAAAATAGATGCACTTTGTTGTTTTTGTTGTTACTATGGGCTTCTGTTATTGTTGAGCATATCACTGTTACTTGCCCATGGGATAAACTCCGTTTCGCAGAGCAAGGGCCCAGCTAGAGGACATCTCATCACTTCTGCTGACTCCAAGGAGGATCTTTCTTGTTCTTAATCCTCTTCAGGAAGTCATGCCAACACTGCTGGAACATCTGACAAGTAAATAGCATTCCATCTGCAAATTCCATCTGCCTTAAATTCTTCCCCTAGGCCCTTTCCTTCTATTCTAACCTATTCCATGAGCAACGGAAAAGCACGGTTTTCCCTCATCTTGGTGAATAAATGGGTGCCATCTTTAAGTGACTCTGCATCAAGTGAGATCAGTTACTCAACATTATTTACAGCCAAGGAAATGTAAATTAGACGTTGTCTAACATAAAGATATCTTCCGTCGCTGAGCTGAGACAGAAATGGCTGATAGCATCCAAGTGTATTATAGTAACTCTAAGGGTTTGAGCTTAAGAAACAGCTGGTGTAGGATGGAAATGTCCAAGAAGGCTTTCCACAGGCTTGAGATCTAAACAGGAAGTCAAAGGATCAGTAGCAACTAACTTAGAGCAGCAGAGGATGGACCTTCCAAAGGGTGGCAACAGCATGAACAAAGGCATGGAGATGGGAGTAGTTTGGTATAAGGGCCTCGGAAAACAAAGTGAAGAGGGATTTGACTGTGCAGGACATTAGCCAGGCATTCCTGAGCACGGCTCTTTGGTTTTGCTTCCGGATCTTCTTCAAATTTCACAACCTTCCTTTGAGAGACAGATCACTGTCTCTGGGTGGGGGCCTGATATTCCGGGGTCCTTGGAGTTAATCGTCACGGGACTACTGTCTCAAGCTCTTGAGATGCCTGGTTCCCTTCAGCCTGGTCTGTTATATGATCTGCCATACGGTTTCAAAAAAAATAAAAATTGACTGTATTTGATAAAAACTCTCCAAAACATATACAGATATAGAAAGTTTAAGGATAAAAATGTCCATTACATCTTCCATTCTACATAAATACACATTTATCCTTAAACTTGCTATATCTCCATATTTCTTGAACAAGTTTTTTATGAAATACAGCCGATTTTTGCTTTGTTATTTTAAAAAATTATGTAAAAAGTTCAACTGTTTGTAAATAAAAGATACATTTCTGGAACAGAAAACACAAAGTGTCCCTCCTCACTAACTCAACACTCAATCATTTGCATGTACTAAACAATAGTCTACTTATGATGGTGAATATCCCTTCTGTATCAGTATTTGAACTAGATAATTCAGACAATATTAAGCCAGTTTTAAAAATTTCCAATATAAGGTTTCCAAAGGGGATCCCCCCCACACCAAGTGGCAATGTGTCACAAGAAAATATCATCCAACCCAAGGCGTAGATTTCCTCGAAAACAAAATTAGCACAAGGATTCTTTTCCCCAAGGTGTCGTTCATAAACGGAAGATTCCTTATAAATGTCCAGACTCAGAGATTACATGATACGTTTTTTGAAACAAAACAATTTTTCTAAGTTTCTGATGCCTCTGGAGTTAATTCATTCACTTCATGAACTGGAAATTAGTTTTTTCCTAGTAAAACTGTAATTTCATACTTAAAAATGCCTCCCTTTTTTCCCACAAAAGTTCAGAGTTAGAAATCTTAGAAATCTAAGCCTTAAACTCAAGAGGTGAAGCACAGTGTAGGATGGAAATGTCCAAGGTATGATTTTTCACGTTACAGTCCCTGGGTAACACTGCCATGGGGGGAATTACAACCCCCCCCAAAAGATATTGAAGTCCTACCCCTCAATACCTGTGAACATGACCTTATGTGGAAAGGATTTTTGCAGATGATCAATATAAGATGAAATCATTAAGGTGGGCCCTAATTCAATATCTCCTTATAAAAAGGGGAAATTTGGATACAGAGACAAGATATCCATTGAAGGAAGACAATGTGAAGACACAGGGAGACTGCCATCTTTAAGTCAAGGAACACCGGAGGCTACCAGAAGCTAAAAGAGAAGAATGAAACAGGTTCTTTTTCACTGCCCTCAGAAGAAACTGATGCCGCTGACGCCGATATTGGACTTTCAGCCTCCAGAACAGTGTGAAAATAAATTCCTGTTGTTTAAGTCACCCAGTTGGTGGCACTTTAACAGCCTCATATATTTGAGAAAACTCATAAAAATACCTTTCAAAGTTTTTAATACCAAGTAGGTAACCATCTACCAAGGTAGAAGCCTTGAGGGTTATCAAAAACACACAAAAGTATAAATCCTCAATCACTATGGTACATGAGGCTACCATTTAAATCTAAAATATAACCTACCTCAAAGGGATCATAGACACGTACTCATCTGGTGTTGTCAGATTATAAGCATAAACCACACAAACCACTGTTTATGGATCTGTGTCAAACAGAGAGTGCCTGTCCTTGATTCTAGGACTTTACGGTAATTGTTCTCTAGTTTATAATTTCAGGTTTAGAGGAAGCCTCTGAGGGCTTCCTCTTACCCAAGGCAATGGCCGCATCAACTAGAGCCATCGGTGTGGATGGACCACCTTCACTGGAACATTTGTGGGCAACATGGGGTCTTCAGTAGCCAACCTTGTCCACTGGGCCAGGAAGGTCCCTCTGTATGGGTGATTCACGCTCACAAAGGTCCCATGAAATGCCTGACGTCATGATGGCTGTCTACCTGCTACTGTTAGCTCAAGCTCCAACACTTGAGGCGTAGCTGGAGATAACCGTTTACCCATTGGTATCAACGAAAATCTATGCAAGGTTTTAAAGGCCATTGAATTATTCTGGGTTTGGTGCCTTCGGTCTTCTAATTTTTCTTCCATTTCATCATTATGTTTAGTCACCTCCTTTCTGACATGATTTCGCCTCATAGTTCTCTTCCTTGCTTTTAGAATTCACTCAGTAGCCATGCTCATTTTTCATGCTTCTGTATCATTTAATGATTTATAAGTAGTATATCAAATTTTATTGGAGAATCATATTGTACTATAAAGTTGAAGTTTTCTACCTTAACTCTTTTCTACCCCTAACCAACTACCAAGGAATCTGCTGGGCCTTTCACTCAAGTTATATAACTAGGCCACTTGACTTTATATTTGTCAGTACCCTCTCTTTCAAAGAAAAAAAAAATCAATAAATGGGGTGCCTTTAATAGAGAGTGAATTAATAGAGATCAGCCCATAATAGAATTGCTATTTTCAGCAGTTACTGCCTAGAAATGATTGTTAGGTCATCACCTGGGTTTGTGGCTAGAATGGTGTCACTAGGAAAGACAGAAGATGGGCCCAGACTGAGAGACCTTTGTGAGCTGATATTCTGTTCTCTTAGCATGGGTCTGAGTCCTAAGAGCAAGGCCACATGTGACTCACAAATAAGGAGCCAGCATCACCGTCCACCTTTTGTCTCAGTCTGAGTAAAAACATCTGGGCCTCACTTTAGCCTTGTGAACAAGATTTGTCTATAAAACCATGAATCTCACTGTTCAGTCCCACCGTCATCAGGCAGGCCAATTTCCCTAAAGTCAGCTCCCCCTGACCTTCTCTCCCAGGCTGGATCCACCGGGCCATGACTCCTCTCTATCAGGGATGGTTACAAACCTGGCCTTCCGAGTGGCTGATTAAAGCGAAAGGTCAGCTGCTACGGAGACAACAGTGTTCAACCCCCCCCCCCACCCCGAGATGGTGCTGTAATTAAAAAAGCACACGGTGCCTTGACCCCCAGGCCCTTCTGGAAGGGGTGGCACAAGAGTCTGGGCCACACCAGAGCCCGTGGCAAGGGCAGAGCAGGCTGACCAGACAGCTCAGAGTCAAGAGCGGTGGGCCTCGGCACCCCGGCCCCTCCCGATAGGCACCCAATAGCTTTCCTGACTTGCCTCCCTCACCTCCTATTCTCATCTCCCCCCTTCCCCTCCCCAACTGCAGCGTGAGGCTGTCCTATCTTTTGTTCCGGCAGAGATAAGATGTATAAATGATGAGTGGTTGACAAAGTGTACTCCAGTGCCGCAGGCAGCTCATCAATCATTTTCCACATGTCGACAGATAATTGATGCAAACCCTGCAGGCGAAGCTCCATCAGGTGAGAGGAGGGAAGAATTAAATCTGCTGTCAGAAGCCAAGCAGCTGATCTGTATTTAACATTCTTTTTAATTTAGCACTTGTTTGTTTTAAGCCGAGTTTGTGGGCTCCTCCTTGCTCTCCGCCCTTGGGAGAGTGGCCTGGGGTTTGCTGACCCCATCACACCCACCCCCCGCCGCCCCCCAGGGCCCTTGAACGCATTGGTTTCCTGGGCAAGGCTCCTGGGAAGGAGAACAGACAAGACCACCCAGCACTGCTAGGGAGGCTCAGGGAAACTTTCTGCCTAAGTGAAGCTTAACATCAAAGGGCCGGCTGTCAGGCGATTATCTGTCAACAGGATCCAGGTTGGCGGGGTGTGCTACCTGCACACAAGGAAGAAACCACTTACGGCTTTCTTTACTTCACAAAAAAAAAAAAAAAAAAAGCAATAAAAATAACCCAACCCCATATTTCCTTTATGAAATGAGCTTGAGGAACACTTCCAGCATAGAGCGGAAGAGGTCTTGGTTTCCTTACTTCCCTTGCTTCAACCAACCCATTCCAAAGCTAAGTCACTCTTAGAAGGTGCTGGTCCCCTGGTGAAATCTGAGAATCTTGATGAATGGTCAAGACTCTGTAAGTGTCACACCCCGGCTTGATTCCAACTCATTGCCTACCACCAACCCCAGTGCTCACACTCCTGTGCTCACCTACATACACACACACACACACACACACACACACTCACAAAATGCTTCCACTCTGTAGAAATCTTGGCTCTTGGTTACTCGGGTGTCCTGGGGAAGAGAAAATTACCACATGCGCCACAATCACCAATTTTCAAAAGAACAGTAATATCTAGACGACCTTGACTCCAGAGTGACCCTGAACACCATCTTGCAGTGCCTTAGGGTCACTCGAACCGATACGATGCTATAAAAAAACGTTCTGCTTGAGAGAATGCCAGATAAACCGGCTTTTATTGGATTTCATCCTCTACAAGCTAACATCTAAGAAGACTCAGTCCTAATGGTCAGGTATCTGTCCCCGAATTTGTCACCCCACCTTCTCAGCTGAAATCAGTCCTGTCTCAAAACGGGAGGCTGCTCTGCCTTGCCTTCCTGCTTCTTGGGCTCAGAGATGGCAAGCTCTATTTTGGTGAGGTCCAGAAGTAGGAACGACAGAGCACATTATGTTCCAGATTCACGGACTGCCCCCTATTCCCTACTTCAATGTTTGCAAACCTGACCTTGCCCCCCACCACCCAAGCAACCTCACAGACGGAGCCTGTGGCAAGAAGGACTAACTGCTGCCTTCCAGACTTGTGTCTTGAATTGGACTAGAGATTGAACTAGATTCTACATTTTAAAAAAATGTGGAACACGAACAATCATCAGCCATATATATATTCATTCACTCAATCTTTCAACAAATGTCTACCATGTACCCACCATGTGCTAGGCACGGTGGTTGAAGCTGAAAGTACAGCTAGAGCTGTTCGTCCCATGAATCCTTGGTAGCTGATGAGTTCACAAAAATACTACGATATAAAGTGTCAAGTGCCCTGTCAACAGACAATTCAAAGAGAATGTGCCTCGCTAATAAACACATTTTTGAAATGTTCAGCCTCACTAGAAATTAGATCAATGCAACATGAAATAAAATGAAAGGGGTTTTTTTCTTTTCTAAATTTATCAAAATAGTTGTAAGTAAGGGGGAAAGTAATACCCAGGTTAATAGAAACTAGGGGGGAAATTCGCACTGATACACAGACATTAGAGAACAAGCAGATTGATACTGCCTAAAAGACATTTTGGCAATATTCACTAAGACTTTAAATATTTCTAAGAATTTGTCTTAAAGTGATAATTAGACATATGTACAAGATTTAAGCATAAAAATGTCCACTGAAGAGATCTTATACCCCACACCGCTAATGATCTAGGATATACACATGATGGGAGATGGAGGGCTACAGCACTTCAAGGGGGGGCTTGTATTTGACAGAGAGGAATTAGAGAAAGATTCGTGGGGGAAGTGGCTTTACTCTGAGTCTTGACAAATGAATTGGACTGTGGCAAGCTGGTTAGGAAGACACTTTGGAAAAGTGGGTGGGGGGATGAGAAGGGCAGACAGAAGAGCAGAGAGCATTTGTGACAAGCAGGAGCTGTTCAACTTGGCAGAAGCACGAGATTGTGAGGGGCCAGTGGAAAATGAGGCTCCCTGCCGCACTAGGTTTTGCTGGATGGTGAATAGCCTCTTCAGTAGGCAAAGGGGTGGTCCTAACTGCCTTTCTGCATACCAAAAAAAAAAAAGACACGCACAAAGCAGCGCCATGGGAAGTGTACTCTGTTTGTATTGGACGAGGTAGGTGAGGCTGGGCAGAGACAGGAGGCAGGGAGACAGGCAAGGTTATCACGATAGTCATGCAAACTATCTACAGAGAAACAATATACCCCCGAGTAACACACAAGGGAAAACCTAGTCTGGCTTAGTTTCACTGAACAGCAGCTTCCGACCAGAGATTTTTTTGTTTTTGTTTTAACAAAGTCAACTTATAGAAAGCCAGGCTACCAAATGATCAGTCTCTATTTACAAGTTATCAGAACCTGCTATCAACCCCCAATTAAAATTGCAAGATACAAAGAATTCTAAGACATTTTAAAAATATAGAATTACTCAGTAACCGAGGTGAGGTCCTGCCCTAACAGCCTGCCCAGATGGGTTTGGTTATCCATAGCTCGATGGGCTAGAAATAGGTCATCATTTACAAATATGAATGGCTAAAAGTGTCTGGGGAAAAAGTACCCTGGATGAATCTAAGGGGATGTTGGGTGTAAAGCTGGTTCGTCCTCCTGAACCCTGTTTTTTTGCATCTACTGGTTTATGATAGCTCTGAGAAATGTCATGGGAAAAAATAATAATTTCCACTTCATCAGTAGTTGGTGTTCAGATACACTGACGATGGCAGTTAATGTTCATCGAGTTCTCACCATACACCAGGCACTGTTCAAAGTACAGACACTAACTTGCTTATTCCTAATCTTATAAGGTCAGTACATTTATCCCACTTTACATGACAAAACTGAAATCAGAGAGGTGAAATAATTCACCCAGGATCATGAAGCTAGTGCGGTGAAAAGCCAGGAATTGAACCCAGGTAGTCTGGTAAAGACGTTCTACTGTTAATTTCTACTTTAGATTACTTCCCACTAAAACACTTCTCATATCATTTGCAGACACAGCAGTGGATGGATGTGTGTGTGTGTGTGTGTGTGTGTGTGTGTAGGTGTGAGCGCTGGGGGAGGAGGAGAAACAGACATCAGATGGTGAGGAGCAGGACTATGGGGCACTGGACTGGGAGGACGCTCAAACTTAAGGACAGACGATCAATAAACAAGCCTGGTCTAACAACAGGACTAGAGGGGTTCTGGATTGTTCTTAGAACCTACCCTCACCCACCCAAGCACAGTGGTGTGTACAGCCCCTACAGGGGCATGGCTGAAAACCATACGCCCAAGCAGCTCTGCGGCAGAATCCTAAATAGATAAGGGTCTATTTTAGGAGACAGGTGTTAAGTCTCTAAACCATTTTTGCAGTGGGAGCTACAAATAGTATTCTACCCACTGGAAATGGGCAATGGCTTGAGTAGAAGTAGGAAAGAAAAGTCTGGTGGTAGGCCTGAGCAGGCAAGAGTCCGGGCAGGCTGAGGGGTGGGCTCTCCGGGAAGGAGGCACACCTGTGGCCAAGCTGGGAGCTTGAGCGACATAAAGGGAGGCCAGCCCAGAGATGAATGACAACAATGGAAAGCACACCAGCCAGACAGGGTTGGTTTGTGAACTGGGTAGCACTGCCACCACTTAGGGTGGTCAAGAAGTAGACTAGAACGATTTCTGAGAACACAGTGATCCTCCATAGGGGATACCTGATTGTGCTAAAAAGGGAGAGAACCATCTATATTTTTAAAATTATATTTAAATTATTTATCATTCTCTTACTTGCGACAGAAGGTTTATTTTACTTCAAGTGTGTGAGTCTCCAGTGGGACTCCACCGGGCATCCTTCACAGATGTGAAGATACAGAAGATGTTCCTTGGAGTACAGACAGGAGGTCCTCTAGCCAGCTAATTCACATTGCACAGAGTATGTCCTACCGAAGTTACAGGTCTCTAACGGGCACCTCCCTGTCAGGCTCGGGAGGAGACCAAGGGAAGTCACATCCACAACACAAAGCCCCTGCCTTGTACTCAGGGGACTGCTACTCGCAGAGACTGTTCCACGGCCACTCTAGAATCTTTGAGCATCTTCGCAGAGGGGTGAACTTCAGGGATGAATCCCAGGGCACTTTTTTTTCACATCAGGGAACATAAACATCAATTGTATCCATGAGTAAAGCCAAAGGAATGGCTTGATTTTGAGCTCATTTGGCACCTGGCCTCTCTCACGGAGCCACCACTTCCCACACATTCTCTTAGTCAAAAACAAAGTTTGCTTTTAATTTCTGCAGTAGGGTGTGCTCTTTGCTGATGAGAGAACTGCCTGGGCTGACATAAGGGTCCAGATTCCTGAAGCCACCTCCGACATTCTTGACCTGGGAGCGCTGACGGAACTTGCAAATTCCTGCTCTGCCTTGTCCCCATCCACACGACCCCTGTATGTCGTCCATTTGTACTGCCCTGGAAACTCTGGACACCAGGAGTGTCCGGTGGAAATGCAGGACACTTACGCAGGAACCCAGCGGCAGACTTTGGTGCTGTCCCAGGATTTTGGAAACTCTCATTCCCCTCTATACATAACCTCCAAGAAAATGTCTGCTTTAACCATTACTATCTAGAGCCAGAGCTCTATGGCCAAAGAAGAAGAAGAAAAAAAAGCTGAC
Organism: Ursus americanus; assembly: GCF_024610735.1. Lineage (NCBI taxonomy): Eukaryota > Metazoa > Chordata > Mammalia > Carnivora > Ursidae > Ursus > Ursus americanus. The sequence continues at coordinate 49,512,390 of NC_142132.1, forward strand.
AAGTTGTTGGAGAATTAATTGATTTTCTTTGCCAGTTCTCTCCTTTCTCCTCCCAATACAACTACCTGACTTCAATTTCACAGGCAAGTATTAGAGCAAGACTACTTTAAATATTATGCTCTGAGCTTGTAGTTGGTTAGGCAGTAAATAAATAAATAAATATCAAACCAAACAAAAAAAAACACAACAGAAAAAGTCGATTGAAATGCTACCCCTGTACTTAAGCATTTTATTTAAATTTAAATCATGGGAATCAAACTAATTTGCCCATCTCCTGGTACATGCTAGGCCTTTTCTTTTGCATAGTTTAATGAAGGGGAGCAGACTTTGTCATCCCAAAATACGCCTCTTTGGCATAAGGATGATTTTACACTGATTGTTATTATTTTTTATTCATTACTGAAGTAGAGTTGACAATGCTATATTAGTTTCAGGTATATGCTAAGTGAAATAAGTCAGACAGAGAAAGACAAATACCATATGACTTCACTTATATGTGGAATCTAAAAAACAAAATAAATGAACAAAAACACGCTGATTATTTTTAAAACACAATACACAAGGGAGAAGCTCTAAAAACCAAGAAGTGACCTGTTTGTAAGAGACATTTACATTTATAAGGAAAATCTCCAATTGTGAGGGTTTCTCTCTCTCTCTGTACCAGAAGAGAAGAATGGCTAAATCTTTAGAAACTCTTATAAATACAGAAGGCAAGGACTTAAATCCACACAACAACCTTACCCTTATTTACTGACCTTTCCTGGTCACCTCCCATAACTGGTCTCCTTCTGCCTCACACCCCCAACACCTCTTCTTTTTTCTTTTTTTAATATTTTATTTATTTATTTATTTATTTATTTATTTATTTATTTATTTATTTATCAGAGAGAGAGAGAAAGCACAAGCAGGGGGAGCAGCAGGCTGAGGGAGAAGCAGGGGCTCTCCACTGAGCAAGGAGCCTGATGTGGGACTCGAGCCCAGGACCTTGGGATCATGACCTGAGCTGAAGGCAGACGCTTAACCGATTGAGCCACCCAGGTATCCTAAACACCTCTTATCCTTAGCTGGAGATTGTATTTAAGGTGGTGGCTTGGGCCCTCAGGCGCACAGGGAGAGGGTTACTCAGTTTTCCTGAGTATCTCCCATGTATTAAGAAGGTACACATGTTATTAAACTTTCCTTTGTTGTTCTATTAATTTGTTTATTTGTTTTTATAGCAGGGTATCTCAGCCAAGAACCTAGAAGGTTGAAGGGAAAATTATTTTTCCTCCCCCATGTTATCATGGACTCTTTTGCAAGACCACTCTCATTATACAGCTTCTAAAATTTCCCGTTTTGTTTTCTTTAAAGGGGAAATAGAACTTAAAAGCTCTTGCAAGGCAATCTGAGTATAGACTCCTTCTAGAATTTTATGGGTTTTTTTTTTCTTCTTTCAAGTTTTTAGAGCTGCCTTGTCCACACTTAATTGATTGTATTTTTTTAAATCAAACATCATCCAGTCTTACATCTTAGTTTTCATGAAAAAAAAAATCCTCTGCACTCTCATATTTCATTGGTTTTAGAACATTTAATTAAACTGCATTATTGTAATATAAACATAACTAACATAACTAGTTTTGGGAACAGATTCAACTGACTCTTGGCACATATACAGTTCACCTGGTGAGACCGGAAGTGCCTGGTTGAGTGAGGAGAGAGCCTGCCAGCTGCGCATATGTAGGGTGACTCTGCATCCACGAGTATGTTCCATGGAAGAATGGCAGGTGTTAGTATACAGGTTGGTGAAATGCAAAGTAGTTGAGTAGAGTGCTTCTACTGTGTGTGTGTGTGTGTGTGTGTGTGTGTGTGTGTGTACACATTCACACATATTTCTGAGATAGCCTTTAGTCTTAGAGCACAAGATCACACACTTATTAAGATTATTTAGCAATACCAGTATGAAGAAAAATGACCTTATTCCCACGAGCACAAGCCACCACGGTTAAGCAGGTACACGGAATCCTGATGTTCCCCTCAGCAAATGTCAGTGCTCATAACGGCTGCACAGCGAGCATCCATTTGGCATTCCCTCTGTGAGCAAACAACTTTGTATACACGTGGTTGGCTTTATGAGCAAGGAGCCTGAAAAGTCAGAATCTGCTTCCCAGGCTCAATTTCAGGAAACACGTCGCCAGGTATCTGATCTGAGGAGTACCCTACTTTCTGCACAATCCGCTTAGGGTGGTTTTTGGTTGGCAATGGAATCAGGAAGAATGCTGAGAGCCTTTTGCCCGAAATCATTCTTTTCTTGTTTCATGCAGAGCGCCTGTCATAACCATAGCTCTCTAGCGGCTTTTCACATGCAACTCCTCATCTCCGCCCATAGCGAAATGGCTCAAATGAAAGCCTGAACTAAAAGCAACCCTCCAGCAGGTTGGTCAGCAGCGTACGAGATCCCTTGCGAGAGCACCGGGAAGAACAAAATGCACAAGATGGAAAGATAATAGTATGGGAGCAGAAGTGGAGAGAAACAAAGGAGACGAGAAACAGGTTATTGAGAGGAGGGAGCAAGGTAATGAGCAGGGAAAAACACCTGGCAGGTGGAGGGAGGGAGGACGGACCCACCGTATGAGCACACTCGCTGTTTTTCCATATTTCTTTTCAATATTCCTCCTGCTACCTAAAAGAGCCCTACTAGCAGTTCCACAGCTCCCACAGCCACAGAGCATCGAACAAAGAAATGTTTTCATGAAGGAAAAAAAAAAAAGAGGTTGATGCACATAGAATGCTTATGGATTATCAGCAATTGTGAGTAAAAACAAAAAAGCCAAGATTCTTGCATGACAATGACATTCGATCTACAATGTGGAGAGGAAGGGAGAAGGTAAACCCTCCTGGATCAATGGTGAACGAAAAAGCCGGCTCCATCATGAACATCTTCAACATTCCTGAGGTCAAATAAGCCATACAGCTGGCTTCTTTCACGGTGATCCGTCTCAGGGTCAATTCATAAATTTGTTAGGATAGCCCTTTTCTCTGTCCATTTGCGCTAGTGGAGTTTGAATGTCAAAGCCCAACAGGATTTCTTAACACTCCTCTGTTGCACATCACTGCATCCCGTGGCTGTCTGAAGGCATATGGGAGAGGAAGGTGACTTCTCAGTGTAGGGCCTTTATCACTCTCCCCTCTTTCCTTAAGCCCTCAAGGAACAAATTAGGACACGTGGCCAAGACATTGAGTTTGTTCACTTAGCAATGGCTAGGGAAGGAATTACCCACACAAGTAGGACACACGAAACATGCTGGGTGATATTCTGCGAGTGGACAGAGATGCTTTCTTCACAGAAACAGCCTGGCGCTGTTCCACCCTTGGGTGGCTTGCTTGAAGTTCTGACCCCCAGCTGGATGCGGGCATGATCACCAGAAACCGACACTATCAGCTGTCACAGCCTCCTCCCTAGGCGAGAGACCTGTCCCGTAGGGAACCTCCCCACCTCTACCCCCCCACCTTTACTTACTTTGGTTTTCTGCCTTGACAGATGGTAGGTGATTTTACTCTGGGTACCTACTTAGTCATCAGTGCATGCTGAATAATTTTTGTTAAAGAATCTTTCATCGTTGCAGGTGTGAGACAATGAGTAAAGATAGATCCTCGAAATCTATTTAGTAAACAGAACTTCCAAATATGCATACCTTAGAGCAAGCTGTCCTCATAAACAATATTTCATCAGCATTTAGGTGAATAGGAGGTAACTTTATTACGGAGTGTTGTGGTTTGTAAAGAGAGGGGCCTCGGAAGATGAAAATTCTCCAAACCATCTCCACACACCCTGAAGCCCCAAATAGGAAGATATTCACCTGTCTAAACTTCCCTCTACCTACCTCAACCCCCCTGCAAAAATGTTAACAGAAAGAAGTTAAGTGGAAGAGGTTTGCTATTTCTATTGTAAGTCAGCTCAAATGAATAACACCAGCTAAGTGTTTACAGAGGAGGGAAATAAGAGAAATAAATACGATCTCATTTGCCTTCTTCGAAGGTCTAAAGAAAAAAAAGATAATTTGAATCAGAAAAAAAAATCTAGATTCTAATCTCTTTGAGTTCCAGCTTCTTAACATCCTGATTTAAAAGATACTTCCTAAAAAGACCTTCTTAGCTAACTAGAAATATCACAAGGAATAATGATTAATGCCACTAATTTTTCAACCGAAAATACGGCCCCAGATTCCTGCTTTTATGATGAAAACGATGGGGGCTAGGTAACTCCCAGTCACTGTTTATGACCTACCCACAGAGTGATTGTCCACTGATACCTGGTGAGATTATTTAAGAAGTAGGCTAACAAGGCATGGAAGTTCGCTTTCCAGAGAGTTAAACCAAGGCCCCAAAAGTGAGTGCTTCTCAGAGTTATGGGGAGCCGTCAATTTCTGAAAAGAAACTACCTAGCCTTGCTGGTGTTGAGGACACTGGCCCAACCTCCATTTACTCTGTGGCCAAAAGGGCTGCATCAGGACTCCCACAGGGGCCTAAGTCCCGAGGGTTTGGCCTGGTATAATTACTATTGAGTTTCACCAACAAGACTAGAATTCTCTTTATCAAAGGCAAATAGCTTGCCAGAGGCATTTGGTAAGAACTTACCAAAATATAGCATTAGCTGTCTTCCCGACACATTACTCCACTGTTTGTTCAATAGTGGTGACATTTAAACGGCAGTAAGTGCAGAGCGGAGAGAGGCTGCCTGAGAAAAGGTGTGAGTTTCATGTGTGCTGGCAGCATCAATTTCAGCCATGATACACTTGGCAAAGACTGCTAGCAAAACATTGACGCAAAGGGTGTCAAAGTGAAAGAGGTGGGGCTCATTGTCCTGTTACCCGAGCAAGTGATTCTGGGTCATCCTGGGGAACAGACACCCAGGGAAGAGAGCAAAACCTCAACTCCTTTCACCTGGGTCACCACACTGTGAATGCTCTTGATTTGGACCTTCAAGGGATTTGGGGAGTACTCGGTACTTGATAGTGAGGATAAAAAGAGAAAATAGTAGGGGCACCTGGGTGGCTCAGTCCTTAAGCGTCTGCCTTTGGCTCAGGGTATGATCCTGGCATTCTGGGATCGAGCCCCGCATCAGGCTCCTTCTCTGGGAGCCTGCTTCTTCCTCTCCCACTCCCCCTGCTTGTGTTCCCTCTCTCGCTGGCTGTCTCTCTCTCTGTCAAAAAAATAAATAAAATATTTGAGAAAAAAAAAGAGAGAGAGAAAATAGTAGGCAAGGAGCGCCATGTTTGGGTCCAGAGACAATGGGAGAGCCGGCACGGGAAGAGGAAAGCAAGGAGTAAGTCAAAGAGGAAAGCAAGAATTAAAGGAAGATTAAGATGTGGTGGTGAGGAGAAATAAGCCAAAAGACTCTTACCTCTTTGGTAATCAGTAATAATAATCATAATAGTCATAATAATATAGAGAAGCCTCATCTCTCATTCACCCCATCCACCCATCTATCCATCCCACCAGTTGTTAATTCTGCAAATATTTGCTGTATACCCTAACATGACACAGAGTTTGAGGTGCACAGGAAGATGGCAAAGCATCTCAAGAAACCTATAATCGTGGAGGTGACAGAAAACTGAAACAACTAATTAGACCATGAGACAAGACCACGAGGCATTGCCACCCACCAGCCAGAATCCTGTAGCTCATGCCAGCTTCTTAGATGCAACTGAGTGCTGCCTCATACCCATTGTTTAGGGAAAGAATGACTTCCAGGTTTTATCTTGAGAGAAGCTGGCTCTACCCTAACCTTCCTGATTCTAAAACTCTTCTATGTATAAAACACAACTGGAAGAGTATTACTAACAATAATAACAGCAAACAACAATATCAATGATTACCACCTGTAGACCACTCATCATATAGTTTTTTCTAAGTGCTTTGCATGTACCGACTCGTTAACCCTCCTAATAATGTAAAGATCATTACTATCTCCAAAGGCACAGAGCCAATAGAATTCAAGCCCAGACAGTGTGAATCCCGCGTCTGAGATCTGTCTGTTGCCGTACTATGCTGCTCCCACCAGGAAACAGCATGAAGCAGGAAGAGTCACGCTGAAGAAAGCTAGATGGCATGAAGGGACTGCATTTTTCTGGAACCCACAATTAGCAGAGTAAAGCACCCAGATCTAGGCACTCTTCAGATCTGTCCTAGGTGATTCAGGAGACATAAAACAGGTAGAGCCTTCATCTATGACCTGAAGGAACTTCCTGTGGAGAAAAGACTAGCCTTGGTGACTCACGAGGAGGAAAAAGGAATGTAAGCACAGAATCAGCTCTGTAGCCACCAGGTGAGGGTATGCTCAATGTGACTCAGAGCAGGATCCAGAAAGGCAGGTCTGGTGAAAACTTAAGAGTTCGTTCATGTTCAAGTCCACCCATTTTTGCAGGTGAGCAAGAGGATAAGCAGCTTCAGGAGGAGGAGGCTGTCCTTAAAATAAAGGAAAGATTTTTATTTATTTGCTAAAACAAATCAAGAACAACAGTAGTAATGGCAGCCGACATTTGTAGAGCACTTACTCTGGGCAGGCTATATTCTAAGCACTTCCACGTATTAACTCATTTACTATCTCTGAGCCAGGGACAATTATTTTACAGATGAGGAAACCCAAAAAAGTTAAATCGTTTTCCTAACCAGACAAAAGTATTAAGTGTCAAGGTTACAATATTTATCCGGACCATCTGGTTCTAGAGTCCTAAAAGACTCCACGGACAGGTGGAAAGAGGAAGCCACCTGGAGGTGCCCATGGCTGCTGATGCCAGCTGAGCCTGGACCCACCCCAAACAGGAGACAATCTGCCACAGCAGGTGTTAGAGCATCAGATTCTGAGATGTGAGACGATCAGGTGTCTCTGCCCACCCCCACCCCCCACCGGACAATGCTCCCGGTCATGCACTCCCTTGGAGATACCAAAACAGAAAATGTACTTGCTATTCCCTCTGTTTGGAATTCTCATTCCCCTGCCCAAATAACTATACATTTCTGCCATCAAATATCACCTTCTCAGAAAGACCACCTTTGACTACCTTACATGAAACAACATCACTTCCCTGTATTCCCCCTCCATGTTACCCTGTTTGACATAAATTTATTTATCTACTTACTTATTATCTGTCTCTCTTGTCACCCCCACTTCAGAAGGAACCCAGTCTCTATGAACAATGCCTGGCACATAACAGGTCTCAATAAATATTTGTGGAATGAAGAGATACAGAATCCTTGATGGGAATCATGGTGATTCAGAGAAGAAAAGAGGAGAGGAATCATTTGCTCACTTTCAGCAGCTCCCCCAAAGACACTGATTACCATCAATATGGAGACTGCAGTCTGAAAGAAAGATACAGACTCCTTCCAGAGGAGAGCTGAATCTAATGGTAGAGACATGGTTCTCATTTCAGAGTAGTTCACCATAATGGAGAAGCAGCAACAATGACACCTCACAGTGACTGAGAGGTGGAAGAATAGAGAAAAGAAAAGAAAAGAAAAGAAAAGAAAAGAAAAGAAAAGAAAAGAAAAGAAAAGAAAAGAAAGAAAAGAAGAGAAGAGAAGAGAAGAGAAAAGAGAAAAGAAAGAAGAAAGGGAAAAAGAAAAGGAAAAAGAAAAGAGAAAAGAAAAGGAAAAAGGGAAGGAAAAAGGAAAGGGAAGGGGGAAGGGAAGAAAAAAGAACAGAACCGGCATGAGAGGATGAAGTAAGGGGAGCAGGTTCTGCTCATTTCATGACAACCCAGTCAGGGGTTGACAGGGTTGAAATAGGGGGCCAGGACACAGTACCCATGGAGAAACAAAGGCAGGGCCATGTCCCCATATGACCTGCATCAACAGATTCCAGGCAAGTGTGTTTTGACTGGTTTCTGGCCTCAGACTTTTAGAAGCCCAATTCTCCCTCCTCCTTAAATATCAGATTCAGCTTCTCATAATGGCACCTCAAGCCCTCTTAGGTATTCTGGTAAGATGGAACAACTACTCTGCCCGCTAACTGCCTCATTAACTAGAACACCTCATCAATCTTACCATTATCCAGGCTAATTAGAGGATACTCTCCTTCTCTCCTTCCTCTTTCCTTCCACTCATCTCTGTTCTCTCTTTGGTCTCTTCTTCATCATATCTCCTTTTCCCCCCCTCCCAGATAAGACTCTCCAAAGACGATAATTCATTTACTTGAGCTGGCAAATTGAGATCCTATGTGTGGGCAGGTGAAGATCACATACAAGAACCCAATACCGACTAATAGCCAAGATAAAGAAAGAGCAATCATGCAGGCAATGAATTATATTTTTATTTACCTACCCAGGACCATAGTTAATTTTTCCCTCTGCATGAAAAGGTACTGGTCTTGACTCAAGTCCTTGGTATGTATGAGTTCCAAATAATCCTGATCTATACCGACCCACCAGGAACAGCATGTACTGTTTAGTCTTCGTATTGTAGATAAGCATTTCCTCTGTTATTTCCCCTTTAAAATATGTTCCCTTGTACTGGCAAGGTCCTATTTTTGTTTTACAGTTTTTATTCTTATTAGTCACCTCACCTCACATTATCCATGAAACAAGGTAGGGTATAAAAATTAGAAATCAACATACACATACAGACATGTCACCCATGCCCAAATGGAGGGGGGAAAAAAAAGAAGTCGAGGACTAAAGAGAGTCTAGGACAAAACAAGAAAAGTGACTAAGGTAATAGAGTCCATGGGGGCTACCGTAACGAGGATGGATGGAAAGATTAGGATTCCAGCATCGGGGAAGAAGGAAGCTGAAAGGATACAACTGACGCTGATGAAAGAATGGGGACCAGTGAAGGTCTTGTCCACCCAACACCAGAACCTGGAAGCTGCCCTTCAGACTTGCAGCAATTCACACTCAACCGAAAAACTTCTTTGTCCTAACAGATAGGTCATGATTAAAATATAAATGGACTAAAATAAATTAAGATAAATATACATGTGCCAAAGCCAAGATGGATTATTATAATAAAGTAGGATGTGCATTTGGGAGAAAGCCCAGAACCTCTGGAATGAACAGAATTACAAGGTTCCAGAGTGCTGCTTTCCTGGAGGTCCTTCGGGAAAATACGGATTCGGGGAGGAAAATATTCCGCCTCTGGAATTGAGAGCGGCTGTGATGGAAGGAGAAGCAGGGACATACTTCACCCAGGAAGTGAGAACAATAGCTCCCTTCTGAGATTTGCAAGCCTCCATTAGTATCTGCATGGCTAATTCAGAGGAGAGAAATGTATGGTAGCAGAATGGGCAGAAAATCCGGTTTCCGCCTTTTTCCCCTGACTCTGCATGCCTTGGAAGCTTGACATACTGTACGGACCAAAAAATAATAATAATAATGCAAGCCCTTCTAGTCTCGGGGAGAGATTTCTAGTCATTTTCCAGGATCGCTCTTCATTTTTAACTTATTCCACATGCTTTGCTACCCACAGACCCCAGCCTCAGCAGCAGAAGCAATCTATGCTGCCCTGCCATTTACGTGTGAGGAGCCCCAGCTCTACTGAAGCTTGTCATCTTGCCTATTAGCTTGATGTCTTTATTCACAGACCATCTGTACCACCAAGAGATACAGAGGCAGCTAATGTCAATGTGAACAAATGCCTCCTCTTCTACAAGAAATGTCAAACACAGGACAGGCTAAGAATGACCCCAGGAATACCAACAGATGTTCACTACAAGCCTCTCAAAAATCAGTCCTTTCTACAGGGACTAATTAAGATGAAATAAGGAGCAAAAGTAAAGAAATTTGTGTCATATTATCAGGAACTTCATCCTTCCTTTCCAAGCTCATTCTGGGCAGATTGGCCTGTGCCCTTTGAAAAAATGCTAAAAGAGGGGCTGCAGCTACCAGGGCACCAGGGAGGACTTCATTGGCCTCCAGTTCCAAACTGCAAAAAGAAAATCACTCAAAAAAAAAAAAAAAAGTGTTACTTACACAAGCTGATTTTTCCGGTCTGAGTTCTTTAAACAATCACATACAGAACGAATCCATTTCCAGAAAGCTTCCAAAATATAAATAACAGGATGGAAAAGGTACGATTGTGATGTTTTTCCACCTAAAAAAGGGTAAGGTTTGGCATCCTGGGCTTGGAAGTCCAGACTATGGGGCCAGAGAATGGTCATCTGTTGCAAGATAAGTGAACATCTCCTATACTCTAAACTTCTCATACATTTCCACCCTTTCATGAATGGGTTAAATCTTGTATATGCATTAGCCTCAAATGAACATAGGCTGGCATTGCTTGAATTTTAAATACAGGTCTCTTTGCTTTTACGTAAGGAAGTATCTATCATCCAGAATAGTTGCTGTCCTTCATTAAATTATTTGCCACACCTTCTGGTTGGGTAATAAAATGAGCACACCACATCCTAACATAGTGGTCCTCAAACATTTCTCTGCTGAAACACGTGGTAGATGACTTTAGGTGAGGCCAACTCACACTCAGGGGATCATATAAGGTGAGATGCCATTCCTTCTGAAGTAATCAACTGTACACCTTTCTCTCTGCTCAAGAAATTATAGAAGAAGGCAAACAATGTGAATCTGCTCTAATTTACATGCATGACTATATGTCATTCACCAACTTCAGTACTTTATCAGCAGTAGACATTTGCTTGTGGCCTCTCTGATAAAATGATTCCCAAATTTTACCACTGAGTCATGGTGAGACCCCAAAATATATCTGAACTCAACCCACAGCAAAGCCTGGAGCCACCTCCACAACACTATGGCTTCCCTAAAGTCTCTACCATAAAGCAATGCACACAGAGAGAATGGGTCAACCTCTGGAAAAAAAAAGGGGGGGGTTTCTTTTTGTAGGTTATGAGGGGCTCAGTTTTTGGCATCTCAACATACATAGCAATAGGAGAAAGGCATGAGAAGTTCATGATTCACCAAGAATACCAATTCATTCTATACTAAATAACATCACCATGCCACCATCAAGAACACACCACAACAGAACTTCTGCCAATATACTGAACGCTACACTAATGTCTGGCCATCATTTCGTGCCATGTCTGCCAGTTTTCCCAAACTCTTTATCAGTTCATGGAAGGGTTTGGTCTTGGATGATTCCCTTTGTGAAGTAACTCAACCTTCTGTATGACTCCCTGAAAGACCACAAGGGCCAATCTTCAAACGAGTGCTCTTGGACCTCCAGGTCACTCTTCTGATTTTCCTGGTAAAACTGTCTGATGCTAGGGTGAAATATATGGCATAAATCAAATATCAGGACCCTAAAACTAAAGAGCATTTATATATCCATACCTGACCTCCCCAAACTGATATGGTGAAATCTTAGCCCAGGGAGAAGCCACCTCTAAGAGGGTCTTCCTTATAAGCCACGTGTTCCATAATGTTGCCCTAGTGCCTCTGTTAACTCCAGGAAGGTTTGTACTTAAGACTCATGTGAAGTGGATCTCCTTTAGGGTCTTTCTAACAATGAAAAGAGGATATTTGAGCATAATCCACATAAAAATGCCACATAATGAACCACTTCGTGGAGAATGAAGCATTAACATGACTTGGTTGCGTCTCTTATCCAACCACTCTCTTGCTGATGTAATCCAGTAAAATCCAATATAATCTCCATCATTCCTTCTCCCTTTGTGATCATGACACAACGTGGTTTTGCTATTAAGTCTGTGACTCATTTGAGACCGTCTCGGACTGTTAAGTTTGCACAAACAAAGCCATACTGAAAGGTGATCTATTTCCTACCTAGAAAAGATGCCCAGTTTGTAAACTCCTGCACTGGAGATCAAGTAGATGCAGGCAGCTGGTTACTACAGTCCAAGTGCTAACCCAGTTACTATTATTCCTGTGTGGCCACAAGAGCAAGAGTTATCAGATCGATGTGTACAGCAGAGAGGGAATCTGGGAGCCAAGGAAAATGGTTGAAGATGAAAGTTCTAGCAGACCCCATTACAGCCCTGGAATGACTCTCCAACATGGGTCATGAACAGAGAGAATATTAAAAGTGTAAGGAAAGAAGCAAGACTTGCCATATGAACCTCAACAAAATCCAGTTTTTCTTTTAGTCAAAATGGCCACCATCACAAATCTCATCAATCAAAATGGCTGCCTTAAGAGCCCAGCCTTTCTCTCAGAGAGGACATCTGAGAAGACTGCTTGTCCCAAGGGTACTCAGCGAGACTCTACTTCAACTGGGGTTTGAACCTTTGACCTTGAGGCCACCATGCCCCTAGGAAGGGAAGGTGGGAATATGATAAGGGAAGTAAAAGCCAAAATCTTCCTGGGAAACTCACATTTCATAATAATAATAATAATAATAATAATAATAATAATAATAATAATAATAATGTATCAGTAGATTCACCAAGTATTGTTATATGAAACTGGGAATAAGAAGACTGGGGTCCTAGTCCCGACTTCTACCAGGCAAGTCACTTACCTTCTCTGAGCCTTGGTTTCTTCACCTATAATCTAGGTGACCTGAATGAAAGATTTCTACAGTTCTCTCCAGCTCTAAAAAGCTGTAATTCTATGAATCCATTCTAACCCTCCACATTATCTTTTCTAAGAAAGACATTCAAGATAGTTTATAGGTCCAGGTCCCAGAAAGCAGTAACTTGAAATAACAGTTCTACCTGTTTGAGATGCACTTAATCCCCCTAGTACAGTGAGGACTTGTTCTAGTACATCTGAAGGAACACACATGCTCACACAGGCACATGTGCGGGCTTCCCACATTAGTGCCCTCAGGGCCAGAGGGGCCCCAGCCCAGCCCAGCCCAGCCCATAAGCCGCCAGTGATAACTCGCCATGTCACCCTGTGCTTTCTGCACGTCCGAGCTGGCGGTACTTGCTGCATCCAGGACCTGGGAAACATCTGCAGTTTTGTGATTCTTCCTTGTTTCCATTCCCGTGATGCTCTCTGAGCCTGCTCGGATCAGAGAAAGGTCGCAGGCTCCATCTGGCTGCCCTGCCCCCCCTCCATTCTCTCCCTCACCACTCCCGTCCCCCCTAAGGAGTTTCTGCCCATTTTGTCACTTCCACCTGTTCTGACAGGTTCCCCTGCCTGACCCCAAGATAGCCCTTGGGGACATTAATCATATAACAGCCGGAGCTGTGAAAGAAACAAGGGTTTGGCTGGATACTGTTACCGTCTCTGTCACCTACTAATCATGTCCTATGACACGGAGGGGCTTAATCAGATGGTCTGCTCTCTCATTAATCATCCTGGGCTCACTCAAACTTCACAGAGAGATTAAAGTTTAGCTCCGCTGGCTCCCTGCGCCTCCCCCCGCCTCACCCTCGTCTAAAGCAGTTTCACTGGGGGTAGGTCTCAGGTTCCTTTTGCTTTGCCAACTGGCAGAGCAACATGGAGTATCGAATGCCTACCAAGACCACAACATTCAGGAGAAGGAGGACAATTCTTTGCTTCCTTTCTTCCCTCCCCTCTCTGCCTTGCAATCCTCAAAAATACATTCAGAGACAGGCAGACCCAACACCCACGTAATGACAAGGCTGGGACTCACAGACCTATGCCTGGACTAAAGAGGCAAACGCCATGTACATTGATGAACCTTTAAGAACTTTAATAAAGGAGAATTTTCCTGTGCTTAATCCACAGCAAGGAAGATAAAATAAAATGATCCATTAAAACAGGCATGTGTACTCAACTGGCTGGAGATGAGCCCCCCCACAAGGACGGCACCCCTCCTCTACGGAGGCCAGTCCAAGGATCATCCTCTCTTGCCACTTTATTGAAATTACACCTTCACTCAAGTCAAAAATAGCCTGTATCCTTTATGAATTCTTTCCGGATCACAATAAAAATTACCGAAAGGACCCTCCGCAAATACCCGGTACGTGAGAGTCAGAATACATTTTAACTCCGCTGATTCATTCATTCTTACCCTAGTTGCAGTTTTTCTGAGCTTCAAAGGGGAAAAGCAAGTCCCAGCAAAGGGCTCCTCTCCGAGTATTGGTTTTGTACTCGCTCCGGGTGCTGTTGACTTTTGCAGCGCTGTATGATTATGGGAAACAAGGATAATATTTGCCCTCGGAGCCAGGAAAGAACAAATATTTTATCAACATCTAAATCATCTCTCATCTGGCAGGGGAGGAGGAGCTGAATGCTCAGCAGCACACACGTAGGCTGATGAGGGCAAGAGAGGGGCTTCTGGGGGAATCTTCTACCTGTGCAAACTTGACCTTTCGGTACCGAGGATCATATCCATCGCAAAGAGATCTCTCTGTGCCAGTCCCAAATGCTTCCATCCTTCCGGGTTCCCCTGCCAGTACCCCTCATCCCAGAGTGATTGCCAAAGGGCCACCATGCTGCCTTTTTCATTTCCGAATGTGGAAGCTGGGCCTGGGACTCGGGAAGGTGGGGTATTTCTGCGGATATTTTGGGGCGATGAGGACTTGCCCTGTTGTTATGTTTGTTTCTATTCCCTGATCCTCCACCACTAGCCTAGAAATGACAGTAGGTGGAAACACTATCTTTCATTACACAAAGTATAAATAGTGTAATCTATCAGCGCCGTCAATCACAATGATTGATTACAGGCTGTCATAGAGAAGAGTGACATATTAGAAAAGTTTTGTTAACAATGCCTATTGCTAGTCAGCCTGCCACAGAGGCTGGTGATTAATGTGTTGTCAGCCTGTAATCCCACACCCTTGGCTAATGAGGCAGGAATTTATCATCTTTACAGAGTGGCAGATGTCAGGGAGAAAGGAATCCAAGTGCTGGAAACAATATACTTTTTCTTACTAGGCCTGACAAGTCTGACAGGCCGAAAAAAACCACAAAGCAGCTTTGTATAAGCACCAACTTAAAACGAGGAACTTTTCATTTCGCATCTTCACTTTAAATAGTGCTGCAAACCAGCCTCCATCCCTTCAAATAGGGGGGGGGGGGCGGGGAAATAAAGGACACGAAGAGAGGAAAGCACAAAGCTGAGTTCTGTGAACTTTGCACCCCGTTCTTGACAGCCGGAGACCCCAGGAAAAGGTTGCCATGGCGAGCAGACAGCTTTCTTTGGAAGAGAAAACCAGAGTAACTTTTCACTTTTACCTGTGAACTTGTGACTGGGACACACACATGGCATCCAAGGGAGGCTGGGGACAGCGGCTTCCCTTGCCACGGCCTAAGGGTAGCTATCATCTGGACACCCATCATGTTCTCTAGAAACACTGCCCTTCCTGTTATGGATGAGAAATGGGGGGACGAGGTAAGAGAAGGGGGCTCTTCATTGCTAAGAAAACAACACAGCAGGAAAAGAGGACCGTTGGAAAATGACTTTCCTGGTGCCCTGCTGTGACTTGGGACCAATTACAGACTATTTTCCACTCGTCTTCCCTCCCACCTATCTCTTCCATTTCTCATGTGAGGCAATGCCTAAAAATTCCCTAAGCCCAGAGAAATTTCAGCCCAGTAAAGAAGGGGAATTCTCTAGAGGCCCTTTTAATAAAAACCTTGTCCCTCTCTACCTTCCGCCCCCCCCCCCCCAACAGTACCTGCCACCTCCCCACACAATTCACATATCAGAAGAGCCTAGACTCCTGTTCAGAGCCTTTGGGGCAAGTCTTGGATCCTCTCAGACACTATGGGTTGCTTCTGAATCTTGGCTGTGTATTTCGACTTGGCCTAGATTGTTCATTGTGTTCCAAATAACTCATAAGTGCCATCTCACACAGGAGACACCCAATCTTTTCCATGGAGTACTGAAGACATTTCCAAATGTGAGGATTGAAACTCTTCTCACAGCCCTGATGTATTGTGCCCATACTCGAGCTAGGACGAGAGAGTTGGGGGAAGGCCTGTCTGGTTTGGAAACTTCTCGTACCAGTACCCTGTGAAGACGCAACGTGTTCCTTGTGCTCACGTCAGTCTCCAAGGAAGGGGGCAAATCTTAAGTGGCAACATTCTGACAGATGTAATCCTTTTTCAAACGCAGATACCTCTGCCAAGGTACGCAAATGCAAGGCAAAGAAACAAAGGGGGACACAGCAACCAGAGGAGAAAAACTGCCTTCTGTCAACAGCGCCCTCAGGCTAGAGCACACAGCAGAGCATTGAGTAATCTCTGAGAGGCAGCGTCCTAGCGTCCAGATGCACGGGGGTCTCCCAGAGCAGGGACACCCCCCAGGGCACGGAGAGGTGCGCTTCGTGGACCAGGAACCCACAGGCCCCAGAAGAACCCCAGGGCAACGGCCAGGGCCCCTGGGGTCATCCCAGATCCAATGTGCTGAAGGCTGCAGGCCTGTGACAGATCTGGGGTCAGAAGCTGGACAGCTGGGGGCCCTGGGTGGCGCAGAGCACTGGCTCTTTGGGGGATCTGCACAAGAGGCGAGCTCAACCCTGATGCTAATCAGGCAGCCATGAGTGAAGGGTGACGAGGGCCGGCGCCGGCTCCACTCCGCCCCAGCAGCCCAGCCGTCCTGGCCACAGATCTCCCTCGGCGATAAGCAAGGAGCCGTGCAGACACCCCTCTGCCCTTATCCTGGAAACCCAATGTGCTGAGAGAGAGGTGCTGAGTGAGCCTCCCCCCCCGGGGCCTCCCGGCCCAAGGCGGGGTGCTCTGGCGGTCTCCCCCAGACTCGCGGCTCACAGCCACGCGGAGACAGAGCCCCCCTCTGGCCCTCCCACCGCCAGCTCCTCCCGGCCTGCCAGCTTCCTCCTCCCCCTTCCCTGTGCTCGCTCATGCAGCTTTCATTAACTCCCTCAGCTGGCAATTTCCATCCATTTGAGGACAGATTAGAAGTGGAATTCAGAAAGAAAGTCACTTGACCTCCCATAATGTGCTTCTCTTAATTACATTAAAGATTTTCAAATGCGGCCATACTGGGTTTGACAGGTAAGCTTTTAATCAACTTCAGGTGGCCACTTTTAAGTGCTGCCCGTCCCGGTGCCACAACGGTGGCGTCACCTCCACTCCCAACATGGTTCTAATTTAAATGGCTAATTTTGACACGAAGAAAAGATGAGAGCCCACGAAGCCCCCACCACTTCAGTGGGGGTGATTCTAAATTAGGATTAATGCCGCAAGCTGAAGCATGGTTAGAGGTTTATTTTATGGAGGTTGGAGCAAGTAAATAACATTTATCCTTTGTATACGTCTGCATGTAATTACAGTAAAGTTTTCTTGTGTATTAAATTATACAAACTCTTTAAAAGTGGGTGCCTAATGTCTTTTTCTAAAGCTGTGTTATTATTTTGGTCAAAAGTTGTTTACATTAAACAAATTCAATTTACCAAACTTTGACATGTTTGCACAACTGCATGTAATTTATGCTGGAAGCCTGAGACATGACTTTCAAATGAACTTTCTCAGTCCTAACTTGGGGGATTGGGATTCGAACGTTTAGGTGTTATGGCCTGCTCGGCCAAGTTTTCGTAGCCAATTTCATTGATTTCACTGTCCTTTCCCAAAGTCTTGTCATTCAGCAAATATGCATTGAGTATCGACTGGGGTCCAAGCACTACACACTGGGTGCTGAGGATATAATGATGAACAAAAGAGGATTTGGTCCCTGTTCTGAGGAGCTTAAAGATTATTAAAGGAAATGGAAGAACAAAGCAACACATAAAGACATGTCAAGCTGCAAGGCAACAGGGCTTGGAAGGAGAGGTGCATACACCCCTTTGGGTATCCATCCAAAAAGCAGGATCTGGTCTTGCCTTGGAGGAAGGCATCCCTGGGGAGGTGATAATGTGGGCTGAGAACCAAAGAACTTTTTGACCCTCTTCACCTATTTTGTCCACCCCCTCATCCCCCTCTCCACTGGCAACCACCATTCTGTTCTCTACGTATCTGTGAGTTTTGTTTTGTATCTTAGATTCCACATATAAGAGAGATCATATGGTATTTGTCTTTCTCTGACATATTTACTTAGCATAATGCCTGTAAAATCCATCCATCTTGTCACAAATGGCAAGATTGCATTCTTTTTTATGGCTGAGTAATAGTCCAGTGTGTGTGTGTGTGTGTGTGTGTGTGTGTGTGTTTGTATTATACCATTTCCTTTACCCATTCATTCACTCATAGGTACTTCAGTTGTTTCCATATCTTGGTGGTTGTAAATAATGCTGCAATGAACATAGGGATGTATACATGTTTTCAAATTAATGTTTATGTTTTCTTTGGATAGATACCAAGAAGTGGAGTTGCTGGTTTATATGGTATACATTTCTTCTCCAATTTCTTTTAGACTCAGCAGTAGTTCGGCCTCTATCCTGGGTGACAAGACTGTTCCTAGGACAAAGACTTAATTGCTCTAGCTAAGTCTCTGCATAGAAAAGATTCTTTTTCCATGAGGGAGGACTCTCTCAGGACAGGGTCCAGGAACCAGAATGCAACACAAATTGTGGAAATGAACAACCTTTCAGGAAAGGACTCTTTAAAGGGCAAGGTCAGAGGAACCACACAGGCAAGTGGAGGTAGCCAGAGACTAGCAAGAGGGGTAGCTGTTATCGCCAGGATTGAGGGGCCAAGAGAAGGAAAGAGTGTTGACAGACACCAGTGAGGACTAGAATCATGGAGGAAGAGCTCCCCTTCCCAGGCAGATGGAGGGGGACCATAACAGATAAGCCATCAAGAATCAAGAGGTCTTTCCCTGCATTCTAGAAACAAGGTGAGAATGAGGTCCTGGTCCAACCCCAAAAGGCCCAAACTGCCTTGACCAGGGTTACTGAGGCCATGCCTAGGTGGCACAAAACCCTAGAACATCATCTCTCTGCGTTCAAGCCGGTGACTCTTACCTGTGGTCCCTGCAAACTCAGCATCACTGGAAACCTGTGAGAAATGTAAACTCTCGGGCCCGCCCCAGATCTCCTAAATTAGAAACTCTGGGAGCAGGGCCCAGAAAACTGTTTTAAAAAGCCCTGCAAGCCACAGGGAGAACCACTGTTCTAAGTTAATAGGTTTTCTTTCAAAAGAGGTCTAATGAGCAACACCTGGAAGCACTGATCCAGCCCAGCCAAGGCAAGTGATTAGCCATGTGCGGCCCTCTACCCCCCCGCCCCCCGCACCCATCTCCACCCCACCCCCGACTGCCCCCACCCCATTAGAAAAGGCCCAGAATCTGGGAAGCAGCGAGGCTCCGGTGAAAGATCAATGCTTGAAATAAGCTTTCTGAAGCTCTCGCTGCGTCTGGGCAGAAATAGCTGTTCTGGGACTCCGGGGGGGATATTTTAGAATGATGGAGACTCTGTTACCAGCAGCTTCTGCCTCTGAGGACTCTCTTCTCACTCTGGCAAAAGAATGGACATGACCAGGACTCTGCTATTGCTAACACCACTGGGAGATGATGTATTTCTGCTAATGGCACCTTCTGTCGCTACAGAGAAGCTGCTCCAGCTTCCTCTTGTCCCGCAGAGAATCTGGCAGCCTCCAGAAGATGTAATAGAGACCTGAGGACATTTGGAAGATGCACTACACAGGAAGGGTGTTTTCAATTTGATTTACCTTCCATCTCCTACAAGGAACCGATAGTTAGTACCACACTGCATCACGAGCGCAGCACGCACCGAGAGTGGGCCTGGGGGAGATTAAATAACCCTTGTCAAGCATACGAAGGGTGATCGCATGGAGGCTGGTGACTGACTCCTCCGAAGACACAATAACAGAGAATTAGCTTAAGTACAGCAGGAGGGACTCAGGATGGAAATGGGGAAATGACACCGGGATATTTTATGGCTAGAGACCGATAGGGGTTCTCCTCCACTGCCTGAAGAACAAGTAGTTTGTGAATTCATTCTCGGTACACCATCGACAGGCTTGGAGGGAAAGCAATTATTTGGGGGTTAAGGAAGACCTTGCGCTTTTAAATGTAGTGGGTGAAAATATTCAGGAAACTTCGGTTTGTACCACAAAAGTGTACCATACACAAAACTGGAATACCTCCTACATGTCAGACGGTGCACATTTATTCACAGGCACTGATAACTATTGAAAGCAGAGGAATTATTTCAAATGGGGGTCATGGTAGTGTCAACAAGGCTCGCCTCCACTCATTCATTTTCTCATTCAACAATAAGCCCATAAATGCCTAGTGGGCACTGTATGAGCTTCCCAGAGCTGTTGTAAAATATCGCCCCAGATGTGGTGGCTTAAAACAACAGAAATGTATTCTCACACAGTTCTGGGGGCCGGAAGTCCGAAATCAAGGTAGAAGTGGACCCATACTCCGAGAGCTCTTGCAGAGAATCCTTCCTCGCCTCTTCCAGCATCAGGTGGTTTCAGGTGTTCCCTGGCTTGGGGCCACATCACCCCAATCTCTGCCTCCCTCTTCCATGGAAAGCCATGTGTTTCCCTGTTTCTCTTTCTCTTATCATTGAATGTAGGGCCCATCCTAATCTAGGTTGATTTAATCTTGGAAATAACTGAGTTACATCTGCAAAGACCCCTTTTTCCAAATAAGGTCACATTCACAGGTTCCAGGTGGACATATCTTTGGGGAGGGGGCACTACTCACTTATTACTATGAACTTGGCATTGTTCTAGGAGTTTGGGCTATATCAGTGGGGGAAAGAAAAGTAACAAAAATCCTGTCTCTGTGGAGCTTAAGTTCTACTGGGGGAGACAGATGATAAATACTAAGCATCATATTAAATAAGTTAAATGTAGTTTCTTACCAAATGGTAAGTGTTCTGGAAAAACAAGAAGTTCAGCATGATAGAAAGGGGTCCTTGACTACTGGGTGATATCAGTTGGGGGGGGGGGCAAGTACAGTGAGTCCAGTAAGCCTCACTGAAAAAATTAAGGTTTAGCAAAGGCCTCATGGGAATTTAGCCAAAGGAATGCCTGAGAGAAGAAACTTCCAGGCAGGAGAAATGGCTAGAGCAAAGGCCCCAGAACAGCAGCTTGCTTGGTGTATTCTAGAAGCAGAAAGGAAGCCGCTGTGGCTGGAACAGATTGAGAAGGGAGAGTGTAGGAGGGGCAATCCAGAGGCCAGATAATATAGGGCCTTCCAGTGAAATGGGAAGTCAGTGACCCAAAAACACAGTACTTCATCTTTCCATCCATCCACACATCTATTCAAAAATTCAGCCCACATTTGTGACCCTAGCAGGGGCCTGGCAAAAAGCAGAAGACACATTCACCTGGGATGTTTAAAAAAAGGAACTATTTGCAGGAGTGTAGCTAATACAATGGAAAACCAATAGGGATGCTGAAGCCCTGGGGCATGCAACAGCAGAAACCCATTGCGAAATGCGGGTGAGGTCTGGAACTATGCCAAGAGGTGGATGGGGCTGCTGGAGATGAACTATAGTCCTGGGTGGTCACGGCCAGAACCACAAACCTGCAGGGTGAAAACAGGAGAAGAAATAACCCTGCTTCTCTCTTCTCTAGCCTTCTGATCTGTGGGCACCTCTCCTTGTCCAAACCCAATCAGCAGACACAGGGCAACGAAGGCTGGGAGATCAGGCCAGCTCCGGCCCACCAGGACACAGACTGGGTAAAGAAGGGCTGACCTAGACCTTGTGCAACAAAGAGGGAACAGGTGACGCAGTCAAGTCTAGTCCCATCCCTGCAGTCTCTCTGGAGAGTCAAAGAGCTGTGGTCCTCGCCCTCATGGTTCTTATGTTCTGGTGGCAGACAGACATTAAAGAAATACACTAAAACAAAAAATGAAAACCCCAGCAGACCCTGGAAAAAATTCCGCCCATACCTGGAAGAAAGGAGCTTTAGTCTAAGGGCAGATACCAGTCTGTACCCCGTTGAGGCCGCTAAAACTCTGATGGAAAACACATGATCATTTTGGCTGGAATAATCTAGAGACAGATACAATTATCCTCTCCTATCTGGACTCACTCTCGCATCGTTGCAGCATGCTACCTTAACCAGAAGAGCTGGAATCATGTTCATCAGCCTCAGGAAGCATGAGAATGAGACCGATTCCGTTAGTTGCCCTTGTTCAAAACCTTTGCACACAACCCCACCACCAGAAATGCATCAGCAGTTCTATACGCCACACCTATAGTGAGAACACAAAGGCTCTCAGGATCAGAACATTAAAAGTCACCTTAGCCCAACACATGCATGATAGAGAACCTCTTCCGTTAGCAACCTGAAGCTCTCCTCAAAATAGGAAACTCATTATCTTTCAAGCTCTGGTTGCTAAAAGCCCCTTCTTTACACTAAACTGCATTGTGCCATATCAAATCGTCCATCTAGGAAGGTTGTAAAATTGCTAGAGGTCAAAAGGAGACCCAAAAAATCACCCTAGGAGCAGCAAGGAAGGCTGTTACATGTGAATAGTTAAAAGGTGACCAACAAACTGAGGGCCTCAGAGGGGAGGGGGGTGGGGGAATGGGATAGGTATTAAGGAGGGCACGCATTGCATGGTGCACTGGGTGTTAGACACAAGTAATGAATCATGGAACACTACATCAAAAACTAGGGATGTACTGTATGGAGACTAACATAACATAATAAAAAATTATTATTAAAAAAAAAAAGGTGACCTCCATGCCTTTCTCATTTCAATAAAATGAGAAAATGGTACACCAACAAGTACAGGTCCATGCGTGTTCACAGCAGGACTATTCACAACAGCCAAAAGATGGAAGAGCTCAAGCGTCCATAAGCAGATGAAGGCATAAACAAACTGTGCTGTATGCATACAGTGAAATGTTATTCGGCCATGGAAAGGGATGAAGCATTGATACATGCCACAATATAGACGAACTTGAAAGTATTACACTAAGTGAAAGCAGTCAGTCACAAAAGATCCCATATAATAGAACTCCATTTACAAGAAACACCCAGAAGAGATAAATCCATAGAGGTCATTGCTGGGGGCTGGGGGAGGAGAGGGGGGTGTTATATAGCTTAACGGGTAAGGGATGTTATGCTGGAACGACAGAAATGTTTGGAACTAGAAAGAAGTGATGGTCACACAACACTGTGAATGAACTAAATGCCACTGAATTGTTCAAAGTGGTTAATATTATATGAATTTCACCTCAAAAAATTTTTAAAAGGGGAGGAAAGTAGGATGGGTAAAGATCACCAAACTCTACCATAGTGGAACTTTTGGTAAAGCCAGGTTTACTAACCCAACCCCAAAACCTAATTACACCAAAAGGCAGCACAGGATGAAAATAGAAGTTGGTTCAGAAAGGTACAGACCGGTGCTTCTTAAAGAATCTGTAGCAAAGAAGAAAATTTTTCTGTTGCTTTGCATTAAATTTCAATCTGTCGTGGACCAATACTTTGATAAAATAAAAATAAATTAGTAGGACTTCCAGCCCCTACCTAGAATATAAAAAGCTGGAAAGAATATCACTTATGAACCCCCAATAAGAGAAAGCTAACTAATTTGCAAAATCATGATCTTTATCCCCTCAGAGAACTGAGGACCATAAGGCCTTCAAACAAGTTGGTAGGAATAAGTTAAAATTTTTACTGGATTTCTAAAAGCCAAGTGTGGGCTAACAGAAATAATAAACCCCTTGAAACTACAAACACAGGGGGAATGCACACCTGCTGTTCTCCAAGGACCCACCATGGGCTCACAGAAGAACACTTGGGGTCCAGGGCATCTGTCCTCAGTGGTACAGGAGAAGGGGATTGAATGTTGCTATTAGAAAGACACAGAGCTCCTTACAATGACTTCTCCCCTAAGAATAAAAGCCTTAAATTATGATGGCAAATTTTTTCATGGAGGGGGCAGAGATAAAGACGCATTTCATCTGGGGGGAGGGTAAAAGACTAAAGACCCTCTACCCTTGGGGCTGTGATAGGAAACAAACCTGGGCCCAGACTAGAGGTCTCCCCCAGTTGGGGAGGGGTCATCTCTGAACAAGTCCCTACCTGGTAGACCAAAGAATATCACCAAAAATAAAGGGAGATCCTTCTTAATGATAAAGAGGTCTGGTTACCAAGGTGACATAACAATCATACAACATTAGCGTTTCAATAGAGCTTTAAAATACATGAAGGAAAAATAGACAAATCGGTAATTGCAGTTGGAGATTTCATCGTTCTTCTTTCAGTGACTGATAAAATAAGTAGAAAAATCAGAACAAATAGAGTAGACAGCACTATCATCCAACTTGGCCTAACTGACATTATAAAGCTCTGTATGAAAAAAGAGCAGAAATACACAGCCTTTCCAAATGCACATGAAACATTCACTAAAATAACCATATTCTAAGCCATAAACAAACCTCAACACATTAAAAAGAATTGAAAACCTACAAACTATGTTATGTGACCATATAAAATTAAACTAGCAATGAATAAAAAAAGAGGCCTAGAATATCACTAAGTATAGGAAAATCAAACAACTGGTATCTCTAGAACACATGGGTCAAGGAAGAACTCATATGAGAATACAGAACGTATTTTTTAATGGAATGAAAAGGCATAACATTTGTAGGATTCAGCTAAAGCAATAATCAGAGGGAAATTGATAGGACTAAATGTTTATAAAGAAAGAAAGGTATCAAAACCATAATCTAAGTTAAGAAATTAGAAAAATAAGAGCAAATTA
The DNA here is from genome assembly GCF_024610735.1 of Ursus americanus. Classification (NCBI taxonomy): domain Eukaryota; kingdom Metazoa; phylum Chordata; class Mammalia; order Carnivora; family Ursidae; genus Ursus; species Ursus americanus. Next base: position 49,536,879 of record NC_142132.1, read on the forward strand.
AATGCAAATCCTACAGAAGGAACTAATAAAGATTAAAGCAAAGGTCAATAAAATAAAAAAGAAAAATCAATAGTACCAAAATGCTGTTCCTTGAAAGCATCAACACAATTGCTAAACCTCTAGCCAGACTGGAAAAGGAAAAAAAAAAGAGAGAGAGAGCAAGGAAGAGAGAGAGAAGATACAAATTACCAATATTAGGAATGAAAAAGAGACATTAATGATACAGATTTTAATAACACAGATATTATATACATTAAACAGACAATAAAAGAATACTATAAACTTCAGGCAACAATATTTGATAATTTAGATGAAGCTGATATCCCTTTGAAGACAAAAAATTACCAAAGTTCATCCATAAAAGAAATAGATAACCTACATAGGTCTATATCAATCAAAGAAACTAAATACACAGTTAGGAATCTCACGACTAAAACAAAACCAACAAAAAACTACAGGCCCAGGTAATTTTACTAATGAATTTACCAAACATGTAGATAGGGAATAATACCAATTCTATAGAAACTCATTCATAAAATAGAAGAGGAAGGAACACTTCTCAACTTACTTTATAAGGCATTATCCTGATATCAGAACCAGGTGAAAATATGACAAGAAAATAAATCTACAGACCATTATCCATCATAAACATAGATTAAAAAAATATTAAACAAACATGACCAAATCAAAGTCAGCAACAAATTAAAAATGTAATACATCATGACCAAGTGACATCTATCTTGGGAACGCAAGGCTGGTTCAACGTTGAAAAAAACATGTTATTCTCTGTACACACAGAGCAAGGAAGCTAAGGTGTATACTAACCTCAATAGATGAACATGTGACAAAATACAGTATCATTTATGATAAAAACACTAAGCAAACTAGAGACAGAGGGAAACTCCTTAACCTGGTAAAGGGATTTACAAAAAATAGATAGCTAATTTCATACTCAGTTATGACAGACTAAATACTTTCCATTTAAGATTGAGAACAAGGCAAAGACATCTATTGCCATTATTCCTAATCTACTTAATACTGTGTAATGGTGGTACTAAGATGTTCTGGTCCTAAGTACTGTTGGTTCTAAGCTGTGGTATAAAGTAATAAGTAGAAATAAAGAACATGCAGACTGAAAGCAGGAAGTTAAACTGTCTCTATTCACAGACGACATGACTATATATACAGAAAATCTCAAATAATTCACAAAAATGCTCCTAGAAATAATAAGTGAGCTTAGCAAAGTTACAGGAAAAGTTATATTTCTATAAACTAGCAATGAACAATTAGAAATTAAAATTGAAGAAATAGTATGATTTAAAATAACACAAAACCCATAAAATATTTATGTATACATCTAATAAAATATGAGCAAAATTTACATTCTGGAAACTACAAAAACACTGCTGAAAGAAATCAGAGATCTAAATGGATGAATAAAGACATCACATTCATGGACTAGAAGTCCACTTGTTTAAGATGTTCATTTTCCTCAAAATGCCCTGTACATCTTGAATGCAATCCCAGTTAGAGTTCAGTAAAATGTTTTAGGGGTTGCATGGGGAAGAGGCTTGAGCTCCCCAAAAGCTCTATGGAAGAGGGGAACTCAAGGTGAGCAGCAACACTAATAAATTAAGGAGAGAGCTGAAGATGTTCTAGGAATAGGGACCAGCAGTAGCCAAAGCATCGGATGGGGAGAATGTGAGACCTCAGTCCATTGCAACTATGATATAGGTACCTGAGTGAAGCTGGGTTGGAAAGGCAAATCAAGGCCAAATGACAAGGAGCAATAAGGGCTAGGATGAGGAGTTTGAACTTGTTGGCACTGGGGGGTACTAAAGACCTACACAGGGAAGAAAGGTCCAACAGGGCCACGTGAAATGGCACTTCTGGTTGACCCTTTGAGTAGCACTGTGCAGTTTAAGTGGGGCTCATTCTGGGATAAACTGGAGGTGGTGGGTTCAGTTAATTGGGAGGAAAGTAATTAGGATATTAACTAGGACAGGATAAATGAAAAGAGGAGAGTACGAGGAGAGGACCTGGAATGTATCAACTGTTCAAACGTAGCAACTGAATGTATATAAAAGATGATAAAGGAAGGAGAAGGAAAAGGTGACCTGACATTTGGGGAACAGGTGAAACATCCAAGGGAAGAGATGGAGAACAATGTTCATGGAAGCAGTGAAGTAGTGAGAACAGTGTCAGAGAGTTCTGTGGGTGGACAAAAAATAGAGGAAAACTTTCTAGGGACACCAGAAGGGGATTCTCAAACAAAGACTATTTGAGGGGAGTCTTAAAAGGAGTGGGACATGGGCATTTCAGGCTTGTGGCAAGATTTGGATGGATATGGGCAGTGATGGGTTTGTTGGCTGGAAGAGGGGATCATTTGTGCAATGCATGTTGAAAGAGAGGATGAGCTCTCCAACAGAGAAAGAAGTAAGGAGGGAGGAGAAGGGGAGCAGAGGCAAGGAAGCCATGGAGACTCACAGATATCTGTGTGAACAAGAGGCAGATGGGACCTGATAAAGAGGCTGAAGGGTGTTCAGAAAGGTGGTGAGGATGTGGAAATAATGCAAGGGCAAGTGAGGCAGAAGAAAGCTTTGGAAGATGTCGGGCAAATCAATCAGGACTGAGAAGAAACCATACGTGGCTCTCTGGAACTTGGCAGTGACACTGGGGAGACCTGCATGAATACAGTACCAGGGGGAAAAGCCAGATGAATTTTGGGAACATGGACATGATGTAAGAGGCAAAGGAGTTGGATCAGACTGTTTTCAAGTAAGTCCGTGAAGGAAAGAGGGAGATGGAGGAGGAAGGGGAAGAGAGGAGCGTGGAGCAGAGGGTGTGGTAAAGTCAGGCAAGGCTTTGTTTTCTTTGAAGAATCAACAAAGCTTCCTCTTTCAGGTAGAAGGAACTGGTGCGAAGAGAGACATGTGAGGGCTAGGGTGTTGTATCCAGAGGAAGACTAGTGCTGGCAGGAGGTCTGATGCAGGCGAGGGGAAAGAGAGCTCGTCTTTAGCTGAAACAAAAATTCTCAAACTTTCTCAGTCACGGTGCCTATAGTGTCTCAGAGATGTGTTTCACGGGGAGCTCAAAGGCCCAAAGAAATGCCCCCAGTTCCACTTTATGGAACAACTTAGTAAGCACTCATGCCCTAACAACTTAATCGCCATTTGACAAAAATAACATATATATATTGAAAGAAAACATTTTTTATTTCATTCTCCAAAGCCCACCCTTGTTTACTAAGGGGATGTGTGTGCTTGTTGGGCCCTGCACGACTTCCCAGGCCTTGGAATCCTTCTTAGGGGGCACTGCCATCTGCGTTTCCTGCTCCATATGATTTTCATACCGTACACATTTTTTTTTTTTTTAAATCACAGCAACAGCTGCAAAGACACTCCTTTGCAAAGGTACGATCTAATGGAGAGAAATGTACCATGATGTAATGCTGAAAGTGGGAACCACCTGAATTGCTAGTTCACGCCGAGTCTGACAGATGTCGCACACTGCTGCATTGCCATCAAACATTTAAAGCATTCTGTAGCATCCCTCTGAATCTGCCGTGGCACTCTAGGGAGCCTCAGCCGGTTTGGGAATGACACACCTAGGAGGTTGCGGCGGAGAGGGAGAGGATGAATACAAGGCCTCCGAACATGGAGAGGAGGAAGGTTGAGGCAGCTCAGAAAAGCAGGCACCCAGGTCGTCATCTGGTGGTTCTCCAGTGCAGCAGACTTTATCCTACCGATTTACTTTTGTAATCAGGACTTAAGCGCCAGAGAGGCGTGCTGAGCAGGTCCCTCACTGTACAGACTATGTAACAACGCAATTTCAGGACTACCAGTTCTTACCACCCCAGTTCACTGCAGGGTGTGAAAGTCCTCAACTAATTTGCACATGACTCATTAACCAGGGGAAATCATTTAAGTGAACGCTAACTAAACATTAACTGAGGTCACCATTTAACCTTCAGGGGAAAGTAACCCTTGCCCATCTGCATACGGCCATATTATGCCTCAGGCCCTGAAAATGCCAACAGCCCACTCCTGAAATACGTTCTAGGGTTGCTTGGCTGAGGGCCTAGAGAGGCCAAGAAAGTGTCAGGAGCCAGTGAAAGGGGAGGGAGTGGCAGGACTGGGCAGGTGGAGGGGGTAGTTAGGGTGGAAGGTGTATAGCAATGAGGGAGCATCAGGAAGGCGGCCCCTGGGGTGGGATCAACAGGGGGAGCCCCTCATTGACTGTGAGGTGCCCAAGGACATCAGGCTAACAAGGAGAGACACAAATGCCCATATTGTCAACCTTCCACTTGGATTAGATGTCACCTTCTCCGGGACATCCCACCTATATTCCATTCCTTCGGTTTAAGGCATGGAGGGAAACTGGACAAAATTCAGAGAAAAGTTCAAAGGGAAGGAAATTAGTCTTTATGAAGAAACACTAATAGATTTTAAGTTCTGGACAGAAAGGCAGCCATGGGTATCTTATCATACATTCCAAGATTTTATACACACACACAAACACACACACACACACACACACACTTCTTTCAGGTGACACACCATAGACTAAAAGCAGGGACAATTTGGGGTGAGCCTAACATCAAAGAGAAGGATACTAACATTTCTTGAATACTTGCTATTTTACCAACCTTCGTGTAGGTGTTATTTTGCATCGGAGAAAGGGAGCCCATGGAGTTTACTCATTTGTTCAAAATCACACAGCAAGTAAATGGTGGCAATGAATCCAAAGCCCTTCCGCCTTCCCCTCTAACTCTTTCCTGCCTACCTAATCTCCCCATCACCAGACTCAAATTCACCATAGCCTTCTGGGATCTCAAAATCCGGTGTTCTTAAAAGTAAGGGAACTGATATTTCTTGGTATCTCACATATACTCAACATTGTATCTGTCATGTATTTTCTCACTTTATAATTTTTTAAAAAACTTAAAATACAAAACAACTCAAAGATAGGAAAAATATATAGATGCCTCTGTACCCTCGGCTATTAAATAAAGGTTAATATTTTTTACCTGATTTACTTCAAATTTTCCTTCTTTCTGAAAATACTTCCAATAAAGGTAAAGAAAGCCCTGTGTCTCATTCCATCTACCTTTCTCTTCACAAAGTTACCTGCTATCCCAAGGTTAGTGTATCACATCCCATGTTTATCTGAATAATTTTACTTCATTAGTGTGTATCCATAAACAATATATAGTATTAAACAGATTCACATAAATGATATAGTGGAAGTATATTTCTGCAACTTGTTTTAACCCAATATTGTGTTTTGAGAGTGAACATTTGTTTTAACCATTGTATAGTATGCTGTTATACGACTAAATTACATGCTGTGTCCTTGCTCCCCTACTGAGGGGCAGTGACCTGCGCGCTGGTTAGCTAGGGCTGCCGTAACAAAGTACCACGAATCAGGTAGCTTAGACAAGGGAAATTGATTTTCTCATAGTCTGGAGGTCTATGAGGTCTGAAACTGAAGTGTCAGTAGGGCCGTGCTCCCTTCGAAGGCTCTAGGAAAGAATCCCCCCATGTCTCTTCGGGTTCCTGGTAGCCCCAGGTATTCCTTGGCTTGTGCCTCCATATTCACATGACCTTCTTCTCCCCGTGTCTCTATATCCAAATCTCCCTCTCCTCCTCTCTTTTCTAAAGACATAGTAATTGGACTTAGGGCTCCCCCCAACCCAGAATGACCTCACCTCTGATCCTACCTCAATTACAACTGCAAAGACCTTTATTCCAAATAAAGTCATGTTCTGAGGTTCCAGGGGGACACGAATATTTGGGGGAAATGCTATCCAACCCACTGTAAGCTGTTTCTACTTTTTTGCTATATTATCCATATGCTTCAGTGAACAGCCTTACACACACTTCGTGTCTCTATGGACACAGAATGAGTGCTTGTCCGGGACTGACACCCAGGAGTAAAATTGCTGGAGCACAGGTTTCACTTTGATCAAGTGACGCCCAAGGACAGCAGGTACCAGGAATATGGACGTGTTCTCTCTGCACATTCTTGCCCAAACCTGATGCTGTTATTAATTGTTTTTTTCCACATTGATGGGTATTTCATTACTATTTTGTCTTTCCCCAATTATTCTATATTTCTTCAGGGAAAAAACTCATAACCACCACTTGATGATGATTACAAGACGTCTGGGAAGGGTAACGGGCCCAGGTTTTCTACGCAAGTCCTTCCCGCCCCTGGGATTCTTCTAAGCCTGTACATGACCTGGTTTCCTCTGTGGGGATGCCCAACTCCAAGAAGTCAGTGCGACTGTGTTCCTTCGAATCTGAGTCAGGCAAAGCACTTCAGTGGAGACAACTTACAATATCAAGGTGAAAAAGGGCTTTCACATACTTAACACATGCAAGGATAAGCATCAAAGAAACAGTGTAGACAAAAACTAGACTATCATCTGCTTGAGAGTGAGGACTGGGTTTTGTTCCCACTGTGTTCCCAACATTCTGGTTCACAGTAGGCCCTCAGTAAATGGACACATGACGAAGTGTATGGCTATTTGAACTATTCAGTGAACACGGGCTGGAGCAGTGCTGGCGGGTTTCACACGAGGGATGCCCTCCCTGCTGGATGAGCAGACTCTGGGCGTACAGAGGCAGGGTCATCAGGGTAAGAGAAGCGGAGCTTCAGAACATGTTGGAGATGGAACATCGTCATTGGGAGCACGCGCCGACAAGGTTCCCTCCCCCAGGCAGAGAAGACAAGCAGCAGCAGTCACAACAGCTAATACCTGTTAGAGGTCTTTGCTACGTACCAGATATGGAACGAATGTTCAACAAAGCTTATTTCACTTAATCCTTACAACAGCCCTGAGAAGGAGGTACTATCACTAGCATCACCTTTTGGAGGCTCAGAGTGTGCTTCCGGTGGATGGCCTGTGGGCCGCCGCTTGTAAGAAGCAGCTCCAGGATTGGAGTGCAGACAGCCAGCGAGAGAGGGAACACAAGCAGGGGGAGTGGGAGAGGAACAAGCAGGCTCCCAGAGGAGGAGCCTGATGTGGGGCTCGATCCCAGAACACTGGGATCACGCACTGAGCCGAAGGCAGACGCTTAACGACTGAGCCACCCAGGCGCCCCCCAATACCATATTCTTTACCTTTCTCCCCGGCTTTTTTTTTTTTTTTTTATTAATAGTGGTAAAATAAACCTAACACAAAACTGACCGTGTTCGCCACTTCCAAGTCCACAGTTCAGTAGTGTTTAGTACATTCACAGTGCTGTGAGGCCAATCACCAGAACTTTTTTCATGTTCCAAAACCGAAACTCTGAACCGATTAAATAATAACTCATCAATCCTCTCTCCCCGCAGCTCCTGGCACCCACCGTTCCACTTTCTGTCTCTATGCATCTGACTACTTGAGTTATCTCACAGAAATGGACTCACACAGTGTTCACCCCTTTGTGATGGGCTTATTTCACTTGGCATAATGTCTTTGAGGCTCATCTATGTCTTAGCCTGTGTCAGAAGTTCCTTCCTTTTTTAAGGCTGAGTAATAGTCCACTGCATGCAGAGACCACATTTTATTTATTCATTCATCTGTCACTGGCTAGCTGGCTTGCTTCTACCCTTTAACTATGGTAAATAATGCTGCTATGAATATGGGTGCACAAATATCTTTTTGAGACCCTGCTTTTAATTCTTTTGGGTCAGTACCCAGAAGTTTAAATGCTGGATCATAGTACAATTCTATTTTTAATTTTTGGAGGGACTATAACGCCGCTGTCAATAGCATCCTGCATTCCCACCGAGAATACACAAAGGTTCCCATTTCCCCACATCCTCCTAACCACGCTTTGATACTGCCACCCATGAGCAAGCTCACAATGAAACAGCTGCTAAATAAACCATACATCCTCACACCAAACGTAGCCAAAGCGAGATTGGCTTCCATTCAGCTCTCAGCCACCGACCGTTGGCGAGATAAAGCTAACGCTTAAGAAAACAAGCTGATCCTCCAAGGCAGGGAGGCTTGCTGGGCAACCACACCCAAATCTCCAGCACGTGGAGCGGCTGCCCTGAGCCCAGCGATGCTCCACAGTAGCCAGGAAGAGCCTGGCAGGAGCCTGGGCTCCACTTCTCCGGGTGTTTCGTGACCTCCCTCCTCCCCCAGCATCAGTTTCTTTTCCATCGCCAGCATCGTCAATGACTACACTGAAAAGCTGTGTCAATCGCTTCTTTGTCTGAGGGAAGGACATTTATCATTCGCTGTTCTAAATCTGAAAACATCATAAGCAACCCGTGGGCGTTGGCTCACATTACACTCTGTAATTTCAGTTAGTGAGTTAATGGGAAAGATGCATTAACATTCTGTTTGTGGTTTAAAATACATATTTACACAGTTTGACTTTTCAGATCCCCAAACTTATAATTTATCCATCATTATGTTCCCTATTCTCTACTCTTAAACATGAACTGCCCTCATTTAGGTGATGAAAGATGGAGAGGCAAGCTGTGGTGGTTTCGTGCATATGGAAAGCCGATCATCTCCATGCAGAGTGGCGCGCGCTCTCGCCCAGTGGTCGGAGAAGGAAGAGGCTTTGGCCGAAATCTTTGAGTTAATGGGTTCATGCAGAGCTGTTGCCTCCAAACACAACAGACGAGAATGACTGAGCTGGAGCCTTGTGTCAACTCTACCGTTTTACGTCCGGGGCCAGACAGAGCCACGACTCTGACCATGAATACCAAGGGCTCAGATTCCCACCCAGAGTGGCTGCTGAGGATCCCAGGACACTGGTAAGCTGCCTACTTCATCTTCCTAGTTATTTTATTGTAAAATATCTTCACTCTTTACCAGCACTTCTAACCTCTTGAACTTATTCTTCAATCCTAAACGTCCCGTTGCATTTCCGCCAACAAATGAACTCGGGGAGGAAGTGTCGTCCCATGGAAAGGACACAGGCCTTGGAGTCAGAACAAGGTTCTGCCACCAGCTCCACCACCTGCCACTTACAGGAACTTGGGGCAGTCACTGAAAATCTGAGAGTCTCAGTGACTTTACCCACAACAGGACGGAGATAAGAGCGACCTCCTGAACAATGGCTGGTGTTTGTGGGTGCACATTCTTGGTTCCAGGGCACAGCACTCTGCACACTGCATCTCATTTCGTGCTGCTATTGTTCTGTACAAAGAATGGCAAGCAAAGCGTCTTCTTCATTTCCAGCCTCAACGTCTCCTCCCTTGACGATATCCACAGAGTAGGAAATTGATAAAAAAAAAAATGTTTGGTGTATGTGGAATTAATCACAGGTTCAGGAGAATTGTCATATCAAGTTAACGAGAACAGTTGGGAAGATTTGAGTTTAGAAAAAAAGTCAAAGACTACGAAAGGATCACATCAGAATCAATAGAATCACAACAAGGATAAATTAAAACCTTGTTCATTTTATCCTAGACTATGGGGAAGGAGGAAGAGAATCTTGAAGATTAGGTAAAGGAGTTAATATCAAGGTGACAGAAGAATTACTTTATTGATCTTGTAAACTTACTGCCCCAAGGATCAGTATAGGACAAAATGACTAACATGTTACAAAAAGGTTTAAGTAAACTCACTAACAGACCAACCCATAAGGAATTGACTGGTTATTTACAAAATAATTAGGAAGCAAGTTGGGTGCCCACCAGACTTCCCTTTTGAGGGCCAGTGCTTCCCCCCTGCCCTGCTTCCCATTCAGAAACTGTGTGTTAGTTCCTAATTTACATTCCATTCCCCTTAGGGCCATCTTACTTGTTGGCAACCAATTAAATCCCCACCCTCAAAGTCACAAGATACTCTAAAGAGAACACAAATTTTAATGGAACTCTCCTAGAGAAAAACAAACTTATCCTGAATCAGAGGAACAAAGTTTGGTGGGGAAGAGGAAGATACTTTGGGGCAGGGAGCTTCTCCCCGCTGTGGTCATGCAGCCACATTCTCCTCCAGGGACCGAAGGGGACTATGGAAGGGGCAGAACCGAACATCCCCTCTGCTAGATTACAGCCCTGACAGATCACTCTCTCCTCCATCAGGCTCAGGTGTCACTACTGGAAGCTCTGATGGCTACAGAGTTCTCTCAAATACTGGGCAAATCAAAGTCTGTGTCATTGAGCAGCAGAATGGTTGCTAATTTGTCTTTTAACTCCTTTTGGGCTTCAGCCTGAGCCCCTGTATCTTTGGCTCATTGGTCCTGTTTCTGGCCTCCGGAGTGGAATGGCACACACTGATGCCCTTTTCCACTTGAAGCCCTTCAGATACTGAACACAGTCCTTCTGGCATCCCCTTAAGTTCTTTCTTTTCCAGGCTAGAAGCTCTTTCTATAGTTTCTCTGATGACCTAGCCTAGAGAATCCCCAGGCATCCCCCTAAAATGCCTCTGTGACTGATTTTTCAGAGTAGATGGAGATTTTTGTCCCCTATGGGACAATAACCAGGACAGGGTGTGAAATGCCAATGATTATCCTGTGTGGAAATTATAAAAAAAACATGAGGGCATAAGAAAAGTATCAGAGTTTCTAGAAACCTTATAAATAATCCAGCCTCCACTCTACTTTGTAGACGGTTTGAAGGTCACAGGCAAAACCGGGTTTAGAGTCCCAGCCCTGCAATTCCTAGGCCAGAACAAATAGTCCTTTCTGCTCTACACTGCTTTCTTGGAGGCAGGCAGCACCTGAGGGCTCCCAGCTACCACGTGAGCACCCCTGTGTAATTCCTCCACCTGACACTGGGGTGCACTGGCATGCCACCCCCCCCCCCCCCAACCAGGCACATCCGAATGCCCGCCAGCACTGAGGATGATTTACAGGGCCTGGGAGATGATTTTCCAAGAAAACACTCCATATAATTGGCTTTTGGTATATCTCCTCAGGGGTGATTTATTCGTCTGGGACAAGCCAAAGAACATCTCTCCCCACCTCTGCAAAGCCTCCGGTCTCTGGCCCTCCAAGTTCAGCAAGTTTCTGGCCAGGGAATGTTCTTCCTCTCCGCCCACTCAGCCTTTTTTCCTGTGGTTTGCAATCTCATTTGCTAAATATACCAAGATGCCCGGTACACAGCAGTCTACAGTTCCAAAGTGTGCCTGACTTCCTTTGGCTGGGCACGTCACTCATAAATCACCGTGCTGGCAGCTGCCATCCATTTATATCTATGACCCACCAGGACTGAAAGTTCACATTCTTCCACAGTGAGGCCTTTTTCATTCAGGACCCTCCATGAGACTCGAACCTTCTTCCCCCAGCCCTCCCCTACACGAGTACTTAGCAGAGTGGTAGGCACAGAGAAGTCACTCAGTGAACACTTACTGAGTGCAAAGCTTAAAAAATATTCAAGGCACAACTTTAGACTTGGCCGCTTCCTCAGGAGTGTTGAGTGACAGTGGCAGGCTGAAGCTAAGCGACCCTGGATGCAAACCCACGTGAGGAGTATGATGAAGCACATTCTCAGTGCAAGGAGCCAGGGCTTGTTGAAGAAACAAGCAGTGCACTTTCCCAGCCTTGCCAATAGCTGCAGACCTTCCCCAGCCTATAGCTGCTTTCCACCGGTGCCGCGGACATAGGCCACTGCCGAGCAGTCCTTGAAGGATTTCCTGAAAGGTGAGGATCTCCCAGAGAGGGAAAGGTAGAAAGTGTGGTTTGGCAAGAGGAGGGCTCTTCTATAAAGGTTTGGAAGGGAGCTCTGGTCACCCCATTGAACAGGCCCTACATGCAATGAAATGCTTTGACCTCAGGCAATGCTGTGCTTTCTTGAGGGAATGGGGTGTACATAAGGTCTAGAAGAAAATCAGAATATATCTTCACTGGTCTCCAGTAGGGAAGTCTGGTTTCATACATGTCAAGGGCCATCTTTTAGCTCTAGTAGACTAAAAAATGGGGGCAGGTAGTGAGAAGCATGAGAAAGAGAAGGCGGAGGGAACAGGGGGTAGAAGGAGGCCACTACTGACCCTTACAGTTGGAACAGCTGCTGAGGACAGAAGCTTATGTTTCCTTAAACATTCCTCTGTCTGCAGACAGGCTATCTTCTGGTGAGATCTTTCATGAGGAGGAGAATTTGGTGGGGTAGGGGGAAAGAGCCAGGATCACTAGGAAAGGTAGGAGATGTTTGAGTGACATGGAAACAAATGCCTGGAATCAAGTCTTCCCTGCAGACCAGAAGGCTGTCCTCTATGGGACTGTCCTCCCTTAGTTATCCCCAGAAAGCACATCAAAAAGATAGTGGGTGACAGGACAGAGAGCTGGCTTCCCAGAATACCAGGAAGGGCTGGAGCTAAGAGAAAGGAAGATAAGGAAGGGGCCTTGGTAGTAAAGTGGCCTCTGCCTCCACTCCAGCCCCAGCCCCAGCCCTAGCAAGGCCATTCTTCAGGAGTGCATGTGTGGGGCGAGCACACTTGATCTTGGCTAGCAAAGGAGGCTTTCTCCTCCCAGCTGCTCCAGGGGACTGTGGAAAATACAGTGCAAGATTGCATTACCAATTTCTGTTGGACTAACACAATGAAAACCCATATCTAATTTGCTGTCCACTATCCCCCAGGTCCCCTTCAACATTTACTGCTTTCCAAATATCTTCCTTCCATTGAATATCTGTGTTTCAGATTATTTGTCCCCAGATGTATTAGGATGCATTTACTACAGCTGAATCTCATCTAGTGATTTCCTGTCCATATGCCTGACAGCTCCAGGTCCCTTTATGTCACATCTTTGTCATTGGTGGGGTTTGTAATACCTTTCCATTTAGGGCACTATACAGATTTAATTAGCACATTCTGTACAACCTTTTCTAGGTTATTAACAAGGATGCAGAACACAACTGACACCACAATCCCTGTGGCACCCCATGGCCTCTGAGTTCCATTACATGTCTGTCTCCAATGCCACAATTGGACTGGTCCATTCAGAACACCAAAAGAGCTTTTGCCAAGTTCCTCTGATAATAAAATAGGCAAAAGGAGTCTCAGTACAGTGCAATGCAAATTACACTGAAGCAAGACCTAAGAGAAGGAGATTCCAGTCCCAGTTCTGCTAATAATTATGAGCTAAGTGACCTTGAGTTAGCCACTTCTGTGTTCATTTAGTTAGCAGTGAATATGTTTGCAATTAATCTTCATAGAAGATTTAAGCTATTAATTGTTCTAGTAATAATTCTAACAAGAGCTCATTTTTATTAAGCTACTACTATGTTCCAGATATTACATATATATCTAACCCTTACCATATACCTATGAAGTTTCATAAACTGCATTTTGCAGATGAGAACATTAAACTGAAAGAGCTAAAAGGACTTGCTAAAGCCTACAATGGTTAGAAGCTGTGACTTGAATTGCTATTTTTCTGATTTGAAAAAGAAAAAATGTAGTATCCTTGTTGAGCCCTCTAGATGCTGGGGGGGTGGGTACTGAAGTCAAGGGCTCCTCTTCCACCAAGCTGTCTGTCCAGGTCATACAAACATGCCTTCCTCGAGTCTTAACACTTCTGGGGAGCACACCACGTGCCAAGACAAAAGGCTAGACAAAAAGGCTTCATCCATGATCGATTCGAAGTTCTCAGAGGTTCACCCCTGAACCTTGTCTTTCTTATAATATCCAGGTAAAGAAGGGTTACCGAAAAAGATTCTATGGTCAAACAAATTTGGGAGACAGAGTTCAGGAAGGTTCAACCAACTTGCCACGATATTCCCTAGAGCCTTTGATGATATCCCAAGGTATCCCCTTATTTCATTGTGGGAACCCCTTAAGTGCAGCATCTCAAAAACTCAGTCCACCTTGAAATAGACTTGGGGAAATGCTGTAGCCATGAACCTGAAAGGGACTGGTGTCTTCCAAAGCACGCAGCCTCCCGCAAGCTCTTGCCTACCTCTGGATTCCTGGAGCATGGGCTGTCCAGAGATGGCCCTGGGCCCATGGACGGCCTCTATCGTCCAATGTTAGTAGATAACTACATGTTTACAGCCGAACTGAAAGCTCACAGAAGTGAGACAAGGTGTTTGATTCATCCTCCCTAACCAAACCCAAGGCTGTGCTTTTATGTATTCATTTCTTTTCCTCCTCTCTATCCCATTTTAACTCCTTGTTCTACCCTCACTCCCACTCTGATGTTACAGTGAGTCCTTGCAAAATATGTTTGTGGTTTACAATGTTTTAAGGTATTTAATTATTTAAATGGTACTGTGTATACATTTTGTTTCTTAGTTTTTAAATTAAGCACTATTTTTTAACATCAGTGTTTTAAAATGTAAATTTTATTATTAGGCATGGTGAGGCTAAGAGATCAGGAGATGATTGGCATTGAAAAGAGTTTGTTATTTACAGTTTTCAAGAGGAGGGTACCCACCACACCATGCAGGGTCACATGGGGGAAGCACCAAGGTTTGCAGGAAGGAAAGGGAGGTGGCCGGGGAGGGGGCAAGGTAAGCAGGCCTAGGGCTGGCTAGTTCAAACGATGTCAGCAGGCTCTGAGGCAAAGGGGGCTGTCCTGAGTTGCATGGTACCTGGCTCTGGGATGATGAGGGGAGAGAAACACTCCCACCTGGAGTGTAAGAGCCAGACAGAGAAGGCAATTCAGAGAAGGGCACTGGACTGGTCCGTTTTCATATGAAAGGCATACTACCTTTTGTGATCTCTAATTGGTTAGCACTGGAGGAGGAGTCTCTCCAGAGTCAGCTAGGTCCCAGATGCCAGAGCATCAAGAATACAGAGAATAAGAAAAGAAAAGTGATAGAGTCTAGACCACGTTGCCATGCATCCACTGAATCCTTGCTTCTCACTGTGCACAGTTCTCCAAGGCAGGCCTCCACCATCATCTCCCAATGGTACCCCCAACTCAGTTACATGCAAACCTCCATCACCACAAATGACTCTGTAATGAAAATCCTCATTCACACTTCCTTAGGGTCTTAGGTAAGAATGGCATTGGTATTTGTATCTTAGACTGGAACTGCCGGGCTGCACTCCTACCAGTAGCGCATGGGGGTTCCTATAAACCCACATCCCACCAACATTCACCATTGGCTGGCTTTTTAATTGTTCTAGTCCAGTAGATGCAAAGTTATACTTTATTCTTACATTAATTTGCATTCCTCTGATTTCTAATAAGTTTGATCCCATTTAGCTTTGTTCCCTGTAACTACTCAATACACGTTTGCCAAACCAATTCTACACGAGCAATAAACTAACGGAAAATGCTAGATAGATTTTCTTTAATCATCGGCATGAGGGCTGCCTAACTCTGGCTCATCATACCAGAAATCCGTGAGCAAAGACACTAACTGCAACAGAAACAAATAAATCTTTGTTTCAGACTTTTATGAATGAGACCAGAGACGAATGCAAACCTCCTCATTTTGGATAGCTTACCCCAAAGTGGCAAGCTAGGAGCACGGGCTAGGGAAGGGGCACAATGCAAACCCCTACTAGGTCAAGTTAGTAGTTGGAGGCTGAAGCACCAGGAGTCACAAGTGCAAAGAGCTAACTCATTTCCATGCTATTGCATTCTATAGTATGATGTCACTGAAGTCTTCAGACAAGAAGAGTTGTAGTCTATTAAATGTGAGCTAATTGAAGCAGAAATCTATACAATAGGATAAGAGAGTATTTAATGTCCACATTGCAGAGCATGCACATAATGCATCTATAACTCTATATGTAAATGTATATGAACATATAAATGTGCTCATCTGCTAAGTGTTTACATTTACACAAACATGCTTCATAGATGAGTGTGTTTCTGCAGATAACTTTTCTCCCCTCCAAATAAACTGCAAACTTAATATCTAAGTTGTACCCAGTTTTGTACCTACTCTCAGATCGGCTTACATGGATGGATTTCTTTGGGCCCATCTTAGGCAATCAGATTAAGAAGAAAATGAAAATGTAATACATTAATAAACATACATACATATATAAAACTTATATGGTCCTACACACATTCTGTGACTATATCTGATTTTATATAAACAAATACACCATAGGGCAATCTAATAGTGATACTCCTATTTTTACAATGGACAAGGGTTAAGTGTGAATACTACTAACTAGAGGCTACAAAATCTGAAGCTGAACATACTGAGAAACATAAAGGGGCCACCAGGGCCATTCCAGATATTTCTCTTTCAATTTTCTTCTCTGTCCTCAATAAGGAAGTCTTTAATGGAAGGGCTAAAAGGAAAACTGTCCACTGCAGCCATGTTGCCCACCCGGGGCGCTTGGGTGGAAGTGTCATGGCATGGAGACACAGCCCACCTTGTGAGAAGTTATCCCTAACCTGCTCATTTAAGGCATAAGCAAGCTCTGGCTCACCATGGGCCTTTGAAAGAGGCATTTGCTTCTGAGTGCACAGCGCATTCCACTCTCTGACTTATGCAGATGAGACAAATGGTGCCCTGGGCACACTCATCCACACATCGGTCTGAATTAGCTAATAAATCATAATGCAGTAGCTAATAACAGCCATAAAGCCTTTTGAGTTTTACAAGGTGTTTATAATGGGCAACTCACTATGATTTATATGAAAAACATGAGTCAGCTCCTGAGACAAAGCTGATATGTGGACAGTGGCCTTGTGGTGTGACCTCTAGCAAGCATCCGAATAAATCGCACAATCTCCCTCTGGCCCAAAGCAGGCCACTGTCTATACACGTATTTTCAGAATACCACTTGGTAAAAGAACTGACTGCTGGTTGCATGCTGGATCTTCCCTGGCCATCAGCCATGAGGAAGAAGGTCATTATCTCAATGCAGCCCCACATAGTGAAAGATGGTAAAGACCAAGGGTAGTAGTTTAGGACCGCCTCTACATCTGGCCCCATGAGGTATAACAGAAGATATATTAAGTACATTCCCAACCTTGCCAGTTGAGAAAGCAAAATGGATATACACAAACATTAGAAAATATAATATGGTGTATAAGGGAGTAGTTAAAGGGAAGCTCTGGGGTATGAGAATTAACTGAGGCCCCAATTTCATGAGAGGGTTCATAGAGGACAGGGTCTAGATTGGGCCATGAAGGATGGGAAGAGCTTACAAGGGGGAGGAGGGGAGAGAGGGTCCCTAGAAGAAGAATGACTGAGTAAAGATACTGGGTCAGCAATAATAATAGCATGTCCGTTTTGAAAGAAAGAAGGGAGAAGAAAGAAAAGAATTTGAGACATACTGACCTAGGTGAACTGAAAAATACACTGAAGAACAGTGGGAAATGAGGTCAGTGCAAAACTCAGAGCTGGCATCAAACAGCTGCGGGTGCCCTACACAGAAAACTCTGAGCCCTGAAGTTCACAAAATTCCTGCCAGGTAAGGACCAACCTAATTAAAGAAGATCAGTAGGATGAAGTCAGTCCTTCCCCTTACTTTCTCCCATTATATAAATGGACAGGAGATGACTTATTCATAGCATTTTTTTTTTAAGGGAAACCCATCTCCATCATTACCAGATGATTCTAGATTTGAGTCATAGCCTGGTCTCTATGTACTCTGATGTCCTAGGAGAGAATTTTATTCACTTTGTTTATTTTCTTTCTTTCTTCCCAGAGTTCTCAGGTCGTTCCCTTTGGTTTACATATAATGATGTCAAGACTGTTTTTTTTGTAGTTTATTTTTTAATTTAAATTCAATTAATTAACATATAATGTATTAGTGGTTTCAGAGGTACAGGTCTGTGACTCATCTGTCTCATATAATGCCCCGTGCTTATGACATCACATGCCCTCCCATGTCCATCACCCAGTTACCCCATCCCCCTACCCACCTCCACTCCAGCAGCCTTTAGTTTGTTTCCTATGATTAAGAGTTTCTTATGGTTTGTCTCCTTCTCTGGTTTTGTCTTGTTTTATTTTTTTCCTCTCTTGCCCTATGATCCTCCGCCTTGTTTCTCAAAATCCATGTATCAGCGAGATCATATGATAATTGTCTTTCTCTGATTGACTTATTTCGCTTAGCATAATACCCTCTAGTTCCATCCACATCATTGCAAATGGCAAGGTTTCATTTTTTGATGACTGAGTAATATTCCATTCTATATATAAACCACATCTTCTTTATTTATCTGTTGATGGACATCTGGGTTCTTTCCAGAGTTTGGCTAATGTGGACATTGCTGCTATAAACATTGGGGTACAGGTGCCCCTTCAGATCACCACATTTGTATCTTTGGGGTAAAAACCCAGTAGCGCAATTGCTGGGTCATAAGGTAGCTCTATTTTCAACTTTTTGAGGAATGTCCATACTGTTTTCCAGAGTGGCTGCACCAACTTGCATTTCCCCCAACAGTGTAGGAAGGTTTCCCTTTCTCCACATCCTCGCCAACATCTGTTGTTTCCTGACTTGTTAATTTTAGCCATTCTTATTGGTGTGAGGTGGTATCTCATTGTGGTTTTGATTCGTATTTCCCTGATGCCGACTCATGTTGAACATTTTTTCATGTGTCTGTTGGCCATTTGTATGTCTTCCTTGGAGAAATGTCTGTTCATGTCTTCAGCCCATTTCTTGACCGGATTATTTGTTCTTTGGGTGCTGAGTTTGATAAGTTCTTTATAGATTTTGGATACTAGCCCTTTATCTGATACGTCATTTGCAAATATCTTCTCCCATTCTGTCGGTTGTCTTTTGGTTTTGTTGACTGTTTCCTTTGTTGTGCAAAAGCTTTTTATCTTGATGAAGTCCCAATAGTTCATTTTTGCCCTTGCTTCCCTTGCCTTTGGAGATGTGTCTAGCAAGAAGTTGCTGTGGCTGAGGTCGAAGAGGTTGCTGCCTGTGTTCTCCTCTAGGATTTTGATGGAGCCCTGTCTCACATTTAGGTCTTTCATCCATTTTGAGTTTATTTTTGTGAATGGTGTAAGAAAATGGTCCAGTTTCATTCTTCTGCATATGGCTACCCAATTCTCCCAGCACCATTTGTTGAAGAGACTGTCTTTTTTCCATTGGATATTCTTTCCTGTTTTGTTGAAGATTAGTCGACCCTAGAGTTGAGGGTCCATTTCTGGGTTCTCTATTCTGTTCATTGATCCATGTGTCTGTTTTTGTGCCAGTACCATACTGTCTTGATGATTACAGCTTTATAATGGAGCTTGAAGTCCAGAATTATAATGCCACTAGTTCTGGTTTTCCTTTTTCAAAATTACTTGAGAACTTTTCCCCTAAGGTCAGGAACATGACAGGGATGTCCACTATCACCACTGCTATTCACCATAGTAGTAGAAGTCCTTGCCTCAGCAATCAGACAACAAAAAGAAATAGAATATTGTTTTTCTACTGGAATATTGTTCTTTGATATTCAGCTAATTGAAGCTGCAAGCTTTTTACCAAACTTTCCCAACTCAATGGGGACTTCACTGTAGAAGGGCACTTAGGACTATTCACAACAAGAACCCCTGCACACCTGAATAGACCTACTGATCTGGGCTGGGCTGTATTCTTTCTCTGCGGAGCCTACATGGGCAGCCCAGGGAGAGGCAGGAGACATGCATCCTGCCCCATCTTTCCAGAGGTGTACATAGCTACAACCCTAACTCCCTACAATTCTTTCTTCCAGAGTCGATCTGAGATTTTTTAAAAAATCACTCTAAAAATCCCTTTGAAAAATTCTGTCCCTCTGACTTTAAGTGTCAGAAAGTGATTAACAAAAAGGGATGAGATTATAGGCATATAAATCAAGTTATTTAAAATAGTCGATCTCTAGTATCTATATACTTTATCAGACACCCAGATGAGGAAAAGTTGGAAGACACCTCACCACCGTAGAAGAAATCAATGTAGAATAAAGATAAAGACTTAAGTCCATCTTCCCTAGAAAGCACCTTCTATGAAGGTGGGGGCTCTGTTTCAGTAGCGTTTACACCCCAAAGCTTTCTGTGCAGCCATATGTACTTAGTAAATATATATGGGGGGAGCAGGGAGAAAGATCTGAAAATCTGAGGCTTGGATGTAAGTGGGTAGAAACTTCAGTAAATGAATAAAGAAGAAGGACTTCCTAAAAGGATACACCTGACATCCCTTTTTGGCTGTCTGACAGAATGAGAAGAAAGGGAGGTTCCTCTGTGCATCAACTCTCTCACATCTTTGCCAAATACCCTAAGTCACCGGGCTGGTTTTCCTCCTTCAGTAAGGGAACAGCTCCATAGGGTCCTCAAGAGCTGAGACTTTCCGGTGCTCCACTTTCACAGTTAGAGTGGGAGGTATAGGTGAGAGGACAAGTTCTATACACCTGGGCCAAGTACACCAGCAGGTATGTCCTGAGAAATAATCTAAAGCATCTTATTTTGTAGCTGGGTTATACCTATCTTGGGCTTGGGAGCTTCGATTTTCAACCTGCCCTGAAGCTTTCTCTCTGTCTCTTTCTGTTTGAACCTCTGGGTGATAATGCTATCCCCGGTTGGCAAAGCTAAAAAGGATCTTATTTCCTGAAAAACAGAGGATCCTGAACAGCTTCTTTCGCCCTTGACACTCCAAATTCTCCTTTTTAAAAGACTCCAGAAGAATTCCTCCTAATCCTGAAACTCCTATGATAAGATCATAAATCAATGGAAACCTCCCAGTAAAGACTGGGAAACCATGACCTTGGAAAGTCTACTTCCTCCCTTGTAGTATGATCATGACCCTGATTGAGGACAGATCTGTCTCAATGCTTTTTTAGAAATATGAATATTTTTCCCTTCCATTGGTCATGGACAGCATAAATTGCCATTAGCCATGACAAAGACAGATAACCTGCCCTACAAGAGAGAGACAGCAGAAAGGCTGAATACATTGTCGTTTTCCTATAACTTGAAGATCTCCAGCTGTCTGTAGTGCATCTCAAAATTTCACCCCACTAGAAAAGCTTGTTTTAAATAAAAGTCAAGTGAAATACAAATTTTCCTCTTCAAACACTTCTGGTCATCATGAGTTCTGAGTATGAGAAGAGTAGCCTGGCCCAGAAGCTCAAGCACGGTATAGACAACCGGAATAGTAAGCTGCTTATCTCCTCCTCACGCTTCCTCTCGAGCCTTGCCCTCCTTCCTAACCCGTGGTTTGGGGTGGGAACTTCTGGCCCTGGGGCCCTCTTCCACAGTTTACAAAAGCAAACACTGGTGGTGTGGAGATGTGAGCTGCTGCGTGTCAGATACACAGGAACAATCATGATTCCAAGGCCAAATCCCTGCCTCCAGGAAGTGTTGAGGAAGTCTCAGTGATGGGGAGCACAAAGGAAAGTGAACTGTGGTCCTAAACTAGGTCAAGTCAACATAGTCCTCGTCAGGCAGATTTGGGACCATCTGGAAGCTAAACATGTATCCTGCTTTTCTTTCTAGGCCTGGGTGTAGATAGATCATACCCTTTTTGCACAATAGATTACAAAGCTGCACCAACTGTCCCTTGAAAAAACAGTGGCCCGCTCTGGGAGGTGAGTTCCATGGTGGCCCCTCTAGAAGAGCTCCCATTGCCATTCCGTGCCCATGGTGGGAACTCTCCAGACAGCGCCAGGATTCCTCAGGCATTCCTTTCCTGAACCATGTCTTCACATCATCAGTCCAGAAATTCTCAGAACAGTCAAGTTGTACCTTACATAGCAGCAAAGTCCTGGGCCAAGAGGAAATGTGAGTTCTGATCCCCCATTTCCATTTCCCTCTGTAATATGCAATGAATCCCACAACCTCTCTCAGTATTCCATGTTTGTAAGACAAGGTACCACCTCTTCTGCCTTTTATCAGTATTGTGAGGATCAAATGAGATCATAGGTGTGCAAGTGCTTTCAAAATTAACCTCTCTCCATCTTCACATTCAGGACTTTGAAATGAGAACAGTTAAAAAGAACATCAAAACAGAAAAAGGAAGGAAGAGAAAAAGAAGGAGGGAGAGACCAAAGTGTATTCATCTTTTACTTTATATCATGCCCTGGGATAAGTGCTTTATATTCATTATTTCCTAAATCCAGCAACCCATATTTTATGAACCCCATTTTAAAGATGAGGTAACTGAGGTCCTCATTTACCCAAAGTCACATAGCAAGTAGAAGAGCTGGGACTCAAATCCAGATCATTGAACCCTGAAACGTGGGTTCTACCACATGCCACCAAGGTATTCCCCTGAGATCCCAGAGGCTGGCAGCTTCAGGTACCACGGACCTCACACAGCCCAGATATCATCCTGAGGGGCTGTGCACATGGCTGCCTCACAAAGCCACAGGGAGACCCTCAAAAGATGCTCTAAGTTTCTCCATCCATTTGATAGATGAGGAATCTGAGCGCTGGAGGGAGAGAGCTGCCCAGAACACCCAGAGGGCTGGCTGTGCTCCAGCTCTCTCAGTGTGGTGGAGACTGGTTGCTGTTCACCAAAGACATTTCCTGTTCTCTCTGAAACTCAGCTAAACAGCTGTATTAGTTTACTAGGGCTGCCATAACAAACACGACACCGGGTGGTTTAAACAACAGAAACATTTTTTCTCAGTTCTTGAGGCTGGAAGTCCAAGATCAAGGTGACAGAGAGGCCACTTTGGCTTGTAAACAGCTGCCCTCTGGACACGGTTGTCCCTCTGTGCATGCATACCCTTGGTGTCTCCCTATGTGTCCTAATTTCCTCCTCTTAAAAGGACCACAGTCAGACTGGATTAGGGCCCACCCTGACAGCGTCATTTTCATTCTATCACCTCTGTAGAGGTCCTGTTTCCAAATGAGGTTCGTCTGAGGTACTGGGAGCTATAGGGCTTTAACATACGAATTAGGGTGGGTGTTGGGGGGGGCAATTCAGCTCCTAACAGCTGCATTTTCCAGACTCTCTTGCAGTTACGAATGTTCATATATCTGGGTTCTAGCCAGTGGAATGGGGGTATAAGTGATGTATTGCTCACCTGCTCAAAAGCAGGTCCATAAATCATTCAGACAGTTCCCCCACACTCTTGCTCTTGCTCCATGCATTGGCTTCCATCCAGTGAAGAACTCCAAGACCCAAGAAAAATGTAGAGCCATTGGATAAAAGGAGCCTAGGACCCTGACTGGCTGGGCATGCCTCACTCTGCACCCAGACACTTTCAGTGCACTGAGAGGGACTAAACCACCAAGATTCAGGGGTTGTTGGTTACAGCAGTTAGGCTCTCCTAATACACCCGGCCCCTAAACCAGTATTTGTTCCATTACATACCAAGGGTCAGTGAATATTACCCAAAATGAGAAGAAAAATAACAGATTGACACCAGTTCCGAGGTCAATGAGCAACCCAGGGGGGCTGGAGAAAAATGAGGGGAAAAAAAGCACCGCCCTTATTGGGGTACCAGGCATCTCAGTGAGCACAGCTCCCTAGAACCTCCTCTTACAGACTCTCATGGGGTCTCCTGGCCCCTCCTCCCTGCAAGGCTAATAAATGAGAGGGGGAGGTAGGGTGCACATGACAATGATCCCTTTCTTATTTAAACAGACCATTTTTTCTCCCCAATAAATGCTTTTTTTTTTTTGTCAGCTCGAATAGTCCCCTTTGATAGAAACCTGAAAATAATTAGCCTTAATAGCTCTGCTGTGAATAATGCTGCACAAGAAGGAGGTAGATGTTAATAGGAACCTTCCACTCCAAAACTAAGTCACCCTCTCGGCCTCCCTCCCCAAAAAAAGAAATGTAACAAGAAAAAGATTATAGGTTTAGCACTACTTGGGAAGAAATGTATATTTGAAATAAATGCATGAAATCCTTTAAAAACAGCACATGCTGAAAACTTCATATTTAGTTTGATTTGCTTTCCAAATCACACAGACTGCACAGTTGCATACAATCTTTAAACAAGTACAACCTCTGAGAAGTGTGGATAGATTTAAGGGAAATAAAAGCAAGATCAGCCAGCTTGTAATCTTCTTTTCTCTTTTTTCCTCCCCAAAGCTGCATTAAATTGCCTATTGAGAACAATAACATATTTGTGCCTTTATGGGTAGATGATTGGTATTACACAAAGATTTGGCTACCAGTCTAAAGGCACATTCACACTGATCAGGATTGCATGCTGCTAATAATTTTGGGGATGCTCTAGGGAACCCCTAATTCCCTAGGACTACAACTGAGCAGGTCAATGCATGCTTGGTGGGAGCGCCTACAGATTCTAAGCCGCTTTTCCAGAACCATACCAACCAGTAAGACTTGGGGGACCCCATTCCCAAAGAAAGCCTTCGAAATGTGAAGGATCCCTTTTGACCTATATTCTTCCTCCGGTCAGGGTAGGTGGGATGACTCATCCAGGCCGGACAGCCACTTGGGAAATGCTGGCTAGGCATTTTTATGCAGAACCAAACCCGCTCATATGCTCACACCCTGAGATCCAATAAACCCATCCCTGGAAAATTATCCTAAGGAAATAATTGAAAAGAAACACACTCTAAGACACACTGACACACACCCACACCCACCCAACCACACACAAGCAACGGTATTTTGTACCTAAGGTTAAAATCTAGAAATGGTGGGGAAATGGTTTGGTGACGGATGGTACTTCCATCAATTTGATGAAGAATTGTACAGTCCATGAAAAGATTAAACTTGAGAACTACGAAGTAGCACAATACAATAAAAATATTAGGTAAATGCACAGAGCACTAAGCACACATATAATATACCTACAGAAAGGGATAAGGTTTAAGGGAACAGAGCAAGCTGAAAAGTCACAGAGTTAACGTGTAGGGAATACAGTTGAAAGATTCTCTTTGTTAATTTCCCTTAATGGGATCATAACATTGTTTTAAAAAACATATAACAATAAAATAAAACAAAATGAAATGGTCCCTGGGCCTTTTAATCTTTGATTATGGCGCACATGTCTGAGCCCTGAGATTCAAAACCCAAGCTCAAATATAACTCACAATTCCCCTTTTAGGAAATCCAGGAATTCCTTCCTAAGGAAGTTTGTGAAAGGTGGTAATATTTGGTTGCATGGACAAACACAATCAGACCATTGTCAGACGGGCTGTTTCATCTGAGATACAGAAAAAGAAAGTTGCACTTAAGCATCTAGAAACATGGAGTTCTGGAAGCCCCGTTACAAAACCACTCCACAGAGAGATCTGTTTATACACACACTCACACACACACACGCACACATACACACACAGCAGCAGCACTAAGAGAACTTTTGTTGTCATGCAGTACAACTTACAAGAATAACTCCCATTTTCTACCCACTGGAAACCCAAAGGAAGAGGCTGCAATTGCACACCTCACGTCCATCTCTAGGAATAGCTAAGTGACATTGGCCACCAGCACAGCTCCTGCTCCCCCTGAGCCAAATATGTCTTTCTGTCACTTCTGACATGCTCATGCCTTCGAGAGGTGAGGCAAGGAGCTTCCCCTTCATTCTCCACGAAGCTCACACTGATTTCTGGCTAAGTGGCTCACGTTTTCTAAGTGCTGTCCTAGGGAAATCATAGAATGTCACTGCAAGAAGGGACCTGGAGAACTCACCTAAATTACTTTTTTATGAAAGAATCTTTTCAAAAGCATTGCTTCTCTTTCCTGAGCACCTACTATGTGCTGGGCACGTCTCAGAAGCCTAGCATGCATTTGTTTCCTACTGTCATAACAAACCTGGAGGGCAGGTGTTATTGTCCCCATGACACAGACTAGGAAAGTTACAGATATGGAGTGACTTGCCCAGGGTCACACTCCTTTAAGTGGCAGAGAGGGATTGGAATCCAAATCTCTGGACTCCTTGTCCCGAGCTCTCAGAAAAACCATTTGGCCTCTCTGGCACACTCAGGAGGACTCAGCAAGAACAGCTTTTGTGCAGGGGTTATAATTAGTTGTCTGGTCCCAGTTGCTTGCAGGGTAAACAATGTCTGATAAACCCACAATGCTGTAAGTATTTATTACATTGCAACCCAGCTGCCAACTGTCTAACCATTTTAATAAAAAGCTATTTTCTAAGGTTTATGTTTTATTGCGTGTATGACTCCCTTATTGGTTAGCATTTTGGAGTTGTGGAAAAGGTTATGAATTTAGAAACTGGCTGCATTCATATCATATTTAAAACTTAATGCTATTTTATTAAAGACATATGGGCCTCCAAAGTACACATATTAAATGTCATGTAAGAAAAGTAGCAGTTTAAATCATGGTCAAATTCATTTTTGACGTGACTCCTGAGGCTTCCCAAGATCTGAACTATTTCTTTGTAAATCTGGCAGTTTAACCACACTCATAAATCACTTTCAAAGCATATTATTTCTTAATTTTACTGCATTAGAGAGCGTTTGGCCTACACAGTGAACTGTTTGTAGCAGTTATGTGAACAAAGTCGCACATTTAGTCATATAATGTGCAAAAGAAGTGGGGAGGGAAGCAAAGAAGGAAGAACTTTTCATTCTTCAGTCTGTTTCACTTACTCCATCCATTTTTACCTAAGCAAACACAACTCACAGCGTTCAGATGAGGCCTCTGTGCGGTTCGACGTGCAGAAATCACACGTTAGTACCGAGGGCTTTCTGAACACAAGGAAGACAAAAGGACTTCGTAACTGAATCTTTTCCAAAAGATCCCATGACTAAAAATTAAAACGGGTACAGACATTAGACATTTTTTAAAAGTATTATATTTAGTTGAAACACATTTTTTCTTTGAAAGTGTGTGTCTCTGTGTGACACAGCTCCTGACCGTTTTCTCTAATTATCCCAAGATCCAAAATCTCACCCTGGAGTTTTCAGGGCCCTTCTCATGATGAGATAATATGCTCTGGGTGTGTGGAAGGCCCCCTCGGATTCCACTGCCCAATTTTCTTCATTTTACTATGGGGTAGAAGGGGTTGACTCCAATGACAAATTCCAGGATCTCACCATTGGCCTTGATTTCTAGGTTTCGCCAAGGGAGTTGGAGGGGGATTAAGAGAAGTGAGTCCAAAGTCACCCAAACAAGAGGGCTTAAAGAGTTATCTCTGCACCAGGCATCCTTTTCTGGATGTGGGCCCTGGGCACAACTCCTTGGCTCCAGCGCGGTCCACCTGGGGCCATGGCACTGCCATCCTCCTGCTCCCGGTGACAGCGGGGCGGCCTCGTCCTCCACGCTGTACTCACTTCTGTGCCTCCCCTTTGCCCCGGTTCTCTCCTTCCACCATCCCCACAAGAACAAAAAGGCCCTGTGCAGTGCCTGGGGAGACCCTCAAATGGAGGGGCCAGGGCCTCTCCAGGATGAATATGGGGCCTTCTTTCTCCTCCCAGATCCCCTCCTGATAGGTGCTTTACTCTCATCAGAAGGTAGATGCTTAGCAAAAGTCTTCGAAACATTTCATTTATCTTAAAATCCAGTGAAGCCACCAGGAATATGGTGGCAATACCCCCTTCTATGGACTGAACTATGTCCCCCCAGAATTCCTATGTGGAAGCCCTAACTCCCAGTGTGCCTGTCTCTGGAGATAAAATCCTTTGGAAGTAATTAAGGTCAAATGAGGTCATAAGGGTGGGGCTCTGATCCAACAGGACTGTGGCCTTATAAAAAGAGGAAGATCCATCCACCTGCATATTCTCTCTCTCTCCCTCTCTCTCTCTCTCTCAGCATTTTGAGGACCCAGCCAAGAAGGTGGCCATCTGTAGACCATGATGGCACCACGATCTGGACTTCCAGCCCCAAAACCATAAAAAAATGCATTTCTGTTGTTTAAAGCCAGTTCATCTATAGTGTTTTGTTACGGCAGCCTGGGCTAATATATCCCCTGCCTCAAGTCCAAATGACCTTCCCTGTGTTCACCCACACAAACCGATGACACAGTGATGCCACAAAAAAAAAAAAAAAAAAAAAAAAAAAAAGAAAGAAAGAAAGAAAGAAAAGAAAAGAAAAGAAAAGACCTGCTTTGAAATTACACAGCTAACACCACTAGCTGCCCCTGCTTCTACATACCAGAGAGAGCGTGAGTGCCTTACACATATTATCTCATTTAAATTTTACAACAAACATGGAAGGAGGCATCATGCACCCCATCTTAAGAATGGAGAAACAGATAGCAGAAGGTAGAAGTTCAGCCTTGAATCCAAACTCCACCTGCAATGTGGAGTGGGACTGGCCTCTAAAAGGAACAGCAAATCCGACAAGAGCCCAGGAACAAAGTAAGAATCATATGTTTCCCATGGAATACAATAGCCAATAAATCCAGATTTTAAACCTTCCCCAAAGAGCAGCTGGAGGCAACTCCTTGAATCATGTCAAGAATAAAAGTAAAGGTTGGGTGGTGGGTTGGAATGAATAAAAATGGGCCAAATAAAGCACAGGAGAGGTCTCTCCGCCAGATAGCCTCTGTGACACTTCAAAATGCCAACAAAAAACAAGTGATTTACTTCTAAATTTTGCTCACCAGTTAAAAGCTTCATGGAGTAGAAGCCCCACTTAAAATTCCCCACTTCAAAAAAGAAAAAAAAAATTACAGCTTTGGAGCCTAGACAGAGAGCATTAGTTCACTGTTGAAAAGAAATAATGAGTTCTAATTCAGGTAATGTAGCTCAGAATTTACTGCCATATTTTAAAATGCACATGAAAAATAAAATTATCCTAAAATGTCCTTGGTGAAAAGGCTGAGTGTAATTGCTATCACTGACAATAGCATTGAACTTAGCTAAATTAACATCAAAGGAAGCCCCAATTACAGAGCATCTGTGCATTATTGATGGTGCCCTGTCTGTTAATCTAAGACGCTCTACTGTAAGGAGCAGAAAAGCAAATAAAAGAGCTAATTGTACCACCAGCCTTCAGGGACCCCAAGGGCAGACCTGCCTTATCATGCTTGTGAAACACCACTTTGCCTGGTCAGAGGGCCAGCGAGGATGCATTTGGAGCCAGACTGGGTACACGGCCCCCAGAAGGAAGCCACGGTGACCACGGGTGGACAAAACAATAGAGAGGCGAAAACATGCTTCCCCCAGAGTTCACCCAACTCACAAGCTACCTGAGAACATAGATGGCCCTGAAGGTCTGGGCAGGGAGAAATAAGCCCTCTGAAGGCACAGGCAGGAAGCCATGGAAATGTGTCCTAACTCTTCTCCCTTACAACAAGAAACTGCTTCCTTTGACTTATCAAGTAACCATTTAGGGCAAATGGCACGTTCTAGGAGAAAAGGCTATTTTTTTTTAAAGATTTATTTATTTGAGAGAGAGAATGAGTGGGAGAGGCAGAGGGAGAAAAAGAATCTCAAGCAGACTCCCCGCTGAGCACAGAGCCTAACGCGGGACTCGATCCCAAGGACCTTGAAATCATGACCAGAGTCGAAACCAAGAGTCGGACACCTAACTGACCGTGCCACCCAGGCGTCCCGAAAAGGTAATTATGGTAAATGCGAAGAAGCTCTCCTCTGAGCATCGGGCTCCTCGCTGGAACTCCTGTGTTGAGGCAGGAAGTGCCATTACTGGAGCTCATACTGATACTGGTATTTACCTATTATACCTGCTTGGCTCTCACCTGGATGATATTCAAAAAGTATGTATTTCACGTTCAGACAAACTGATTACAGTCTTATTGCAACCAGACTTTGTGAAAACTTTCACCCGTGTTCAAGCTGGACAGCCTAAGAGTATCCCACTACTTTATCCTGTCTGCTAATACTTTGCTTCTTAGGCTTTTGGGGACAATGAAAACACAAGTAAATGTTAAATACCAGAGACATCCCTTCCATCACTAAGCTTACTCGAGTTTTCTTTTATATCTTCTTAAAGTTCACCCCTTCTTGTCTGCGGGGAGGAGCTGGATTATATCCCCCCCCCCAAATGATATGTTTAAGCTGTAACTCCCAGAAGCTCAGAATGGGATTACGTTTAAAGACAGAGCCTTTAAAGAGGCAAATAAGCTGAAATAAGCCATTAGATGGGTCCTAATCCCATATGACTAGTGTCCCAGTAAGAAGCTGAAATCTGCACACACACAGAGCTGGCAGGGATGGGCACACATAGCAAGAACACCATGTGAGGCCACAGGGGGAAGGCAGCTATCTGCATGCCAAGGAGAGAGGCCTCAGAAGAAACCAATTCCCACCAACACCTAGATCTTGGACTTAGAGCCCCCAGAATGAGAAACGAATGTGTGTTGTTGAAGCCACCCAGTCTGTGGTATGTGTCACAGCGGCCCTCACAAACTAGCCCACCTGCTATTAGTTGCAGGCACTTTGGAAATAACCAAACTCAAGAGCAGAAATTAGGACCATGCCATCTTCATTTTATCCTTTTTCCTTAGCCAGAGAACTGCAAATACTCGTAACATAAATCAAAGTTAACTTCAGAACAATGTTCATGATTTTTCCCCAGTGGGCCATCCATCCAGCAGCCTTCCCTGCCTTCTAGGATGTCTATCTGCCTGGGGGTTCAGGCCCCACCATCTGATGTTTCCATGTCCCAGAAGGGACTTTCAAAGCAAGGCAGAGCTTCATGAAGCCACAGAGTTCACAAGGATCGAAAGCAAGGCCCTGAGCTCACTGAGGGGTAGGGACTCTGATGCTTTCCTGATGTTCCTTCACTCAGACCTCAGTCACTAGCCTTTTTTCTCGGCTCCTAAACAAGTTGCCTCTGTATTTCCAACCTACTCTTTCTCTTCAGTGGGCTAGAATCCCCAGGCTCAAAGCAAAGAATCAGTGGGGTGGGGGAGGTGTGACAAGTGGAATAAAGCATGTGAAGGCTAAGGTGTTGTTCAAGCTGACCAATGCACCTGCTGGGGGGCGCAGCTCCCTGCCCGGCCCTGGTGCTGCACACGGAACCCAGGGTAATATTAGCTTAAAATATGGTAACTTGAAGGCAGGGCCTCAACTTTATTCTATGAAAACCCACTGTCTTAGGGAGGCATCTTTATTTATCGCTTCTCTTTTCTTTCCTTTCAAGCTAATTTTTAAAAGTAACAAAAAAACCTAAATTGCAAAGGCAAAAAACCAGAAACCGTCTTCTCAAGTGGATCATGAAAATGTCAAGCTGTAAATGCACAGTTTACAGACATAATCAGCTCTAAGGGCTCCATATCAGTCATGACCAGAGATCCCATGAGGAAGGACTTTTCACAGCCCACTTACAAGGCCCTAAATCCACTCCTCAAAACTAAAGCAACTATACCATAGCCAACAGGGGTCTTCGAGGTGAGAAAATGTCAAAGAACTTTTTTAGAAAGCCATGGACCCATTTCCAGGGGAGTTATTGCTGGGTCTCTACCAGCCATCAGCTTCCTCCTCATCCCAGTGTCTGAGCTGCTTGCTACCACCCAGACGCTTTCCCGAACTCGTGGGGAGAAGGCCCTCAACCCTAGGTCTTCGACCTCTCTGGCCATCTGAGCACCTACAGTGGCCGGGGCATTCTGAATGCTGGGAAGCCCTGGGCCAGTGGCTGCCTCTCACAGCTGTCTACCGTACCTGCTGTGCACAGGGCGCTATCACTCCCTCTCCCAGCAGAGACCTACCCATACTTTCCTCCCACTTCAAACCTTGCCAAGGTTCCTCCTCATCCTCAAATTAAATTGCAAACTTGGCCTAAGAAACTGAGCCCTCCGTGGCCCAGCTCCTACAATTCTCTGCCTAGACCATGCATTTCACCAAAATGGGTTGGAGTGGGGAGTAGTCAGAAAGTCAAATCACAAAGTTACCTTTGGTTCCCTTCCACATCCTCATCTTCCCACTCTTTTACTCCTACCTCCCATCATATTTTCATGCCTGTTAATGAAATTTAAGATACATTGGGGAAAAAGGGTGAGCTTTGGAGCCTAGGGAGACCCAAGGAAGAAGCTGATTCTACATTGCTCTGTAATTTCAGGTGATACACATAAATTCTCTGATCATCAGTTTCCTCATTTGTAGATTCAGGATAATATTGCTAAGTCACTGATACAATATCTAGAACACACTGAACACAATACATGCTAGGCATTGTATTTACTCATATATCAGGAAAGTGCCAACACATCTAATAATGTATTACTGGGCAGTCGATCAACTCTTGGGCTGACCTTGCAATCCTAATTAGCTAAGCATCCAGAAAGCCTCAAGAAGTTGATGTTGTGACACCAAAAACTAAAAAGTTGTGTCCTAGTTAAGAGCCCTGGTTCAAGTGGCCAGGGAAGGACCAGAGGGCAGGATGGATGGATGGATGGATGGCCTACCTATTAGTCAAGTTCCTGCAGCAACACTACTCAAAATCCTAGCGGCTTACAACAAGAATTTATCTCTTATGCAGAGGTCTGTGATTGGCAGCGGTAGATCTGCTTCAGGCTGCAGTCTAGGTTCAGGCCTGCTCAGTGTGTATTTTGTGTTCTTTTCACAGCAAATGGCAGGCACACGAGAGGAGTGAGTGGAAACACATGGTACCTCATAAGGCTGTGGCCCAGAATTGGCATGCTGTCACCCGCACTCACATCCCATTAGCCAAAGCATCACATGGCCAAGGCCAAAGTCAATAGAATGGGGAAGTAAAAAGAAATACACAATTTTAGATAAACAGTGAACTCTACCACTCTTGTGCCAACTGTGAAGTTCTAGAGCTGTATGAAGTATCCTAGGGATCGAATTCCCTAAAGAATGCCACTTACTTCCATGATTCTCTAGGCACGTGTCTGTCTAAACATCTGTGGACAAAAGTGAGCACGGTAGAGGGAGGCCAAAAAGAGGAAGAGTTGGGCCACTGGGATGCAGTGAAAGCCAGTGGCTCCAACAGAGACACAACAATCTCTCATGAGACCTTGGGCCTAATGGATTAGAGTGACACCTGCTCTGTGCTCAGCACCTGGCCAGGCCCCAGGGACTTCTGGGAGAGGCTCCGAGAAGCTGCCTTCAGCACCAACACTTCTGTTTCACTTTCCTTCTCCCTACTATGGATTTCGACTCTCTGTCCCTAAGGCTTTGCTCAGGAGCAGGAGATAAAATGTCCCTATCTTTGATTACAGATGGTTGCCATGCAAAAGCAAGGCAATGAAGGCATACCAAAATTGCCCCCAAAGAACAGTACTCTGAAAGCATTTACTTGAGACACAAGATGCCATGCTGCTAAAAATGGAGAAATATAAAATCCTCCCCCCTCCCTCCGACGAATGTGGCAAACTGTGAAATCAGGAAGAAGACTGAAAAACAAACAGACTGCAAATTTTTTGCTTCTGGAGTTGTTTCCAAACACATCACCCAAGCATCTTCCAAAAAATAAATTAATTTAAAATTTTTTCCTCCCTTCAAAATTTACTATAAAGCAACTGAAAATAGAATCTGAATATGTCTGTAGACAGGAAACATCTGCGTGAAAACAGAAAAGAACAATAAAACACTAACATATTCAGGTAATTAGAAATATCCAGAAAATAAACTGACATTTTTAGTTTTCTTCTGAACGTTTGGCACGGTAAAGAACTTTCAATATATATTAACTTATCACCTATTTAAGTGCATGTATATGTGGTTTACAATATTTATTTATAGGCATACCGTGGCTTTATATAAAATATATATTCCTGAAAACAGTATAGAGTAAATGTTAAAAATTGTAATCAATTTAGAGGTAGTTTCTAATAACCTCCTACATGTTTGCAACTGTGCCAGACTGGCATAACAGAAGGTACAAAAGATACGCACACTGTGCTTCAGAACAAGGTAGCAGGTAGGGAAGAATTCGACTAGGCATAAAACAATTAAGTAAACCAAGCAAGCCACTAGGCAGTGCTCCTTCATGGAATAGACACACACACACACACACACACACACACACACACACACACACGACAATGGCAGCTAAGACCAGGAAAATCTCATTTAAACTACACATAGATTTGTGGAGCACCTCAATATGTTTGCTGAGAAAAGCTAGTTTTTATTTCCCACAAGCCTTCATAGGAGCAGGTGGATTCCGAGAGAAGGACGCAGAGAACACTGTGCACAGTGACAGGGAGCGTGAGCTCAGATCACACCCTTGCCTTCCCCAGCAATACTATCTGCTGGAGAAGCCCAGGCTGGCAATCAGGGCGGCCGGAGGTTTTGCCATCGTAAGTAATCCGGGGGTAAACCCTTTGGAAAAACAAATACACAACCCAGAATCTCTCCTTTCTGCCAACGCACAGATTCAAGCTATTACATTTTTTTTTAAGGCAGAGGTCCCTTCCCTGCTTTTCCAGAAGACCATATTGAAGCAATAAAAAAAAAAATGGACCACCTTTCACGATGGATCTTCCAAAAGGCTCTGCTGTTTCCAGTTCACTCTTTTGACGAGTATTGGCTGAGCCTCTGCTATAAACTAGGCCCTGGGGATACGGGGGCAATAAAAACAGGCAAGTTCCTACCCTCATGGAGCTGACATCTCGGTAGATGAGGGGCTGCTTCATCCTGACAGAAGCTGGCTTCCCAAAGCTCCTATTACGTATCTTTATCCTGGGCTGCCATTGTTGTGTGTGTATCAGTCCAAAAACGTAGACACAGATGAAGGAAGCCAAAGGAAACCAGGGAGTTGGGTCCTCGTGCCAGTGTGAGGAGCGGGACTGTGTAGTGTGGCCCTGGAAGGAGGCGATCCTCAGACCCCAAATAACGTCCAACTTTCAGTTTAAGGTCAGGAATAAAAAAGATTTCCAGAAGGTACATAGACTCAGAAGTTTATTCCTTTAATCCATCACGTCTTCCTCTCCCTCCTTCCCTCCTCCTCCTCTCCCTTTCCCTCCTTTTCTGGGACACACACACACACACACACACACACACACACAGCTTCCACCCCATCAGGAAAAAAGACTATTTCAAAGATACACACACACAAATATATAAACTATACAAATACACAACTACACAGGATAGGAAACCCAGGCAGGCCCACATAAAGGCATGCATCACATATTTTCAAGGACATGCTGACACCCACAAACATACCTATTACCTTCTCTCACCTATAACAGAATGGCCACAAATATAATCAAAAGTACACATGTCAAAACACTTTCTAACACAGGCTGTGATTCTCGGGCCAGCTGTCCCTGTAGCTGCTCTCCCCACTGCTTCTATAAGGTTCTGAACATTACACAGTTGGTAGCCAACTTCATATACATGCCTGTAAACAAGAGGGCTCAGCTTTAAATAATTATGTCAAAGAAATGACAACCGTGCTCTTTGCCAGAACAGGGATGAATAATTACAAAGCCAGGACATAATTAAGCAATTCCGACTGTCGGATTCTTGAACTGTCTGATGTGTAGGGCTGGCATGCCCGCCATGCATACCCTCCTGGACAGGCCTCGCGCCCCTTTGATTTATGTTCCCTGATGTGGCAAGGGGGATCATGGTCTGGCCATCACAGAAGCCCTTCTTTGGGGGTGTCCCCACCTTCTCTGCATCCAGCTTGGTGCTCTCGGCATTGACAATGGCATGATTCCATGGCCAATATTTGCAAAAGATACAGCTTTTCTTTAAAATTCCAGGAAATGAGGGAAGCCTAGCTGTCGTAGGTCCATTAACTCACAAGACAAACACACCAGTCTAGAAGAGTCCATTGTAGAATTAGCTATCACTTCCCTAATGAATGATGGCATCTTTCTATAGGACAATCAGAGCTCAGACAGAAAGCAGCTTTTAAACAACAAAAGCCAAAAGGCAGCGATGGAAGGGAAATGTGTCATCACGGCAGAAGGCTAGAGTGAACTCGTGCTCAGGCGCCAGGGCCTGCCAGGTACAAATCAAACCTTTGTGACATAGGGGCTTTATGAGTTCTGGATGATTTTGCATCTGCGTCAGCCGAGAACACCCAGACTGCCTGTCCCCTACCTCCAAGGCAAGAGCTGTGATTGGAGAGGCATTTTCCATTCTCCCAAATACTTTATGTCAGGAATAAAATGAAAACAGCTCCCCAAATCACGGCCCCCTCCATCATCCATCAGAGCATTCTGCTGAACGAGCACAACAGGGCCTCTGCTGCCTGAGAAAGGACAGAAGCCAACTTGCCATTCCGACTCTGTGATGAGAAATAGGTCTTCAGCAAGTGTGCTCAGCACAACGTCGGCAATTCACGGGGAGGAAATCGCTCTCCACTTAGAAGCCGACTCCGAGTGTACACAGACCTCCCAGAACATATATATGTATACACACACAGAGACAGAGAGCGTGTATGCACACCTGCGCAGGAACAAACAGACGTCTGCACACACTGCGCGCAGGCGAGAACCAGCCTTTTTAGCGCCAATTTATTAATTCAGCAAGAAACTCATTTGGCCTCCTGCTATCCGCAAGAAAAGTACCAATGCGTATCCTGAAAACAGGCCTGGGGGAGTTCCCTGGCATTCGAGAGAAGCATGAGTGGGCCGTGCAAGCAGGAGCACAGCGAAGTCAGTCCTGTG
The DNA here is from genome assembly GCF_024610735.1 of Ursus americanus. Taxonomy (NCBI): domain Eukaryota; kingdom Metazoa; phylum Chordata; class Mammalia; order Carnivora; family Ursidae; genus Ursus; species Ursus americanus. The sequence goes on from NC_142132.1 coordinate 49,573,100, forward strand.
CGCTCGAAGCATCCGGGCGCAGATAGAGCACTCAACCGGAAGCCCGGGCCCCTGCCTTCTGACCCCGGCTCTGCCTCCGTGGGACCAGGCGGGGCGGGGGGACAGGGGGGTGCCTCCGGAAACTACACCCTCACCCGGTTCTTTCACCCATCAAGTGACAGCACAGACCAGCTGATTTCAGAAGGCCTCTCCAGTTTGGAAATCGTGTGACTCTCCGAAAAGATAACAGCTGAAGATCCCCATGCTTTGAGAGTGTTTTTGTCTCTCCTCAAATAATTAATGGGTATTTTTAAGCTTAACACCATTAGTAAAGATGTGGGAGTCAATCACACAAACATAAGCTAATTCTATAATTGATTAGAAACTAATCTGGAGCTTTGAAAAGCATTTCTGCTGACGCTGTTCATGACTCAGAGAGCCAGCTACTACTGGACTTTAAGGAGCCATGCCTGCCTGCTTTCAAAGCCGGGCGGGGTTTCAGCCCCGGCTGCCATCTGACCCCAAGAGAGCAGTTCAGCTTTCTGCCATCTGACCCCAAGAGAGCAGTTCAGCTTTTACCTGTTTTCTTCCTCTAGGCCTTCTTCCGAGGCTTTTATCTGCAACAGAGAAATGCACGGGGAAAATGGGTGGCTCACTTGCTCCAGGGGTAAGATCGGAGTCGAAGGGTGTGGCTCTGTGGTCAGACACACCAGTCCAGCCCCAGTCCCAGCTCTAACTAGCCGGGCTGCCCAATTAACACCTCCAGGCCTCAGTTACCCCACCTGCAGAGTCAGCCAGTGCTCCCTTCCTCCTACATTGCAGGGTTGCCTGAGGACTCACAGATTAGAATACAAAGAGCCTTAGGGCAGTGGTGAGCACACGTGGTGGGTATTGTATTAGTGCTTCTTCTGATTTCCTGGGACAATGTAGTGTTTCCCCTGTCAAGAACAGGGGGAGCCGGAGAAATACGGATCTGTCCTGTAACATGCATGCATACATGAAGGTGGAAAATGTGGAATGGGCAGGAACCCAAGATATTATAAACAGTTCATTTGTTGTCCTTTGTTTGGTGATGTCGGCTGCCTCTGGAATCTTTTAACCAAAAAAAAAAAAAGGGGGGGGGGAGGCCAAGAAATAAATTCTTTCATTTGGACAAAATTACAAAAGCTGGAATAACTAAAGGCAGTCATGAGCAATACATCGAATGTGTGTCTCAATAAGGAAAACTGTTAACACTTTAATAGCTATGAAACGAATCACTCAATTAATTTCCCACATGCTGAAACAGGTAACAATACATTTATCTGCCAGTATTATACCCTCCGTATCATATATTTCCACAACTGTTAGTAATTTTATTCAGCATAACGGGAAATAAGTTGCACCTCATGGATTCAAGGGAAAAAAAGTGGCCTGAGGTCTGCTGCCAGCCAAGCAACTTGATGGAAGAGGTTTCGTTTTTCTGTTTTGGTTCCGTTTGTTTTTTTCTCTTTCCCTCTTAATCATTTCCAATGCATGTGCAAGGCGCTCTAAGTCAATAAGCGAGGACAAACCAGACCTCCAGGATTTCTGGGCCAGTGTTTTCAACACACAAGCTAGGGTCCCACAGGAAGTGACTGGGTAGTTCCACGGGGCCCTGGGGCAGTGAGGGACCTCAAAAGGGGTCATCAAGAGTCATGTGGTCCATTCTCCAGCCTTGGGCTTCACGGAAGAATCCCAGCTCCTCCCAAAGAGAAAATGTTTCACATCCTTAAAAATCTCCTTGAATCTGAATCCAAGACTCAAAGCCACATCTCCCTTGCCTCATCAATGCTGTCATTAAGATGACACCATATTCACTTCCATGACCTGGATGCAGACTCAGCGGATAAAGGAAAGGTCAGTAAAACTATTCCCAGGAGCTCTGGGGAGCTGCATGTGGCGATATGCTAGTCCCAGGTCACATTGTCAGAAAAAAATGACCTTTCTCACTAATAATATCTCCGAGAGCTCTTGAGCCCTCATACCTTGTGAACAGAAGAAAATCACTCTCCCCTACCTTCACTATGGCCCCAAGAAAGGAGAGCTCCCTGTGGGTCACTGAACGAATGTTACCCACCTGAGGAAAAGTAAATACCCCAAGCTTACTTCTTTCTCCTTTCTCGGCAACAGACCTGCAGAGGCCTCACTTTGTAAAAGAAACATCTTCAAGGAGACCTGAAATCTTCCCCCCAGAACATCACCATTGGGCTGTGTATGGTGCTGCTTTATTGGTAAAAGAGCCACCTGGGTGAAATCACCTTACAAATAAGGTCCCCTTAGATGGATCACAGGAAGATCCAATTTATTCCCAGTCCTACGTCTTGTTAGGCCAACAGTGTACCCACGGATACAACCCTGGTTGCAGATCTCTCCTGCGTTCCAAACACAGAAGAACATCCTCTAACGTGCAAATAATAATCAGTGAGACAAGACATAAACCCCTTGTGAAGACCAGAAAGTAGGCGCCTTACCTTGGGCTTCACCACTTTCATGAACGACCCTCTGAGCAAAGCTTCCTCTCGTTCTTGTCTGGTTACTTTCCGGGCATCCAGAAACTTCAAATTGGGCAGCTTGTGCAGAACAAAGCATCTGAAAGAAAACAGTCAGAGACAACTCAGGAGGGTAGGTGATGGCCTCAAAGATCCATGCAATTTGTCTCATGCTCAGGGATCTACATCATTAGGTCTTCAGAAGTTTAGATCTTGGCTGCTGCTTCTCTTTTCTTTCATGAAGAATGAATAATCACTCTTTGCAGAAATCTAAATAATTATATTTTACACATACAACTAATCCTTAAAAATGTACACTATTGATTGTTCTTGATTCAAATGTAGACACACACACACACACACACACACACACGCACACGCACGCACCTGATGAGGCAGGAAGATTCTATCAGTGTACCCACCCCCCCACAACTGCCCCTCCTTTCTAGAAATGGGCCTGGCTTCTTTGCTATGCAGAAAGTTCTCAGGGAAACTAACCTACAACCTAATTGTACCATTTATGTCATTGCCATTCCTGTGGTCATCTGTGTAACTCTCATTTCTGAGAGATAAGCAAATCTTTGGGAAGCTTGGCTGGCTCAGTCAGTAGAGCCCGTGACTCTTGATTTCGGGGTTGTGAGTTTAAGCCACCACAATGGATGTAGAGATTACTTAAAAATAAAATCTTTAAAACAAAACAAAACACATCTTCAATTTGAAACTAAGACAAGAGACACTGACTGGCCATCCAGGACAATAAACCAGAGGCTGTAATAACATACATGACTTTGAGATAGAAGGAAGGAGTGCACATAACTGAGAAATGTTTCCTTGAAGAATTGAAGAGGGGACTTGAGGATTTTCTCATCATCCCTGAGTTACTTCCACACTGGCACTATGAAGATAATTTTTACCAAGGTGAAACAAGAAGAATCAGTTTATAGGGGATATGCATTTAATAGCTCAACAAATACTAATACAGATTCCCCCAGAAAGAGTCTTTGGTGTCCATCATGGCCTCCATGGATAAGCTAATGGCTGCTTGTGTGATGAACTGTCCTCAAGCAGGTATATTTGGAATTGATGAGAAGATCCAGGTGGCCATGGGGTAGGTACATAAACATTTAATACATACATAAAAGGTATAGACACCTGCCTATACGTCTTCTTCAGGGACAGTTACCAACCCAGATGCTTTCCATCGAGCCCCCATACTTGATCACTCAAAGGAGCCATTGCTTAGACCCTGTCCTGCTTAGGAAGAAGAGGTAAGTATCCAATGTCAAGAGGAATAAATTATCTCCATAGGAATCTGTCATTTCCTTCCTGTATTCAGCCTCTTCAGTATTCACTCATCTTTCAAATCCCAACCCACATGAACTTTTCTTCTGCATCTCCAGACCACATTGTTGTCTCCCTTCTCTGCACTCCCAGGATACACTGTGAGCACCATACCATCTAACATCTGGTTGTTTTTTAATCATTTTATTGGTGTTCAGTTGATGTCCTCACCTATGAGCTTCTTAAAGGCAGGGACTTTTTTTTCTTACCCTCATATTATCTCAAAAAGTAGTATTAGAATGGACTCAATAAAATACCAGTTTGTTTAAGTTGTATGAATATTTCTTGAGCACCTACCATGTGCCAGGCCCTAGGTACACAGAGGTGATTATAACATGATTTCTGCTTTTAAAGGGGTTCTTGATATAATGGGGAAGATAGACTCACACAGAAAAATTAGAAACCCCACAGCTAAGTGCCGAGATTGGGGTTATGCACAAAGTAATTCTGGGGAGCACAGAGAAAGGGACCTAACATTACTCACTGAATGAGTGAAAACTAATGGCTGGAGGAGAAAGAGGAGAAACAAGAAATCTCAAGTGATCTTCAAAGAACCAAACCCTAAAGCAATCCTAAGCGCTGAGCTTGTTCTCGGTGCAAACATTACCTGGGGGTATTTAGCATGACCCCCTCCTTACGGGAGCCTTGGGTTCCCAAGGCCAGCTTCCACCTTCATAAGATGGTCTCACATCACCAGGTGGCCTCCATATACTTGCCCAAAGGTTTGGCTGATGACTGAAATGCCAGAGAAAACAGCATAGAGGCTTCTAGTCGAAATACTCCTTAATGAAAATAAGCAGTTCTTTTGAGGTATACTTTTCTTCCCCATAAATGTTCACCCCAACACCTGAGGTCCTGGAAATTTGACTATCGACTTCCGGCTTCCTCCCCGTTCTCAATCTATGATCTTCTTTCCAATCTCTCCCTGAGCCTCTCCCTTTCCTTTACAAATGCCCTCTAACCTTATCCAAAATCAGAAAGTTTCCACGAAGCCTCAAATGAACTTCTATCCTCCAGTAGAACTCCCACTGGCCTCAGTCAGTGTCAGAGAAAACTTCCATCTTCTGCGTATAGCAGAAAAGTCTTGATGACAACAGATTCTTTCAAATAAAGACATGTACAGATGGAAACAATATGTCAGGAGTGACGCTCAGAGAAGTAAAGACACCCACTAAGTGTAGGGTGGGAAAAGATGAATATTCAGGTGAAGAAAACATCAGTATTAGAAAATCAGCCAATGTTTAATGATGGAATGAAAGATGTCTTCACGGGGCTGGCAGGAACCATGATGACAACAGACAGCACGTTGTCATTTTGCCCCACTTTGGATCACAGCCCTGAAATCAAAGGAGAGAGAGAGAGGTGCTGGCTTTTAAGCTAGTTAAAAATTTTAGATGACAAAGAGCTGCTGTTTTCAGAGCACTCGTCTTATACAATCGAAGAAACAGCCCATGAAATAGGCTGCCAGTCATCCCTGAAACTAGGGCTGACTTGACTCCCATCCTGACGGCCAGCCTGGGGTTTCCTAGGTGGTGAGTGCTTGGAGAGGTTTGAGGGACACTAGGAAGGCTTGCTCCCAAATAATTCAGCCTGAGACTCAGCCCAGGGTCCAAAGTTCCTCCCTTAGAGATGGCTTCATACATTCACTCACACGACCAATAATTAGTGAGCTGCTACCACCTGTCATAAACTGTGCCAGGTGCAGAGAATAAGGTGAGGCTCGAAACAGACAAGGTCCCTGCTCTCAAGGAGCTTATATTCCAGCACAGTCACTCTCAAGAGGGCACCAGCATCCCCTGGACGTCTTGTGGAAACACAGACCACAGGACCCCACCCCCAGAATTTCTGATCCCCTAGAGAGTAGGGCCTGGAATGTACATTTCCAATAAGTTCTCAGGATGGTTGATGCCACGGATCGTGTTGCAAACCACTGTCCAAGTGAAAATAACACCATGGCGAATAATAGTTTTGGAATGATGAGGTTGGTGAGGTGGTGGGGAATCTCCATCCCGATTCTGCTCATGGTCTGCCCTACCCCAGTGTCTGTGGTACACAGCGCCCAGAAGGCAGCCACATCCACCAAATCTCCTTGCCCCCGGGTGGTTTGGAACTAGCTCCAAACATTACTGCCAAGTGATAAGTCAGTGGGCTTTCTGCCCGCCTGTCCCATCCCAGTCTTGGGAGATCTATTTCCCTTTGTTCTAGGTCATGTCAGGGTGTCAAAAGCTGCAGCTTCAATCCCGAGTATAATACAAGTTTGCCATAAAAATACAACTGAGGATTCCCGAAGCCACAGAATGAAGGCTTTTACAATATCAATTCGACCCTTGTAAATTTAATCCAGGGTTATTTGTTGCAACAAAATCTCTTTACCGTGATGTATTACTTAGTTACTGGGGTTATCACAGCCGTATCCTAAAGTTGCATAGTACATAAAACATTTCAGTTAACAATGCGGGAAGGTTAACTCCCCCAGATAACCTGCAATCACAAGGGCTAGTCCAGATGACATGCCTCTGTCAGCTTCCACGAGCTATTGATGGTTCAATCAGTTTGTTTTGAAGGTAAAGTACAACAAAAGGGCAGTAAACTTATTCAGACTGTCAACAGGGGCTATCGGGAATGGGGCTTGCAGGTAAGTAATTCTGGGTGTTTTAAGGCTATTATCAAACAGCAATGGTTGAAGGAAGAGACAGCTACTAATAACACAGAAGGCAGCCATCATAAACCACTTTATGGCAGAAACCCCCGTCTATAAATCCTGCGACACCCGGAGACAGCTTCAGATTTATAAAACTGCTTGTTAAGCCAGGGCACTGCTTAATGAAAAGAGATCGGTCTAAGTTCTGAGTCTCATGTCCCCAGTTCCAGAGGGCAACTCCAATTTTCCTGACCTTCCCAAGGTGGCCAGGCGAAAGCCCTGGGGCTGGGGGCGGGAAGTCAGGGACACTCTTGGCTGTGATGTGGAAGGTGAGGTTATCAAGAAGAAAATCAGGGCTCCCGGGAAGGTGTGTAAAGACCCATTTGTTTCCGTCTGAAAGCAGATTCTCAAAAAGTGAGACCCACACACAGAGCTTTTCAGGTTCTCTCTCGTTTCATATTCAGTGGTCCATTTTCTTACAGGAGTCCTCTAAGGAGACACCCAAAACTGGCAGGGGGAGAAAAGGAGAGCAGAAAGTCTTTTTTGTTTGTTTGTTTGCTCCCAAATCAATTTTCTCTGCCTGAATCCCAAAGCTCTGGCATTTTTCATCTAGACTTCAAAGGTAGAGGAGGATGCTCTTTGCTTCTGCTCAAACTGCTACCTCGGGCGGGGGGGGGGGAGCGGTAGAGCTAGCTGCTCCCCGTAACACCACACAATCCCAGAAACACCTGGACAGCTCTCCGTTGTTTGCTCCCGGGATTGGCCACCATGTTTCTATCTCTGAGGAGACTCTATCTAAAGAAATACCAAGCGTCTGGATCCTAAGGGAATCAGAATGCAAGGTCACCGGGAGTTTTTTCCTACCTCTTTCCACTTATGGCCATATAGAATGCCCATCCTTCGCATGAGCTCTTGTTGCCTCCCTGCTCCTGTGCATGGGGGTGGTGGGGAGACACGGTGAGAGCTACCGATGCTCTACCAGGGGCCCCTGAAGTCAGGAACGGGTGACCCAGGAACTTTGTCTCAATCTTTCACGAAGCCTAACAGAATAGAGTGAGCACGCCAGCAAAACATCAAGCTTCTCTGCTTTTGACTGGATTACATCAACCCCGTTTGGTAACACCGGTTACCTCATGCTGATCAAAAACACTCATCAACAGCTAAATGTGTCTAATTTTAAAAAGTTAGCAATGGCTTAAGTGTAGCTTATTAAGGAAACCAAAGCTTATTAAAGAGACGAAAGGGGCAGAAAATTAATCAGAGGAGAGGTCTTCATAACAAAAAGCGTGGGGACTAAAGGGGCAGAGGAAAGGGTCTAGACTCTGGGCTTATTTTGCTGTGTGATCTTGGTTCAGTCTCCGCCACCATCCTGAGCTTTGGTTTCCCCATCTGCACACTGAAGAGAACAAGCTTGATGATGCCTACGTCTGTCTTAAGCTTTCGCCTGCTTGAATTCTGTGTGCCTCAAAGTTAATTTCCAACAAACACATCCATAGCCTCCTTTCTTATTACTCCAATTCCCTTATATAACCACCCCTCACACCTCCAGGTAAAGGAGGGCTGTGAGAAAAAGTCAATAAAGACCAAAGAGTAATGACAAACACTGTGAGTGGAATAACTCCAGACGCTCGGAGAGATGACAATGATCTCACTCCGATGAGCCGAGGTGAGCTCACCTAGAGCATTAATGAATGCCTGACAACTGGCAAAGGCCAGCTGATTTTCCTCCCAGTTCGCCGGCAGCATGTTTGAAGTCTCCATGCAAACAACACACCCACAGGACAGAGCAAGGCCCTCTACGGAGGGTAACCAGCAATTACTCTGTGGGCTTCTGTCACTTTGATCTCTGGGTCGTGACCTTTGCTTTCTTGTGATCTTCAAAGCCCAGATTGTAGATTAGCTGGAGAATGCTAGCTGGGTTATGTAAGCCACAAGTTTTATAGCTCCTATTTGGCTGGGAAATGGTGGCAGCCCAGGACGGCCAACAGACTGCGGAGGGTCCCTCCCTCCTTCCCTTTGGCTGAGTGCTACAGACACTGGGCAGGCCTCGGGCTGCTCTCTGTGAGGGAACAAAGAAAGGGTGTCACGTTTTAAATAATTTAAAGTTGTGAGAAATACAGAGGGGCCTACTGAGGAGGCGGGAGGAAGGAGAGGCCAAGCAGCGATTGGAGTGGCAGGAGAGAATGAATGGCAAAGAGTTTCGTGACAGAAATACAGCTAAGAGACCATGAGACCAAATCCTTATTTGACAAGCCAGGTCTAGCTCTTTGCGAACTGTTGACTTTCATTCCATTGTCTTTCCTGCAGGAAGAAGAAAGAAAAGAACTGTGAAGGAAGACAAGAAACAGACCACTCTGGGCACCCAGGTCTCTCACACTTGACTCATTGTTTGGCTAGTGTTGAAGTCCACAGCAGACCTCAGTGGTTTCTTAGTAGGACGGTGGGCCTCCCAAGCCGACCAAGCTCTGCCACACCACTCTCTTCCCACCCAAATCCTGAAGGCTGCTTGTTATCACATTCGCCTTCATTCAACATTCATCCCAAAATAGTAGCACAGTGTGTACACACAGCAAAGCACGGGCAGGTTTAAGCTCGTACAGTAACAAGGCAAGGACATTTCTCAGCCATGAGCCATGATGAATGGCAAAGAAAAAAATCCAGGCCTGGTTCGCTCCTGCCCCAGCAGGACCAGGGCACCGCTCAACAACTCGGTAGTATGTTCATGCCCGCATACAGATTTAATGAGCCCGTTTTACTACGGGGATATGTGCCAAGAAAATCCAACTGTGTGCACAGGGGGTAAGGAAGGAAGGAAGAGGGGTGACTTGGGGAGTGGGAAGAAGGCATCAGCAGAAAGCATCTGTGAAGCCATTTCCAATAACTCCATAAATCTAGTCACTTCCCACTTCTGCTCCAGTGGTTGGCCACAACGTGACCTAAAAGTGGGCTGACCTCTCTGAAATCAACACCTCCCGTAGAAATGAAACAGACGTACTTGTTTTGATGTATGGCTGGGTGACATATTATAAATATTACATCACATAACCACAGAGGATGCCAATCAATAAGAAATTTTTTCAGACAGCACTAAATGAGCCATGGGTTCTTGCTTCTGAATACACTCCTTTAAGGCTCCTACTATTGCTTAAATGATTAATAGAAGACATATTGTCAGAAAATGTACTTAAAGTGAAAAACAGTAAACTGTAGAAATATCATTCATTTTTTAAGCAATTTTCTAGTGAAAATGTCACATAAATTTACATAGAGGCCCTACTATTAGGCTCTGGGTAACAGCTAGGAGGAAGGCAGACCTCATGCTTTGTGGATGAAGGGCCAGAAAAATATTTTACCAAAAGGGAAAAAAAAAAAAGAAGAAGAAGAAGTGGCTGCATTGCTTTGTAGAAACCCAAACACTGGAAGAACTCTGGATTCAAAAGTCTTATTGGAAAGCCCTAAAATTTCTTAGGGACAAATGAAGCCCAAACCCCAGGATGAACAAAGCAGAGTTGCTTACAGACCAGAGAAGAGAACTACATCCCGTATCCATTTATCTCATCCAAATGGAAGTGTGACAGTGCTTGTCAACCAGAAATAAAAAATAAAAAATAAAACGAATAAAAAATTTAGACTTGCTAGAGAACAGGCCTACCATTCCACTCAACCGTCATATGCCGTGCAGTGAATGTGTAACTGGATGGGCTCACGTTTAATGTTCCTTCCAGTGTTCTTAGTTCCTATTTCTCTCAGAGCGTGAGCATCTTGCCACTGTTGGGGGTGACATGGATTTTCTGGGGTAATTTTGACTAGATGTGATTTCAGCTGTGTGTGGCCCTTAGAATCCAGCTCCCCATGGTAGATTTGCCATATGTGCATGAACAAACAACCTTCCCAGCCCCATCCCTCAACCCCAACAGATCTGGGGTAGTGAGGGCAGCCTTAGTAGGCACCAGCACCAGCCTATGAGTAAATCACTCCTTTAGAACCAAGCCCTCCCTGAAGGATCAGGACCCGATGACCAGCACTTGGATTGAGTCCAAAGGATAGTCCCTTGCTTGTTAACTGTGTTTGTGGACAAATGGATCTGATTCCAAATAGGAAGTGGGCATCTGAGATGCCCAGAGGGCCCTACATTTCTCTATAAGCACTCAGCTTCTCAGAAGAAAATAATGTTCAAGCTGGCTCCAGCGAACATTTATCTGGCCCCTATTCCCTGGCCAGTGTTACCTTGGGTATTGAAGAGTCTTCAAAGAGCAAGAAGATGCAGCCTTACCTACTAGAAGCCCTCCTCTAGATGTGGACACATATGAAGTAGTGAGAGAAATATACAAAATGGAGTATATAAAACGGAATGAGATAGTAAAGGAGGAACTGTAACAGCTTGGAAGTGGAGTATTTCAGAATGCTAGAGCCAACAGGAATTTTCAACACTACCTAGTCCCATAGTCAGGTGAGCATCCAAAGCACCTGTTGACTTTTTCGTTGCATTTGCCACTAAGTTATCAAAATGCCTTAGATGATTCAGAAGTACAGCCTGGCTGAAGGGTCACTAATCTAGACTATCTCCCCATTTTAAAGCTGGACCCCACCTCGGATCTTCTGATCGGACCCTTTTATGGGTCTTAGTATTTTTACTGATGTGAACAGTTATAATAACGAAGAAGAATAGTATTAGCTTTTCTTCCTTTTGCAACCTTATAAGCCTTCTATTTGAGACTGAATAGAATATGATGCAATTGAAGACTTTCATCATTCCACTTCTCTCATTCTAGGAAGAAAAGACAACAAAACGTGCGTACGGTTTCGCTTACATACAGCTCCATGAATGAATGAATGAATGAACATGTGTGTCAATGTGTGTGCAAACACACACATACACAAAGACACATATATATGGATATGTGCAGGCATATCCATATATACAATTTATTGGGCTATTTTATTTTTTTCAAGATTTTTATTTATTTATTTGAGAGAGAGAGAGAACATGAGAAGGGTAGAGTCAGAGGGAGAAGCAGACTCCCCACCGAGCAGGGAGCCCTATGCAGGACTTGATCCCGGGACTCCAGGATCATGACCTGAGCCGAAGGCAGTTGCTTAACCAACTGAGCCACTCAGGCTCCCTTACTGGGCTATTTTAAAGAATTAAACACATGGGGTGCCTGAGTGGTTCAGTCAGGTAAGTATTCGACTCTTGATTTCAGCTCAGGTCATGATCTCAGGGTCATGGGATAGAGCCCTGCATCAGGCTCTCCACTCAAGGGGAGTCTGCTTGAGATTCTCTTTCTCCTTCTCTCTCTCTGCCCCCCTCCCTGCTTGTGTGTGCTCTCTCTCTGGTAAAATAAATAAATCTTTCTTAAAAAGAATTAAACACAGAAATCTAAAGAAAAGAGTCAAAAAACAAATGAAAATTTCCTAAATTGTGTTTGGTTTACTAAAAATGTTGACTGAAAGAACTTTCTTGGACTTGTTTGACAGTTCCAAGACACAAATTGCTGCAAGAAGATAAAATATGTTTTAAGAGACCCCTTCATATCTGCAATCAGGCTGTTAAATGCTTCAGAGTGGATAAGAGTGTTAAAGAAGCAAATTAAGTCCTAAGTGATTAAGCAACTTACGGGGTTGATTTAGAAATGTGTGACTCTTCACCTGCTGGATATTAATCATAGTTCCCCTGACAGAATCGACATTCAAATCTGTAGGGTCACGTCCAAATGAAAATCTTCATAACGGAGAAAGACCTACTACATTCTGTTAAAAGTAGGGTTAGCGTTTTATTCTAAGATAGTTTAAAAATAGTCTCAGACCCCTACAAAATTAATCAAGAATTCTAGAAAATGAGGTTAAAGGGACACAATATTTCCCAATAAGGAAATACAGCAGGATTCTTGATGTAGCTTTATGTGTCTACGTCTATGTATTTTAAAAATATACAATGTTCAGTAGCCTTCCGTATTTCTTACAGCTTTGCCTTTATACAACATGAACTCCCCTGACTTCATTCCTTCGTGGGTCACCACAAATTTTTATAGGAGTCCCAAGAGAACCAGTTTCTTTCAAACCATTATCTTCTTTCCCTAACCCTTCCAAATTTATTGCCTAGTGGGCTTACCTGCCTTACATTTCCAACCTTTCCTCTCCCTTTCCCACAGCGATCCACGTAGGATGTTAATGACAGCTTATATGGTAATGAAGAGAGAGGCTACACGCATGAAAAGATCATCTAAAAACATTTGCAAAACAACGATCAAGAATGAGGGCACACAGAATTCAAAATGAAGAAAGAAAATATAAAATGAGTTTAGTAAAATGGGTAAGATTAAGGAGACTCCCTAAGAGATGTGAGTTTGGGTCAGGTATTTCAAAGCGGATGGTTTAGTAGCAGAGAGGGAGAAGAAAACCATTTCTCCTTTGAGCCCATCAAAACAGTTGGTGGACAGTGAGGCCAGGCTTAATGGAATGAAGTTATGGACCTTCGAGGACTTCCTTTTGGGGTCTTACATAAGCTCCCTGACTTTAGTGGGAAGTGCTCTCTCTCTAAAAGGCAACTCTGAGGCTGACCACAGGAAAATCTTACAACACAGAGTAGGGGTAAACCAAATACGGCCCATGGGTCAAATCTGGCCTGCTCCTTGTTTTTGTAAGTAAAGTTTTATTGAAACATAGCAGGGGCACCTGGGTGGCTCACTCAGTTAAGCGTCTGCCTTCGGCTCAGGTCATGATCTCAGGGTCCTGGCATCAAGCCCCACGTTGGGCTCTCTGTGCAACAAGGATCCTGCTTCTCCCTCTGCCTGTCCCACTGCCTGTTTCTGTGCTCCCTCACTCTCTGTCGAATAAATAAATAAAATCTTAAAAAAAAAAGAAAAGAAACATAGCCTTGCTTATTCATTTATAAATCGTTCATGGCTACTTCCGCACTATAACAGCAGAGGTGAATAGCTGTGACATAGACCATATGACCTTCAAAGGCTAAAAATATCTATTACCCAGCTATTTACAAAAAAAAGTGTATCAACCTCCCACCTAGACCACTTAGCAGCTTTTCATGTTTCTTGGCTTCTGTGACCTTGAAGAAGGGAAACAATGGCTATAGGTTATCAAAATTATCACGGGAAGCCCACTGATACTTACCGAACACCTACTATGTATCCCATAATACCATCCCCCCAAAAGGTGTTATTTCTCCCTTTCCCACCATGTTCCAACCCCTAGATACTCACCTGTATCTCTTGTAGTCTTCCTCATCCTTTTCCAAGCTGACCAGCTCGTTGGGACATGCCACATTACCCAGCAGGCTGAGGTACTCCAAAGCTGGTGTCACTTCTGCCAGGTGATCGAGCAGACACTCCAAGTCAGTGATGTGACAAAGGTTAAGGATTTGGGTCCAGGGAGACAAACGGCCTCGTAAGGAACATAGACTATAACTGTCAGGCACAGCACAACACCTGACAAGTCCAGTCTGCTCCCAGGAGATGACATGGGGGAGGGTCAGAATCAACTTAGCTGTGAGGTATCCGGCATGGCTAGTTTTTCAGTCCTGCTGGGGACACAGCCCAACTTTTCTCTGGGCAAGTAAGATTGAGCTAGATCACCTGAGAGAGAACGAATGAGTTTGTTTATCACACTTTTCTTTCCTATCTAGTTGTTTCCATGTGGTACTCATAAATCCATAAAACTGCTTTTTGGGTTTTTTTTTTTGTTTGTTTGTTTGTTTTTAGTAATGAAAGCAAGAAATTATTTCCAATTCCCTCATTAAAAATAGATTCCCCTTTTCTCCTTTGGGGGGTAATTTGTCATTAAAACATACCGGAATGGCACAGATGCAAGCAGGGATTGGCATCCTCTTACGATCTGAGGACCTGGGATGGAGCTAAGCATTGCTCAGTAGCCTCACCGGTGACAATAAAGTACTGAATTAGGGGGAAAGGAAAACAAAGCTAGGAGAAGACAAATGGAGTAAGTTAGGATACATTTAGTCAAGCCTGGCAGGTCGAAATGTATTTAAGGACGAGAATGTGTTGTGAAACTAATATTCTATGGAGGGGAGAATGAAAGAAAATTCCAAGGAAGGGCGTGGTGGGGAGATTATGCCATGATCCATTCCCTCAATGGGATCCACTGTTCCATCAAGGCAAACAATGAGACCCCCCCACACACACCGAATAAGTCAAGAATCATAGATTCAGTTACAGGTATCGGTAAGGACTTAATGACAACCTAGCTGTCACATCAATACACATGGACTCCTGGCTTGAACTACACACAGAAGAACTGAGCCCTAGGCAAAGCGATGACTAGACAGGCCATGAGCAGAGGCCATGACTACCAGAAACTTATGGAAGAGAGGTGTCAGCCAATATCAGCAGATGGAATGGGGTCTTTGCAGGGAGTGACAGCACAGCAAAAAGGGGCTAAGCATAGAAGGGTGAATGCCGCATATAAGAGTCTAAGACTCGGAATGCAGTGTCCAGGAGTGAGGTCTACTTGGCCTAGGAGAGGAAGGTAAAACCAAAGAAAAGGGATGCCCTTACTCTATCAGGATGTTATCTAACCACTGGATGTTACCCCCATTTCCTCAGATTTCATTTCAACTTGTCAGTTGAACACCAAATCCAAACAATGTTAAAATCCGTTCCCTAATGTATGTGCCAAGGGGTCACCAAAAATAGCTAATTCTATCGCAGACAACCATAAGAAAGAGACTTTCCCCTGGGACTGAATCTTCTGCAAATTCCTTCCCACTGACCCAATTTAACAGCTTGGGGTCTCAAAAAATAAGGCATTCTTCTCTTCCACATGACAACCCTTCAGATAGGTGAAGCTCACATGTCTTCCTTAAATCTTATATCCTCCAAACTAAGTTCTGTTGATCATTCTTTATGCACGGGCTCTGCAAACATCCTATGCGAGAACAAGTGCTACCCCGTGGGAGTGAGATTAAGACAAGGAGAGGGACAGCGCCAGCAAAAGAGGGAAACACTAGGGCAAGGGGATCAAAAGAGCTCACCCACCAAGGGTTTCCATTTGCCAATGTCATCCCCATTTCCTAAACAAGGCAGGAAAGGGACATGGAAGTTATCAGTCTTTCCGATCTTGAACAAATAACGTCCAGGAATAACCAAAATGGACCACTGGAGTGAGAAAGACAGAGACGGGAGCACTTGGAGAAGACAAGAGAGAAGGTGCTACCAGGGCGGGAAGGTTGGAAGGACACATGGCCAGGAGTCAAAACATTAAAGCATTTCATCACCGAAGACAAACATACAGAGTACTTTTTAAAATACAGTTCAATCATCAAACTCTTTAAGAATATCATTTACATAAAACCAATTAAAATGACAATGAACAATTTCATGGAAAACTTGGCTTTTCCAGCAGGTCCTAACTCTGTATGCTTCTCAGTCATCGCTACATTAGAAAAAGGGTGGCTATTAGCGTTGCCTTAGACCCTGGCAAAGGCACCTCACGGGGCCCTTCACTTTAGAGTGACTTCCTTGAAATGTCTTAAGTCTCTGTCTGGTATCCAGGAATCACCAGGGACCAAAGTGTGGTTCAACTGGGGTACCCCATGCCTGGACTTGGACCTACATGGGCCTCAGTCCCAGTCCTGGTTTCTCCCCTTCAGGGTTTGTCTAGCCCTCCACCCCTCACAGGGCACCCATCAGATGTTCCAAGGAGCAGAAGGACTCATGCCTATCAGGCTATCCTGAAGCCTCAAGGCCAGGCCCTATTGCCTGAGGGGCAGCCAGACAAGCAGATCACCTCCACTGGCCAGCGCAGTATTTCTTTTGAGGGATGGTGAGACAGTGGGTTGCCAAAATGGCGCTGATGTATTGACCTGGGGTGATTCAAATTATTTATGTAGACAATGGCCCTAGAGAACCTAGGGGAATCCCTTCCCGCTATGGATGAAGAAGCCCAACCAAAACCTATGGCTCTTGTGGGGGCAAACTCCTTAAACTTTGGTTATTTTGCATCTACCACATGAAGGTGGCAATGTGAAGGAATGGAACTCAAAACTGGCAAGATTTTTAAGTTGAGGAAATACTGGGCAACTAAGCTGGACTGAACCAGTTCTTTCTCAACTTTAAGTGAGCAGTGATGGGAAGCGTTACATGCCACTATTCAGGGAAGCAGGCCTCATATGTAAACTTACCACAGAGCTAATAAAGCTTGTGTGTGAGGGCTTCTTGTTTACACGGGGATGTTGCAGGGATAGTACAGTCACATGGTCACATATTTTTTGTAAAATTTGCAAAAGTAGGTTATTTAAACTGCAGTCAATTAAAATCGGTGTCTCTCTCCACTAAAGTGTGTGTGTGTGTGTATGGTGTATAATTAATATAATTATATAATAAAGTTATAAAAGAATTGGCAGGAAAAAAACAGGAAAAACATTTTTATATAGGCATGTCCGGTATAAAAAATTGTTACTTTTCGAAGTATTTTTATACTTGTGTTGTCAACTTAAAAGTTTTTAATTTGCTTTGATATATTTTTATTCCAAGTAAACATTCATCTTCAAGCCTAATTTTGCATTCATAATCATGTAGTCTTTGCCTTTAAGAGGGCATCCCCAAATTACGTAAGTTTCACACTCACCAAAATCTGGATCTGACCCTAAGCAGAAGGTTGTGGAGATGCAGACTCATTCAAATGTCTTGGTCATGGAAATTTCTTGGGCAAAGGGTCTACAGTCCTCAAGAAGTTTCAGCCATCATGTGCCAATGAACCCAAGGAATGGAGCCTGTGTCATTTAGGGTATTCTGAGTGGCAGAAGCTACCCTACTTCTTCAGGCCTTTCAAGTACCTGCTAAAGGATCACCTGGACTAAGTCAGGTGGTCTCCCCCAAACCCACACTAGTCAGAAATCACTATAACCTACTCTGTGTATGCTCTGGACCAGAACTTCACTATCATGTTGATAGCACCACTGGAGGATAAAAGACGAGAAGGAGTGTTAATTGGTTTCTTGGTCACCCAGGTCAGCAAGGACAAGCACAGCCCTGCCTTGCCTGGTTGGGAGCTCTGAGATAGAATCTGTCACATTCCTTTTTTGGGGTTGCACAGAAAATGAACCAGAGGCAATCAGCACTGGGAACTTGGTGTCCCTGACTAACGAAGACCAGGGCAGTAGAGATACTTTCAGGGATTCTCCTAAGGGTGATATTCTTTTCCCCCATTTTTAAGATGTGAAGCTATCTGGCACAGTTTCAACTTTCTTCAGCTGGATTCTAGCATACACCTGGCTTCCCCCATCAAATCTTCTCTAGAGTACTTGACATTGATATTTTTTTCACAAAAAGTTGCCATTGCCGAGTCCAGCTGTCATAGATACGCTTGCCAAGGGAGACGTTTTGCAGATAAAGCAACATCTTGCCTTGAAAGTTTGGAGCATGAAGGAGGAGGGGAGTCTTCTGTTGTCATGTCTAGTTGCACAGTTCTGAAGCTGTTGCCCAGGAGAATATGGGCATGAACCCTCGCTCTGTGCTCAGGCCCAGGTCAAAGGGCAGCACCTGGGAGAATTTCAACCCATGCTTATCCCAATATAGGATTTCTGAATACTAACTACCTGTTCTGCACAATATATTCTCATTTTGAGTCACACACACATCAGAAATATTGCATCCAAACAGTAAGTTAGGAAATGGGGGGTCAAAAGTCACATAGTCAGTAAATGGAAAAGTCTACATTCAAACCTAGGTTCTAAAGAAATTCCATTTCTAGGAGACAAGTGACTCATGATTTCCTAACACAAAAAGGAATTTAAAATACTGAAACATGAGGAGTCCTATATGCTTTTAGGGGAGACCATGGGTACTGTCCTCCAGCTATATTCTGTACCTCAGCTACTTTCAGTTCCGGCTTATTCATTTAAAGCATTGAGACTTCCGCTATTGGCAAAGGTACCAAGAAGTTGTAAAGATTTTGGGCATTAACAAAATTATGTCCCATGTACACATTATGTCATTCAAATCTGTCAACAATACTCTGAAGTGTCTATCACCCATTTTACAGATAAAGAAACTGACGCCTCAGACAAGGTTCAGAGAATTCCCTGAGTAAAACAGTAAGTTGCTGTGGGAAATCTAGTCTGGCCTTGAGCTCGGCTCACTGGTCTCCTTACCACAGCCCAGCTGTACAACACACCACACTATCCGTTCTTCCTGTTGGCACTACAGTGCATACTGTCTCTTCCTGTGTGTGCTGAAGCAAACAGAGAGACAGAAAACAAAGGAATTAAGTGTGATGGAAAATGAAGTCAGCTTCTCACACTTCTCCCACCCAACCCGAAAGGAAGAATGGGGGAGAATCATTTGATTGTGCAAAGTATCTATATTTTCCTGACATCTCAGGTATTCTGTGATTTGGGATTGGGTATTCAGACATGATACGGCTGAGACCATTACCAAATACCCAACCCTACTGGAGAAGAGCCAAGGATAGTGTGGGTATGCACATGGGTGTCTGTGTATGAGAGAGAGAGAGATAATACGAGGTTGGGGAGGATAAGGTCAACTCCGTGGCCAGTGACTACCAGGCCGGTCTAAATGAACCAAAGGAAGAAGAGTAAGATAAGCTATGAACCAAGAGATGAAGAGGTCACATGGGAAGTCCAGGTTTTAAAGTACACCAGGCCAAGACACCAATGCTGAGAGCACAACAGAAGTGGAACAAAGGGTCAACAGAACAAAGATGGGAGGTCAAGTAGGAGGTATGCAGCCTAGAAGTGCGGCATTGGTAGGCTGAGAAGAAATTTGCCAGATGCTGGGTTTGGGCTCTGCAATCCCTCTCATGAGCTCCATGAGCAGCTGGGAGCAGGCCTGGTGTGGGCGGGGCAGGGGCAGGGCAAACACAGGCAGGTGACTCCTCCTACATCTTAGTTCCTCTTAAGCAGTGATCTCCCCTCCCTTGCTTGTTTCAGGGTTTGGGGTTAGGAATTAACATGCCTGTGTTCTAGACTGAGCACTCCCACTGACCATCTATGTGACTTCAAAAAGTTCATACTCCCCCATTGTTTTCATAAAAAATGAGAGTATTCACCCATGGTACTCAACTCGGAATGATAAGAAGGTAACATGAAATTATAAAAGTCAAAGAAGCACTCTAAATCTATACTCTGGGCTTGGTTATAATGTGGCCCAAGTGAAATCAAGTAAGCTTACATAATTCTCTAGGATAATAATAGTAATAACAATGACTGTTAGGTAGAAATTAGAATAACACTCACAACGACTGATGGGGTGGATACCATTATTGTCCCAATTTTGCAGAGGAAAGCAAAGCACTGAGATGGTGAGGAACTAACCCAAGGACACACAGCCAGTGGCAGAGCCCGGATACAAGCCCCCAGGAAGCCTGGCTTCAGAGCCCATTGGTAACCACTATATGACACGATCTCCTTCCAAAGGACAAAAGCAGCCCATAATCCACATTCACAGGGTCCAGTAATAGAGCACTGGACAGACAAGCCTAATTGAGGGTAAAACCAACATGGAAAACTCTACATATGCAAAAACCAAAACCAAAAAACAAAAACACCAAAAATTAAAACCAAAACAAACTTTACAAAAGAACTTCAGGTAGAACCCCATTTAATAGTAAGCTTTCTAATATATTTAAAGTAAGATTTCATTTCTAAGAAAGAACTAATATATTTACCTTTGTAGAAGGCCAACAGTTACTTGATTCGAGGTCTCCCTTTATTACAAATATGAAATCAATTCTTAAGGAGACAAGACATCAAGGTCTGTGGGTAGGACTGTTACAGGAATGAGGCATGCCTCTTTGTATGCACACCTGTATAGTTCCCTATCACATTGGCTCTACATTTGGTATGTGACTTGCTTTGGCCATAGGGCAGCAACACCCAAGATGCAAACAGGGCTTGAAAAGAACTTGTACAATCGGGCTTTGCTCTTAGAACATCTGCCCCATGTGGAGAGTCCTGGGCTAGCCTTCTGCAGGCATGTTGTTCAGCCAACAACCAAGACCAACTTCCAGACAGATGAGTGAGGCCATCTTAGACCATCCAGTCCCAACCAGGCCTCCAGAAAACTGTAGCTGCCGAAGGACCCAAAGCAAGATCCACAGAGGAACCATCCAGTTGAGCCCTGCCCAGACAGCTGACATACAGAATTATAAACAAATAACACAGTTGATGTTCTAAGCCACTAGCTTTTGAGGTAGGTTATTATGCAGCAAGGCTGATAGAGCCCAAATCCAAGGCATTTCATGGAGTAGCAATAGCTATTTGGAACACAATAACTGTCAAAGACTCTGCAGTACTTTCACAAGACAATAGAAGAATCAGTTGGCTGAAAAGGTGGAGTCAGAAATATTAGGTTAAGAGAATGCCATATGGTGTCACTTCTGCTTTTGCCTGGTTTTCATTCTCTGACTTCCGGGTCAAGTACGTGGGGAAAGTGAACCATTCTTCATGATCACACCGGAAGACCAGAGGAGAGAGAAATCATGTTGCATCCTGAAATAGCCAAGTAGTATCTTTTTTATTGACTGGTAATAAATTACTCTCCATCAGCACAGCAATATACCTGGCCAGCTTTACAGCTACACATTGCCTTCTGCTTCAGTTCCTCCCCCACTGCTACCATTTCTCCCTCAGCATTCCCACCACGGATTGGAGAGGCTGAGGAATGGAAAGGGGAAAAGGACTCAACCAAAGACAAAGAAAATCCCTCAGCTCTGTAAAGTCAAGAAGCCTGCTCATCTCTCATGATGGCAACACTGAGAATACAACCAACCTCCAGCCCAATTTATTCCTTTAAAAATGAGAAACATATATACAATGGAATATTACTCAGACATCAAAAAGAATGAACTCTTGCCATTTGCAACACCATGGATGGAGTAGAGACTATTAGGCTAGGCAAAATAAGTCAGAGAAAGACCAATACCATATGATTTCACTCATACGTGGAATTTAAGAAACAAAACAAATGAGCATGGAGGGGGGAAAAAGAGAGGCAAACCAAGAAACAGACTCAAGTATAGAGAACAAATGGATGGTTACTGGAGGAGAGGTGGGCAGGGGGATGGGTGAAACAGGTGATGGGAACTAAGGAGTGCACTTGTGATGAGCACTGGGTGTTGTAAGTGATGACTCACTGAATTCTACACCTGAAACTAACATTGCACTGTATGTAAATGAGCTGGAATTTACATAAAAACTTGAAGGAAGGAAAAGGGAAAAAAACGAGAAACTTCCTACACAGCAAAGGAAACCATTAAAAAAATGAAAAGGCAACCTACTGAATGAAAGAAAATGACTGCAAATCATACAGTTAATACGGAATTTCTAAAATATATGAAGAACTGGGACACCTGGGTGGCTCAGTTAGTTAAGTCAGTTGACTTTTGATTTTGGCTCAGGTCATGATCTCAGGGTTGTGAGATTAATCCCCTCATCGGGCTCTGCACCCAGTGGGGAGTCTGCTTGAGGATTCTCTTGCCCTCTCCCTCTGTCTCTCCCCCCTGCTATTGCTCTCTCTCAAAAAAAAAAAAAAAATAGTAAAAATAAAATAAATGAAAAACTCACATAAGTCAATAGCAAAAAACAATCTGATCTAAAAATGGGCAAAAGATCTGAATAGACATTTTTTCAAAAAGGACATACAGGCAGCCAATAGACACATGAAAAGATGCTCAACATATTATAGCATACATACATTCATATATACATATATATAGTCACAAAAAAGAATAAAATTTTGTCATTTACCACAACATGCATGAACCTTGAGGTCATTCTTCTAAGTGATATAAGTCAGAGAAAAACAAATACCAGATGATCTCTCTTTCACGTGGAATCTTTAAAAAAAAAAATCCAGAATGAATTTCTGTGTATTTTCAGCATATTCTGTGCCGTTATGAAAATGAGCCCTCGAAAATGGGAGACAATAATGCTTAGCAATTTCACATGAAGAATGAACCTTACTTATTAGTCTAACCTAATGAGACTAATCAGGTATTCTGTCAATCACCAATATTTACATCAATACTTACTCCATGTCTCCTCAAATGTCAATGGTAACAGAGGAAAGCAATACTATAAGCTACCTATTTTGGACACTTAGGTATCCAACAAGTACTTTTCATTGATTGATTATTATACAAATCAGAGGTTGATTAAGAAAAAATCACCCATGAGTTCGTCTGCAAACTGGGATTATGTGAAATGATGTTCCTTCACAGTTGGCGTGCTCTTCTTTTAATTGTTTTTCCTAGGCTTGTGCTGAAATGAGCTTACATTTCTTGGTATGCACCAATTAATGCAACAGAGAACTGGCCAGGAAGTGTGCTGAGGGGGAGGAGGAATTGAGTCTGGGATTAGCATTTGTACAGCATTTGCCAGACAAAGTCCTTGTGGCTGGTGTGTGGGCTATTCGGGAAGTCCTTCTCGTGGCACCATTTCTTATATTGCCAACTTGACAACATCCCAGGGCAGAGGCAGCTGGTTTTCACCCATGCAGAAACCTGTATAGCTCACATTATCATGGCCTTTGATTCCAACATTCAAATAAGGCTTTCATACATTCCCCTTTTTCTTTTTTACCAGTTCTCCTAATTGGCAAGTGAAAGCCGTGATGTCACCCATACATACAAAATGAGAAACAGAGGCTTTCAGAGGCTGACCTGTCCACAGCCACATGGCTAAACATGATTAAGCTGACTCACGAACCGAAGTCCAAAGGCTAATACTTTACAACTGTGTGAGACACAGGATATAAGCACTGGGGCCTAAAGAAGGAACCTTATCATCCAATTCTATTCTAATAATCCTTCTGTTCTTGACTGATTTGAGATTATCATCCAGTTGATCACCTAAGACAGTCAAGGCAGCCGTATGACACACTGCCTGTAGTAATTTTTCGAACAAAGACTAGGAAACTTGGTTGACCAAAGGATAGGAGAGGAAAAAAAATCCATCAATATTGCATTGTGATCAAGACTGATATTTATTTGTAGGACCTCTCCTTCTACTTCCATTAAAGGGCCAATTTATAATGGCCAGGGTAGCATATTTTACCTAATAAGGAAAATACTGTCTTGCGACTTGAAATATAAACAGAGGCTATTTGGCCTATCGTTCTAAAAGCAGACATATGATTACATGGTAAATGTAACACAGATATCTTGTTTTATTTCACATTCTAGGGAAAATGCCCTGATCCATTTTCTACTTCTAACTTACCATATGAATGTTAACAAGCGTACTCTAGGTCTGAAATGTTTCATGAATAAAACAAGATGATTGGACTTCAGATCTGAAGCAACACAGGAGAATGGAAAGAATTTTGGATACGGGCGCAGTTGAGACTAAATCTGGGACCTAGCATTTTGGTCAATGTCTGGCTGTGGGTCTCTACTTCACCTCTTTTCTCATTAAGATAAACGGACACCTTCTGCTAGGGTTTGGTAAGAATAAAAAATAACATGCTTAATATTACCCAGCACTGTGCCTGACCCCCAGGAGTGCTCAATAAAGAAGAGCTGCAAACATTCACTGAACCTCGGTTCCATGGCAGGCATTATTCTAGGTGAGAAGGATACAGGAGTTAACAAAACAGACAACACTCCCTGCCTCTTAGCTTGCACTTGGCAGCAGGGAGACCCGTAACTGAACGGAGGAGCTGGGTGCCTAATGCTGCAGAAAGCTCCCCGTTCCATTCTCAGCGTCACTATCCAAATCAGCTCATCCCCTGCGCCTCATCCCAGGCTGGCTGGGTCCTCACTGACTTGAGAAGGCACGCAACAGAATGGCTCTGTTAGACCTCTCTCATCATCCCAGGACAGTAAACACCACGGAGGGCAGAGCTACGCCTGGGCTTCACACACATCTCGCATCTTTGCCCCTTCCCCCTCTCCTTTGCCAGACCTGTTCCCTGAGCCAGCACCAGAGCCTTCCAGAAACCTCC
Organism: Ursus americanus; assembly: GCF_024610735.1. Lineage (NCBI taxonomy): Eukaryota > Metazoa > Chordata > Mammalia > Carnivora > Ursidae > Ursus > Ursus americanus. The sequence goes on from NC_142132.1 coordinate 49,597,510, forward strand.
GTGAAAGCCAAGTTCACTTAGAGGCACCACCCCGTACTTCCCACCAGAGGTCGCCCTCCCACACGAGCCCAAGCAAACAGAACCCGGCTCTGCCTTCTCGGCAGCAGTGACATTATTTTCTTTCTCTATTTTTATCTATTAAAAAGATTTCTTCACAGCCATAACTTAGATCTCTACACTAAAATGGAGCAACAGGAAGATATAATGGTGCATTTCATTTATGAATGACCTATAATAAATTACTCTGAAGTGTCCCGAGTGCCAGAAGACAGAACGCTTTGTCTGCCCATGGACTGCATTTCACATACTTTAATTTAGCTGACACATAAAACTCATTTGACATTTCGCAGGTATTTGTGTGGGGCGGGGAAGGGGAAAGGAGGCGGGGGTGTGCCGGCGGGGACCACTGCGGGGCAGGGCGGGGAGTGGAGGCAGCGGGCAGAGCCAAGGATATCTGGTTCTTGTTGAGGGTTAAGGTATGGAGCCTGGGTAACCCTGGCAACACGAGGTCGTTTCCGAGCAGATTGTTGTCCAAGATGAGTTCCTCCAGGCTCCCGAACGCGCTCAGTCCTTCCAGTGACCTGCAATGACAAAGGCAACAGGAAAAATGATCCTGCACTAAATCAGGGAGGCCATTATGAGCCGAAATAAATATTTTAACCTTCCCTTTCAGGACTGGGAATAGTTTGGGCTTGGTGCCTGTCAGCAAAGTGAATGACAAGAATTAGTAGCGGGAGCCGGGGTGGGGGCGGCGGGGGAGAAGGGGCCGCTGGCACTCACCGCATCCTTCACGCATTGCCAACATGAAGGATGAGGGTCACTTAGTGAGTAGCCAGGATCCAAAACAAAGGGCTTCAGATACGGCCTGGAGGATAAATTTGTCAATGTCTTGTGCCTTCAGGCACCCAGCCTCGGCTGACCCTAACCTCCATTCCCAAGATAAATAACTCTGTCACAGTTCACCTTCATTCCCTGGACACAAATTTAAGTTGTCATCCATCATTCCTGCCCAGAAATATCATACCCCTCTTACAATAATAAATATAACTTCAAGTATCATTTCTTAGCGGTTCTCCTCTGCACAGTCCAGGAAAAGGCAAGGAAGGCTTCCCTTCTCTCCCTTCGCTGCCTATGACTTTTTCCCCCCTCTGCTTTTTTCTTTACTAATCACTTAATTTGCTTCTGCCCAGTGTCCCCGTGGCTGCCCCAAAAGGCAAGGCATCTGCAGAAGCACGTGATCACTCCCGTCGGAGAGGGCTGTTTCTTGTTCTTTCATGATTTTTCTTTTTGCTTTTGTTTTTGTGGGGGGGGGCGGTTAAGGAAGGAGTTGGGGGAATTTCTGTTTCAATAGTCCTGGCTTGAAGTTACGGTTTTAATTTATGGAAAGTGGATTTCTCACTTTATTTTTGAAAGAAGCGTGGAATGCAGCAATAGATGTCAAGGCAGTAAATAATCAAGCATCTGAAAGAATTAAGTACCCGGCTCAGGGAAAAAAGTATCAGGAAGGGAAAAATAGCCTTGTTTTTACACTTAGCTGAAAGTTAACTCTTAACGTTATGGGGGGGCGGGGGTGGAAGCGGTGAGGGGCAGTTGTGCGCATGTGCTCCCCCGGCCGCTCACAGACCTTAATTAAAGAAAGCCGCCCGGTGGAGGGACTTACACAGACGCACATACTCCCAGCTCGTTCACCTGCCAGACCCTAGAGCCATGCTGAGCTTGCACAGGCTGACAGCTGAGCTACGACGTCGACCAGAGGGCGGACTCGCATGGGATCTCCTGGCTATTCTGTAAAATGTGACGAATCGGGGAGATGTTGTCTACACTATTTATTCATTTACTGATAGCACTTTCATTACACATCCGCCTGCCTGTGTGTGCAGCGCCTGCACATCTGATGTGAGTGTGAACTTGAGCACCAAGGCTTTCTCCGGACAGCTGTGTCTCCCTTGTGGGAGCTCTGCCAAGCCGACTCCAAAATAGGGCGTCGATGCCTGGGGGGTGTAACGTGCATCGTGAGTCATTGAATCCCCAGCCTCCACCTGGCCCAGAGCTCCCTCAGCATGTCCCATTCCTGCCTTACCCACCCCTAGCCTCCCCCGCCCAGGGCCCTGCACCCAGACCACCCCCAACTCAGAAGGCTAGCACTACCTGCTTCACAGCAGGAAGGCCATACCACTTAACAGTTGGGGCTAAGGGTCAATGGAGTCATTGTGTTTCATTTCTTCCCCCTTTCTCTTCTTCCTCCTGTTTCACGTGTTTCACGGAGGCAAAACACAATTCACACCCATGGAAGCGGGGACTCTGGGACTTTACCTTAGCTCTGCCGTTTACTTCCAGTATGAATTTGGGCATATCGATAACCCAGCTGAGCTCCCTCACTCAGTGCTGCTTCCAGCTCACAGGATCTTAGGGAACACACGCAAAAGAAGCCTAACATGTCACTAGCAAAGGCTGGTTCCTTTCTTTTCCTTCCTCCTTTCATTCATTGATTTTTCTGGTAGCCCTGACCTTAGAGGGTGTGTTGGGGTGGGGGGAGGTGTGTTCTGGATGCAGGGGGTGGACAGATGAGCAAATATGCCAAGGTGTGCAGCCAGTCTGGCTTCTGCAGGGAAACTTCAACCTTTCCTGAAGTCCCTTCCTCTATGGGGGTTAATGAGTGAGGATCCAAAAGTGCTTTTCAGGATGAGGCGGCCCTGTTTACCACAAGGGGAGTGAAGGCCACCTCCCTTCAGGGTGCCCGTATGGATGGCTAATAAGTCCTTTGTGCACAAACATGAGTTGGGCTGTGGTCAAAGGCAGCATCCAAATACACATTGTGCCTGAGTTATGTTATGCAAATATAATACTCTTATCATGAGAATCAGCAAATGGTTGGCAACTGGCAAGCAAAAGAAAGCTCCCTTCCAAGAGTGCTTCCGGGAGGCAAAAAACAAAATGACACAGCATGAAGAGGGACAAAGCGGAGAACACCAGAGGGAGTGCCCCCAGAGCTCCATTCTGAGTGAGACTTCACAGAAGAGCAGGGGGGAAGTTCAGGCGCAAATCCCCTGTCACCTGTCTGGCTGTAAGATTCTTTTCACCATGTAATGTTATTAGCTGCTCAGTTAAAATTATGTGGGGGGTTGCTAATTAATAAATCCCTGTCTTCATGTCATCAGTGTAGTGTGCACTTGGTGATTTAATCAGCTAAATTCAGAGCTGAGGGACTGGGGACAGGAGACAGGGTAGTGAAGGGTAAAACTGGAGAGGACAGGATTTCTGGGGCTTGGCTGGCATGTGGAGGCCAATGAACACGCGTCTGGGGGATGCTTTATTTTTTGCTTTTTCAAAATTTGACTTTTGCTGTTATTGTTGTTGATGTTTTCGTGGAAGGAGCAGAGGAAAGAAATTATATGCATCAATCTTTGAGTTCGCAGCCCTATATACAAGATGCCTGTGCAAAGAGGTGTGCGCTGTTAAATAAAATGACAAGGCAAACAAGGCTTTAAGGATCCACACAGATCGACGCTGTCTTATGGGACAGCTACAAGGAAAAGATGACGGGACTGCAATTTCTCGGCTATCACCTTGTGTGTGGACAGCAAAATGCACCCCAGACCCAAGAGCCTTGGTGCAGGGCGTGACTGTCACTCCAGAGTTACTCCTCCCCCGCCTGGTTTGCAGTCTGCAGATAGATGCTTGAGGGCTGGGCTGGGAAGGCGAGGCAGTTGTCTGCCGTGGTCAGTGGTCAGAGACTGGAGCGGGAGGCAAGGCTTTACCCACTAGCCTGGCACAGGAGCTGGAGAGAGGTCTTCCCAGCCCAGTAAAGAGATGCCAAGGGCAGGCAGGGAGACCGGGGTGTGCGGTCTGCCCTGTGGCAGGTGGTTTGCTCAGGGAACGCTAATCAGCACCTCGGAAGTCCATCGCAGGCTGCCTGCCTCCCGCTTCCCCAGCAGGAAAGCTGCCCGTGATCTCACCAAAGGTACGAGCTAGGTTAGCTCACTCACAGGGCTTTCTGGCTGGGCTCCCCCCGCCAGGAGCCGCGGCGGCTGCTGGGAGAGTCCCAGTGCCTTTTCCAAAGTCATATCAAAATGACAAAACATCACAACGCATTCAGCTCTAGCGGATTCAAACAGAGAGAACTTTTAAGTTTCCACTGTAATTAACCCTATCCTCGTTAAGATAATTATGATCAAGCTTCCTGTCACAGTTAATATCCCAGCATCATTGCCCGTGGCTCACACTCTGCCCTCATTAGCTTATAAAAACAGCGGCACTAACCAGGCTGCCACAGCCCTTTCCAAGCTAGGCCAGTGGTTGTGAGCTGCGAAGGGGCCTCAGGCAGGGCAGCAGACCCTACAAAGGGGTGGCTGCTTGAACCCCAAACTCTTCTGCTCCTGGGTGGGCTCACACTCAGCGGCCTCCGTTCTATTCCCGAAAGTTAGCCACTTGTCAGAAGGTGGAAGGAGAAGGGCCAGGACCAAACCAGAGCTGGTAGCTTTGGGGCAGAAGAGCTACTAAACCTTAGCAACCCCTTCCTGCCCCTAACCCAGCAAAAACCCAGCCAGAAAAATCACCAGAGGACACCTCCAGAACTCTCCATTCAAGAACTGCCAATCTTGTTCCAGGGGTATAAGCTGTGGTAAAAATTAGATCCCTCTTTTCTCAGCTCTCAGCCTATTCTGAGGATGATACTTCTGCCTAGCATGACACAGGCAAGGAATGCGGACACAGTTAACCACAGACCCTAAGAAGAAATGTCTCTCTCTGCGAAACCATAGCTGGCCTCAAACCCAGAACCAAAGGTCGGGATGTTCTCAAGCCAATTAAGAAAATAAGATCTGAACTAAGATAAGATTTTTACCTACCCCTATACTGTATCTATCCAGATATCCATATCCATATTTTTAAACTGATAAAATGGGGAGCTATGGAAATTCTAAAGGATCTACCCTGTCTGTCTGATGTTCACCACACTGGCTAGTCCTATAGGCCTGCCAGGGATGGCCAGCGCCTGCTCTGTAATGGTCTTTCAGGATGACTTCCATCTGCCCGGCCCCAACAAAAAGGGATCTCAGTGGAACCTCCATAGTACCTGGAAAGTTGTCAAATGCACAGTGAGGGCTCAATACCCCTTTGTCCACTGACTGCTGCTCAGCCCCGAGCCTATGAGCTGCTCAGAGAAGAGCTGACAGTAGGCTCCCAAGGGCAGGACAGAGAGCAGGCCTCAGGGCAGCTGGCTAGAGGCTAGGAGGGCAATCCTTTACATTCCCATTCCTTCAGAGGCCAGAAGGCCTCCCTCTACTTACCCTGGGGCCAGTGTCTATGAACAGGCAGAAGTGACATTCAGTGAGTCTGCACCCAGACACCAGAACTGGTTATTAAACTATTTAAATACTTTTTTTTAAATGAAGATTTTATTTATTTGACACCGAGAAAGAGAGCACAAGCAGGGGGAGCAGCAGAGGGAAAGGGAGAAGCAGACTCTCTGCTCACCAGGGAGCCCCATGTGGGGCTCAATCCCAGGACCCTGCAATCATGACCTGAGCCAAAGGCAGACGCTCAACGGACTGAGCCACCCAGGCGCCCCTATTTAAATACTTCTTTACCACTTGGAAATAATTGCAGCTCTGAGTATCCTGAGCGCTCCTCCTGTTACCCTGGCCACTCCTTGGAGTCCCCAGACCTTTCTGCGACCCAGCAACTGAGCGGTTAATGCCTCCCACAGCATGGAGCTTCTAAGGACCCTGCTCCAGCCAGGATCTTTCTGACTGATCAGTGTAGCTGTGAAGTAATTTAAATATCACCCTTGAGAGCAGAACAGCAACTCATACCTCTCTTATGAGCCCCGCCATGCCAAGTATGGAGCCTGGCACACAGCAGGTCCTTGGGAAATGTCCGCAAACTGACAACAGAGGCCACGACCAAAGCTACAAGGATAGGACAGGCAACACAGAGCCATATGCAGGGGACGAAGGAAGAAAAAAGAATGGGACAACTGTGATATGACTGCTCATGTCCCAGAAAATGGCCCAGTGGCAGCACTTTTAGAAAATACCATTAATCCAACCGCATGAGAGATATTCTTTCTTTCTGTCATAAAATTCTTCTGATATCCCATGTTAATGGTTATACAGATCTACAGTATATTACTAAAGAGAGCATATTATATATATTCTATATACGACCATATATGACTAGACATAGTACTACATGTACAGTTGGATCTATATCTTTTCTACATATTTTTCTGTCACTCAGGTCACTTAGCCAGGGACAGATGTCCAACTAATAATATAAATCAGCTTGTCTGTATGGTCAAGTATATTAATAGGGGATGAAAGTGTCTAAAACAGATGAATGCGGAACAGGCTCATGGTTATGTAAGACAGTGTATGCTGACACCATACAACTGTATATCATATGGAATTTGTCAAAGTCACCCCAAAGCCCTATCAAGTTCCCCGTCAGGATGGATGATCCCTGAGCTGCACAGAACATAATTCAACACTGGTGTAAGAGACCTGAATCCAAGACCAGCCAAAAATCTACGGTAGTTGACTAGGTGTTTGTTAACTCTAACCAAGATCAACTCTGAAGCCATCATGCACCATACCTCAATAATAATAAGAAAACTGTTACATGTGATCCCTAAAGAATTATGGAGAATGTGTGAGGTACTAGAAGCCCAGACCTGGGTACTGCAGTTGGAGTTACTTGAAAAGGGAATTAAGATTTTTCACACTTTGGATTCATAAGCTCATAGACTTATGATATTCTAGTCAGACTATACCTCTGAGGAAATGGTATTTGTTTACCTTAGGACAATGTAAATCATGTTTCTGGTCATGTTACCCTTTTTACTTTTACTACCAGGAAGCTCAGAGTTAACTGTGACTCAGATGGAAAAAGGTAACACCCCATAGCTTCTATGTCTGCTTTCTACTTCACAGTTGAGGCTTATGTTTTTTTACGACCTTTATACTTATCTATATGTTGTTTTTTTGTTTTTTTAATTTTTTAAATTTATTCTAATAAGCCAGTTCAAATCCTTTGTAAAATGAAACAGGAGATATATACATACAAATCTAATATAGCATTGAGTATCAAACAGGCAGTTTCTGTACATTAAGGACAAGTTCTGTGAGACCAGCTATTAATGTGGACAGTTAATTAGGAATAAAGATACATATTGTATCCAGCTTTCAAAAAGGTTTTGAAATTATTCTAATGATATTCTTGTGACAAGAGAGCAAAAAAAATGAACTAGAAAAGGACAACTTTAGGTAGAGTTATAACTGGTTCAAAAATAAACCTGAAGAATACCAATTAATGGCCTAGGTTGGTCCAGGGGAAGGTTCTGGGGACTTTAGTCCTATTTTTTGCCAATGACTTGGTTAAAGACATATTTATCACATTTATGGAGTTCAAGACCCAAGAAAGCTATTTAAGAGGATACAGTAGGATCCAAAACGATCCTGTTGAAATCAACCCATTGTTTCAGCCCAACAAGATGAAACTTCACATTGTCTAATGTAAAGACCTGAAAATTGATTTAAAGCCCAACTACCCCAAAATACCTATTCGAAGAAAAAACTAAAAGGCAGATGTAAATTGGGGAAAACCTTTGCAATCTAACAATCTAAGGTTTAACATCCTTAGATGTTATTAAAAGAGCTTCTGAAAAGCATTAAGGAAAAGCTCAAAGTCCTAAGAGAAAAACAAAAGACATGGAAAGAAAATACACAAGGAATGTATATGGTCAATAATGGAAAGGTGGGGTAAAATTTCCTCTTCATTGGGAATCTAAAACATTCAAATTAAACAAGATATTTTCATTTAACTAGCAAATACTAGTTTCAATTTAAATTTAATTTAAATTTAAATCCTTAAATGTTAACATAGTCTTGTTGAAGTAACAGACCAACACAACACTAATGGAAGAATGAAACTCTTAAACCCTTTCGGGATGGCAATTTATATTAAAAGTCTTAAAAACGAAAAGAGAAAGAAAGAAAGTCTTAAAAACAATCACCTTTCAACTAGTAAGTCCAATAATTTATTCAATAAATATCAAAGAAGTGCACATGGTTTAAGTATGTTCACTACACCATTATTTATAGTAACAATGTAAACATGCCTAAACGCCCAATGATAAATGATCACATAAAGTTCGATATATCGTATAATGAAATACCACGCCATAATTAAAAATGATATTGTAGGCATATAGCTACTGACCAGTAAAATGGTCATGCTATGTATTTAAGTACCTCAAGTGAAGTTATAATACATACAACACATGCATATACAATCTCATGCGTGAAAATTAAGTCATCTAGGTCTCCCCTCCACTCCCTGCACAAATTTTAATTTGTACCATGTCTTCCATGGTGATGGTTAAAAGTCATTAGTCTGATGTTTCCAGTTTACAAACTGCTGCTAATATCGAATCTTGCACATAGGGACTTTATGACAATTGTATACATACACCTCAATCCATACATGTATTTATGTATCCGCATACTGATACAGTAATCCCAGACATACATCACTAACTCCTGAGCAATGCTTATTTATAGGGTGCTTTTTCTTCTCTTTTAATGTTTTCACTAGTTACTAGATTTTCTATCATGAATAAGTATTTTATAATCAGAAAAAAAAAAAACTCCAGTAACTATTACTTTAAATAAAACAGCTCCCTAAACACGAGATGGGGAGCCTTGGATAAAAAGCCATGTGTATAAAGAAGGCTTATATGAATCAGCAGAGTGGGGCTGCCTCCACAGAAGCAAATCTGGTCCTGCTCTCCTGGCCCTTCAGTAACTCCACCTGGAGCTTTGTTTCAATTCCGAGTGCCAGACTCAAAGGGGCAACGGTACTCAGAAATACCATAGAAAGTGACCAACCAGCTGGTGAAGGGTGTTAAGAAACTGTGATGGAGACAGTCAAAATTATTTAACCAAAAGCAGAAGAGACTTTGTTGTTTCAAAGTACTAAGTCTCTGGCATTCCAGAAGACAGAATCAAAAACAAATAAGAGAACAAAATATAAGTTGGAAGGAGAGGTCTTGAATCAATTTTTAAAAACTTACAAAAAACAGAGAGCTGTCCACCAAACGATTGAGCTGCCTTCTGAGTATATGTACTTGATCAGAAGCTAGAGTCATGGAGAATGTTTAAAAGAGATTTCTGTATAGAAGATGAGATTTGGGGGCGCCTGGGTGGCTCAGTCGGTTAAGGGTCTGCCTTCAGCTCAGGTCATGATCCCAGGGTCCTGGGATCGAGTCCCGCATCAGGCTCCCTGCTCTGAGGAGAGCCTGCTTCTCCCTCTGCCTCTGCCTCTCTCTCTCTCATGAATAAATAAATAAAATCTTAAAAAAAAAAAAAAGATGAGATTTGGTAACTCTAATATCCTACCCAGATTCTGTGCCTCTCCATCTGGAGCTCCTTCCTTTGTTAACTAAGGTTTACAAAGGCTGCCAAGAGCTCCTTCTTCCCTGCCAGACAGCCTCGTGGAAAGAGAGCAGAGAGTCCTAGCTCCGTCATTCTCCAACACACTAAATAAACTCTGTGCCTTTTTCTGACCCTCTAACTGGTACCGTGTAAAGCTTCCTTAATGCCTCCTTACCCATGGGGCTACCTCTATAATTAAAAGGCACAAGTCAATACACTGGCCTCTTATAGCCTGTAAACTAGATGTCAAAGCTGCAGTTCTAAAATATGACCTGTCATGGTCTTCTTCATAGACGCGTAGACTTTGAATTCCAGGGAAATTTTAGGGTGTGCTATCCTCCACAGAAGGTGACTAATGATTTGAGAAGTAAAGTGGCTTACCTGAAACCATATATAGTAACCAAGCCATGTTTAGAACCTTTGGACAGTGTTCCCTCAACTGAACTATGCTAACGCCTCTGTAAATAATTTCTAGTTGAGATCTAGAAATGGAAATTCGCCATTGCCACATCCAAACACTGTGTATGTCTTTGTGATCCATTCATTGTATGTCTTCAATCATACTGATCAAATGAGATAGTCTTCAAATTGTTTTGTCTTCTATCTACACTCCCTCCTGACCCTCCTAGAACAATCCCCTGAAGAACTAATTCTTACATTTGTTTGTCTGTTTGTTTGTTAAATGGGGCACTTCATGAGGTGAAGTATACTTCAGGTGGAGCTGGGTTGAAATTCACCAGCTAACAGTGCCCCCTTGGCTGTGCCTCTATAGCTCATTCATTCATTTCACTTCATTCATTCATTCATTCATTCATAAAAAGGGTTTGAGTGCCAATCCTGTACTTTGCTAGTCTCAGGGGCTGCAAAGAGGATGGTGGCAATCTCCCTGACTTTAAGCAACGGAGGGAGGCAGAGAAGGAGTCCCCAGATAATGCAGGGTAATAGGTGGGACTGGGATGATCAACAATACTGCGAGGAGAAGGGTTGGGGAAGGGTTCGAAGACGACGTGGCCTTGAGCAAAGTCTCCATCCAACTGAATTCTAATTCTGTGAGCATCTGCTTACACGTTATGCCAGATTGGTGGCAAAGGAACTTAAGAAGAAGAGATATAACTAATCCTGGCACTCAAGCAGTCGCCATTCCAAAAAGCTAACCTAGCACAAAAAAGCGTGTATGTGATATGCACTTCCGGCATGGCAGGTTCTCCGTGAGCGCCTACACCCGGGGCTACAAAAGATGCACAAGTCGCAGCACCTGCTTCCAGTGGATTTATCATCGTTGGGAACAGAGAAAAAGTTGAAATTGAAACAAGGAGGAGAAATCATAGAGGACAGTGCATTATTAAGCAGCATGGGCAAAATGGGCTCTAGAAGTGGAGAGGAAAGAAATGAGGGCTGCTGTCGTCACTGTTTTCAGCACACCCCTCCCGTTTGTCCCGAAGTTGTTTCAGCAAGTGAGTCCCTAAGGACAGAGGTGAGAACCAGGTACCCTCCCTAGGAACATGCTAGATGCCTCCATATCTTGTTGCCATCACTCTGCCCATCTGGCTGTCCTCCATGCCTCTCAGTGAATCTTTCCTACATTTCTCCCACCCTGGTGATAGGGTTTGGTCTGGGCTTTGACTATGTCTCTAAAATTATTTTGATTCACGGCTTGAGATTTTTACAAAACCACACATGCACGCATGGAGCCTGTGGCCTCGGGATCTTGTTTGTTTTTAAGAGTCTAAAGAGTGAGTTTGTTTGGCGGGTTCTGTAAATGGAGGTTTTCTTTACTAGAGAGATGTAAGGGAGTGGACATGGTGTGCTGCAGCCGCGGTATGTGTGCACGTCGCCATGGGGCGGAATTCAGCACCTGGTGGGGGAGGCGCCCACAGCCATTGGGCAAACATATGTTGGGCCAAGAACACAGCTCTTCAACCTCATGAACTGTTTGCTTGAAAGATAACAGTGTCTCTTCCACACAAGCCTTTCACCACCCTCCATAAAGGGAATTTTCAATTCAACAGATGGTGTCTACTCACTGCAAACCAACCAGAAAGGGAGACATTTACACGGCTGTGCCTCAAGGCCCTAGGGACCCAGAGGGGCCCTAATCAAATACTTGCCCAAAGACCAGCTCCCCATGGGAAGGGCCCCCTGGAATGGAATCAGGCCAGGAACACCAGCAAAAATATGCCAACTACTGATTCTGTGAGGTCCTAGTTGGCTGAAAAAGGTGAAAACATGTTTTCTGTCCCAGACTACAAGATAGCTTTATATCTCCTGAAGGAAAGAAGGCCCTGGGTGATATGGTGACCTCCAAAAGTGGCTCACTATTGGAGCCATTTCCCTTCTTTCAAAACAGCCCTAGCTCTGTGCTTTGCAAAACCTTTCAAAGAACAACTTTGTTAGGTTTGCACTCCATTTCATATAATGGCACATTCTGGGCTCCGAGGACCAACACCTAACAGAAGTAACAGTTTTAAGGACAAAAAAGACGGATCAGATGCTTGCAGATGTGCAGCAGGATGAACAAGAGATTTTCCTCAGACTAAACGAAGTTTCTTTCATCCCCATTCTGCCTCTTTGGTTACTTGACTGCTGCTCTTGGGGGTAGAATGTCATGGTGGTGTCTTCACAAACAATGTGGTATTTCAACGGAGACTACCCTGTCAACTCACTGAAGCCAAACACAAATGTGGTAAATAGACACACTAAGTAAGACCACTAAATCTGGGTGCACGATCTCTGTTTTCAAGTTCCAGAAGTAATTTTCTCATCTATTATAGTGGGAGAAAAATTCCTGACCCATGCACTTTGCAGTTATTGGAATAGGGAGGACATGACACAAGGTATCTAAAAGTAAGCCTAGGTAGATAAGGATTCTTGATATTCGAAAGATTGTTTTTGGAAAACAAAAAAGGTGTATATTTTATTTTCAAAAGAGGTAATTAGCTAACCTCAGATACAGAAGCATGTAGCCAAAGCTCCAAAAGACATACTAACATGTATCCAGAATCATCAGACGCCATAAGGAAATGCCAGCTTGTGAGAACCTCTGTCTGAAGAGTGACCAGGGACCCTGATTCTTGCCCTGGTCACTACCTTCCTGCAGGCAAAATCCTTGCCCTGCTCTGGGCCTCACCTAACTCTTTTGTAAACTGGGGAGGCTGGACTCAATTATCTTAGATGTCTGCTCATATGCTAACATTCTCTGCTCTAAAGTGGGTTGCAGGAGAAAAAATCCCAAATCAAGCTAAAGTTTTATCCTTGCCTTAGTCATGCCATCACTGGGTAAAAAGTTAAGCATTAATGTAGCAGACCACCCTGAATCTTCCTATGGGCAAAAAGATGGAGGTTGGAGGGTAACGTGGAGGAGGGGGAGAGTTTCAAGTCTCAAGTATGAAATCTGATTAACAAAATAATCTGGGAGGGAAAAGTTAGGGGAGAAAAAACTCTCCCTCTGCCCCCTGCATTTTTTTTTTCATCTTCCCTAGTCCTCTCCAAGACTAGGGAGTGACAGGCTAAGTGACACAGTGCTCAGAGGGCAAAAGATAAATGTTTGATGAATTGGCCATTGGTAGGGAAGTGATGGGCTTTGTATGTGCATAATGGCCGAGCTGCCTTTCCATGCCGATCGTCTGCCAAGATAAGAAGCCATAATGAATGGACCTTGAGATGCCCTGGACAGAAGCAGTTTTAATTTGACTGATTTTAGTAAAATTAATTTTAAAAAGAAGAAAATGGCAGAAGGAAGAGGAGAACAATTTGGAGAGACCAGAAAGACTGAGAATTACATATATCCAGAGTGGACACTAACCACTGGTTTTTCCACTCATTCTGCTAGCTAAGTCAGCAGAGGAAGAAAGTCTGATTTTGTTACATCTATAAATCTTCAAAAAGCTTCTATGTGCCCAATATTATGCAGAGACACTTGAGATTCAGAAATTAAATGGCCTGGCTAAACAGAAAAATACCTTAATAAGTACAGACTAGATTATTCATTCATTAATTTACTCGTCCTTCATTGAGTATTTACTGAGCACCCCTTATCCAGGCCTAGGGTGAATGAAACAGTCTTCTCCCACATGTGTGGAAACTGACGAGCTAGGATTTTCTAGCAAAGTAAGGAATACTCTCCTGGTTCAAGAACTCCTACTTTGCTAGATGCTGTCCTCCAGGGGCCCACGCCTGAATGTCTTAGACATCTCCTACTCCCCAGGCAGCTCATTTCTCACGTCCATATTTATGCCCTGATTTGGGTCCCCTTGGCTTCACTGAGTTTACTAGATAGGTTCCATCAGAACAACACATTGCTTAATGAAAACACCACAACAGCACTCTAGCGCCTGGAGTGGCAATCATCTAACCAGGGGCAAACAGGAGAAAAGAGGTTCACTTTAGCCCTAGGAAAACTCTAGCTATAGTACATTATTAAATCACCTTGTCGACCTTGTTTGTTCGTTTTTTTTTTCATATGCAAAACTTGGACTTGGAGCAGACGATTTGCTCCATCTTTTCACTGACAGTACTTGAGGTGTTTGAATCAGACACTCTGATAGGCCTGGGAGTGCAAATACAGTTAAGATATTACCCTGCCCTCAAGGGGCCCATGATCTCATGAAACAAGGGCAAAAACACAGTTAAAACACAATGAGATTTAAGTGCTCCTTCTGCCTTCAAGTGACCATAAAAGATCTCTAAGATCCCATCTAATATCTAAAATGTCCTAAGATTAGAGTCCTAACCTCCATTTTTCCTTTGATTTTTAAGACAAAGTATAGAATTACAAAGAAGTTTGGTTATCCAAGCCTTTTAATGGTCACTTTCCATGATACCAAGCATTTCCCAGTGTTAGGATAACTAATCCTACGCAGAATGCAGCATTAAAAATACCCCCCACCCTGCCTCTGAGGGTATACATTTTTCCATGACTGCAAAAGTAAAGTCATTCACTACTAAGCAGCTCAGTGAAGCTCACACTATTGGAGAATATAAAGTTTTATGAGAAGGTCTCTCCTTCTCTCTCTGGGTGTAAGTGAGAAAGTGAGTGAGAGAGAAAGCTGGAGAGGTCTGGCTCAGGAGCCCAGGGTGAATTATAGACTGCCGCTCAAGATTCACAGCTCTTCGTGGTAGGAGGTTAATATTCTCACATGTCATTAGGTCTGCTGGCTCTCCTGATGGTTCATTGAAGCAGGCAGCAAATTATTTCCTCATGCTGCAGAGGACAGCACACTTCAAAGCAAGGGAACTCAGGTCAGGATAGGCCTCCGGGTGGATTAATGACTTGGGATCACCAGGGGTTGTCTATAGGTAAGAATGGGCCTGAAGCTTTGGACAATGCTAACTTTTTGATCCATCTTGACCTAGCTTTCAAGTCAGACCTCCAGATTTTATTCTTATCACCTTCTAAGGACCTGCCAAGACCTGCAGGAAGACAGAGTAACCTGTCTGGTCATTTTATCTTCACTTGAAATGCCTCCACCTGCTCTCTGCTGTCGTACATCTCACCCACGGTTCAAGGTGGAGTTTAAACCCTACCTTCTCGGAGGAGACTTTTCAGCCTGTCCTGGACCTGGCTGACCATGGCTGGAGTTCACTCCCAAAGCCTTCTACTCTGCACGCTCCTTCCATCACTGATCCACACCTATGATCTGCTCACCTATGGTCCTAGGCATCTTACTCCTGTCTCCCTGGCATCTTACTCTTATCTCCACAGGACCACAAAGACCCCTTCTTGCATCTCCCATAGTGATGGCTAAGTAGGAAGAGAAGAAAACCTATCTGCCCTGGATACAGGCCCAAATCCTGATCCTGTCTCCTTTCCAGAAGAAAGGGCCAAGAAGAGCCCCAGAAATGTTTATAGTACAGACTCATGAGAATATTTATTTACAGGTAACTTGGGAAGTACCACTTCAGTCCCAGCTCATCCAATCACTGTGTATGAACAGACACCTTCCTTTCCCTCTCTGAACCTCAGATTCCTCCAGAGTGAAATAAAGGGGGTGACCATATCAGTGTGTCTAGAAGGGTGGTTTGTGGATCACACATATCAGAATCTGCTGAAATATTTATTGAAAGTTCAGGGGTGCCTGGGTGGCTCAGTCGGTTAAGCATCTGACTCTTTGTTGTGGCTCAGGTCGTGATCTCAGGGTCATGGGACAGAGCCCTACATCAAGCTCTGTGCTCAGCAGGGAGTCCCTTGAGGACTCTCTCTCTCCCTCTGTCCCTCCAACACACACACACTCTCTCTCTTTCTCAAATAAATAAATCTTTAAAAGTTCAGCTGCCAAGGTCCCCCTCTGACTTACAAATCACTCTCTTTGTAGATGGGGTCTGGATAGCTACAGTTAATTCCCCATATCACTTCTACGCATGACAAAGTGTAAGAACCACTGGAGGTCCCCAATTCAAACACCTTCAGGGCCCAGTCAGGTGACCTGCTGTATTTCAATGAATCCAAGGTTATTTTATATATTAGTCAGAGAGAAAAACCACTGTCAATTAAAAATGACCCAACATTTCCTACGTTAAAATGCCTCAGGAACTCTCTTCCTTTCTTATATCCTGCTTGTGGCTTTGCAAGAAACATATTCATAAATCAAGGTTGTTACTCTGATAAATACTTGCTTTATGCTATCAAGTGTATGCCCTTTCCGCATGCACAATAATTTTGTCTTTCAATGCCAAATCACAGTGAATGCTTAAATGGCATGTGAGTTATCAAAAAGGTATATAAGTCAACTGGACTGAAAATACTAGTAACTGTAACCAAGCCGGAAGGTGCAATGACAACAAGCCCGCCACAAAAGCCCCCTGGCCAATGACAATTTTAAGAAGCCATCTATTTTGAGATGAGTCAGAGATGTTGAGATATGGGTGGGGAGGGGGAAATGTGCATTTTAGACATACTAAAACACAGAAAATGCAAAGAAGACAATAAGTAACGGTGAGGACTGAGGGAATCACAGCATGGGCTTCTTCGGGTCCCAGAATTAGTACTTGGGTTGTCCATACATGTAGTTCTGGGCTGCACTTGGCCCTCGGAAGGATGATTATATAATTTGTTGTCTAAACAGGAGCACCTCCCAGAATGAAGGGGGCGATGTCATTACTCATTATGTCCTGAAAGTAGGCTTTAATTAGAACTGTCCTGGGCAGACAGGGATGGAAGTTACCCTACCCATGAGCCAGCAAACAGCAACCCCTGGGTAATGTGATCACTAGAGCCCGATTAATTTAACATTTAGGTCTGCAACATCATGCATCGATCGAAGCTGCTTTTCACTCTAGTCTTTAAAAATCCCTGGAAGTCCGGTATTTTTAAGTCTTTCTCCCCTAACTCCCTACAACCACCTTGTCCTTACCTACAACTATCCCTTCCCAAGAAGACGGGCCTGTGCTTTCCCTGAGAAAACACTGCAAACCATCAACTGTTTGAAGGGATTCCATCAGCGGTCCTCCACTGAGGTGATTTTGGCCCCATGGAGGACATTCGTCAAAGTCTGAAGACATTTCTGGTTGTCATGATTGGGTGTGGCTACTGACATCTAGTGGGTGGAGGCCAGCCATGCTTGAACCATCCCACAACATATATGATCACCCCCATGACAAAACATTATCTGACGCAAAGTGTCCTTAGTGCTGAGGATGAGAGACAGTAGATTAGGGAAAGGATAACGTTTTTGCTCCCTCATTGTGGGGTGAGCCTCTCTCCTTCCCTCTCGTTCTCACTACCGTCCTGCAAGCTCTCCTTGACAGCGGAGGGTTACAGCCAAATCCTGCTGGCCCGAGTCCTGATCTGGGAAGGAGTCTCTACAGTGATGGAAGAGATGGCACAGCTGTCAGTCTCCACGAGGAAAGCAACAGAACTTTCCCTGTTTCTTAGGAGCAGACAAGACTGACAGACTGTGTGACTTTTCCCTTCCCCAACATCACCAGAAAAGAAAGTGACAGCAAACATATCAAGCGAGTTGGAAGCTGCAGCTTGTTAGCACTCAGAAGTCCTGAACTTGCGCAGATGGGTGCACCCTTAGAAGACGTGTATACTTCTTGGGAAGCCGGAGCAGCCCGCGAAGAAAACACTCCACCCAGATGGGCTTGACCCAGGCTCGAGACATGTCCTGCTCCGACATTTCAGATTTGCCCCAGTGCAGCTGCCCAGCGTGGGCAGGGAGGTCCCCCTCATCACTCTTGATGGACTCCTTTTTCCATGGGGAAGCAGCAGCCAGGCTGGATGCACAGCAGAGAAACATCGACCCCCGCCCCTTAGAGAATGGGGAATCCTGAAGGTAGCAGCAGAGCAAGGCGGAGTGTGGAGAGAGAAAACAGGAGCACTGATTCAGGACCAAGGACAGGACATGAGGTGCTAGGATTTCGGAAACCAGGCCAGGAATACTTCCTGTAAGAGTTTTCCAAGGGCTCCTCTAACAAAGTACAGCAAACCAGTTGGCTTAGAACAACAGACATTGGTCTTGTAGTTCTGGAGGCTAGAAGTCAAAGTGTCAGTCAGCAGGTGCTAGGGAAGGTCGTGTTCCAGGCCTCTCTCCCAGCATGGGCCCTTTGTGTGGGTCTTCTATGGCATTCTTCTTATAAGGGCATGAATCATATGGGATTAGGAACCCACCCTACTCATGTATGATCTCCTTTTACCTTAACTAATTACATCTATAACACTATTTCCAAATATGTTCATCCTCTGAGGTACTAGGGGTTAGAACTTCAACATATGAATTTGGGGAAGGGAGAGACATGGTTCAACCCATAATGCCAAAATGACAACTAGTTCCATAAAGAGTGCCAAGGTTCTCACTGGTGCCCACAGAGGTGATACTATGAGGGGGAGACTCCATGGGCGGCTATGTGGGCCAGGCCCCGAGAACTCACAATCATAAGCACGGATGGGGTGGTAAGCCCCAAACTCCTCAAACCATATTCATTTTCACTCTCCTTCCCAAGGCTTCACACAACCATCATTAAGATATGAATATAGCACACTATTTATCTAAAGTTCACACTTGCACCCATCTTCATTCTCTGAGCCATATGGATCCTCCCACGAACCTAGAGGTAAGTGAACGATGCTGGTGTGAAGTCAATATTCAAAAAGTTTTAGTCCCCTCTCAGTCCCAACGATGATGTCACAAAACCAGAATATTACTGAAGAGAATCTTAAGCATTCATTCAGAAAACTGTGACTTTCAGTCAAAGCAACACTTTAAGACTAGTTTCCTGATCCTTGGCCAAAATTGGAGAAAAGGCAGGGGATCAAAGACCACTGGATTGACATCAAAGGAAAACAGACTGAAAACTAAAGCAAAACCACCTACCAAAATAAATAAACCAGATTAACAAATCAGCATAGACTGGGGCTACTCAGTACAGGGGCAGTGAGCGAGGCACCCTTTTGGAGCCATGAAAAATCATGGTCACGAGTCAGAAATCAACAACGTCGAAGGGAAAAAGTCAACATACATTTTAAGAGAATGACTGCAGTTGCTTTTATTTGAAGTATTAGACAGTTACTGCATTCAAATTGTTTATAATTCTTATGGAGAGACAAGATGTCAACATGTGGAAATTAAACAATACAAGATTCAAGAAGTAACTCAAGATAACAAGAGAACTGTCACAAAGCACTATATGATCATATGCCAAATAAACGATATAGAAAGTAAGTGTTCCAAGAACTCAGAGGGAATGATCCATTTTAGGCTGGAAGTCCAAGAATGATAGTCTCAACAGAAGTTTTAGAAATACTTCATTCCGAAGATAGTTAATATTATTTAGTGATAAAAGACAAACAGAAAAATGTGCTTAAGTTGGATTCCTCACCCTTAAATAATGCCAAAATAATGGACTATTAGGATGGAGTGTCAATGGTGTGGGTGGCAACTTCTAAGATGACTTCCATTGGTCCCTTTTTCTGGTATGCATGTCCTTGTGTAATCCCCTCTGCCTGAATGAGGGCTGGACCTAATGCCTTAATGACTTGCTTTAGATGAATAGAAGAAGGTAAAGTGATGGGATCTCCCTCCTAATACAAGGTTACAAGAAGATTGTGACTTCCATATTGCTGGAGTGCTCTCTCTTGCCCACTTCCTTAAGAGCTAGCTGCCATGTTGTGAGCTGCCCTGTGGAGACTCCCATGTAGCAAGGAACCAAGGGAGACCTCTGGCCACCCACAATGCAAATGAGGCCTTCGTCCAACATCCTGTGAGCAAATGAATCCCACCAAGAACCATGTGAATGAACTTAGAAATGGATCCTCCCCAGGTGAACCTGAGAGGATGACAGCCCCGTCTGGCGTCTTAATTGCAGCCTTGTGAAAGAGCCTGGGTTAAGCCACATCTAGACTCCTGACCCACAGCAACTGTGATAAATAATGTTTGCTAAATTGGGGGGTGATTTGTTATGGGGCAATAGATAACTAACGCAAATGACAAGATGCTGACATACCTATTTCCCTAATCTGCCAGCTAAGACCTTCTCCATCCTCCTAATAAGAGAATATCAGAACTAACTGAGATAAAGAGATAAAGGAGAACCAAAGAAAACAAACATACTTATACATGAGAAGGGGTTGTACATCAGATTTTAGGTGCCAGGCACTTTACATGTATGACTGATGAGACAAAAGCCAAACACCAGGTGATCTGGGCCCCAGACGTTCCCTGGTAGCCCGTTCAAGAGCAAGCAGGTATTTAAACTTCATGTCCAGTGGTCTGGCTTTCTGAAATGGAGCTGGACTACTCTAGATCAGGTCTCCCAGCACTAAAAATGTTGAAAGCACCATGCCCCAGAGCACTGAGCACCACTCATGGATCCAGAGACAGTAGTCTTGATTCTGCCACGCAGGCTTTCGTCCTAGGGCCACTCACCTAAAAGCTTACGAACGAGCCTAAGCTAATGCATGAGAAGGTTCAGTGACATGCATGCAGATCCTGTTGTCAAAGTGCAATGGTCTGCAGCAATTTTGGGGTTCTCTAAGCTGAGCTGCTGTCTGCTTCCCTACATTTCTGACGGTGTACACTTTGGACCCTGGAAGGGACAGAGGTTAACCAGCACTATCTGCAGGGATTCTGTCTTTGTACGTGTGGAGTTCCCAGAAAAACAATTGCAGGTGAAGATATGAGAGCAAGTCATTTATCTGAGAGGTGATTATACAAAGCACCAGAAAATGAAAGGGAAAGAAGTTAATTAATGATGCAGCATGAGCTAGGTTACTGCTGGGGCCAAATGGGGCTCAACCCCTCTTTAGGGTGAGGATCAATAAACTTATGTTGGTGACCAGATAATAAATATGCTGGGATCTGAGGGCCATATGATCTCTGTCACAACTCCTCTGTGTGAAAGTAGACAGATATTACATAAATAAATGGACGTTAAATAAATATATAAATGAAGACATAAAAATGGTTCCAGTAAAACTTTATTTTCTAAAACAGGACAGATAAGGCCCTTGGGCCAACCTCTGCTCTAGACTAGTATGGGCTGCTGGGTGGATCACTTCTCAGTCCTGTATCAAATGAGGAGGCAGGGGACAGAGAGATTTATCTTTTTTCCTCCATGAGTCGTGGTGGTTGAGGGCTGAGCAGGCTCCAGTGGCCTGAGAAAAGCATTGTGGATGCCTACAGTTGGAAGCCATGAAATTGGTGTGCACTGGAATGGCGAGTGCCAAAGGGATATGGGCAGAGCACCCACAGCTAGGCAGACCCTGCCCCCGCCTAATCCATTCTTAAAGAGGAGGGGAAGAGGGTGGTGACAGAAAGGGAGAGAGGAGAAAAGACAGAGGCCCTCAATTGGTGAGGAGTGGTGTGGACTGTCAACACCACTCTCCTTCTTCCCTCCCTCCCTTTCCTTCTCCCTGCCCCACTGGACGTTGACGGAACTATCACAGTGAGGGGCCAGCAGGTAGAGCTCTCCAGTGACACAGTTTACCTGTTTCCCCAGTTACGCCCTAATCACAGCCCCACCACATCAAGGCCTCACCTCCTTAGTACACACGGAGACTCCTTCATCCTTCAAGAGGTCCTCCCCTTGTGTGGAGTTTTTGTTTGTTGTTTTGTTTTAATTGAAATTTAAGTGTCCTTTTGGTGGATGAGAAAAAGATGGAGAAAATCAATAGAAGAGATTGTGCAGCTACCAAGTCTATGGCCTCCAGGCCCACTCCATCCTCATGGAAAGGGAGAGAAACCACCCTTCCTGTCCTCTACACCCCAGTTGGAGTCAAAGCAAAAGAAAAAAATTAAATTAAATCATCTTATTATGTAATTGGGACTAGGCCTCAGGCTGCAGCAGTCAAGAAGGGATTAAGGGCAGAGCCACCTGGGCAGCCCTTCTCCTGGGTCCCATTACCACCCCCCTCATTCCTTTTTATAGCCAACAGATTAAAACGCGAGCCTAGCGATCTTTGATCTTTCACTTGCTGACACAAATCCTTTCAAGCTTCCAACATTTTCTGCTGAGGTAATTAGTACTAATTAAAAGGTTTCCAACAGTCTTTGCTCCTTTTTTTTTTTTTTTCCTCCTGTGTGTCTCCCCCTGGTTCTCCTCCCCAAAAGAAATTGCTTTTACAAGTACCTCCTATCCCTGAAACATGGGCATCCCTCACTTTCTTCTTTATCTGACTTGGCCAGATCAAGTAGATTAGTGACTCCATTATTCTGAATACAAAGCCAGACAACAGGTTTTTACTATCGCTCCTGACCTGTTGAGAGCGCATGGGCTTATATTCAGAAACAAGCGTCCTGGCTTATATGAAGAGACAGTCCAATTATGCAGGAAAAGTCGCCATGCAGTGCCGTCTTCTGCCTAAGGAAAGACACCATTTAGTGACGAAGTGTTTCACTCCAGTGTCTATATCTCTCCCCTCTCTCTCTCTCTCTCTCTCTCTCGATATCTCTCTCTCTCTCTCTCTCTTTCTCTCACACACACACACACACACACGCACGCACACACACACACTGCTTCACCGCTCAAACTGACCAGTTGCAAAACTTGCCTCCCAGTTTGCTTTGTTTCTGTGTTTCCTCTTTGTTTGGAGAGGTTACAGGGCAGGAAAAATCCATATGGAGGACTTACAGGATAAAGCCAAAAAAAAATTAAAGAAAGGATCATCTTAAAGTTTAAAAAAAATACTTGGAGAGAAACACGTGCATGCACACACACGCACACACACACACACACACACACAGACATGGATTCAAATTTCCAATAAGCAAACAATCTCTACAGTCTTCCCTTGGCTCTCTGCCGTGGGAGTGGGCGCATGGACGCTCTGGAGGTGTCGCTGAGCTGGGAGCCCCACCCTGGAGCAAGCGTAGTCCCGACTGGAACTTCTGACACACACCATGGCCTGCAACCACTTCTCAGTACCGAGAATCCAGTGCTGCAAACCCTCTTGGGCAGGACAGTGTTCCCTCAAGGAGGATGGAACCTGGCCCGGACTGAGGGCTATAGCAGTCTGGGATTCTCTCCGCTTCTCACCTGCCGCTTAGCAAAAGTGAATGTGGGAAGGGTAGGTGATACTTAATCCCACAGAATCCCTTTCTTACAGATGTGAAAACTGACACTGGGAGGGGTGCTTCCTAATGAAAGGCTGCTGCTTGCTTTCAGGAGCACTGTTCTTACACACAGCTCTCAGTGACATCAGCCTGCTGACCTGGAGAGGCAGGTGTGAAACCTGCTCCACTTGCACCAGGAAGATCCAAGGGTCCAACGGCCAGTCCATTTGTTCAAAGGCACAGATTAGCACTCACAGCGATCTCTCCCAGGCTCTTCAGCCCATCCTGGATAGGGGGGATGACACGGCCACTCCCACACCCTTCGTGTTGGCATTCAGCATTTTCAGGAGGTGAGCAATGACCCCTCCACCCCTTTGGGGATCCTACTACAGCAGTGGCTGTAAGGAGACCGGTTTTTTTTGTTTTTGTTTTTGTTTTTGACTTGGTTATTAGGGTCATTGTGTTAAATGGGTAGAAATCTTCCTTTAGAGCCCTTAGGCCCAGAAATTAGTCACTTCAGACCCCAGATGGGCTTTGATGAGGCTCTCCTGATTAGTGCAGGATGCCACTAAAAAATATACCCACTCCCTATCCCACCCTCCAAAAAAAAAAAAAAATCAAACACTGAAAAGTAATGGATTTAATGATCTAGAAAATCTAGACGCTGGAAACTCCAAGGGAGATCATATTAAATTAGACCAGTACAAACAAGCCAAACTAGATTTATCCTCTTGTGGTTACAGATTTTATCTACTAAACCAGGTTTTCGGGGCTAGTGTCTGTTTTCAATGAATAGAATTTTTGAATGTCAAGTCCCAGGATCCCTAGGAGAGGATAATTTACCCCCAGGATCTCAGTTCGGCTGGGGCTGGCCATCTTGGATTCCCTGCAGAGGGCCAGAGACACAGGCTACTCCTCTCCTTGTTCCTGGGGATGGATGCCTGTTGAGAACCAGTCACAGGAGGGATTCAGAGGTGGGTGGAGGCAGAGATGAGATTCAGAGAAAAAAGATGAATTTTTTTCCTTGACTCCTCCCTAAGGGAGTGAGGAAACATGAGAGGGAAAGGAGTGGGAGAGTCAAGCAATGGCAGAGAATGCTCTGGAACAGATGTCACCTACTCTTAAAAACACACACATGAACTGGGTAAAGAGTACCCTAAATACTCTTATGGACCCAGCATGTAGGGAAATGCCTTCAGGGTCCTTTTCTAGAGCAAAGGGGACATGAAACCACTGTAAGTTTTCCTTCCTCCTAGGAAGTGATTCTACCACCTTGCCTCTGAAGCCAACCGTGAGGAAGTCTTTGCTTGTCCAGCCTTCCTCTGCCAGGGACCTTCCCCCAGGCCAGCCCAAGAGAAAAAGGCTGGCCCTCCCTGCAGGGAGGGGACTGGCTGCTGCCATGCTGATTTGGGTAGCTGTTAAGACATAATTATAATGAAGAGAAGGCGGGTGGGGGGCGGGTGGAGGGAAGGAAATTACTTTTTAAAATTATGAAAAATACCTTGACGGCATCTCTTTGAGGCTCACATTTAGCTCTCGGAAAAGATTTCTGCCAAAGGGTGAGTTCTGACAGGGGGAAGATGAAATGAGGGGCTGGGGGGGGGGGGGGAGGCGGCGCTGCAAAGAGGCAGCCGTCTGTCAGAACTGATGACTGGGCAGCTGAAGTCAGACTGGAATATTTACCCACCCGGTACGGGGGGCGGCTGCAGAGGAGAAAAAAAACCCGGACAGCAGCCAGTCTAGCCAAAATGACCACACAGAGACGCATACACGCATACACAAGCGGGTCAGGCTCTCAGACCACTGAGCACTTCCCCGAAGGCTCTAATCAACAGGGAGAGACCTGGGTTCAGACAGTAATCCAGAGAGTTTTCAACTCTGTTGAATCTGACCCAGACTCAGGGCTAGGACCTTCTGGCCCTGCCTTAAGCAAGAGCATGCAAGCAGGGCTCTGCACCCGTCCTCACGCACCAGAGAGATGTGGGCCGGGCAAGTCCTGCAAATCCCATCACTGTTCTTCTGGGTCCACCTCATTTGGATTTTTAAGACATTGCATTTTTTCTGCACCAACCCTGCATTCGAGTGAGCTCATCAAAAGGCTATCTTCCTGACTTAATTCTGAAAGAAGCAGGGAGTACTTTAATGCAGGGTTTGCTCTTTGCTTGTGGTTTGTTTGACGCGGCTACATGTCGGTTGAGTGGGGGAAACACGAAACTAGGAGTCAGGAGCAGTGGTGTACCAAGGAGGCGAGGAGGGGGCCGGAGGGAGCGCCCACCATGGCAAGGAGGGGTGTTTTATCACTAACACTTTGGGGCTTTGCTATCATTTCTATGTTCTTTACAGACCGTGCAGCCCCTTACCTCCCACACCTAGGGCAACCTGTCCCCACCCCCAGGTATACCACTGCTCAGGAAACCTGGCCTCTGAGACCATTTCTGCTCCCTATAGTCTGTGTGATCTTGGACAAAGCACTTGACATGTCTGGGTCATAGGTTCTGCATCTACAAAAATAAGAGAATTGGCTAAATGATTACTAAATCTCTTCCATTTTAAAGTTCCTAAAAAACCATATTCCACCTCCCTCCCCAATGATTTCAGCAGTGAAAGGTATTTCACACGACTACATGGCAGGAAAGGCCAGGGCTCACACACAGAGTGCGTCAGGATGGGTCCGTTCTGGGAGAGCTCTCCAGCACTGCTCAAACATTGGTTTGTACCTTCAAAGGCAGGCAAGGAGTTCCCTGACCCTGAACGCTGCTGGTCAGCTTGTCTGATGTGGCAGAGGGACGCAGTGGGGGAGCCGCAGGAGTGTTAACTTACTTGCCCTGCCTGGAGGCGGGCCAGCACTGACCACCCCCGTCCTCTGGTCCTCTGTGCCCCGCAGGCAGGGACACCGGGCAATGCCACCGACACGGAACACTCTGAGACAGAAGGCAGCCCAGATTTGAAGGCAAAAGGTGTTTTGCTTAGTTTCTTTCCAAAGATGAGTTAATGTGTTTCAAGGTCAACTGGAGAAAGGGTGCACCAGGCAAAAAGGGGAAAAAAAAAGTGTTTAAAAGGCTGCGGCTTTAAAAGCTTAACCAGTAAAGCCCCTCCAGACTTCAGTCAATGGGAATCAAAACAATGATTTCGAGCTATTTCATTCAGTCTACAGGCAGGATCACTAGATGAAGGCTTGCTCCTTTCTTTCCTTTTCCCCCATTTCCAAACGGCGATCCATCCCCACTCCTAAAGACCCACTTTGACAGTCTATTGTGCGGCCTTTTCAGGACATTAGCCACCGCAACACAAACTCTTGGGCAATAGAAGTTTTCCGGGGGCTCTCTTCCCCCCTCTGCCACCCTCCCCACGTCTTCAAATCCTAGAGGCAATGCTGCAGAAACCCATAAGCAGAGAGGATTTCTAATGCCTGCCACTTGCTTAAAATTGATTTTCAGATGAGAGCTGGAGAGAGCCAAGTATCCCCACAGTTTGGAACACTCATCATCTCTGACGATGAAGTCATTTGCTGCCATAAGCAGAACAAGGGTTAATGACCCAAAATCGAATAAATTACTGGATTCAGATCCATCATTACCACTGGTTTTAAAAATAATCTGGAGCGAGTGAGTGTGGACTCGGAGCCGTCACAAAGATGGACGCGGCTCCCCTCCCCTCCTTTGCTTACAACAATAAATCCTTCTGAAGCGCATCTCAGGCTCACGCACCAATTAACATTTCTCATGCCAGCGCACGAGGGGCCGTGCAAAGTGATTCCATAGTAAATTAGTCTGGAAATTGCCTCACATGTGACACTGGGAGATGTCCTCCGTGCTTGGGATGGGGGGAGGCAGAAGAACTTTCTTCCCTAAGTGCCACTCCACGGTCTCACCCTGGATGAGGTGGTGGGGACGGCGGGGCAGGCGGCTTTCAGCACCACAGTAAATCTTCAAACAATTTATCCGAACAAAGGCCAGTGTGGGGAAAGGGAGACACGGGGGAAGCAGATGAATAAGCAAGATCAATTATGGTGGGGGGTGAACCTGGGGCCCCACTCCATGACACAGATCTCAAAGCAAATTGTGCCAGAGTGGAGCTGACATGGCTGGACTGAAAACAGTGTTCTCTAAAGGGCGTCTGCTCCCCCTCCCATTCACAGGCGGGCGGGGAAGCAAAAGGAGAGAATGGGAAAGGAGGCGAGGGGAGGCAGCGAGGGGCCGAGGGAAGGGAGACAAGGAGGCGGGTGAATGAAAAACCACGCATAATGGTCTGGGGTTTATTTTACAGAGAACAAAATGGCTCAATTTGAGCACTTTACACTGTTGAAATTGGCTAGCGTGAGATACAAGGGGTACCTCCAAGAGGATTGTTACAGCAGCGGCAGGAGACTATAGGCCCAGGGGGCAGAGGAAAGGAAAATAAATATATAAATACACACACACGCACGCACACACACACACACACACACACACACACACAGAGGAGCACGCCTCCTCCATCCTGTAAACTTTCTCGGGACCAGGCAGACTCACAGAGGTGATTTGGCAACAAAACGCTTAGCAAGGCATCCCAATGCCCTTAAGTCCTCAGATTGCATCTCTAATGTGTGGGGTTCCTTATACTTTGCCTTCCTGCTTTGTGTTCCGAAAATGCCACATCTTTTAAAAAAGAAGCCTGGTTTATTATTTAGTAGGAACAGCAGTTGTGTGTGTGTGTGTGTGTGTGTGTGTGTGTGTGTGTGTGTGTTTTAAGGGCTGCTAATAATTCTGATCCCCCTTTCAAAAACAATCCACCCCTAAGAAAAAGTCAGAGCGACTGACTAATGGGAGTAATTCAAAGTACCTCAATTAAAATTCAGGTTTTGGCCTTTCGAGCAGTCTATTTAAAGATTTTTTTCCCCTAGATTGGTTGTAGACAGATGATTATTAAATATTTATGTGTCTGTGAAAGGGGCTCTTGGAGCTTGGCTCGGCTGAGGGCTGAGCTTTTTGTCGCTGGTTTCTCCTCTTGGAGGGCCCAGGGAATGATTACTTTATTTGGTTCCTTAACCACCTAGTTTCCACGAGCCCCACATACCAGCCAGTTGGGCTTAATATGGTGGGACAGCGGCACAACAGCTCTCGCCACACGCAAGGTGGAGTAATCAAAGAGCCTTCTCTCCGCTGAGCCAATTCGGACTCTGCTTCTGAACTCGATCCAAATTCACTCCTCTGAGTCGTTTGCACTGATGACTTCAGTCCAAAGGGAGCACAAGGGCTCTCTGGTCTTTCATGACCCTAACCAGATACTTCCCTGTATTACTGCGTTAACTCTCCAGGAAGAGAAAGTTCTGTCTCCTTAAATGGTTTATAAACTCCTCGAAGGCGGCATCTGAGGATGCCGCACTACCCACACCTCTGACTGGCTGGTTTATTCCCCTTCACTTCACGAAACATCTACTTTTCAAATCGACCTGCACCCCTGCAGGAGAGAGGTGCTTGCCCCAGCCCAGCACTTTCCCTAAGGAGAACTAAGTCACCTTATTTTCACACCAAGCTTCTTTGGGGGAACAGAGAGAGATTGACAAGGACTTCTCTGTCCTTAGACGAGGAACAAGGACATGGGTCGATGGTCCAAGACAGCTGTATCCTCTTATTCAAGCAACAAAGGTTTATCAACGTTTTTCTATGTGGAAAGGGCTGAGTAAGGCAAGGGGTTTCAGCAAGTGGGAAATACTTGGTCACTTCTATACTCTGGAATATCCTATAGCTTTAAAAGTATTGAGAAATATGGGTAGTGTATTCCAAAAAGAAAGCAAATGGTATAGTAATATTTATACAGTAGTCCTATATTTGGGGGAAAACCGTAAAAAGTAATAGAAAGAAGACTGGAATGCTACTTTGGTGGTAGGGGATGAATCTGTTTTGTTTGGCTTCCAGCAATAAAGATTTACTGCTTTTCTAGTATGAAAGCAGACACCAATAAAATAAATACTTTAAAAGAAGAGGCCATAATTTCTGCCCTCAAAGGTGACTTTGGTACAGTGATTCTTAAATCCCTCCACCATCTGCAACAAAATCACCCGAGAAGGGATTTAAAAATACAGATGCTGGGGACCAAAGCTGGAAGTTCTATGACACTAGATCTGAAGTGTGGACACAGTCTACCTGTCTCTGTTTCCCCAGGACTTTCTGACTAACAAGCAAAGTTTGGTAACCAGTAGACCAGCAGATCTACCAGATATCTAATCTTCACAACTAAAAACTAGAGGAATGGTGATTAACAAGTTTATCAGAATCTGCTTCTACTTTAAATAACCACGAGAAGTTACATGTCGCTTCTGAGAATACCCTCTACCTTGATTACAGGTATACGTAAAAGTCTAACCTGGACTACACCATGATATCCAAACACACTTATAAAAAGTTGGATCATTTCTCATTGTATTATTTGAAAATTTACCTAAAGGTACAAACACCTACATTTAAAGCAAAGCATCTTAAAATAATTACCGCTGAGGCTAGACAGTCAACTAGTAACTTAGGATGTGAACTTGTAAATTACCCATTCCTAATAGAGGTGAGTTTTAGTCAGTCGTTACCCATTTTTCATTGATTTATGAATTTATAAATTTACTTACTCAGTTCCTCAGTCACTCAGACACTTATTCAACAAACGTTTTGAGCCATTAGGAACTCATCAACCCCACCTAAGCTACCGAATGCTGGCTTTACACCCTGCCTCCCAATCTCCATTTGATACCAAGCACCACCTGATGGTACCATGAGCGATGTAGCAGATTAAGGGCGGGCAGGCAGGCAGGCAGGTAGGCATGGCCATTCCTCCTCTCCATCAACCACGCTGTTTCCATTTGTTAGGGAGAAATTTTATTCCAGGAATTCCAGTATTGGCCAGCTTCTTCCTCCCCCTACCAGACATCGTGAGCTCAGAGACGGCAAGCTCATTTTGACAGTATTTTTCTCCTTCAACTCACTTCCTCAACTTGCTCACCGTCCTAATACAGCTTCCGCTGACCACCATGTTCAATAATGCAACCTGCTTTGCCACCTCCACTACTGCTGCTATTACCTGCTCTTTTTCTTTTTTCCCACAGCATGTATGGCCTTCCAACATTCCACATCATTTATTTATATATCATGTTGACTGTTTAATGTACATTATAAGGTCCATGAGAATGTCAGTTTTGCCCACAGATGTAATACAAGTATTTAGGATAATGCCTAACACACACCGGGCATTCAAGGGAGGAAAGGAGGAAGGGGCTTTCTTCCCACCATGGGCCAAGCTTGACTTGGGTCAGTCAAGAAGGTTAATCTGCTGCTGGCAGCCATGAATCAAGAGGAAGGGTTTGGGGGATTATCAGCTTCCTCCGATTTCCCACCTGCCAATCCCCTCCAATTGTGGGATGCCTGGGAACAGACTACTGTCATATCGCTGCCCAACCATCCTCTCAGCCAGGGGTGGCCCTCCCTCCTCTGTTCGCTCTCCAAACACAGGTCAGCTGGTCACTGCTTCCTTTCCCAGATACCAGACTCTGTGAAGTCCAGAGCCATTTGCACATAAATACCAACCCCCACCCCCCCCACCCCCACCAGGCTCAAAACTTTCCTTCATTTATAAAAACAAGTCATTTCAGTTTCTGTTCCCTATTCTGGAAATGGCAGAAGTGAGGCTCCAAACCGGGAAGACTAAGCTTGGGTTTAATAAGCTCTTTACCGGAAGAGGGTAAAAAACCCCAGCTTAGACCTCCCAGTTTGGGGGTCCTTCAACCCCAAATTGTGTGCCCTTTCCAGGCCTGAGCCCTGAAGAGCCTTCTCAATCCACCCTTTGCCCTCTCGTACAATCTGAGGGGTTCCCACAAGCCTGAGACTTCCCAGAAATGTAGGAATGAACTCCTCTTACAGAAGCCCAGTGTTGCCTTAGTACCAGAGACTACCCGTCTCTTGCCTCTGCTGTGCTCCTGGGCTCTGCCTCCTTGTCCTCTGTCTCTGTCGCAATCTCACACAGGAGCTGCTATATTCATTTAATTAAAGATGCCCTCAGGTGAGTGGGGCAAGTATAAAGAGCTATGTACTGGGTGATAGGCCCTTTACAAATACTATTGCTAATACAAGGAACAACTCTGCAAATGGATTGTTATCCCCATTTTACAGAAGCAGAAACTGAGGCTCAGAGAACATCACCAACTTAATCCTAAATCACACTGCTAAAAAGTGACAGCACTGGGATTTGTAGCTCATAGCCGTTAAGTTTGAGGGCCATGCTTTCCCACCACAACGAATGCTATGAACTGAATGTTCGTGTACTCCCAAAATTCATGTGTTGAAGCCTCAACCTCCATTGTGATGGTATTTGAAGATGGGGCCTTTGGGAGGTAATGAGGGTCAGATGAGGTCATGAGGGTGGGGCCTTCATGATGGGATTAGAGAGACCAGAGTTCTGAGGACAAAGTGGGAAGGTGGCTGTCCGCATGCCAGGAAGCCAGCTCTCACCAGGAACGAAGGCAGCCCCTCCGTCTCAGACATCCAGCCTCCAGAAATGTGAGAAAATAAACGTCTATTGTTGAAGCCCCACAGTCTGTGATATTCTGTGTGGCAGCCCGAGATGACCCAGACACTGCAGCAGGAGAAAACAGGAGCTCTCCTTGAGTCCCTATGGTCACCTCTATAAGACCCAGGCCAGTCCAAACAAGAGGCCCATCTGGGGTCTCTGAGGGGTATCAAATGCTGAAGTCCAGGATGTGGTTTGAGGTGGGTGGGTGCAAGGAGGTCTGCCCTCAGTGTCTTTCATCCATGAGGAGCTATAGGCCTAGAGTCAAGGGCCCTCTTTTAAATGTTTGAATGGTCAACAAAATGTTTGAGATCTGAAAAAAATGGCTAAAACATGTGAAATAAAAATTGTAAAACTACGATTAATAAAGATGCACATAAATTTCAACAGAAAGAAATACTATGTTCATTGGTAGGTCAAGGGCAAATCAAGTCAAGCTCCTCTACAGTTAAATGTAACAAAGTTTATCACAGGAAAATTATTCTTTAGCCTCAAAACTGTAAAAACAACTTTTAGAATCCTTCCGAAAATTTCACGTTGAAGCCTCATCAATCATACTTAACGCGAGATGGAAAGGGTCATTTTACTGTGTTTGGCATGTTGTATGATGAGGCCTCCAAAATAAAAGTACTCAGGATGTTCAAAGGTCTTAAAATGTCCCTACTTTCTGGTGAGAAGTCCAGGCTGGCAAAATGTGAGTGATGGCTAACATTTTCATTTTCCTTTGTGGTTACTGCGTTTTGCTAGGGCAACCCAGCATGGCTGAGCCAGATTCCAAGATGGCGGAAGCCGTGGCCCACAAAGGGGGACTGGAAGCCACGGGAGGAACCACCAAACAATGGGAAAGAATTTCAGACCCTTGGGCTTCTGTAGAAGGCAGGATCTGCAGGGAGGCAGTGTGGTGTGCTTAGAAAGCACCAGATCAGGAGTCCAGAGACCCGAGTTCTATTCCCGACTTCATTACCGACAAGTTGTAGGACTTGGGACACATCCCCTGCACCCAGAACTTTGCCTGGAGCACAACAGGCATTCAATAAAATATGTTGAATGAATCAGTGTGAGAGAGCTTAAGAAGTCAGTTTTCTCTCATGGCACACTTGAAGATCCCCCCCTCCCCGGGGCTGAAGGGGGGAAAAGGGAGACAAGCAGACTTCCAACACCATGCATTCTCCCCCATCTTGCGCCCAGCCACGACCACCTGCCTACTGCAGTCATCTTTACAGAAATCAGAATTCCCGAAAGCCCTTTACTGCAGCGCTGGGAGGCTTCGAAGGAGACAGGGTCAGTAGTACATTGTGGGGTCACATGATACAGCTCCGAAATGGCACCTCTTGCCCCACATGCTCGGCCACCGTTATCACAAATGCAAAGGGCTCCCTCAAGAGCTCCAAGCCTGCCCCTCTGAGTCCACCATTTGCCTCCCAACTCTAGGTTCACCTCTAGGATTCATTTTCACCTAAGGCCCTGAACAGGGCTTTTCCAAAATCTCTAACAAAGGGAAAAACCACCTGGATTTAATGAGTCTCCAGAATGATGTGCAAGCAGCCTCCTCCCTCCCCCTTCATCCAGAATGAGGCTGGAGGGAACCGAGGCTGGGGGGAACCAAGGCAGGCACACTGAGTCAGAGCCATCCCTGTGTGCACAGACCCACACCCCAACCCCACAACCTGCTCAGAAGGAAGGCTGACAGCCGCCCACAAGACACACCAGTAGACACCATCTTCATCTGCAAAATTCACATGTTCCCTAATTATTTCAAGAGGACTTTCAGATTGAGGTAATCGTCTTCCCTTTATCACTTGCCACACACATCATGTCAGGGCTCTAGCATTCATCAGCACCCCCCTCCCAATCCCTGCCCCCCACCTCCACCACCAAAAACCCAAATAATTTCAAAAACATTTTTATCCTAAAATGTTCCCCTCAATTTAAAAAAAAAATTATCTTCAAGCGAAGAGATTTCTTTCCATTTCAATCCCACAACAAGGAGAATGTCAGCCCAGCTTTTTTTTGACAGACAAATTATTGAATCAAAGAGAAAATGCCATTAAGCTCACAGGTTAGCAAGTGTCAGGAATGGTTTAAAGAGATATCCCCATTTATCTTCCAAACATGCACGAAATGTCACTAATGTGTGTTTATCATGTATAATCAGACAAAGAAAATATCGAAATAAAGTACTCCCGCATACAATAGAAATCTCCTTCCATCCTTCAAGATATCAGTGCTATTCAAATAGAATAATAATGATGAAGCCTCTCTCTTGAAAATGGAAATCAAGTGAAATGTAGATAGAAATGATTTTTTTTTTTTTGGTAGTTGATGTACATTTCTAAAGTGCATTAACAGGAAATCCAGAACTTTTTAGGTCAATTATATTGTCAGTATTGTCAATGCCACTGAAATGAACACTGAGGCAGTGCCTGTTCTTGCTGGAATCAAGCTACAGAAGAACCCCCTAGAATGGGGACTTAGAGAAGAACCAGAGACACACTGGAAGCCTGACACTGTTCAAGCATGCATATATATGTATCTATATTTTTTTCCTTCAAATCAATCCAAGCCCCAGGCATTTTGGCTTACTATAAATCTCAATAGGAAGAAAAAAAAAATCTACAACTGATCTCAAACCTGGCTTTATTTTCCTCTCTCTTCTCCCTCCATTATGACGAAGCATATTTTTGTAAGCCAGGTGCTATGACAAAAATAAAACGCAGCCCCGAAGCAAATGCTCTGGATGGCAAGAGTGCTACTACTCGTGCTGGACTTGCCAGAGACCCGGGAACACAAGCTGTCCACCGGAGACACCAGCACCGACAGTCCCCTTCAGGTCTGAAAAGAGCTGGTATTTCAACCTGGAGACATTTTCACTCTTACTGCTTTCTCTCCCACCCGTCCCACCAACTTTGGGATGTACTGCCCCACTTTCTGGGTCACAAGTGTCCCAAGAGCAGAAGCCACATCTGTTTGGTCCATCACATGGTCCACTGTCCTTCAAATAGCAGAGGTTCTAGACACTGGTCAGGGAACGAGTGACTGGACGGTATAAAAAGCAGCTTGTCCTCTCTGACCACTCTCAACCTCCCACCTCCCTTGCTCTGGGGTATTTCACAGCCCCATGGGGGGAATGGCCAAGGTCGGGGACATCCACATATCTGGGGGGCAGTAATTTATCACCTCAAGACAGTTTCTGCTCTCCCAAACTGCTGGCATGAAACTCCCATGGCAGGTACAATGTAAGGAAAGGAGATGAACACAAGAGGAAAGGGTCCTGAAAATGTGGGGCATGTTACTAAGAGAGCAAGCTCTCAAGTCAGCCTGCCTCCTGGGCCACCACCCAGCTGTGTGGCCTTGAACCCTAGACAAGGGGGGTACTAGTCACCGTGACCCCACAAAGGTGTGTCAACTCAAATGAGTTACGATGTGTAGAGCCCTGACGACAGCAGATGGCTCATAACAGGTGCTCCAAAAAATGTTAGCTATTAGGTTTAATACCTACTTATTTTCTTTTATTATACACACCAGGAAAATGAGACTTTGCGAGTGGTGCAACTCCTCGGGAATTTATGAGTGCAGAAAGGGGACCCAAATACGGGCAGACAGAGGCCCAGTGATTGGGCCACTCCATCGGCTACTTATTGGATGCTAGCTATCCACAAAAAAATGGAAGAAAGTCAAAGTAGACAAGGGACAAAGGGAAGGAAAGTGAGGAGACCTTGGGGGACAGGTTTGAACAAAACCAATACCCTGAAACAGGAGACCCAGCATGGCTGCAGAGTGAGGTCTGTCATGCACCAGGAACAAACATCCCTATGAAATTCACCAAATCAAACCCTGTTTCTTCCACAGGCCCACAACCATGCCTTCATCCTGCTTCATCAATGACCTGTTTGCCTTCTGGGTTTCAACCCCAGCTGAGCTTTGCAGACCGGGACTAAACACATCTTTGCTGTACCCTCTGCATCCAACGCAAGGCCTGGAACCTGACAGGCATTGTCCCAAAATGTGGGAGATAAAAAGGGAGACAAACAGGCAGGTGGCCTTGTCACCGTTCAGAGAAAGCGCTGGGTGGGGGAGTGAGCCGCGCAGAGGGAGAGCCCAGGAAGCCCTAAGACGCACTGATGTGAGGTGGGATAAAGATTTATTTACTCTCCAATTCACAGGCTGCAGAGTAGCATCGTGACCACAAACCGCACCTAACCACAATCAGCTCCCTGTAAAACAAGACTCACCTCCGCAGGGGGTGCTGTTCTCACCTCCAGGTGGAGAGAGGGGCCAGCAAGACAGATGCCACCATGGGGGCGCCTGCTTCCTTCCCAGACTTGCTGTGCATCCTTAGGCCAATCAGTGCAACTCTCTGTTCTTAAGTTTGCCCAACTATAAGATGAGGTTAAAATATCTGCCTTTCAGTTTGGCATTTTGTGTAACAACACTCAGCAGGGGGATAGAAAATTCCTAGCCATTCTATTTCTAAGAGTTTATCTTAAGGATATCATCAGAGGTGTGTTTAAAAGAAAAAAGAAGAAGAAAAAAAAGACCTGTTTCCCGGGGCATTCTACATGGTGCTGAGTAGAATAGGGAACAACAGAAAATAACCTAGGTACTCAACACCATTATGATGCATACATCCTTGATAGCAGAACACGATTAAGACATTAAACACTGGGTTCTCAAGGACTACTTATAACATGTGTAAATGTTTCTATGTAAAAGGCCTGAAACAAAATATAATCTTTATAGAATGATCCCAACCTTAAAAATATAATCCACAGACACATGTAAATCCACACAAAAGGAGTTAAATATATGGCGTTGGATATATACCAGAAAGGTTTAAGTGGCTATTTCCGGCAAGTGTGGGTTTACAGGCAATCTTCATTTCCTTCTTATGATTTTCAGTATTTTCCAAAATTTCTATAATGAATATGCACTATTTTCATAATCAGAAAAAAAATTCTTAAAAACATAATTTTGGAAACCCCGATCATGTCTACCTCACAGCACTATTCTGAGATCAGTTACAGTAACAGATGCAGAAACACCTTGAAATGTATAGACTGATATGTAATTCAAGTGACTGCATTCTAGCTCGTCACTAAACATTTGTACTTAGCCCCGTCAAACTGTCCTCCTCCCAGGCCGAGGCTATTTTGAGCATGGAGCTGCGTGATGTTCCACCATCTGACCCAGTGGACTGTGCTAGACTTCAAACTCCCTTTAGAAGTAGCAAATGCACAGCATAGAAGTTTTCCAGTGTTGAGGATGAGAACTCATGAAACCTCCACTAGCTTAAAGAATGTCAATCCAGACTCCTCCCCATCAAACCAACCAACCAGAGAAATTCCACACGTTGGAAACTCCCCATGAGCTTAGATACCAAGATTCGGTGATAAGCAGCCAGCAGTCCACCCCGGATTTGTTGAGGTGCATCCCAAGGCTGCTGAAGAAGACCTCACTCTACTGCCAGGAGTACCGATTCCAATAGGCCTCAACACGCAAATTATGTTCCAGAGATTTTAGGGCCCAGGGCTGGTAAAACGCTTATCACTCTAATGGCTTGGAACGTGTAAATAGTCTTCATATCAACTCAG
Source organism: Ursus americanus (assembly GCF_024610735.1). NCBI lineage: Eukaryota > Metazoa > Chordata > Mammalia > Carnivora > Ursidae > Ursus > Ursus americanus. The sequence continues at coordinate 49,634,551 of NC_142132.1, forward strand.
TGATTCTTCTTACATACACTTTCGGGCTTTTAAATTGTGCTTAACTTGGTAGGCTTAAAAGTAGATTAGTGAATTCGAAGAGTTAGGGTTTTCACAGGCAAAGCACATTTATTGAGCCAGTTGGTCAGTCACTGATCTAAACTAATTATTTTACCTTAGAAACTTTAGACCCTGAGATGTCTTAAAGGTCCCTGAGATCCAGAAATTCTCCCTTGAACACAATCCAACAAGGGCCAATAAATAAACCCCACTCATGGCAGGAGGCATTACATTGAGTCTCCTTGTCTCGGAAAATGACCCACACATCACAATAAGCCACCCGATTACTGTAGGCAGCAATGTAGATCAGGGATGTAAACTGGCAGTGGCTTAGAAGGGAAAAATCCCCACTGATGTCTCACGCTGAGATAGCACAGCTCTCGATAACTCAAAGCACATGCGGATGGATGGACATCTATTGTTTCAGCTCCATCTCGCTACCGGCCTGCAAAGGCTGGTATGATAAGGGCTAGGAACCACATTTTAAAAATAAAGAGAAAAGCTCAAAGAGGTCAATTATTGACTTGGCCAAGGTTATGCAGGCAACTGATGAAAGTCAGCTTCATAACCCAGTCTCCCATCTGGGGAAGTCAACTTGCCTACGAGAAGGACCAGTGGTAACCAAGCCAGGAAGGACGACTCAGAACCAGCCCCTAAGTCAGAGACGTTAACTGCGTGTCCGAGAATCCTCCTTGTGATTCAAGGATCAAGGGAAGAGCAAGCAAACAAGTTTCTCCTGTGAGAAAGTTAAGAACCCCAGAACTTTTTTCCTCAGAAGGCAGTGTTTTTAAAAGAAGCAGGAGAGAGTCACCCCGTCCTCTTGCCTCTTCCTTCTCACTTCATTCCGTAGCGAGTGCTTGGGAACCGCAAACCGGGTAGCTGCCCTCTGAGGCTTGGCAGCTATTTCCCTCTCTTATCCCCAACCATACAGAGAATAGGAGTTGAACAACATTCCACTTCTCAAAAGAAGTTTATACACATGCATGAGCATTCCATAAAATATATGTAATAAACTGGAAGAGCACCCAAGTAAATAAAGGAAAGATCAAAAGGGAGGTATGAGGCAGCCACATTCAACTCTGCACTTGAAAATTTAAATGAATACTCCTTGAGAGCAAACTACAAAATGCTAACCTTGAAGTGTTGAGTGGCAGGAAGAATTATGGGTTATTGTACTGTCAAAATGCCAGACAGCTGTATGTTGAGTTGCTGCGTTATTTAGACAATCAGAAACTTGGAAGCTAATGTGACATATTTTTTTCGGTGTGAAAGCTCTTGACACGCATCACGATAATTTCTAAAGGGACAAAATGTTATATAAAAAACATGGTGCCTTCAGGAGATGGCCTCATAGGTAGAACAGCCCCGAGCAGGCGAGGCAAGGCATCAACAACTTGGACTTCTCAGAGGTGAGTACCATTTCCTTCCGGTCTTAATCCAAGCATGGTGGCCCCAAGCAATATGGAACACCCAGACCCCAGCGTCCTACTGCCACCACCTAAGAAATGCTCCTCGAGTCAGCTGCCTGGCTGCAGGCTGGGCTGGGCTGGGTGAAGCCCACTAACTGCAGGACCATCTCCCATCTGGATGGGCGACACGGAGATCACATTCAGAGGATGCCACTGGAGATCATGGCACTGGGCGAACCGGGGGAAGAGATGGGGCCATAATTCTACCTCCGTCCTCACAAGTTAGTTTACCTTCCACGTGTATCCTTGATTGGCTTGTGGACAAGTACAAATAGAATGAGGGACAGCCATTTTAAGGGAATTCTCAGCTTTGAATCTCAGGTTGGCCTAAGGTCAGCATGGGAGGTAGGCCAGGGTTGGTTGTAGCTGAAATTCTACCTTCAATATTTTGACTACAATTAAAATACAGATATTACTGGGACAAGTAACACATTGAGCTTCTATGAATCATCTCTAACTTACGGCAAATGGAAGTTCTGAGAACCGGTTTGGGTGGGGGTGGGGGTAGGGAGGGAGTACAGGTGAGCATTTGTGATCCAGGTGAGGGAGAGGGGCCTGTGGGACCAGCAGGAAGATAAGCCAGAGAAAAGTCCTGAGAGAAGGGACCTGCTGAGATGCTCTATATGGATTCACCTTCTCTTCTCTGCATTTCTTCTTGACCAAAAGGAAAATCTCAGTGAGGAGAAGAGAAAGTAAAGTGGCTGGAGACTGGTGGGTCAAGGGAAGTGTTCCTCTCCTAACAAGCACTTCCAGTCAGCAAGCACAGACTCTGTCCTGAGGCCACCTCTACCACCTGTACCAACAGCATGACCTTGAGCAAATTATTTAACCTCGGTTTCCTTAACTGCAAAGTGGGAACAACAATAACATCCTCAAACTGATGTTGGTCGATTACATAGGTTAATTACTTAGAGCAGTGCCAGCCAGGTGACGATGCTTCTGCTCAAATATTAGCACAGCATCCTCCTCTTCCTCTTCTTCATCATCATCATCACAGCTAACACCCCATCCCTATTGCTGGCTGCAGGAGAAGTCAATTCCCCCAGGACACCTTTCTAAAGACAGCAAAGCAACTTTGAATCACAGAGTTTCCTGTGCTCCTTGTTATGTGATCCCAGAGAGGATCCCACCCCCACTCCTCACCCACCCCAGGGAAAGGCCAGCACACTGTACCATGCAGAGAAGCAAGTCCATTGCCCAGATGGGAATCACCTGGATTGAGATGTTGCCCTTCCACAAGCTTCACTAAGAGTTGTACGTAAAGACACTCTCTTTTTTTCCCCACCTTATTAATTTTTATTTTTTATTTGACAGTTAACCTAAATGTTAAGGTAATACCCTATAACCTGGGTACTTAAAAGCCAATATGCAGCCAGAGGATAAGACTAGTAGGTGAATGAGGGGCGCCTGGGTGGCACAGCGGTTAAGCGTCTGCCTTCGGCTCAGGGCGTGATCTCGGCGTTATGGGATCGAGCCCCACATCGGGCTCCTCCGCTGGGAGCCTGCTTCTTCCTCTCCCACTCCCCCTGCTTATGTTCCCTCTCTCGCTGGCTGTCTCTATCCTGTCGAATAAATAAATAAAATCTTTAAAAAAAAAAAAAAAAAAAGACTAGTAGGTGAATGAATTTGAAGCTGATTCCAAAAGCTGTGCTGTTTGGTTATAGCTACTCAGGTAAGATTGGGATTACAATGACTGGGGTCTGCCTTCCCACACAAGGGGGCTTCAATATTCTCCACCCACCATTCCCTGGGGCACTATGAGGAGGTCCTCAAACCTCCAGGTACGAGGCTGACTACTCAAGCTCCCCTCACAAAGGGAAGAGAGGCAAAGTCTGCTAGAGGAAAGACTACTCCTTTTTCCAGTATCAGGGATCACTTCCTTCTGAAGTCAGGAAATATCCATACCCTTTAGCAAATTAGCATGGCAGATGTGCTCACCAGAAATGTCATTTTTATGAGTCATTATGGTATTAAGTTTTGCCTATAATATGCATAAGTGAAGACACAATCCATAATCCATAAATGGAGACATGATCCATCCAATTCCATCCAACTCTTACTTGAGTCATGGCCATAAACATAGAAATAGACACAAGGAAGTCCTGCATTTGGATGGAAAGAAGATTCTCCCCTACTCACTAAAAGTTGCCTATCAGAGGCGCTGAACACTGAGTTTCCTAATCTTCCTTTGCTACTTTAAGTGTAAGTCTTTATATGTGATAGTCAGAGGCTGCAGCAACGTTACCCCAATAGATGACACCATTGACAAGCCTGTAGGAGATAGATTCATATGATCAGTGATCAAAAACACATGCTTTAAAGTCTGAGAGACTTTGGCACTTTCTAGCTTATTACTCTACAGAGTTTCTTAACTTATCTGAACCCCATTTTCCTCATATGCATAATGCAGAGACCATCACCCAGTGATAAGACTGTTACAATTAAATGAGATAATATATACCAAATGCATGGCCCTTCCAGGGCCTGGGACATAGAAGGAGCTAACTAACTGAGTCGTTGTCATCATCGCCAACAATTCAAATAGTATCTTGGCCTTAGCTGTCTCTGCAGGCCACCACACATAGTAAGGAAGACATCAAACACTTTGTCCACTTGAATCCATACTCTCATAGGTCAGGGACAGCATACTGCTGTCCTCTGGGAGATGTGCAGGAACACTGAGGCTGCACATAGTCACAGAGCAATGTCGTGTGACATAAGAGGTGCTTGAATTGAAAGCCAGAGACCTAAGTCTGTCTGGTCCTGGCTCACCCCTAACTCACTCTGTCAGTCCTGCCAGCCCAGTTCACTCAATCATGCTAGGTTTTAGTTTCCTCATTCAAAAGACAAAAACAGGCAGCTTCTCTTTTTGCCCATGGGTCCTGTCCCCATGCGTTAATAAAATCACCTTTTGCACTAATAATAATAATAATAATAATAATAATAATAATAATAATAATAAAATAAAATAAAATAAAATAAAATAAATATAAGACAAAAACAAAAACCAAGAGAATGTGAACTCCATCATTATTTCCCATTCATCACCCCTGGTAGGCATCACTAATCAATCACAGAATCACTGAGCACAGCAGCAACTCACAATTTTTCTTAAAACAGTACCTCTGGAAAACACCACCATAGGGTTTTCCTATGCAATATACTTATTTGTCATCCCTAAACTAAATGATCCCTGAGATTCCTTTCTGTTATAACAGGTAATGATTTTATAATCCTTTACTAAATGTTTGAAATGCAGGCATTTAACCAAACCCTTTAGCTCATACCAGGAGGTAGTCAGGGAGAAGCTTCAGTTGGACTGGAAAAAGCTCAGGGAACCTAAACCTGACTCCTTGGGCAGAAGAGCCCTTGCAGGTCAGAGGTACCCATTTGTCAACAGTGCTTTGAGACCATCATTTTTTTTTCTATTTCCATATTAAGCTCATATGTATACCTGCCCTATATTCTCTTCCTCCTGCTCACCAACAAGCAATTACACATATACCCAAACATGTACACATCTGGGCATGCACGTAATACACGTCCACAAGTAGATACAAAATGTACCTATCTATGTGTTTACACACATACACATGCACAGATTTTTTCCAACCCCACTCTTGCACTTTGCCTTCAACATTTTCTCTCTTTAGGACTCATGGACACAATTCTGTAGACTACTTTTGGCAATTTTAAGCCTACACTATCTATTGTCATGCCAATTTTGTGAAAAATCAGCTCCGTCTTGCAGATGAAGAAGCTGAGTTTCAGAAAAGTTCAATGAGGGCCATCAAAGAGCCATGCTACCTTAGGGAAGAGTGGGATTCCAAACTAGGGTGTGGGATTCCAAACTGGGGCTCATGATTCTCACAGCTAAGCTCTAGGAGTGCAGGCACTCACATGTTGCCATGGCCCAGGGGTACCGATCTCGAGGCCCCCTCCTGCTGTCTCCAGACACCCTGCCCACACCCACAATCTTCCAGCCCTAAGCTTTCCCACATCTCTGCCTGGGGCCTGGCAGCCTCTGGCATTTCCCAAGTACACAGTTCACCAAACCAGACCATTTCTTCTTTATTATCTACACAAATATTCTTAATTATTTCTCCTCCAACCCAAAGTACTTATTTCTTATTTATGGGTGTAAATATAAAGCCAGCAGGGCTCATATTTCACAGGGAGCCATTCCAACAGCATCTAGAGCCTTCCAAATTTAAGGAGCAGGAGGGCTGATTCTCTGCCCGTTTCATTATAAAGGGGTTTACCATAAATATTAGAATTTGAATTCCACCCAAGTAATGCATTAATAGATACTAAACCATTAATAATTTCTGCACTTTTTCATAAATGGGCAAAGTCCAATAAATAAACTATATCTTCTCCACAGCAGAGCAGGGTTAACAAGTACCAAGGAGATTTCAAAGACAAACTACTGGTAGGGGCTGCCAGGAGGTAAGATTCATAATGAAACTACAAATTCTACAGACCCATTTTTTACTGTCCTCCATGGCAAGTATCTAAAATTAAATGCTAAGCAGAAATCCGTCCTGGAATCTGACACACAGCAGTTTAGGTAAACAATCTCTGAAATTAAAAACAGATTCTGGATAATAAATAAGTCCGTGTGCAGATCTCTCTGATAACAGATACCTCTCCCTGATAAATCAAAGGCACCAGCCCTACCGAGCCTTTCTAAATTAGGCCAGATGATTCACCTAAAATATTTCATCTCGTGTCACCTGTCTTAATGAACGGCAGTAACAGATAGCTTCTTACCAGTTACTGCCTCAGGGCCAAAGGCCTCCAGGCTAATTATACTGAAGGCCTGGGGAAGGTGGCCCATCTGGGAGGAGCCGGTGGACAAGGAGGATTTCACCATGATACTCATTTACTTGGTCCCATGACCCATGTCTACTAGCTTCACTTGCAACTGCCCTAGAATTCTAGAAGATGAACCAGAATCAGAGATGCCAGAGATCAAAGGTAAATAGCCCCGGGGCGGGGGGCAGAAGAAGTGAATCCAAGCGTTACCATTCCTAGCTCTGTGAACTTGGACAGATCCCTGGAAATGTGTGGGTCTCCCTTTCCTCATGGGTAAAGTTGGGATAGTGACACCTGCCGAGCCTGCCTCCTGGGGCTATGACGAGGTCCAACAAGAATGTGCACACAGAACTACGTGGCCACCCCAAAACGCTCCTCTCCTACTACTGTTAGTAATATCATTCAGTCATTTATTTGTCACAATTTCTTGAGCGCCCCTTACATGTCAGGTGTTAGGGATACCTTGGTGGCTAGACAAGACCCAATCCTCACAGAACTGGATTCTGGGGATGGCTTGTGCACAACGTCATTGCAAAGGTAAAGTGCAGAGCGTGTTCAAGGATCGTAAGTCTGTGCAGAGAAATCAAGCAGTGGAGACAGACAGGGTCGGCCTGGGCAAGGAGCAGAGTTGCTATTTGCAATAGGGAAGGCCTCACTGAGGACACAACTCTTAAGAATGAAGGAAAGAAGAGAGTGAGCCTCATAACTACTAGGATAGAAAGAACAGGACCATCTGGGGGAAATACCTCCAAGTAAGGTCTGAGGAGCTACAAGGACAGGACAAAGCTGCTGGAGTAGAGGAAGTCAGGAGCAGGGAGGGGGCCTGAGGGCAGTGAGTGGGCAAAGCAGGGAGGATGTCAGCCTTTGGAAGGTTTCTAGCAGAGGAGTCATGTTTTCACAGCAGCACTCTGTGGCTGCTGTGCTGGGAATGATAAATATTATACTCCTATTAACTCATAATAGTGTTGTTGCAAGATTCTGTTCTGATCCAATGTGAATCTGGGCTGGAGAAGGAGAAAGAAATGGGATGGGGGCCCAGTGGAGTCTTAATGTTTTTCTTTCCCAACTGCTCAGAACAACTAAGCGTGGAAAGGATTGTGTGTGTTGGTGGGATAGCACAGGGAGGCATGCACAGGGGCAAGTGAGCCCCAAGTCAAATGGACACTGGGGAGCCATCGGACGCAGCTAGGCCTGCCTCTGTCTTCTGTTTGGTTGTGGACAGCTGTTGGGGGTAGGGGGGCGGGCGGGGAGGCAGAAGGGCGTTGGGTGGAAGCAAGAAAACCCACTTCTCTCGAGTCCTATGCCTTTGCTGCATTCAGTGAAGCAACGTGAAGCCCTATTCATTTTAAGGCTGGGGCCTGTCTCATTATTAAAAATGAAAACAAAATTTTCTTTTAAGAGAAGGGAGCATGGTTGAAGGCCACGGACCATATTTGATCAGCGTCTGGTGTCAGCAGAAGTGGCAAACACAACATAATCAGAGGAGCCATCTCGCCTCCTGCGTCAGAACAGAAGATGACGCAGGGGTCAGTCCATTAGTGATCGCAGCGGCTTCTAAATGAAACACATATAACCTGAATCCAATTAATGAAAGTACCCGGCAATCCTCACCGATGCTAATGCTGAATGAATCTTTAAACCTTGCTCATTCACCAGCTCCGTGCTGCACCAGAGTTCAAGCTCTCAAGAGCACAAGCTAATTCCTGAATGAGGAAATTATGACTCAGCATTTCCCCCCCAAATCTCCAGCAACTCGGCATTTACCATGGGAGCAGGGCTATGCATTTCTCCCTTCCTGGACCCCTACTGCTTCTGCAAGGACAGGGCACGTCTACAAAACAACAACGTGGCCCTAGCTCGTTCTTACCAGGTGCTCACGAGAGCAGGGATGTTCACTGATGTGCCCACACAGAGCCACCTGGGGAGGCTCTGAAGTGGAGCCAGTGATGGGGTGGGGGGTGGGGGTGTCCCATTCTGAGGCCAGTAATGGCACTCCAGTCATTCCACTACACCAGGGCTCAAACCCGGTCACTCGGAACACCTTCACAACGTTTGCTATGTGTACATACCACCAACCATTCCTATTCACCTCTGTTTATTTTACACCTTCAGACTGGTGGTTCTCACTGCCTGGGGACAGTCACACCCCCAGAAGATATGTGACAATGGTGGTTTCTGGTGGATAAAGGCCAAGACTGCTCTAAATCTCCTACAGGGCACGGGAGGACAGCTTCCTCCTCCTTCCCAAGCAAACAAATTATCTGGCTCGAGTATCATTAGTGCCATTACTCTAAGTGACTTGTTTTCCTGTATATTTATTTTAAAAGGGGATTCTATGCAAGTAGCATGAAGGAAAAGCCACGATCACCTATCATAAGTAGAAAGTGTTCAGAGTCATGAGGAGAAAGTAATCAGAGAAATATGCACAATGAAAACAATATAATATTAAATTTTAGTCAGATATAGCAGCCTGAGGAAGGCCTTGAGCCTGAGAGCTGCTTTAAAAAAAAAAAAAAAAAGACATATTACCTCCAAACTGAGACTTTCTCCTTGTTATGATCAAAAGGACAGAAAGAGAATTGGAAAGGGAGTAGCTTTTCCCTATGTGATTAATGATGCATCCGTGCACCTCCCCAAATCATCTTGGGTACCACAAGCAGAAGGTGATATTGGCAAAGCTAATCTCAGTCCGTCTTCTCGGGGCCAAAACATGGGTATTATTGTGGCTGTATACCGATGAGGAAGCCCAAAGAGGCAAAGGCAGTGAGAAGCCAGTGTTATTTGCATTATAAATCTCCCAGAAAGCTGATTATGGTGAAATGTTTGGCTTAGAGCTGGGGAACCCCGCTCAGAGATTCATAGTGGAGGGAGGTCCCTTCCAACATCTGAGACAAGACTGAGTGATGAAAGCCTTTTCCAGATGGCTTTGTGTGTGCAAATCAAAGAAACTACGGCCGATTCCTTAGGTTCTGTTTTAGGAACCATATTCGACACTAAGCTAGTGCCTTGAGAAAAGTATCCTACGGTCACATAATCTAAAGGTTTTCTTATTGTCAAACTTCCCAGAGCCCTCCATATGATAATGAGCATTGCAAATACCAATCCCCTTCCCCCCGGGGAAAGGGGATACAAGATGTCTCAAAACTCATCAAGCACATACTTTTATTTTTTTCTTGCAGAACACCCAGTCACCCCCACCCCACCCCCGATGGTATTCCAGGGAGCAGAGCTTGTGTAACTTAGTCATAGAGGAAGAAAATATTTCCTCTTCATCAAAGATTATGAGAGTTTCAAGAGACTGTAGTTGTAAAATCATCCATACTTCACAAAGAAAGCAAAAATGATATTGATGTTCTAATCACTGGTGTCTGCTAAATAGCAGATGCTCAAAATACGTTCATTCCAACTTACGAGTCTCTCTTCCCTTAACTCTCAAACCCTCTGAAGTAACTGGCTCTAGAAATGATTAATGTGTCCAAACAGCCCTATCTCGTGATTCCGTATCTTGGTGGGGGTGGGGGAGGGAGAGCAGGAAGGATGTTCTGCATTGCAGGCGCCATCTAGAAAACATCTTGCTCAACTCCTGTTCGAGGCCAGAGAACTTCTGCCAAGTCCGCTCCAACATGCCACCCTGGACTCTCAGGCAATGCACAGGCTTGGTTTTCCTCGGTTTCCACCTTCACTCCTCGTTACTCAGTCATTCTTTTCAGATCCCCTTCTTTCTGCGGCAGTTCTTTGCCTCGGGGGTGCACGGGCCTTTCTTCTTGTAAGAGCATGCTGATATCCTCCTGGGAACCTTCCACTGCTCGATCCCCAGTTCAGTGGAGTTGACTCCACCCCACTAGCCTGGCCAGTCATCTCCCATGGCCTTCTGAGATTGGTTCAGGATGGGTACATGACTCAGGGATGCTGAGACCCAATTTGGGTTTTTTTGAAAAGGTTGTAAGAGGGAATCTCTCTTTTCCCAATGCGGCTGCTGGGAAGATGATGCAGCAGCCCTGTGGGGTTAGCAGCTGACCTGCCTCCTTGAAGGGAGAGCCTGAGAGTCACCGGTGGGAAAGCAGCTCCCTGAGGTGGGGAGAGATGGCAGGTGTGATTGTTATGATTGGGCTGTGGGTCCAGTAGTACTGAAAGTCACATATACCCCTGGCCTTTTCGGATATGTGGACTAATAAGTTTCTGTTTATGTTCATTTAAACTGAGATTCTGATTAATAAAGCATGCAATATGCTGGATGCCATGGCTGGTTGGTATCTCTAACACTTCTCTACCTGTTCACTTTCTCTCCATCTTAAAAAACTCCTTCTTACTTTTCCTACTCACTTCCTTTCCCATTCTTCCTCAGATTTCTCCAAGTCAGAAAAAAATAAATATACAACAGCTGCGCTAAGCCCTCACATTCAGTGCCCTCTCACATGGCACTGGTTCTTGAAAGACCACTGTCAAACCCCTCCCCACCTCGGAGGACGAGGAGTTCAGCCACAGAAAACTGTTTACATGGACTATATATTCAGGCTGTTATTGTATTAATACGAATAATGAGCAAACAAACTTCATTCCCCCTATTAAAATATATCAGGGTTCTCGGGCTCTGGACTTGAAGACTTAGACATTTAATGACTTGAGATTTATTAAGAAGGATGTTTGGGGCTAAGGGTGAAGAAGCACCTACCACCCTCTATGTTCTTGAGCCCATTCCTCTGAAACCCAGGGCTCAAAAACTCATCTTTACCACAGCTCCTGGTGAAGATGAATCCCAATGTGCAGAAAGTGTGCCCAGGAGTTGAGCATCTCAGCCTCCCGATGGCCGCGGGAACCCCTCACCTGGCTGTGGACGTGTCCTCGTGAGGCCGGTGCATTCCCTGGATCCCCTGCACAGGGACACGGACAAAGGGACAAACACGATACACTCCTGCTCGGACCGCATGATGGAGGTGTCCTTCCTGCTCCGGGCCCCGTGCATGGAACACGTGCCCTCGGACCATGACCAGCCACATGGCTGCTTCTCTTGGCAGGCTTGGCAGGCCTTCCCCAACCCTGCTGGGAGGACAGGTGGCAGAGAAGTTGACAGCTCTGTGGCCTTGACTGTCCCTTTCCACTCTGCAGACCAGGCCACTGCCAGGGAAGCTCCACCAAAGCCTGTACTCTTCTCCCTTCCTCCTCCTCCAGCTGCCAGCTTGGATCTCATCCCCATGGGGCACAGGCCCCTCCTCCCCCCAGGAAATCCAGACAGCCAGGCATCACAGGACGAGGGCAGCTTTTTCCAGCAGTGAGTACCCGTCCGGCCCCATAGCCAGCACTCACTGTCCTCTTGCTGCACAGGGATGACCTCAGCAAGAGCCCAGAGAAATCACAAAGTTGTTGAAGAAAAGGCCTGCCACTTACTCTGCCCCAACACTGACATTCTCATATGACCTCATGGAACATGGTCAGGGCTCCACAAGGTACAGTTCACTCGCTCTACCCCAGCACGGCCTGGCCTGCTCCCTGCACGAGGAGCCGCATTACAGGGATGAGAGAAAATGCAGGAAAAATAGAAAGGCTTTTGGCATATGCATGCATGCATGTACACACATGTGCACACACACATATGTACACGCAATACGACACATTTTGCACACATAGACATATACTCTATTTTTTTATTAAAGATTTTATTTATTCATTTGAGAGAGCGAGGGAGAGAGAGAGAGCATGAGTGGGGTGAGGGGCAGAGGAAGAAGCAGACTCCCCACCAAGCAGGGAGCCTGATGCCGGGACTCAATCCCAGGACTCTGGGATAATGACCTGAGCCTAAGGCAGATGCTTAACCGACTGAGCCACCCAGGCATCCAACATATGCTCTATTTTAAAATATGTAACTTCCGAATATAAATGAGAGCTGTCAGGAAAATTAAAACTGCTTTTGGGATACATACATACACTGCATTTCCATAATGATTAAACAAACAAATGTGAATTATGTCTTTTAAATCCAACAAAGCCACATTTCTAACTGTACTTAAGCATTCTTTTATAATTTTCTTACATTTAAAGGATCACCAATATGCGGCTATAAAATTTCAAAAGCTAGCCTGGTGGTATTCTCTGCAAGAACTGTTTCTAAGACTCATCCTCTGACCAGAGAAGAATGGCTAGGACTTGGAGCAGGCAGGTGATTTAGCCCTGGGTTCAGCCATAGACCAAGGACAAAGAGTAGAATCCATTGAGAAGATTCCTACAACCTGGGGAAAAGTAGCAGCAAAGATTTGGAGGCTGGGTACTGAGTGGCATAGACACAAAGTGGCACAGCTCTCTGAGGCAATGGAAGTACCCTGAAGAAGGCCACATGCATGCCTGGATCCCTTTCTCCACTCTAATCTGAAACAGATTAGCCTTCTGCCTGAGCAGGGAGTAGAAGGCTTCTATTCTTCCTCCTGGGACCATCTCTCCTCCTTGACCCCTAAGTGGGTTCCAGGGGCCAGACCCCAGCTGCCACACTCTCTGCCTAGGACCAGCACTGGGCAGTCCTGTCGTGAGTGGCAGTTGTAAGGCTACTTTCTCGGTGCTAGTGATGAGGCATGAACACAAGAGAAATTACTTCTCATCAACAAATATTTTTAGTTTCTTGCTGCTGAAATTGGACGGCAGGCCACATGGAGAAGTTAAGAGGGCTGCATTTAGCAGCAAGATTCCTGTTCTCTGCTGGATGGGAGAAGTGAATGTGACAAGCTATGACCACCAAAGTTCACTTTGGGATAGGTCATGCACTAGAGGAGTACTCCTTACCCCCATTGTCCATATACTAATGATGTAACTGAAATGAATCAGAAGACAATTCATATACCTTCAAGCGCAAGAATATGTTTTCATTATCTCCCAAACCTCCAACTTTCATCCTATCATAACGGGTTTTACCAACCCAGCCCTATGGAAGTTTCAACCTGATACTCCACTCCTATAACTGTCCATGAAAAATTCAGAATTCAACTCAGTAAATACAATACAAAACATAAAACACAAAGAGCTCCATTCTGTTGAGCATTGGCTATGTGTCAGTGCCCACACCAATGATCTCATATGCATTACCTCACTTGATTCTCAAAACCCCAACCTATGAAGTAGGCACGATTTTAGAGCCCTTTTATAAAAAGTCAAGGATGAGAAAGGTTAGGGAACATGCCCAAGAGCATCCAACAAGTAGTGGAACTCTTGTCTGTGTGTCCTGCTGTTTCCCAGGATATAAAAAATCCAGAGTGAGCTGAAGACACAACAATATCCAAAATCCTTTCTGTGAAGTTCATCTGACAGAAGGGAGTTCAGCTGCTGATAGCATTCTTTTTCCAATCCCTTAGGATATGAGTTCTCTGTCAATAGCAATGCGGAGAAAGCAGGATGGCTGCCCAGGGGAAGAAAAGCAATGAACTATTCCAGTTTATACTGCACAGCACCAAGCATTCGATCCTAAGACATCACAAATTCAGGTCACGGCCCCTGCCCTCCAGGAGCTTATGCTTTAACTATATAGAGAAAAACTAACATGCATGGACAGCAACATTGGGAAAATCCACGCTCACGTACGTGGCACAGACTCTACCTGCTTCTGCAGCCACCTGCCTCATCAGCAGAGTGACATGGTTAAGGCTGGCTTCCAAATGCGGATAATCCCAGGTTCAAATCCAGCTGTTCCAACTTCTAGCTATGCGATCTAGAACAATGCCTGTCAGGTAGTAGGTTAGGTGCTCAATAATGGAAGCTACTAGAATTATGCCGCTGCCTGGATCCATATGGTTTCTCTCCTTTTCTATACTGAATGATGTAAAGCAAGTCCCTAAATTCCAAAGGAGGATATTTCAGGAGCTATCGATGCCTACTCCCTTTCGGAGACATCTGCTAAAATCCAGTTCAAAGATACACCTTCATGAGTCCTACCAGATGAACAGTAAGTGAGCACCTAAAGTCATTCAGGCTGAAATCACCTTGGCTTGCTTTACAGAACCTAGTTGTTGTAGATGCTTCTCTCCACTAACTGAAACAACAAACTCAGAGCCAAAGCCTAAGAGCTATGGAAATCTGGCCACTCATGCTAATAGGAGGAATCCACACAACTCCACAATGACCTGGTTTATGAGGGCTCCGAGGACCCGGAAGACATGAGGAGCCCCACTGCAGCTCCCCTGCAGGGCAATGGAGGGACCTAGGACGGTCAACCACATCACTTGCCAGGTACTCCAGGAGATAAAAGTAGGGGAGAATCACCCCCTGACAAGTGAGTGAAGAACTGTTGGTTCTTTTTTTTTTTTAATAAACTTTTTTTTAAGATTTTATTTATTTGAGAGAGATAGAGCGAGCAAGAGAGCACCTAAGTGGAGGGGAGGGGCAGAGGAAGAGGGAGAAGCAGACTCCCCGCTGAGCAGGGAGCCCGATGCTTGACTCCATCCCAGGACCCCGGGACCATGACCTGAGCCAAAGGTAGATGCTTAACTGACTGAGCCACCTAGACACCCTTTCATAAACATTTTATTTCAATCATATATGTGTATTAACACATATATACTAGGTCATGATATAAAATATATTTCACAGCCCTCAACAACATCCCAGAGAAAAACATATTTGGTCATTCAGTCCCTGGAGAAAATATTTCTTTCTTTGTTTTTGTTTTGTTTTTCTCTGGCTCCATACTGCAATGGCTGGGTACTCCGAAGGCTCTCCCGCCTCAACACAACAACAATCTACCGTGCTCTAAGCACCACCCCTTCCTGGTTCACTGCTCCAGACTCCCTCAGCCTATCAGGACTGTCACAACGGACTGCAATCTACCCCAAAGACATTCTGTTTTTAGAGAGTCTTCAGGAAAGTAAATGACACCCTAAAGATCAGCCCCCGTGCTGATGTTGACTGGCATACCGGTGCTGAGTGTTTGGAAGGTTTAACAGGTGATCTGTAGCAAAAAAGGGGGCACGTATGTAAGAAGAGAAGCACTGAAGGCTACCTTCATTAACATCATAATTTTGTGGAAGGCAGATTCATGCTCCAAACCTTCACGTGTGCATGCCAGCCACAGCCCTGTAGGTGGGAGAGAAGTGCGGGTCAGGATTTACCTTTCTGTTGCGTCCTATTTCTTACTTCCTAAAAGTCTGAAGAACCTAAGAATAATGTTGTCTAGTCAAAGCCAAAGAAACCATCCTAGTAGAAGAGTAACTACAATATCTGAAAACGCAGGATTGTTATGTGGTATTTCAATAAATGAAGCTGAAAAGAGAAAAAGACCTTGCTGACAAAAAGATGGATAGAACAACCACGTGCACTCAGTGATACTCCACAGTCTTCATGGTCCTTGGCACAAACCAGGGTTCAATAAATGTCAGATGAATGAATGATCCAACGCAGAAAATAGATGTTTATCAGATGAATGAACTGAACTGACTCAACACCAAACACGCACACACACAAAAGACCTGCTGAGATCAGAAACTATTTTGTCCAAAAAATGAACATAGAATAATCACAGCACATTTCTAAATTAAGATTCCAAAAATGAGCCACTTTAATAAACAGACAATTTATATAACTTGCAACTCTGGAACATCGATAACTACCCATAAAAATCCTTGATGTCCATGACAAGAACATTAAGTTGGGCTGCCACTGGTGTGAACTCATCGTTTAAAACGTGCTAGGGGAGTGTTATAAAACGCATGATCACCTGGCTTCCCTGTTACCAATGGGTTAATATTAGAAACAGTATTGACTGGTTTCTACCGGTTGCTAAGCAACATTGTTTCCTTCCCCCAATGGTCTGAGAGAGAGGATAAAAAAAGGGCAGGAAATGAGAAATGTTGGAAAAATAGGAAAGTGAAATTCAATGGATCATAAGGTACAATTTGTAGGAAGAGTAAAAGAGGAAATAATTCTTACAGGATGTACTAAGACATCAGTTGCTTTATGACATCACAAGAGTAACACCTTGAGCCTCCAGCTCAAAGATAGAGAAGAGAGTGGAAGATGAATGTCCCCGATCCCAGCACTGTGCTATTCATGTTCAGTTCACACTTAGCTAGAAACACATAGGGTCCATGGATGACAGCAAGCCAACCATGATGACAGACCATTATAGCCCAAACACACACACAAACAAACAAATATATCAAGCCCAAAAAGCTCAACCAAACTTTACGCATTATAATTCACTGTCCCGTTCCTTAAGGGGCCTTTTGCTCCCTTCACGTCTGAAGGTCCTCTTATAAGTGATTCATCTACTCAACAATACTGAGTGCTCACTGCGTGCCAAGCACTGGGCTGGGAACCGGGAGGCCTGGGTGGGGGTGGGTAGTGATGGAGCCCTTGTCCTTCCCTGATCACTTCCCATTGTGCCTGGTGCCCCTTGCTCACCATCTCAGTGTTCCATTTTTGTCAAGACTCTATGCTAGAGCCATGCCAAAACCTCACAGAATGACCGAGGAGATGTTAGAGGACGGCCCCTGGCCCCCCACTCCCAGTCAACTGAGGACAGGCCTACAAGGCTGCTAAACAGTTTCCTGCCTGGGATTTCCAGGCCTATTCCAAATGAATTACTCAGTGAGGGAGCTTATTAGTCCATTAATGTCCACGTTCATAGATTAGTTCGTTACACTAGATGCTGTCATCTGTGTCCTGTGGGAACATGGACACTGGACAGGTCAGTTTTAACAGTGCAGAAAGGCTTAGGAAATGGACCACATTATGCATAAGCTGGCAATTAGGGCATGGGAAGGGGAATGGGAAGGAAGAGGAATCCGAGGGGCCTGGTGGCAAGGTAGGAATAAAGGAGTTCCGGACAACCCAGAGGCAGGAGGGAGCCCCCAAAGGGAGATGGAGAAGAGACTTCTATCAGCTGGGGCCTTGAAGCTGGTCCCATGACGACATGGAACGTTCAGTAATTTTCTTAACCTGCCCACACTATGTTTTTCCATCTACAGAATAGAAAGAACACTTAGCCTGCAGCACTGGGAGAATAAAAAATGCTATCTTTAAAGCAAACCCCATGGTATCCAACACACAGTAAATGCCATAAACTCTAATCAATGTTATTATCATATACGGAACCACTTTAAACTATAAAACACTAGTTTTAACTGTTAATAAAACCATTATTTATAGCTGCGTCTAAGACTGGTCCTGGTTACCCACCAACCTCATTCTTCTAAGCCAGTGTTTCCCTAATTTTGGTCAGGCACGGAGCACCCTCAATTTCTGCTCTATCCAAGTGCTAGCTTTTGTAATTAATAATAATAGTACTAGTAAAACCCACAATAATAGTAACAGCAGCAGCAACAGCAACGTGACAAATGGTCCCATAAAGAGACTTTATGACATGCCCGGCCCTATTCTAAGAGTGTTTAAGGACGAATTCATTTGATTCTTAAAACAACGTGAGGAGGGAAGTACTATCATTAATGCCATTTTACAGATAAGCAAACTGCAGCACAGAAAGGTGAAGGTCACTTGGCCCGTAAGTGGCAGACCGCAAATTCAAACGCAGACAGTCTGACCCCGGAGCCCAATCTTAACCACTATGTATCCTGCCCATTCATCTCTGTGTGCCTGCATTTACTTATTTTGTAAAAACTTGACTCACTTAAAAAAAAAAATCTTACACTGCTATGTGATATCTATGAAATCTGGGGTTAGATATTCTAGTTCTAATTTTGTTCATATAAAAAGTTATTATAAGATTATTTAAAAATTTCCATTTACTACCTAAAATCACCCATGAAACAAACTTTAGGAAAGCACTGCTGTGCGTACCTGGGAATTCCTTCTGACGCCAGCACTGACAACCTTGGACCGATACTAACAACTCATCTGCAGTTACTATTTCAACACCCGTTCTCTACCTCCTTCTTCATAACAGAGCCTGGTTTTATCTGGCACATGGCTGCCAAAATGAAGGAGTCTATTTTCCTTTCAGCTACTTGTGGCTCCGTGATGAAGTTCTGGCCAATGAGATACAAGGGGATGTGGTATGTGGGACTTCACGGAAGTTTCCTTCAAAGAGAACGAGCCAGTTCTTTGTTCTTTCCCCCTTCTCGCTTCTTGGAATGAGCACATGATGACAAGAGCACAAGCCACCATCTTGAATCATGAGAAAATACACTTAGAATGACAGAGCTCAAAGAGAAGACAGCAGGGTTCCTCATGACACCATGAAACTACCACACCAATCATTCACTACCTACTGCCATACATCCTTTACGTGAGAAAGAAATCTCTATAATGTTAATCCACTTAATGTGAGTCTTTCATGTAAGAAAGAAAGCTCTATAATGTTAAGCCACTTAATTTGAGTCTCTTACACTCATTCTAATGAATTCAACCATCCCTCTCTTACTCTGGCGCCACACCTACCACCCCATCCAAGATGCAATCAGAAAAACCCTACCCAAAGCATCTGTCCCTTAAGTACTGAGGAAACAAACAAGGTCCTGGGACAACATTTATGTATTCATTTATGAACCACTCTTCCACATGTTTTATGTACAGTGTTCTATTTAAATCTCCCAACAAACCTACACAGTGGGGACCATTATAACCTCATTTATATAAAGGAGGTAAGTGAGGCACAGAAAATATTTAAGTAACATGCCTGAGGTCACACAATTAATATGTGGCAGAGCCAGAACTCAACCCCAATAGTGTGACTCCAAAGGGTAAGTTCTCAACCCTACCGTTCTCTCTCGGAACCAAAGGTGGCATCAGACACTGGACTCTCTCAGAGTCTTAGTGATTCAACCAGCTTCCCCATCACAAACCCCTGGCCAACTCCTGTGAAGGTCAAAATGACTTTGGCCTCTCCAGAAATCATCCTGGAGCCCCAACAGACCCTTTTTGTCATCATAGTAACACTGTATCCTAAGTAGGACCAAATACAAATATGATGTCTCGGCATAAATGTATGAGTTATTTTGTAGGTCAAAGAAACATTCAAAAATATATTCAAAAGGAATATCCAGAAAATCTTTGTCTCATGCCCCTCATGAATTCCATTCAGCTCCCCAGATGCCCTGGACGAAGTAGGGCATGTGGCCCCCCACGGCCACCATGGAGTTAATTTGTATTTTCAAGGCCTGGCACATGTTCAGTCAAAAACCTGGCTGAGTGCCTGTTGTTTACTGAAGCTGGGGAAGAAGCATCTGCAACATTACGAAAAGCATATTGTAAAAGGCAACACATGCAAATTAAACCTCTTGAGCTATGAGTAAATTGCTGGGAAAATTTATAACTCATTTAATAAAACTTGAAGTAAATACATAGCCTGGCTCCCAGGGAAAACAAAATATTTCCCACAATGCTCTCCTCTCAGAAAAAAAAAAAAAAAACTGTGTGTGTATGGGGGGACCTTCGAGCCAGACGTCTCTATCAAGTATAAATAGCAGCTGCACTGGTAAGCAAAACCCATTTTGGGTTGTGGGGTATTTAATACCCACACGGGCAGTGCTCCACCCCCTGCTCTGGGATGTATTTGACAATATCCAGGTCTAGAACATTTCCACAAAAATCCACGATTATTGGCTTAGTGGGCATCTTCTAGGCATTAATTCATTCCACAAGTATCTATCATCTACCTGAGATCCACCATGATGTGGTGACTGAGAACACATGCTCTGAAGCCTTGCTCCCTGCTTTTGAATCTAGGCTCTGCCACTTACTTGCTGCACGACCTCGGGCTATGGTTGTAAACCCTCTGGGCCTTAGTCTCCTCACCTGTAAAGTAGGAATTAGACTAACACCCACATCCTGAGATGAGTGCGAAGACTCATCAGGTGCATACATGTAAAGTGCTCAGACCAATGTGTGGCAAATAGCAATCCCTTATTAAATATCAGCTGCTTACTATCTATTAGCTGGCATTCCGGGCCAGCCAGTCTGGGAGGTACACAGAAGCCAGGGTCAAACAAAGTCAAACATGAGGCCTTCTCTCATGGAGCTTATATTCTACTGGGAGTAAACAGACAATACACATATAGACAAATGATAAAGATAGTAATCGATGCTGTGAAGGAAACAAGACAGAGTAATGGAATAGAATGTGAGTGCCACTGAGGAATGGGGACTATTTCAGTTATACTTTTCAAAGAAAGTCTCTCTGAGGAGGTGACATTGGAGTTGAGACCTGAATGATAAGAAGGAACCAACTAAACCAAGAACGTTCTAGGATGTTCTGATGTTCTACACAAAAAGAATTACTCATTAAAGGTTCTAAGACCAAAAAAGAAAAAAAAAAAAAAGAAGAAGAATTTGTCCAAGTTTACCCAAACTCTTCTGCTCAAAAGAGTCTGAGTGACAGCCCAAGGCCAGCAGGGGGCTGGTATGTCCAGAATGGGGAGAGGCCCACAAGACAAGGTGGGAGAGGCTGACAGGACCAGATCACACCAAGACTTGTAGGCCCTGGAAGGACTTCGGATTTTATACCAAGTGCAAAGGGCAACCCTAGAGGGATTTAACAGAAGAGGAGCATGATCTAATTGACATTTTAAAGGCCTGCTCTAACTGCCACGCGGCAAAGGAATTGCAGGGAGGCAAAAAGAGAAGGGAGAGAGCAGAAAGGAAGCTACCGTGGTTGTTCCAATAAGATGTGATAGTGGCTGAATCCAGGGTGGTGGTGGTAGAGACTCAGGAAGTATTTCAGGAGTAGAGCTGACAGGACTTTGATGGACGGAAGTAAGGTTGACAGAAAGAAAGGAAGAAAAAATGACTCCTAGTTTGGGGAGGTCTGGTTTATTCATCAGCCTGTGATGAATACTGTAGGATACTGAGCAAACATGGCTTCTATTTCTAAGAGAGCTTTAAAGATAGCTGGTCAGAGCAGCCTAATATCCATGAAACAGAACAAAGAGAAAATGTGGTATAAGTGCTTAAGAGCATGGTTTAGAGTCCAAGCTTCAAAGAAAGGAGAACACAGGCATTTTCATGGAAGGTCACAAAAACAGGGCACCCCATCTGGCCTTGACAAATGCAGTCACTGGCATTCCATGAAGAGAGGGTCGCATGAGCATACATGTATGTGTGGTGGGGTGGGGGGGATGGGCAGTTCAATATGATCCACTCCAAAGCAGCAAGACAAATCACACAACAGAAATGGTAGCTTCCATCCAGTAACTACCAATTCACTGAAAAATCTCCTAGAAGCCTGGTGCCGAACTGATAGTGGGAGGGAGGTAATGACCTCATTGCTATTTGGTCACCTTTGTTTCTATCTTTCAGGAAAGAACTATGAAGTCCCACTGCCAATATGGAGGCATTCAGGCATGTGAGGCAGTGGCTTAAAGCCCAGGGCTTTCAGTCACACAGCTCTGGGTTCAAATCCCAGACTGAACACTCACTGGCCACATGACCCTGGACAAGTTACTTAACCTCGCTTGTTCTCAATGTCCATGAACTGGAATAATAATGGATCTACCACATAGAATTAAGGAAAACAACACTCCTAAAGGACTTTTAGCACAATGCCTGACATGAGATAAAAGTTCTCAGTAATTTTTTTTAAAGAACTGATGGTTCCTTCCATAGCACACTGTAGATCTTGTATCACATAGTTTGTACATGCCTCAGGGCTACTGCCCACTCTAGCATCTCTACTCCTCACTAGTATATAAGTGAAATGTTTTGGGGTTGTGCATCTTTACTGCTCATAGCTAACGTGGTGCCTAGCATTACAATAATAATACTGTGATTATTATTACTTATGGCAGACAATATTAACTGAACTCTATATTCAAAGCATGACACCAAGCACTTTTCAAGTGTTAAATCATAGGACGGGAATACGATGGTGGTAGGAGCATCATTCATTTGGAATCTCCACGCCATTGTTTACCAACTGTCTGCCTTTAGCAAGTGACTTAAGCTCTCTACCATTCAGTGTCTTCATCTGCAACATGGGGAGAAAGCAGGACGAGCCTCATTAAGTTGCTGTGAGGATTCAATGAGTTAATAAATGTGAAGCTCTTAGGACAGGTGTGGCTTTTAGTACAGGTTATAAAAGTGTAACTCTAATCATGCTTATCAATCACTATGACTCATGTACTGCTGTCACTCCCATCTTACAGACAAAATAACAAAGGCACAGAGAAATTCAGCAGCCTCGCATGGACACATGCCTACTAAGAGGCAGAGTCAGGATTTACCCTCACGCAATTCTAGAAACCAGACATCTAACAAATATGTTTTGGAGGAATAAATGAGCATCACACTTGGCTGGGTGGCTTGTCACTTGAAAGCTTCAGGCCTGAACATGAATGTGTTATTGGCAGGAGCATGCTTGGCAAGGTGTGTTAACAGCCTCCCCTCTACGGCAGCCCCAGGGAGCGGTCCAGAGGAACACAGGACACACTCATGGATGATGAAGATGCTGTATCTTCCAGAGAAATTAATAGAAGACAGAAGAAGAAAACTGGGAGCAATGGTATATCACAGATAAAAGAAGATGCAAAACTGATAGCCCTAAAAATGAAAAGTTTGTTGTTCACACTTCTGCCAACTTCTACAAGGCAACCATTGAGACTGCCCAAACCACATGCCAAGCCCTGGCAGAAAAGCTCAGAATCAACTGGTAAATTAGGCTCCACCATATGACCTAAATCAAGCACACGTGACTATACGTATTTTGGGGTCTCCTTTGTAGATACTCTAAATCCAGTGTGATTTCAACTAAAGAACCCTTCCTTCCAGGGGCAGGTGGCCTTTCTATCCCACCCTCGGGGCACCTTTGACAACCCCATACCCATGGTGCTGCGATTACTTATCTTAATCCAGGTGCCTTCATGCTTCAGAGGACAAGGGCACAGGCCTCACTCGTCTTGCAGGTCCTTATAATTGTCATGTTTCCTTTCACCATGGAAAACAGACAGCTGTGGCATATGAGAACTGCATATGGCTTAAGGCACTGGGGCAACGGTGTCACACAGACCTGAGCATGAATCCCAGCTCGATCACTCATGTGTTGCATGGCCTTCAGCAAGCTACCAAAGTTACTTAATGGAGCCGAGCCTCAGGTGCCTCATCACTACAATGGGATGACAAATAGTACCAACCACAGGGCAGCTGGGAAATGAATGGGACAGAGCATGTGAAACCCAGTGCCTAGAACAGCAGTACTCATCAACGTTAGGAGCTACTGCTACGGTTGTTGTTGAAGTGCTTTCTTCCTGAAAGGACTTACTGCCAATGTAGGATCAATTTCCCCAAGGTAGGGAGGGATGAACGGGTAGAGCACAGAGGATTTTTAGGGCAGTGAAAATATTCTGTATAATACTATAACGATGGATACCTGTCACGATACATTTGTCCAAATCCACAGAATGTACGACACCAACAGTGAACCCTAAATGTAAACTATGGACTTGGAGGTCATTATGACACATCAATGTAGGTTCATCAGTTGTAACAAACTCCGCTTCTGGATGTTGATGTCAGGGCAGGGAGTATATGAGAAATCTCTGTCCCTCCTCTTCATTTTGCTGTGAACCTACAAGTGCTCTTTAAAAAATTAATTTTAATTTTTTAAATTAAATAATTAGTTAATTAATTAAACCTTTTACAACAACTTCCCTCGGGTAGCCCGTAGGCCAGAGGAACTCAGTAGCGTCTCTTAACTGGAAATTCTGGAAAAGATGCTCCCAGGAGTCTCAGGCCCAGCCCTCGTATGCTGATGGCAGCAGTGGACATTTGGGGATCCTAGCACAGGGGAATTTTTCAACTCCTGACAATTGTTCTCGGGAATGAAGGCCGAGGCTGACCGCTTCTGACGCACTGTTCCAGGCCTCTCTCCAATCTCTCCTGGATTTGGACATCACTCAGGCCCATCAGAATCCTGGGACTGCTGTCTGCTGACTGACAACAGAAAGGGAAATTTAGAGGTGTGAGTGAAATGACAGAGCTGTCACGGCTGCCTCTGAAATGACTCTTTTCTTAAAGAAAGGAAAGATAACAGGGGGGAAAAAACCCTCAGACAGCTGCGATACCCTGTCACGGCGGCTGGGAGAGGTTTTTTTCAAAACAGCTTCCGATGCATTTTAAAAATGAGAAGGGCAAAATGCTTACTCCAAATCTTAATCTCAGTTCTTATAGGACTAGGGTAGAATTTGGGGACAAATTCCCTCCTTTGGACCCCATATAAGAAAATGTTGGCTAAATATTTTTATTTGGGTAGTGGTAGCATTTTTTCCCCTTAAAAAAAAAAAAAATCCAAACTCCAAATCCCAGACACCCAAATCACCTTCCTTTGAGATCAGCTCATGACTTCAGATCCTAATTCTTAGACGGACTTTTGGTCAACTAATCTATATTCGTCATGGAGCTCTCCAGCCCTGACTTCTGTAATCCAACACACCAAAGTCGCTTGTCTGACAAACATCCAGAAAACAGCCTAGGTGACACGCCCAAGTCCCAGACCTCACTTCCCCTTCCCCGTCATCCAATCTTTCCACCGCCGTTAGTTTAAAATGTCTTGTTTCTTTCTTTGACATCCAAAACATGAAAACCTGACCATTTGGGAGGCTCTCTTACAAACAAACCGCTCTAGACTGAAAAGCACAGGCCGATTTTCCACCCAGCATCCCTTTTAGCAACAGAGAAGTCGTTGGCCAAGGAGATCACATTTCAAAGGCTCCCATTTTTCTCAGTTTTCTGAGAGCCCTAACTTTACAATAACCATGAGAAGAAACAGATTCCCAGTCTCACCCACAGGTCAAGCACAGCCCAGAAAGGAATGCCTTTATTAAGATAATGCCTTGGAAAGACCAATAATTCTAATAGCAACTAAAAGAACAGATCATAATAGACGGAAGGAAATTGAAGTTGGGTTATTTTTCCAAAAGTCCAGGAGGGCTGAGCAGAACAGAATAAGAAACCCCATCCCTGCTTGTAAAACGCTCCAGGAGAACCACGAACCTACCTTGAACTGCTGATTGATGTAACACTTGGATCAGAAATACACCGCATGAAATACAATTTCCAGAGAGGAAAAGGAAGTCCTTGATGAGCCTGGTGAAAAAGTGACGAAAGCTTCACTCAAGGCTTCTGCTTCAGTATCAGATTGTGGGAAACTTTCATTGAAAAAATTCAACTGAGTCCATTAGCCATCCATCGGCAAGCACTACATAAGCCCTTAACACCTCAGCTAGGAGAAGGCCCCCCAGTCACCCTGCTTTCCTGCAGGGAGGAGAAGGGAGGAAAAGCAGCAGAGGGAGAGGCTGCCTGAAGCTACCCCAAGACACCATTCTTCTTTGATGGGTACAGAACGGGGGGGGGGGGGGAATATCCAAAGGAAGGAAGAGACAGTCAATTTCTTCTCTTCATCAGTATCTCTACTATCAATGTACTGACTTTGGGGCCAGTGAGAAACCATCCACTGTGGAAAAGACGAATGGAGATGGTGTTAGACCAAGAGTAAAAAGACAGGGTCCTGATTTGGGCTTTTACTACCCATGTGACTTTGGCACATGATTCACCCCCTCAGGGCATCAGGTCTAGACCCAGGACAGTAACTACTGCCTTTCCTACCTTTTAGGGTTACTCAGAATTTCCAAGTAACAATGGCGGTGAAAGTGTTTTCAACATTTTAAAACAATGAACAAATATAAGGCATCATTACTTTTTTAGATACTATGTAAGTCGTGACTCAGGAGTTTCTTGTGCTTGTCACAGCCGCCCAGAGCTGTAACTAGGACATGGTCTCCTGTGCCCATCTCCCTTCCAAGCCCTCTTTCTCTCTCTTCATCTCTAACCCCTTCCTAATCCCTTCATCAAGTTCCCTAGCTTTGTCCTGACTTGTGGTCCCCAGAGGTGCCTGACAGAAGAGGACAGTTCAGTGACTGGAACAAAACGCCATATGCATACATGCTAGAAAGTACCATAATGCATACTAGGACCAAAAAAGTGAAAAGTGCTGGCTACAGAGAGGAGAATATGGAGGTGGTTTTCAAAAATTTTGGAGCACCAGCATGTCTTTTCCCTCAAATGAATCTTTTGCAGAAGTCTAGTATGATTTATTAGATCATGGTAGAAGAGCTGAGCCTGGAGCAGAGGTGAGGCTCACAGAGCTCATCCCAGCTTCCCTTCACCTGTGAGATGGACAGGAAAAGTCTACAAACCCACAAACATTTCATCTTTTCCTTGTACAAATGAGGAGACTGGAGCCTACAAAGAGCAGAAACTGGACTAAGGGCCCAAAGCGAGTTCTTGGCCAGGCCAGACCTCAATGTCCTACTCACTAGCTCATGACTTTTTCACAAACCACATTACCCCAGAAGGGGGCACAGGAGGGTCTGTGTTTGACTAGAGAGCTGGCCACCCAAGTAGCCAGAGAGAGACCATGGAGGCCTCAACGAAAGAATACACGTGTCTTGGGGTCATCAAATGGCAAAGGTCAAGCTGGACACATGGTCAGGGCTGATTTTCTCATTCAGCTTGAATCTCACTGTAGCATGCACTGTCTTTGAGGTCTATCTCAGGCAACTCCACTTGTATAGAGTCCTTGATAAACCAATAGATAAGCCAAGTACCCTCTAGAACATCAGCATTGGAGCAAGGTTTCAGCATGTGGGAGACACCAGTCCACCACCGTCCCCAACTTGCAAGATACCTTTTGGAAAGCATCATATTTAAAAGTTGTGTCCAGGGAGTCACAGTTCAAGTTCCTCTAGAAATAGTATTACTGCTGACGAGTTTTGTTTTTTTTTTTTTTTAAAGATTTTATTTATTTATTTGACAGAGATAGAGACAGCCAGCGAGAGAGGGAACACAAGCAGGGGGAGTGGGAGAGGAAGAAGCAGGCTCCTAGCGGAGGAGCCTGATGTGGGGCTCGATCCCATAACGCTGGGATCACGCCCTGAGCCAAAGGCAGACGCTTAACCGCTGTGCCACCCAGGCGCCCCTGCTGACGAGTTTCTAAGGGTAGCCCAGGAAAGCCTATTTGACACCTAGTTTAAGATGCTACTAAAGGAATCATCCTTTTTTTCAGGAAGAGAAAATTACAGCATTGGGCGATTCTAAAGGTGTAGAAACTGATAAAAGGTACCAACAAGAAAAAAAGTAAAAATGGTCAAATTTCCATAGTAAGCGTGAGCTTGTGAACATAAACTGACGTAAGCCAGAAACTTGGCCAACTCATTTCTAGTGAGCTGAGCCACATTATGCCTGTCACGCCAGGTGGATGGGCTCGGTGGGGGACAATTCCAGCTGAAACTGTTTCTTTGCTTAAGAGTGAAGGGAACCCAGTTATTAACAGATTAAATATACGTGAAAATTCTTTTAGAACAGCCAATGCCCATACACATACAGGATTCCCATTATTGTTAAGGTTATTATTACTGGACTGAGAACATAAACAGTTGCTCAAATGACCAAGGGAAACAGCCTTTACTTAGATTCAAAGAAGAACTGAGAGCCAGATGACCACAGGACAAATCTCCAAGCATCTTCCTGAAATCTCTCCTTAGAGATCTTAAGGCAACGCAGACAACCATCTGGAGGAGGACCAGATTCCCCCAAGAGGCAGGGAGAAAAGCCAAAGAGAGTCTCCGTTCTTC
This sequence comes from Ursus americanus, assembly GCF_024610735.1. Taxonomy (NCBI): domain Eukaryota; kingdom Metazoa; phylum Chordata; class Mammalia; order Carnivora; family Ursidae; genus Ursus; species Ursus americanus. Next base: position 49,662,428 of record NC_142132.1, read on the forward strand.
CTTGCAACAGCCAACAGCAGCTGTCAATGTGGCTTAGGAAAGCCATTGGTCTTTAAGGGCCTGGGCTTATTACAATTATCACCCAAGTTTAAGTTCTTCGTATTGTTTAATGGTTATTTTTAATGAGGGGCTGGGGGCTAAAAGCATTCAGCATAAAATAGAAACAAAAACCCACACTCGCCTAATTACAAATTTACCAAACTCAATGGCCACATAAACAGCTGTACCCTCAAGGTTCTGGGCTTGTTTCATGTTCCAACAATTCTTCCCCTCACCTACTACACTTCTTTCATATTCTATGCTCTAATTCACTGTCCAAAAGACACCTGAGGGCACTAATCTCTAGTGGGACAAGAACAAGAGGAAAGCCATTTCTAATGACGGTCATTTCGTCAGCTTGGCCCTTATTCCCC